>NC_135377.1:69819644-70419644 GCF_049243985.1 Paroedura picta | reverse complement strand
GAGCTCTGGAATCTGCAGCAAGTGGGCGGCAGCCCGAGTCAGCATGAGAGATGAAATAACACGTGAAACCAGACAGACAAGTTTCTCGCTGACATTCTCTGGATAGTTGCCATCCTCTCTGATGCTTCAGAGTTCAGGCTGTGCTGATCTCCGAGATGTGCCCTCGGCAAAAAGACACCGCTTGGGTCACATAAACCAGACATTCTGGCCAAATGTGTCCTTTTGTGACATCTTTCAAACAGGTGGTTTAAAAAGTGAGGCCTGTGGGAAGCATCAATTGTGGACGGTTAATACGGGAAAGAGGCAACAGCAAGGTTTGTATGGAAAATATCCCACCCTTGACTTTGTTGGTCTTATAGGTGCCACTGGACTAGGGATGCCAGTCCCCAGGTGCAACCTGGAGATCTCTTGGAATTATAGCTCTTCTCTAGGCTAAAGAACAGTTCCCCTGCTGCTTTGGAAGGTGGACTCTGTAGCATTATATTCCACTGATGTCCGCCCCCCCTCCCACAATCTCACCCATTTCCAGCTCCACCCCCAAAGTCTCCAAGTATATCCCAAAATATCACCTCCCCTATTGCGATTTCGGCGAGACCGGAAACTTGTGCGTTACGAGAACAGCGCTAGTGGGAGAGCCTTTTTTCGCTAGAAACGGCTGTGTGCATTACCGCGATTTGCCGCTTTTGCCTGCAGCGCTTTTCAATAGCGCACAGATTTAGCTACATTGCCCTTTGTGCGGAATGGCCCTGCCTTTATTACACAGCACACTAATTTGCTGCTCACCCTCTACCTGTATGGGCTGTTAACTTCCATTTCACTGTATCTGGTGAAGTGTGCATGCTTGCAGAATAAAACTTAGTTGGTCTTCAAGGTGCCCCCGGGCTCAACCTTCATTCTGCTGCTTCAGACCAACATGGCTACCCTCCTGAATCTACCGTTATTCTGCAGCATGCTCAGTTGCTGCTCGCCCTCAAACTGTATGTGATGGCTGGTGACTTCTCAGGTCCAGCATATCTGAAGAAGGGTGTCTGCATCGGCCCGCTTATATCCAGGATACAGTCTGGTGGGTCTGAAAGGTGCCCCTGGACTCAAACTTTGTTTGACTGCTGTGTAGCTGTTTAGTAGCTTGTTTTATGGTGGTCTGCAATTTTCATAAAAATGAGTAAAATGGCACTTTGGAGAGAATGTTAGACTAGATTTTTCCCATTTTTATTTGGTTTCCTCCTTGTGAGGAAAGAGTCTATGAGGTTCCCTGTTTTTGCACCAATTTATCTTCCATCATGCCAAAACATGAAAACACTGTTCAGTTTTATCTTTGTATCCACTGCACACAAATGCCATCTATTCATGGTATAAAAATTACAAAAGACACATCAACAACTGCAATGAATATCAGGTGAAACAAAGCCAGCTTGGCGTCGTGGTTAAGAGTGGCGGCTTCTGATCTGGAGAGCCAGGTGTGATTCCCCACTCCTCCTCCTTGGGCCAGTCACAGTTCTCTCAGAGCTCTCTCAGCCTCATCTGTCTCACAAGTTGTCTGTTGTGGGGAAAGGGGGGGGAGTGATTGTAAGCCGCTTTGAGACTCCTTTGGGTGGTGAAAAATGAGGTATAAAAACCAACTCTTCTAAAACTTACGACGATGATGGCAACATCCAAAGCAACTGGCTTGCCAATCTCCAGGTGGTGGATGGAGATCTCCTGGGATTACAACCAAGCTCAAGATGAGCTCGGTTCACCTGGAGAAAATGGCCTCTTTAGACAGTGAACTCTATGGCATTAGAACCCATTGACCTCCCTCCCCTCCCTTAAGTCCTGCACTACTCAGGCTTTACCCCCTCCCCCCAAACATCCATCTATTTCCCAATCCACAGCTGGCAGCCCTAAAAAGCAAAAAGCAGTGGAAATGGCTCCATTGCCCTCAAATGGAAGACAAAGAAGAGTCGGTTTATATACGCCACTTTTCACTGCCTGAAACAGTCTCAAAGCGACTTTCAATCGTCTTCCGTTCCTCTCCTCCCAACAGATACCCTGTGAGGTAGGTGGGGCTGAGAGAGCTCTGACAGGACTGCTTGGTCAGAACAGCTCTATCAAGACTGTGACCAGCCCAAGGTCACCTAGCTGGCTGCATGTAGAGGAGCGGGGAATCAAACCCGGCATGCCAGATTAGATGCTCTTAACCACTACACCACACTGGCAATTAAATGGGGTGAAATTGGTTCAGTACAGTTCATTTGCTCAAAACAATGTTCCCCGCAAGTGCAGATAAAAAGTTTAGTAGGAGCGACCCAAACAGACACACACCTGGAATTAGCTAATTACAACGATTACACGGACAGACCAGAAATTACAACACAGCGTCTAAAAATATCCATAAGCGGGATTAAGGCTGGAGAAAAAGAAGCAACGCCATTGCAAATATGTCTAGAAAGAAGGTTTTTCTTATTGCCTTGGGTGTGTTTGTGTATTGTCTGGATTGGAACACAACTGTTTACCAGAAGACCTTTTTTTGGTTCACAAATAGAAGTCTGGAAGTAATTTTCAATGTACATATATTGAAATCAATGAATGTGTTCCCCAGAAGCAGCAAGCCCTATTTTCTGCCTAGGAAAGAAAACATGGATGAGTACAATTTTGTTTGTTTCTATTATGAACCGGGGCCTGGGGACCAAGCCCTAAGAGGAGAGGATGAAGGAGCTGGGAACGTTCAGCCTGGAGAAGAGGAGGTTGTGAAGGGACATGATGGATCTTGAGTATTTGAAAGGTTGTCCATTGGAAGAGGGCAGGGAGTGGTTCCTGTTGGCAGCAGAGGGCTGGGTTCGTGGTTTAGTTCATGGTTCACCCACAAACTACAAAAGTGGTTCGTGCCGATCCCGAACCTACGACCATTCAAGATTTTAGATGACAAAGGCCTGTGCGTCTTTCTGATATTATCAGGTCTGTGATCATGAAGTATTTCCCACAGTGAAGCCTCTCTTACCCAAATCAGTGAAGAAATAATAATAAAGAAATAATTTCTTTTTTTCACCGTTTATGATTTAGAAGAAGAAGAAGAGTTGGTTCTTATATGCCGCTTTTCTCTACCCGAAGGAGTCTCAAAGCGGCTTACAGTCACCTTCCGTTTCATCTCCCCACAACAGACACCCTGTGAGGTGGGTGAGGCTGAGGGAGCCCTTTCAGATGGGAGAAGTGACTAGGGCCTAGTCTGCACACACAGGATAATGCAATTTCAATGTGCTTTGGCAGCTGGATTTTCCTGTGCGGAACAGGAAAATCTACTTCGAAAGTGCATTATCTATTGCGTGCAGACTAGGGGCCATTTCGCACGGCTTCAAAATAGCACAATGGTTGCTAATTGAAAACGCTACTAATTTGCCTTAACGCACGACGTCGCAGACAATCTGCAACACTCCTGAAACCAATCAGCAAAAAGCGCTTCGTTGTAGCACTTTCAGGGGAATCCAGAAAAGTGGATTCACCCTCCGGATAGCGATACACTCCTGCAACCAATCTGCAACACTAGCGCTAAAGACCTGTGCGTTACCATTGTTGCGGGTTCTTCAAAGTCCCTCCTCCCGAGCCTGTCCTCCAAACTTCCGGCGAAGCGATCGCCATTTTTTTTTCTCCGAGCGAGTGGGGATAAACGCACCAGCGAGCCTCTTTCTGTTTAGAGGCTTCCCTGGCTTCAGTCCTTCACCTTTAGTCACTAAGCACAAACCACATAAAAGCCCGTTTGCTGAAATAAAGTCCCTTTATTTTTTACACATTAATTCAGCCGAAAATCGGGCCCGTGAGAGGGGGGGGGGATTTTTTTTTTATCACTCGAGGCAGCGGGCCAACGATCATACAATCAAACGACAGCTCACATTAGGCAGCTGGATGGGTCTCTCCGTTGCAACGAATCTACCTAGATTCGTTGCTATGGGTCTGTTTTTTTTTAAAAAAAACTTTCTTAAAGGGAAAGGGGCTGTTTGGGAGCATGCTAACGGCTGCCCATTGGCTGCTTGACGGCCAGGGGCGGGACGAGCTTGGCAATAGCGCTTCCTTTCTAGCGATTTCTGCCGAGACCGGAAGCCTGTGGGAAACGCTAAAAAACGCAACTGATTCCACTACAAAGGCAGGTATGCATAACGACGAATTCCACTATTTTAAATGGCGATTTTTCATTCCGCAAACAATTTGCAACAAAGATCCCCGTGCGAAAAGGCCCTAGGTCTAGGATACATTTTTCATCCCATCGTGCCACTTTTTGAAGCTTTCATAGCTGCTTCGATAGGAGCATTGAGATGCAAAAGAAAGTTAATAAAAGTGCACTGGATCCAAGACATATGTTATTACATGTGGTATCAAATAATAGTAAAATATACAATGAGCTTTTTGTATAGTAAAATATACAGCGGGCTTGTTAAATCTATGGTAACAGCTGCTAGAATCCTTTGTGCATCAAGATGGAGAAAAGAATGCTTACCAGATATTACAGCCTGGTTAAATAAACTAGTGGAATATAGGACAATGGCAAAAACGTACATATTTGATGCACAAAAAATCAGCCTCGGGTTTTGGAAGAAGATGGAGTCCAATATTAGATAATACTAAAATTGAGATGATAAGAAATAATTAATTTTTAGACTGTATATGCTAACTTTGGGGGAAATGCAAACCCCTGAAAAAATCAGTTTGTGATGTGTGATATTAAAGAGATATAAAATATCAAGATATTATTTCCAAATGCCAGCTTTCTTCAAAAGGCAGTTCTGTAATATGCAACATTATATAGTTCTCTCTTTCTATTCCTAAATAAAAATCTCTTTACATAAATAAAAAATTGGGGTAGCTCACTAGTATTAAATTGCCTCAAACACCATGAGACATCCTGGTGACAGATCATCCATGTCACATCGCCACATGTGAGAGGCAGTTTGGTGTAGTGGTTAGGAGTGCGGACTTCTAATCTGGCACGCCGGGTTCGATTCTGCGCTCCCCCACACGCAGCCAGCTGGGTGACCTTGGGCTGGCTACAGAACTGATAAAATTGTTCTGACTGAGCAGTCACTGTAAGCCGCTTTGAGACTCCTTTGAGAAAAGCATCATATAAGAACCAACTCTTCTTCTTCTTCAATAATATCAGGGCTCTCTCAGCCTCACCTCCCTCACAGGGTTTCTGTTGTGGGGAGAGGAAAGGGAAGACGACTGTAAGCCACTTTGAGACTCCTTCGGGTAGAGAAAAGCATCATATAAGAACCAACTCTTCTTCTTCTTCAGTAATCTCAGGGCTCTCTCAGCCTCCCCTCCCTCACAGGGTTTCTGTTGTGGAGAGAGGAAAGGGAAGACGACTGTAAGCCGCTTTGAGACTCCTTCAGGTAGAGAAAAGCGGCATATAAGAACCAACTCTTCTTCTTCTACTTCATCTACTATACGCTTCTACAGGGGTGGCCAAACTATAGCTCTCCAAATGTCCACAGACTACAGTTTCCAGGAATGCTGCCAGGGGCTCATAGATCTTGTAGCCCATGTACATCTGGAAAGCCATAGTTTGGCTACCCCTGTACTATACTATGCCAAGAGACATGGTGCAGTTGTTAGAATGTGGGACTCTGGACGACTCATGTGTGAATCTCCACTTTTGTTGTGGAAGATCACTGCGTGACCTTGGGCCTATTACAAACTCTCAGCCTGGCTTACCTCACAGGGTCGTTGTGTGAAGATGGAGATTGGGAGACCAATGTCCCAAACCCCTTTGAGCCCTGCCTGGAAAGAAAAGTGGGATAAAACCCAATAAATGCAGATGCATTCTGTCAAATGTGAACAGAGGGCAAGGATAGATCCAAGTGGGTAGTTGTGTTGGTCTGAAGTAGCACAATAAATTCAGAGTCCAGTGGCACCTTTAAGACCAACAAAGATTTATTCAATACGCCTTGAATAAATCTTTGTTGGTCTTAAAGGTGCCACTGGACTCTGATTTTGTTTTAGAGGGCAAGGAGTGTTAGATGGCCAATTTAAGACATATGGTATACTAGTAAACAAAAGTATTCATGAGAACAAACCATAATTTTGGGCATATCCAAAAGAAACAAGAGAAAAAGTCCAACTATGTAATCCTTGCTGCCCTTCTGTTTTGCTCATCTTTTGGTATAGTGTAGCTCTTATACCTTTATGTCATGGCACGATAGTTATACACGATCTACACATTCGTTAAGGCATTCTTCCAGGGCAAAATTTTATTTCTGCTTGCAAAAGCTGGAGGCAAGGAATGTTCAAATCTGGCCGAGGTAGGCTCTAAGGATTTCAATTTAGATTAAAAAAAATTCCCTTAACAAGTTCTTAATTAAGAAGTAGTTTATAGAAAATCTAAAGCACTGAGGGCCATTTCGGGTAGAGGAAAGCAGCATATACAGTTTTCCTTGCACAGAGGGAATTCCTAGGCATGCTGAAGATCTCATGTGAAATTGAGGGTGAAGCCAGTTCAAGAGGAAGGGGACTGCTTGGTGTAGTGTTTAGGAGGGCTGAGTTCTAATCCGGTGAGCCGGGTTTGATTCCCTGCTCCCCCACATGCAGCCAGCTGGGTGACCTTGGGCTCGCCACAGTACTGATAAAGCTGTTCTGACCGAGCAGTAATCTCAGGGCTCTCTCAGCCTCACCCACCTCACAGGGTGTCTGTTGTGGGGAGAGGAAAGGAAAGGCGACTGTAAGCCACTTTGAGCCTCCTTCAGGTAGAGAAAAGTGGCATATGAGAACCAACTCTTCTTCTTCAGTAATATCTGGGCTCTCTCAGCCTCACCTACCTTCACATGGTGTCTATTGTGGGAAGAGGAACGGGAAAGCAATGGTAAACTGCTTTAAGACTCCTTGGGAAGAGAAAAGCAGCATATAAGAACCAATTCTCCTTCTTCTTCAGTATTATCAGGGCTCGTTCAGCTTTACCTCCCTCACAGGGTGTCTATTGTGGGGAGAGGAAGGCGACTGTAAGCCGCTTTGAGACTCCTTCGGGTAGAGAAAAGCAGCATATAACAACCAACTCTTCTTCTTTTAGAAAATCTTAGCAGAATTATCAAAAGGGTACACTATTGACTGGAAAACTGGGTTCAAAGGGCAAAATAAATAGAGAACAGATGATCACAAACTCTTCAACACTTGACTGCATGCAAGTTTTAGGACTGTCAGCTGCAAAATTAATACAGGGTGTAGGCATATATTTCTCTCACAGATAGCACGCTGAAGAGAAACAAATTTTCCTGCTTCAGTTGGGAGCTGCCATAGAAAGCACAGATGGTATCCCTCCTGCTCTCACGGACTCCGGGATTCAAGACAAGATCTGCCAGTAGGAGGAGAAGGATCCATAGCAATGCCTTTTGTTTATTTCTACAATTTAAATCAGTTTTTATTAAATTCCTTCGTTTATTTTCAATTAAAAAATGGAAATAAAACAAATTCATACAAACCTCTAAAGTACAAACTACAACGCTACCTTAAAACTTCAGCAATACAAGCTCGAAATGAATTTCTCATCCTGGCCAGGAAAGCATTCCATTTTTCAAATTGATCAGAGGATTTGGCCATGTAGCAGACAAGTTAGTTTACATAAACGAATTCATTCTGCTAATTTCCTATAACCAGACCTCTTTCTTTGGGTTGATGCTCTTCTTCTAGTTCTAGTGAAAATTAGCCTTTTAGATGCTAAAGCATTAAGGACAGATTCAGGCAGATCTTATGAAGGGGATTCTGCATGATTCTGTAGCAACAACAAAAAAAAAACACAAGAAAACAAAAAACAGGGGGATAGTGGTAGTGAATCCCTAACTATCTTGACACAAAGGTAGATAACCTGGATAAAAGGTCTGCTCTCACAAAGAAGAAAAAAGAGTTGGGCTTTTCACCATCCAAAGGAGCCCCAAAGCACCTTATAAATACTTTCCCTTTCCTCTCCCCACAACAGACACCCTATGAGGTATGTGACGATGAGAGAGCCCCAAGAATGCTGCTCTGTGGGAACAATTCTAAGAGAGCCGTGAGTAGCCTAAGTTCATCCGGCTAGCTGCGCATGGAGGAGCAGGAAATGCAACCTGATTCTTCAGATTAGAGGTCACCATCTTAACCATTATACCATGCTGGTTCTCTTACGTTCCTTGCTGTGCTTTGGTTGACTTGCTGTTCTGTCTGAGTGGCTGAACTTAGAACATGGGTAGCCAATGCACGGCTTATAAAAATGGCTGTGGCCCATTCTGAACAGCGGCAGCCACACCAGGAAATCCCTGGTAATTTGGAGATTGAGCCGAGGAGAACAGGGGCCACAGTGGGACACAATGCCATGGGAATCCACCCTCCAAGGGATCCATTATCTCTGTTGTATGGAGAGGAACTGTCATTCCAGGGCATCCTTAGAGATGAGAGACTGCTGCCCCTTCCCAAATGTGCCCTGTGAGACAATCACCTGCTTGCTAGAGAGGCCAGTCTCCAGGTGGGACCTGGGGATCCACTGGAATTACAGCCCCCCTCCAGACTACAGAGATCAGTTCCCCTGGAGAAAATGGCTGCTTTGGAAGGTGGACTCCATAGAATGATAAAACACTGAGGTCCCTTCCACTCCTGATTCCAACCCCAAAGTCTCCAGGTATTTCCAAATCCAGAGCTGGCAACTGTATGTTTGCCCCAGGATTGAGCCAAATCTTTTCTGTGGAATCAAATCCTGGTGCTTTGAGGGAATGAACCATGTGCATGGTGACACCGCTTCCTCAACTTTTCCTCAACAGCCTTACTCAACTTTTTCTCCATTGAGAAACCCCTGAAACATTCTTCAGGCTTCAAGAAACCCCTGAAGTGGCACAATCCTGCAGAATGTGGCTGGGAAGCAGAGCTGTGGACATGCCCACCTGGGGCCCCTTCCCTTCCCACCCCCTCCAGGGCAGAGTCTGCACTTACCTTGTTTATTCCATTGTCAATCCTGTTGAATTCAGATGGATTTGAACTCAAGTCTTTCTCTTTCCCCCCCCCTCCCCATTGAAACAAGAAAGTGTTCTGCACATGATTAGGGAGGCTCAGAAGAGGGGGGGGGGAGAAATGGAGACTCTTTCTTTATTTTTTTGAAGGGGGGGGAGAGGATCCAAGAAGTCAGAGGGAGGAAAAAATCCTTTCTTTTCTTGAAGGGGGGGGGGGAGAGGATCGAAAAAGGCAAAAAAAAAAATAATCCAAGACCAACAGAAGTTGAGAGAAATTAGGGGCTTCTCCTTTAAGGCAGGCTTGTCACATGATCACCTGTGGCCAATCATGGGTTCTCTACCACGGAGGAGAGCCCAGATTCAAAACAATGCGATTTTAAAATATATTGAGCATTAAAAGCACTCCAAGATATCGCACAATAAAGGTAGGGTCACTCCGGATCAGTCCTTCTTGCTGCAGAAAGAAAATTCAAATTGCCCCAAATCCAAACAGAAATTGCATTCTGTGTAGAGGGCAGGGACTGAATCGACCTGGGATTGGAATAAAAGCTCTGTGCAGTTTACACCAAGGTCCATAATTGGCCATTTTGGGAGAGGGGGAAATGGTCAACATGACCATATACAGTCATATCACCAGATAAATGGTTAACAGATTTTAAAAATCTATAAACATTAATTAACTCCCACCCATCTAGGAAACCCTTCCAGGGCCATCAAGAAACCCTGGTTGAGAAAGCCTGGTCGAGAATGAGAAATATTCGGCAGTACTTTCCCACCATTGTTTTGCTAGTACTGGTGGAAATCTTCAAATAGCCAGCATGACATGGTGTGGATGCCACCTGCAAATTCTTCCAAACACCACAGCTGCCCAGCTGTTATTGCTTTGCTGGCATCCGTTTCCCTCAATCTCCTTTTATTGAACAGCATATTGTCAGGGATCAAAGCAGAAATAACATCACGAGGCAGGCAACAAGGCAGGATAAACTACACACACACTCACTCCCTTTAATGAAATCAGTGTCAGCAAAAGCAACGGGGGAATTCGTAATGCTGGTGAGAGAATAAAGAAGGGCCGTTAGGAAACGAGGCTTTGGTGTGGTCACTCCTGGCAAGACTCTCAACGAACGTAAAGGATCATTGTTGTTCTTGTTTGTTGTACAGGAGTCCCCGCCCTTTTCCAAGGATGTATAGTTTAAGAATGGATCAAAGAGAGCTCAGATAGCTTCTATATAAAAATGATTTAAAAAACATAAGGGAGATTTGCTTGTACTTTCTTTAGCACCTGAGGCCATGTACCGATCAACTGATACTAGTAAAACTTTTAGATTCAAATGGGTAGCCGTGTTGGTCTGAAGTAGCACAGTAAAATCAGAGTCCAGTAGCACCTTTAGGACCAACATAGATTTATGGCGTGAGCTTTGGAGTGCAAGCACTCTTTGTCAGACTATGAACTTCCATCATGACAGTGGCAATATAAACCAAAAAGGAATTCTGTTAAATTAGTAAACTGTGATAGAGAGCCAGTTTGGTGTAGTGGTTAGGAGTGCGGACTTCTAATCTAGCAAGCCAGGTTCGATTCTGCGCTCCCCCACATGCAGCCAGCTGGGTGACCTTGGGCTCGCCACGGCACTATTCTGCAGTGATATCAGGGCTCTCTCAGCCTCACCCACCTCACAGGGTGTCTGTTGTGGGAAGAGGAAAGGGAAGGCGATTGTAAGCCACTTTGAGCCTCCTTCGAGTAGAGAAAAGCAGCATATAAGAACCAACCTTCTTCTTCTTCTTCTTCTTCTTCTTCTTCTTCTTCTTCTTCTTCTTCTTCTTCTAATGGAATTTTGAGTTTCTCCCTGGTCTTGGGATGAGTTAGTTGCCAGTGCAGCAATTCACTGGCAGGAATGTTTCACATTTATATGGAGACAGATAGGGCCAGCAGCAAATGGTGTGGTGGGAGCCATTGATCACTGACAGACAGTTTTATTTCTCCTATGTTCTTGTTAACTACAATTGAATTTGAGGGGATTGATTGGCTGTTTGGGCAAAGAATTATCCTATGGCTGTATTTGGATGTGTGACACAATGTACTAATGTAACAGAATTAATTTTTGCTATGTATTCCCACTGTCATGTAGGGAGTTCTTAGTCTGGGGAAGAGAGCTTGCACTCAAAAGCTCACACCTTAAATAAATCTTTGTTGGTCTTAAAGGTGCAACTGGACAAAGATTGTGATTAGGTGTTGGATAGTAAGAAGATGGTGAGCCCCACCTCACTGGTGGTCTTCAAGCAGCAGCTGTAATAGTATTTATCCTGGATGCTTTAGGGCAGTGGTCCCCAACATTTTATCACCGGGGACCACTCAACGTCGGGGACCACTCACTAGGGACCACTCAATGCCTTTTACTGAGGCCCGGGGGGGGGTAGTTTACTCCTCTACTCTCAACCACTGCTCTAACGCTCTCTGATCGCTATGGTAATGTTTAAACATCCCTTCAAAATAAGATACAGACACGCCACAAAAATGAAGTGTGTTGTAAAGAGCTGGGGGGGATGAAGTAAAGAGCCAGGGGGGGGGGGAGAAGGCGTCCCTCGGGGCCCACCTCCAATTAGTCGAAGGGCCACATGTGGTCCGCGGACCACAGGTTGGGAATCGCTACTTTAGGGTAATCCTGCACTAAGAAGGGGGTTGCACCTGATGGTCTGTATAGTCCCTTCCAACTCTAGGAGTCTATGATAATGCAAATTATCATTTAACAGCCTATTCTATTATTTAATTGCATTCTTTAGTTGCATTTACATGTTTTATGACAATTAAAAGTTATCCACGGACCCAATAAGTTACTTGAGGTAAACAGTACTGAAATCTGTCAGATAACTTCCAAACTATTATGTTTAGGATTGGGACACTGGAGAATTTCTCCTCTAATGCAGCATATTGTGATCTATCTTTAAAAATAGTTCTTTGGCCTAAATACTGATGAAAATTTCAAGCACCTGAGCTTGCTATTGGTAGTCCATTCCTATCAATATGCCATTTCCAAAAATACAGTTGGGTAGTCTCTCTCTCTCTCTCTCTCTCTCTCTCTCTGTATAATTTTCAACCCAATCTTAATTATGTAACAATTTTTTTTGTTTAATTTTGAAGTCCACTTCCCAAATACCTTGTATGTGAACTTAACACTTGGCTTTAAACTGATTAACAGAATATTGTTGTCCATTTATTTATTTGCTTGTTTATTACATTTATATACCACCTTCCCCAACAAATGGATGAACTAAACAAGATTTAAATTCCCCTCCTTCATTTATGACTCTCCTTTCTCCCAAATACTTGTATAACACTCTAACCCAGACTTTCTCAACCAGCATTTTGTGAACCCTGGGGGTTTCTTGATTGCCTTGGAAGGTTTTCCAGAATGGGCGGGAGTTGGTTATTTTAAAGATATTTTTAACATTTATTAAACATTTATTGAACAGACACCCCTTGGCTAGCACAGTCTGTTGCTTGTCTGGTGATGTTTACCCTTCTAAAGCCTGAGGCCTACTGCTGGCAACTGTAGTCCCTGTTGTTGTCTGCAAAGCCAAGTCGTTGCCTAATAAAAGTGGATCACCTAGTTCTCCCCAAAGCCTCACTGTCTATTTTCCTGTAAAGCTAACTCCACTTGAAATTTTGGGCTGCTTATGCCTTTGAGTTCATAGGACCTTCCTTGCAGATACTTATTTTTATTTACGAGACCAAGCTTGAGAAAAGTCACTTCAGTTCCCATGTCTCTCCAGCCACTTTCTTGTTCACCATTTACAGTTTCAGGCTTTATTCTTTATTTTGATCTTCCTGCACTTTCCAGACACGAAGGACTGATGCTGGTTTGTCTGTCTGTGTGCACCCCAAAATACAAACAGTTGCTGGTAAGGCCTGGACAAAGGCCATAGCCCAAAGGGACACAACCACAACACTCCACCCCAAACTCAGTCTGCAAACTTCTACCAGTGTCTCTATACTGCAGCTCATCTCTAGATTATAATGATCAGCTCTGCAGGCAAAAATGGCGACTTTGGAGTGTGGGCTCTTAGCCATTGTATGATTTCGAAGTCCCACCTCCAAACCACTAGGAATATTTCCAGCCCAGGGGTAGCCAAGTTCCAGGTGGGGCCTGGAGAGATCCTGGAATTACAGCTTATCTCTAGACTATAAAGATCAGCTCCCCAGGCAGAAAGGGCTGGGTTGTTGTGGAGAAGAAACATTTAAGGCCTCCAACACATGTTTTTGTGGAGTTGAAACACTTAAGGCATACTGCACAGGGTTGTTGTGCAGATGAAACAGGAGGCAAAAGAATCTCTGCAACAGCATCCAGGCTCATCTGCACAACAACCCTGTATGGTAGGCCTCAAATCAACAAAGAGTCACGAAGAAGAAAGAAGGCTGCATCTTCCCTACAGCAGCAAGGCCGGCCAGAGCAGCATTTTAAGTGAGAAGGGGCTTTTCTGTGGCCTCCCTGTCAGCCAACTGTTTGGCAGAAGGGGAAAGCTTTCCCCACTTAAAAGGAAAGCACACCCATGCCCACAGATTCCTCTGTGTTGCTCTCAGAAACACCTCCCTCCCCTCAGTCAGGGGCTGTCAGAGGCTCCTTCACAGCAGGCCTGAAGGGAGGGGGGAGGGAATGCACTCGCCAGCCACCTGCCCACTCCATCAGCGGTCTAAGACAAAGTGAGCAAAGTTGTTGGACGTGACGGTTAAAGGCGGGACATGCAGCCTGACCGGGCGGCCAGCCACTCAGGTGGTAGGTTGACACAGGCAGGAGCATTCATTGGCTCTTAAATTGTGAGGCCCCAAAGGTCATTAGGGCTTTTATCATAGGTACCGATAAGGGATACAAAATGTCATCAAAGGCTGTTTGGTTTTACTTATTCATGCCATGCATAGGCTACCTCTCTGCGGACCTGCCCGCGCGGACTTATATCTAAGATAACAAAACCAAACCATTAAAGGACAACTATTAAAAATAGAACTATTGGAACGCAACCCACAATCGATCCTGCTGATTCACACAGGCCATCTTGATTCAACTCCCAGCAATTAGATGAACATGCCTGTGTTAATCAGCCCATTTCTGGGTCAGCACTAATCTCTTGGGAACTTCTACTAAACAGAGACCGTCAAGATTAGATTGCTGATACTTTGGCTTTGCTACTGGATTCTGTAATCTCCCAGGTGACACTATTTGGAGTTCACCATTTTGAAGGGAAAAATATTCCTGTCAGGTCTAAGCATACAGGTTGTTTGTTAGATAAAACAGTTGAGCAACTAGAGCTCCTGGTGACGTAAAGGGGAATCTGGGGTGCTTAACTTGGTGTTGAAGCTAAGAGCAGATTAGTTGAAGCTAATCTGGAGACCTATATGCTGCCAGCTGACTGACCTTGAACCAGTCACAGTTCTCTCAGAGCCATCTCAGCCACACCTACTTAAGAGAGTGCCTGTTGTGGGGAGATGACGGGAAGGCGATTGTAATCCACTTTGAGACACATGAGGCCTGCTAGGTGACCCTGGGCCAGTCAACGTTCCCTGAGAGCTCTCTCAGCCTTACCTCTCTCACAGGGTGTCTGTTGTGAGAAGAATGGAAAACAATGGTAAGCCACTTTGAGACTCCTTCAGGTAGCAAAAAGTGGGGTACAAAACTGCAGCTCTTCTCTCTTCTCATATTGAAGAAGAATCAGAAGAAGAGTTGGTTCTTATATGCTACTTTTCTCTACCCGAAGGAGCCTCAAAGCGGCTTACAGTCGCCTTCCCTTTCCTCTCCCCACAACAGACACCCTGTGAGGTGGGTGAGGCTGAGAGAGCCCTGATATCACTGCTCGGTCAGAACAGCTTTATCAGTGCCGTGGCGAGCCCAAGGTCACTTAGCTGCCTGCATGTGGGGGAGCGCAGGTTCAAACCCAGTTTGCCAGATTAGAAGTCCACACTCCTAACCACTACACCAAGCTGGCTTTCTTGCCCCCTCTTGCCGGCTAAGCTTCCTCACGCAACGCTCTTCCCATCTGGAGCTCTTTTGTTCAGGACTTAGAAAAATACATTTCCGTAGGAAAAATAACATTTGGTAGAGAGTTGGCAACAAGAAGAGCATTGTTGCCAGAATACATGTTCACTGTGTGGGTGGTTCAAATGGCACCTAAACATGTTTTCCCCATGTTTCCTGCAGTACAGCTATGGAAGGGTGGCAATTTACCAGGCATAGAGGGAACGATAACATCCAGGGTGCAGCCCGGCAATTAGTGGCTGGGCCTGGATGAGCATTAAGCGATTCCAGGAAAGGTGGTGAGCAATGAGCGGCAGGGCTGCTAAAGCTGCTAGAGCAGTGAGTCTCCTCAGGCCCTGGGGAGCAGGAGAACAGGCATAATTGGATTCAGCCAAGAGGCAGTTTCCTATGCGTCAAATGGGGGCCTTGAGAAACTGTCAGAGGGGAACAAGCTGCATTTCAAACTGGGGAGCCAGCATGGTGAAGGGGTGAAGAGCGGCAGCCTCAGATCTGGAGAGCTGGGTCTGATTCCTCACTCCTTCTCTACATGCAGCTCTCTGGGTGACCTTGGGCTAATCCCAGTTGTCTCAGAACTCTCTCAGCCCCACCTCACTCACCAGGTACTTGTTGTGGGGAGAGGGAGGGAAGGTGATTGTAAGCCACTCTGAGACTCTTTGAGCCTGATGCTGGGAGCAATTGAGGGCAAAGGAAGAAGGGGACGACAGAGAATGAGGTGGCTGGATGGAGTCACTGAAGCAGTCGGTGCGAACTTAAATGGACTCTGGGGAATGGTAGAGGACAGGAAGGCCTGGAGGATCATTATCCATGGGGTCGTGATGGGTCGGACACGACCTCACAACAAACAACAACAACAACAACAAAGGTTTAGAAAAGAGGGGGATAAAACCTTCTTTTCCAGACCACATTTAACTTTGTTGAGCATTATTCGTTGGTTTTGAGTACTGGGACCCTTGGGGCGCGGGCTCTCCCAAATCCTGAAGAGGGAATTAGAAATCAGTGCAAGCTTATATGTCTCAAAAACAAACAACAAAAAGGACTGTTAATAGATATCACCCAGTGGAACTTTAGACCCAGTTCATGGAGCTGCTTGTTGCGGGGGGGGGGGGCGATGACTATAACTCGCGTAATATGCTCAGGCCTCCACAAAGCAAGAGCCCCCCCCTCACCTCAACTCCTCTATTGAAATATGCAATATTTGTAGTGTGCATGATTCAACATAATATAAAGAATATCCTACAGGGTGCATCCGAGATGTGTTCGTATATGTGTGGTGGTCATGTGACTGCATTAAAAAATCTTGGATAAAAATACATGCTGCAACGGAGGACATCTTAAAGATCAAGTTTCCACTAGATCCTAAAAACATGTTGTTAAGCATATTCCCTGTTAATGTGCTCATAAAAGTTAGAGAATTTTTCTTCCATGCTACTGTAGCAGCTAGACTCAGAACTGCATCAAGATGGAAGCAAGAAAATTTATCTGATGTGGCTTCATGGTCGGAGAGGATGAGAGATCTTGCAGTTATGGCGAAACTGACCAATTTAGTAAATAGAAGGCCTCAAGAAGAATTTGAAGATAGCTGGGATTTCTTTATAGAATTTGTGGCTAAATAAAATGATGTATATTTTATTAGATCTTATTTTAGTAGCTGGAGTCGATAAATGAGTAATATTTAGAATATGAAAGATTTTAGAAATTATTTTTCTGGACAAATCTGCTGGGGCGGGATACTCTATCTGTTTGATTTAATGTTAATTGTATTTGATATATATATATATAATTTTTTTCATTACTGTATCTTCTTTATTTTTTCGAAAATAGAAGTAATTGGGAAAAAAATGCCACCAAGGATTAGAGCAGACCTCCGTTTGTTTCCAACCCGCAAATGTATTTGCTACTGCTACCATACATCTTCCAGATTGCTTTTTGTCCTTTAGAGTAGCGATCTCCAACCTGTGGGCTCCAGACCACATGTGGTCCGTTGACTAATTGGAGGTGGGCCCCAAAGGATGCCTTCTCCCCCCCCCCCGGCCCTTTACTTCATCCCCCCCCCTGGCCCTTTACAACACACTTTGGGTGTCATTGTCTCCCATCACTCCCAGATGGGACTATCTCGTTGCAGAGAAACAAGCTCAGGATTCCCATTGATTTGTCATTGTCATGAGTTAAAATTTCCATGAAAATAAAATGTTCCTTATGTTCATTGTTGTGGCGTGTCTGTATCTTATTTTGAAGAGATGTTTAAACATTACCATAGCGACCAGAGAGCGTTAGGGCAGTGGTTGAAAGTAGAGGAGTAAACTACCGCCCCCACCGGGCCTCAGTAAAAGGCGTTGAGTGGTCCCCAGTGAGTGGTCCCCGGCGTTGAGTGGTCCCCGGTGATAAAAAGGTTGAGGACCATTGCTTTAGAGCTGTCTGTTGTCTCTGATAAAACATATATTATTAGGTCTGCAGGTTCAGCAAGACACAGGTGCAATTTCTTCAAATCCAACAGTTCTTTATTGATTCCAACTCCAACCAGAAACACCGAACAGGAAACAACAGTACTCCTTGAGCATTTCAGACAGCCCACCAAGTAACCTGACTCGCCCTAAATGGGAGCTTCTCAGAGTTCTAATATGGTTAGTCATTGGCTGACTTACAGTTCTTCTTTTGCATATAGTCTATACAAGCTTCAATGTTTCTGCACATAACATATATAAACAGTAAGGCAGACCTCATCCCAAACACAAAAAGAATTCTGATTACGAATGTGACTCACAGGCCATGTTAGAATGCAGGCACCCAGCTGAGGTCACGTTCTATACCCCTATATGAAACAAGATTTTGCGACTGATCAGAGAGCCAGTTTGATGTAACAGTTAAGGGCCCTAAGTTTACAGGAAGGCCTGGAAGATCATTGTCCATGGGGCTGCGATGGGCTGGACATGACTTTGCAACTAACAACAACAAAAGTTTAATGAATGTCAAATGTGAAAATAAAATTGATATAAAATGTTTTACAGACGCTATATTGCCCCCAAACATATAGTAATGATCAACAAGTTATAAAGGGGAAATTTTAGATATGTTATGAAATAAATGCATCATTATGTGGTGGACTTGTAAGAGGGAAAGGAAATACTGGGGCCCATTCTGCACCAGGATCAATGTGGCAAATTGATTATGGAAAGAAAAAATGGAATTTAAAATAGTGGAATTCGGCATAACGCATACCTGCCTTTGTAGTGGAATCCAGTTCTGTTTCTATCGTTTCCCACAGGTTTCCAGTCTCAGCAAAAATCGCTAGAGAGGAAGCGATTTTTGCCATGCTTTGTCCTGCTCCTGGCTGTCAATCAAACAAGCAGCCAATGGGCGGTTGTTACCATGCTCCGGAAAAGCCCCTTTGCCTTTAAGAACAGGTTTTTTAAAAAAAAAGAAAAACGCACGTTGCAACAAATATGCCTTGATTCCTTGATTCCTTGCTTCCTCCTAACGTAGAGACCCATCTAGCTGGCAGCTGGTCTGTGAGCTGCTGATTCATCTTTGCCATGCTCCCCCGAGTGAAAAAAAAATCCCCCCGCCATGCACGGGCGCGATTTTCAGCCGAAAATAAAGGGAACTTGCAAACGGGGCTGTGTTGTGCTTGGTGACTCGAGCCGAGCTTTAAAGCAGCTCTGTTGAGGGACTGCAGCTGGAGGAGCCTCGCTGAGTGAATGAAGGCTCGCTGGTTTGTTGCTCTCCGCTCGGTCCGAGAAAAAAAAATGGCAATCGCTTCGCCGGAAGTTCAGAGGAGAGAGCCAGGGGGAAGGACTTTGCTGAAACCGCAACAATGGTAACGCACAGAACTTTTTTGCTAGCGTTGCAGATTGGTTGCAAGAGTGTAGTGCTTTCCAGAGGGTGAATCCACTTTTTGGCATTTCCCTGGAAGCACTACAACAAAGCACTTCTAGAGGGACTGTTTCAGGAGTGTGGCAGATTGTGTACGACGTGCATAATTGCATATTAGTAGCAATTACAATTTGCCACACTCTTGCTACATTAAACTTGTGCGGAATGGACCTGGATTATGATGCATGATGAAATGCAAAATACATTGAAAATCACATTTGCAATGGATCCAAAATATGTGTTATTGAATATAGTATCATATAATATCACAATATATAGTGAACTTGTGAACTAGTGAACTAGTGAAATAGGCAGTAACAGCTGCCAGGAAATTGTATGTATCAATATGGAAAAAAAGAATCCTTAACAGATCTTGCAGAGTGGTTAACTAAATTGGTTGAACATGGGTCACTGCAAAATGTACATATTTAATGCAAAACAGATCTGTATCAGATATTAATAGAAAGTGGAGACAATGTTAACTGATATAATGAAATGGAAAGAAATAATTGATTTATATGAGGTATATGTAAATGATGGAAATACAAAATCGGGAAGAGGAGTTGACAAGTACAATGGAAATATATCTAAGACATATTGTGCTATATCAGCTGAATATTCATAGTTCTGTAAATGAAATGTATAGTGTTCTTTTCTTTTCTATATTCTGTATTATTTCTCTGATAAATAAAACTTTAAGCACACACACAAAAAAGAGCGGCAGCCTCTAATCTGGAGAACCTGAGAACCGGGTTCGATTTCCCACTCCTACATGTGCAACCAGCTGGGTGACCTCAGGACAGTTCTCTCAGAGCTCTCTCAGTCCCTCCTACCCCACAAGTTGACTTTTGCAGGGAGAGGAAAGGAAGGCAATTATAAGCTGTTTGAGATTCATGAGGCCTGCTTGGTGACCTTGATCCAGTTACAGTTCCCTCAGAACTAACTCAGCCCCACCTAGCTCCGAGAGTATCTGTTGTGAGGAGAGGAGGGGTAGGCAATTGAGATATATGAGGCCGGCAGGTTGACCTTGAGCCAGTCATAGTTATCTCAGAGCTCTCTCAGCATCACCTACTTCACACGGTGTCTGTTGTGGAGAGACGAGGGGAGGTAGGCTATTGTAAACCACTCATGGTAGTAAACCACTGCTCCGGGTAGTAAAAAGTGGGGTACAAAAAACCCAAGCTCTTATTGTTTTCCGTATTTGGGAATAATTGTGGAGAGCTTGATCTACTCTTTCAAGCACACAATTAAAGGCGGGGTGTTTTAATGAAAGTGAATAAGGAATAAACAAACTATTTTCCTCTTCTGGAAGTTTTACCCAGAGCAAAACATCTGTCTGAAGGCGAGTACATCAGAGCCAGGGTAACCTGTGAACATGACTCATCCAAATGTTCTTCGGCAATGCCCTTTTAAAGATATTTTAAGTTTTCATGGAGCCAGTATTTTCCCACCCATTTTTCCCCTTCCTCCCTGGCTCCCATCTGCTATTTTACAAAGTTAAAATTCTTCTTGTATCCGGCTGTGCAAACACAATCACAGCTGCAGATGCTCCCCTCCCCCTGGCCTTTGTGTGCATACAACCAGTGCTAACTACGCAAATTGCTCTACAGCTCACAATTCTCCAGGCCCAGAGATGCTAGTGCTTCAGTAATCTTTGTGAAAAGAAATTTCCCATGCGTCAGATGCAAGAACTAGGGGGTCCACATGCAAACACACGGGCTGAGCTAGAAAACTCTTGGGCCCCTCTGATGCCCTTGACCAGGGGTAGTCAAACTGTGGCCCTCCAGATACCCATGGACTACAATTACTGGCTCATGGGAATTGTAGTCCATGGACATCTGGAGGGCCACAGTTTGACTACCCCTGACCTTGACTGTCCATTGGAGGGTCTACCTGGACCTTTTTTTTTGGGGGGGGGGAATTTCCAAGGCTGCACAGGTCCTTACACAGCAGTCTCCTCACACACCCTCAGACTGTTTCTGCACTAACAATATGGTTTGGATTTGCATTTTTAAAGGGTCAACTTTTTCATCCATTTCCGCACTCAAATTGGCTTCTTCAGGTGCAGTTCTGAATGGCCCCCTCAGTTGCCGTGCAGCAAAGGAATCTCCAGAAAACCAGACGTCATCATTTCAAGTGGAGTCTAACGGGGTCTAATTTGGGGAAATGCGTGCAATCAGTTTCCCCTCCACTAATTTGAATTGTTTGGGCATGCCACTTTTCTTGTCGCTGTCCTTTCCCCTCCCTGCTTCTTCCTCCCTCAGTTCTGAAAAGTCTGCTTTTATTAAAATGGTGGGTGGGTGGTAGTGATTGCATTACAATGCTGTTTCTAAGTTTTAAAAAAGCAGTCTTGCACAGCAGTGTTATAATGTTATAATTTTTATAACTTAGGGTTCTGGAGGGGAAGAGGGGGAGGCGAGCAAGGGCTCAGAATGGTGAGATTAAAGGGCACCATGAAAACAGAGGTGCAAGCAGCCACCATTGTGCAAAACATATTTTTTTGAAAAGGGGATGGGAGCAAAGCATGTTGGGAGGCTGCATCCTTGAGACTCAGTGTGGAAAGCATATCACAAATTTCAGCCTGGGAAATAAGGGGAGGAAAGTCCAAGTGCGGAAAAGCTAGAGTCGATTTGCAGCATCCAAAGGGAATCCAAAGTGGGGCTAAAACAAGATACATCTTCTAATGCGGAAATGGTCTCAGCCAGGTTAGCTCCCTTCATGCTGGTCTCCATGCAGCCCCCCAGCCTCAACCAGGTTGGCTCCTGCACACCTGTCTCCCTGCCCTGGCCACAAACAGGAAAGCCACGCCAGTGACAGAGGAAGCAGTGTCGGTCTCATGCGTGCTGGCAACAGAGCAAGCCAACCCGGTCTCATCTGTTGACAGAATCTGACTAAAGAGAGATTGTGCAGCACCAGTCTGCTTAAAGAACAAAATAGCTTTATTGTGAAGAGAAACAGCTATGTAGAGAAAGACAAGAAAGACCTGACTAACAGTTCTGTCTGTCCTTTCTTTCCCGTTCTGGAGTCAGGCAGGGAGGAAATGTGCTCAAAGGAGCAGGAAGTCGCCCGTGAGCCAATCAGGATACTGGAGGAGATGCAATGTACATCTCCTTTGTAATGTCATGTAAATGTACATCTCGTTTGATGCCCCCTGCTGTTGAACCATTCACACAGCAGATCTTGCATATTGCAGATCTTTGCTGTCTCAACCGCTCTCTGGGTGACCTGCATTTTTGCTGCCTCAATGGAGGGAGAGGGCAGAGCGGCCACCCATGCAGATGAGTAAGAGCATTCTGGCCCCAGTCACAAGGCTAGTGGAGGTGTAGAATGAGAAGGTCATTAACAGAAAGGTACTGATCAGCAGTCTCCATGTCTCCTTGGAATGATGACGTGTTGCCCAATCCTAGCCTCTGGAGGGTACCCATATGGGGAGGGTCCTGCCCCATCCCGGGGGCAATAGCCATGCTTACAATCCCCCAATGCCAGATATAGGGTGGTCTTGAGAATACTTCCTTGATTTACAACTGCACAATGGCAGCCCAACTGGATACTGATTCAGATCCTAAAACTATACTTCCACCATCCTTTCCTACAGCTGCAAGTGGAAGGCCCAACTGTGAGCAGAGTGACTCTGTGCCTTGCATTAATGTTCATAGTTGTTGATAGTTGTCTGCCTATGCCACCCCCCCCCCCCAAAGAGCTCTTCACTCATCAAATACAAACAGGTTGGTGGTTCCCAGCCCAAGGGAAGCCCAGCTGGCCTTGACTAGGGCCAGGGTCTTTTCAGTCTTGGCCCCTATCTGGTGAAATGAGCTCCTAGAAGAGCTAAGGGACTTGATGGAACGATTGCAGTTTTGCAGGGCCTGCAAGATGGAGCTTTTCTGCCAGGGGTTTGATTGAGGCCAAGACGCGGCTTCCCTTCTTTCTTTCTTTCTTTCTTTCTTTCTTTCTTTCTTTCTTTCTTTCTTTCTTTCTTTCTTTCTTTCTTTCTTTCTTTCTTTCTTTCGGGATTTCTATCTCGCCACTCCCAAACAGCTCATGGTGGGTCATAATAGCATAATAAAATCCCCAATACAACCTATCATTAAGACCCAGTACAGCCAAATAATAACCCAACAGTGGTGATAAGGTGAGGCCCAAGGTCGCCTAGCTGGCTACATGTGGACAAGGAGTCGGGAATCAAACCCAGTTCGCCAAATTAGAGGCTGCTGCTCCTAACCACTGCAGTAAGCTGGTGCTCTTAACCACTACACTACCAAAAGCAGCGGCATAGGGAGTGCTTTGATCACCAAGATATGTTTCCTAATAACATATGATTCATGTAAACTTGATTGCTTGCGGATTGTTCATCACCTTTGAAGATGATATTTCCTAGAATTCCCATCTTAATAACATCTTCAGAAGTTTTAATCAGCAGGTTTTGAGAGGGAAACATCTTCACTCTATTTGCTCCTTCATTAGAGACCACTTGTTTAAGATTCCTGTGTAGCATGTTCAGTTTTTCTGTGCAGTTGCATAGGGAGGAGCTTAACCCATTAAATATTACTTCTCTAGATAAAAGGGCTGCGTAGTAATCATCTCTGCATGTATAAACATTTACATAATACTTACTCGGAATTGCAAAGTTATGCACTAATGAATGCGATATTGCTTCAGGCCTTACATCAGATGACATAATATAGCAATGATACTCTGCTTGTTTGACCTATTTAATTTAGACAGTGGCTCGAAGAAGTGCAGCCATGGTAGGTCTGCAAGCTAACGATCCTTGTGCTTTCAGTTCTTATTGCAAGGGCAGAAGTGCATGTCATTTTGAAGGGGTAGTTCAGTCAGTCAGTCAGTCAGTAACCTTTTATTGGCATAAAATATGTATAAGACATATAAAAATAGGGTTTAAAATTTCAACAATAAAATAGGCCATGGGGTTACATAGCCAAACAGATCTTAAAATGATTAAATAAACTATAAAAGATAAATTACAAGGTAGGCAGCATATTATAAAAGCATCTTAGTTAAAACTCTGGCAACGAAACCTCTGGGTCTTTGTCAGAGAGCAGAAATTGCAAGGTCATAGATTTACTTACAGAAGGCTTGTTTCCCAGCAAAGCAACAAAGCTGTCATCCTGACACTGCTCATATAAGGGGCAATCTAACAAAATGTGTGAGACAGAGTCAGGGCAGCCAGAACCACATGGACAGAGTCTCGCATGGTATGGGATATGGTGGAATCTTCCCTCTAAGACCTTTGAAGGGGTAGTTCGTAACAGCTGCTAGGCACTCTGTAAGGCCACTGATTGGATCCTGCCCCTTTTCGACTAATGCAAATGAAGAAGATCTGTCAACCATGAGTATAACCAGAAATGAAAAAAGCTGATGTGGATAGCTATGAATGTCTTAAAATTCTTCTTTATTGTTAAACAGCAGGAGCCAAAGAGCAAAAGCCAGAACGAGGTACGGATTTTCACTCATTTTCAGCCACTTTCTTCAATAGCTCTCTCCTTATTTCCAGTAAATCCTTATAATATATCTGCTTCATCCTAATGTGTATACAATGCTTAATTAATTTAATTTAATTATTTATACGGTCACAGACCAAGATATAAATTTAGACTTTAAAACATGTTGGGGGTGGTGGTATATAGAGAATAAAATTGGTCCTTGTAAAAAAAGGTAGAGGTGTTTTGTTTCCTTCTGGCAGTTTTGAATCATGTAGGCACAACATTTTGCTGTCATCCATGAGTAGTTCTAGGGTTCAATCTGCTTCTATTTGGTGCGAAGCCCCTTCCAGAAGAGGGTGGATAGCCTCATTACGAACTGAGGTCTACAAGTGAAAGAAGACATGTTCCATAGACTCCGCCTCCATTAATGGACAGGTGCACAATCTTGCTGAGGCTGGTAATCTTTCATATCTGCCCCCCAGAAGTTCCTGAGGATCTCAGTAAGACTTTTGCTACTGGGGTGCCTCTGTAGAACATTAGAATCTATGGCAGGTGTAGTCAAACTACGGCCCTCCAGATGTTCATGGACTACAATTCCCATGAGCCACTGCCAGTATTCGCTGGCAGGGTCTCATGGGAATTGTAGTCCATGGACATCTGGAGGGCCGCAGTTTGACTACCCCTGATATATGGTCTGATTGATACTGAAACGCATTGTAGAAACATTGGAATGAAGCACATAGGATTTATGAGATTTGCTAGAAATAAGGAGAGAGCTACTGAGGAAAGTGGCTGAAAACGAGTGAAAATTGGGACAGCAATCTGGCTCCTGCTGTTTGGCTTTTACTGTTTAACAATAAAGAAGAATTTTAAGATGTTCATAGCCATCCATGTCAGCTTTTTTTTCTTTTTTCTTTTTTCTTTTTTCTTTTTTCTTTTTTGCGCTTTTGACTAATAGCACCTCCTTGGGCTCAGGGAGTCTTGTCTTGGCCCAAGGGCCATTGTATTGGAGGTTACAGCATGTTTTGCTGGAATGAATGGAAGTTACGGCATGTACCAGAGGAAACCTTTGCCATCAGTGAAATGGCAGCATAGGATCCAACTTTGTATCCATAGCAGTTGTGTGGGCCTCCTTTCTAAATGTTTGAGTATCAGATGAACAGGAACTCGCCACGCTCCTGGAGTGTATATAGCTCCCATATCTCCTCCCTATAAAGATATAGGAGCCGTTCTTCTCAAGATTTTAGGAAACATGGAAGAAGGAAGTCTGTAATCCTCCTTGTGCATGTATTTAACTCATAGGATGCAATGTGCTTGAAGAGATTAATGTTTACTGCTGTCATATGTGATGGAATGATAATACTTACTTATCAGGCTACCAGATTCCATAGTGGAACAAAGAGTCCCCTGCTGCCAGGCGCTACTCCCAGCTGTCGATCAGCTGGCCAGTTGCGTAGGACATAACAGGTGAAAGGCCTCGTTGCCAGCATCATGCCAGAAGTGAGGTCATCACACCAGTGACATCTGGGGGACAGTCTGGTATTTCAGCAAAAACTCTATGGTAGAAGCCACTTTTACCATAGAGATTTTGACCCAATATAAGAGGGTCACCTGGATGCTGCCGGTGTGATGCCATCTCTTCCTGTGCGACATCTGCAATTAATTAATTACATTTTTATGTTGCTCTCTCTTGTGGCTTGGGAGGTTCACCAGGAACATGAAAACTAATAAGACATGTACAACGCAAATTCAGTAGCTTTATCAATCAACAACAACAGTAACATCAGTAGCATTGAACACTGAATATTTACTTTTCTACTGTTTAACTATTAACATATCAACCATAACCCAGCAGATTAGTCAGAACAGGAGGGGGGTTCTGGAGCAGTGGTAGTCAACCTGTGGTCCTCCAGATGTTCATGGACTACAATTCCCATGAGCCCCTGGCAGTGTTTGCTGGCAGGGGCTCATGGTAATTGTAGTCCATGAACATCTGGAGGACCACAGGTTGACTACCCCTGCTCTGGAGGGCCCAATAGATGTTGTTGGATTTACTGTCCTCAACCAGGCCCTGTGGAACTGCTCGCTCCCTGGTCTAGATATACCTGCTCCCTTCTCTTAAACCATTAGGCGTGGGGCTTTCTTTTTCTCCTCACAAGTTGCCCCTATTGACTGTGGGTTACCAGGAGGGACCTTGCAATCCTACTTTCTTAGAAGAAGAAGAGCTTTTTTTTTCTTTTTCTTTTTTGGGTATCCTGATTTTCACCACTTGAGTCTCAAAGTGGCTTACAATCGCTTTCCTTTCCTCTCTCCACAACAGACACCCTGTGAGGTGGGTGAGGATGAGAGAGCTCCAGAGAAATCTGACTGGCCCAAGGTCACCCAGCTGGCTTAGGGTCAACAGGCGCTGCCACACTGTAAGGTGAACCACTTACTAGAAGTGCTAACATTTCTTAAAGTTACCCAGGTGAGATGTCTGATATGCTCACAGGAAGTCCTACGTTGAGATATTTGAATTACGATCTCACAGTGCAATCCAGTGCAGAGTTACACCCATCTAAGCCCACTGTCTTCAATCAATAAATTTTAGCAGGGTGTAACTCTGCATTGAACTACATCTGTTATTCATGGTATGACTCCTATCTTCAAGGGTTAAATCATCTGTCTCACACCATGTCAGCTTAAAATGGAAACCATGTTTTTAGGCGATATTTCCCCTGATTAATTTCCTAATTATGCACCAAATGGAGAAATGTTGTTTGATAAAACACACTGATTAGAGGCAAAAATCTGACTTTGGTTTGTGGCTGAATGCATTGAGGATATTGCGCCAGACCTTAACTGACACAAAGTAGAAGAAAACAACTTTCTGTAGATTTTTTTCTGCCTTCACTTTGAAATTTTCAACATCTTTTATGCTCTGGCTTTGAACTTTCTCTTCTTCTTGTCTGATTTAGAGAGTACCTCTGAGCAGACCTAGTCAGAAGTAGACCCATTTTCTTCAATGAAGTCTTCTGAAGACTTTAGCCTTCAATTGGTGCTGTTGATTCTTTTACTGTTAAATAAATTTTGATTTTGTTGTTAAATTGCCCACCCTATTTTATTGCAGGTGTTCTGCTGCTGCTGCTGCTGCTCAAAATTATCACCACCATTTCCATGTAAGTAATGTCTGTTTTACTGCCTTTATTTTAATTGTTGATACTGTTTTAATAGTTTATAAACTGCCTCGAGAGCCTTGAGAGTGGGTAAAATGATTTCACTAAATAAAGAACATATGGAAAGGGCATACCTATTCCACAGACCATTGGAAATGATCCCATTGTCCAGGTAGGTATGCTATTTCAAATCTATGCATTTTTGCTAACAGAAGTTGATAGGAGGTTTTTTGGGGGGGGGCATTTATTTATTTATTTCCCAAAGGCTCGTGGCAGTTTACAAAGTCCAGCTAAAACCCATTAAAACCCCCATTAAAATGGACTAACAGGCATCCATAAAAATAGCCAATAAAACAGCAAGTGAAGATGGTGAAACCCTCAACCCCCCTACCCCCCCCCGACTCATCTACGAGAGGGAGGAGAAAGGAGGGTCAAGTCAAGATGGCATACGTTGTTGGCAACAGGGGGACCCCAGTTGTTCTTCCTGGACTAACCCGGCCTCAACCATAAACCTGGCAGAAGAGCTCTGTTTTGCAGGCCCTGCGGAAGGCAGAAAGGTCCTGCAGGGCCCGCAGCTTACCCGGGAGCTCATTCCACCAGGTTGGGGCTAGAACTGAAAAAGCCCTGGCCCTGGTCGAGGTCAGGCATGCCTCTCTGGGGCCGGGAACGACCAACAAATTCTCACCCGTTGAGCGAAAAGCCTTGTGGGGGGCACAGGGCAATAGGCGGTCCCTCAGGTATGTGGGACCTAACTCGCGTAAGGCCTCAAATGTCAAAACTGAAACCTTTTTTCACTGGTGAAGGTGTGTGACTGACAGGAAGCAGAAGAGGAGAGACATCTCAGTTTTGTGCAGCCAGGTTAAAAAAAAACTACTGATTTAAAGTCAGGTAGTATTGGAGTCACAGAAAACTGTGGCAGAAGCTGAATGAGGCTGAGTCTGTCAGCTAATCATACTGGTTTACACCATCCTTTCTCAGCCTTTTGACCATGGAGGCACACCTGAATTTTTTTCAGGCTCTGAGGCATACTGGAAACGTTGTCAGCTGGCCACCCCTCCCTGCCACTTCCCCTGGAAGTGACATCACTCAGATGGAACCATTTCTTCATTAGCAAGTTTACGGCCATGGATGAAGGTCAATAGATCACCTTGGGAATTCCATCAATAGGTAGCTTTCATTGTAAAAAAGGGCTGTTTTGGAGTCGCAAAAGGCCTTTCCCTCTCACCCAAGGCCCAAAGCTCATGGAAGGCCCTTCTGCCACCCCCTAAGTTAAAACAAAAGCTAAACTCCAAAAGACACCCCTCACATACGTACAACCCTAAGGAAGGAATCACCTCATCACCTCCAGATGCATCACGGACACAGGTCAACAAAGTGGTAGGCTTCTCAAAGGTTTGAATGGCTGGGCTTGGAGCAGTTCCTAGGTGTCCTGGGTCCCAACATCACTACGCCCAGAGTATAACTCCTAGATGCTGATGCAGCTGGGTCTGGAATGGCCTCCAGACATCAATGGGCCCCAAGCAGCTCCCAACATCTGCCATGGCCACAACAGAGCCCTGGGCCGCTTCTTTGAAGAAGAAAAGTAAATGCATTGTCTGTGCATGTGCAGACAATGATTTTTCTTTGGGGGAAAATTTAAACCAGCATTTTTTTTTTTTAAGATTTCAGATTTTTCTGCAAACCTGGATGGAGTGATTGTGGCCCCGATCTGCAGATTTAGAGATCCACGATTGAGCACCACACTTGAGAAACAGATGTCTAGAAGAGACTGAACGACATTGCTAATCACGTTAATTTGTAACTTCCACAATTGCTTCTTTGTGGTGTGTTCTTTGAAGTCACTCTGCTTTTTTGTCAGCTTGCTTTCATTTACGTGGTTCTTGCTTTAGACCCATCTTCCCCAAATGGTGCAGAGGGAACCTTTATTGTGTACCTTTCATAGAACACCTAAAGGGAGAGTCTTCTCTGGAGATCAAGGCGGTGGTGGATTATTTCTGGCAGATGGCCACAGAAGATTGCTGGGTATGAGTGCCTGCTTGTTCTATCTGTTGAATTTTGATGCTGATTTTATTTCCCCCTTGCAGCGTGGTGCTGCCCTTGCAAACTACCTTGAGTCCTTGCAGAAAGGTAGACTGTAACGTTCTAACTTACTAAATAAGGATCAATTTTGTGATTGCTTGTGTATCGTAAAAAGCATGGGTGAGCCTGACAATCAGTTGTGGCAATGCCCCTCTCTTTCTTGACCCTGCTAACAACTTCTCCCTTTGTAACATTATACAATAAGCAGTTCAGATCCTATTTGTCTCATGCATTTTCAGAACAAGAAAGCACAAGAGGTTTTCTGTTTATAAAGCTCTATACATTTTGTCTGTGTGTGTTTTGTCCTTGATCATTAAGAAAACACGCAGTTGCTAACACAGACCTCCTAATTTTAAAAACAAGCACAGGAATATTCCCGCTGTTTGCAGATAAGCACACGCTCTTCTCCATCCTTTTGTTTCTTTGAAGTGTTTCGAGGTTTCCTAATGAACAGTGAAATATATTTCAGGTGATCTGAGATAAAATCCAATATTGTTCTCTGTGATGTGTTGCCAGTATGCGAACAAAAGGTGATTCTAAGATGTTTACCGATGCAGATTTTGAAATTTCTTGTATACAAAGGCTGGTTGTGGCCATATATATGTATGCGCATGCAGGCACTGCTGTGCATTAAGAAGTACATTTCTGTTGGCCAAAATTTTAAGCCAATTTGGTATCAATACATTTAACATGTAAATGAGAAGGGAATTAATTACTGGCAAACATTTTTTAAAGATAATTTTATTAATAAAGAAGTGGCATTATATATACAAAACAGTAAAAGGTACATAATACGTTGCCCCATTATAAAAACTATTAAATAACCTTAAGATTATAATCTAAAATATTATTGTTGACATTTTTTGTATTATTGTAGACCAGAGTAGATTCCAGAGTTGTATTTGCTCAGCGGTGAGCAAGTTTGGTGACTTCCAGGTCCAGTGCTTTTGCGATCGAGTTTCTTCAGAATAATAGAATTATAGAATCATAGAATAATAGAGTTGGAAGGGACCTCATGGGTCATCTAGTCCAACCCCCTGCACTATGCAGGACACTCACATCCCAATCGCTTATCTACTGTAACTTGCCACCCCTTTGCCTTCACAGAATCAGCCTCTCCATCAGATGGCTCTCCAGCCTCTGTAAACCAAGCACATGGAGCCATGAAAGGTTTTTCTGTTTCTGTATATTTCTACATCTGTAGTTCTCCTGTTGCCATTTCTCTGAAATAACCCCCCTTCAAACAGGACCCCAAGGGTTACTAGCCCTCAGTGTTTTTGGCAGTTTCACTTGACACACATGCCATCATTAGAATTACAGTAGACCTTAAGCGTTACATTCCCTTGACACACATTAGACGGCCATTTGGGGTGCTAGCACAGTGGTTCTCAACCTTCCTAATGCTGCAACCCTTTAATACAGTTCCTCATGTTGTGGTGACCCTCAAGCATAAAATTATGCAAGTCTTCTTTCACAGGAATTATACCGAAACTGACCAATGGTGTGAAGATCCATTGTTCATGATTGTATATCAATTCCCCCCCCTGGGGGTGCTTACGGAGCGGCTGGTGGCCGAGCACAGGGGCCTGCAGGAGGAGTGGCAACGGTGGTGGCGCCCCCACCCCCCTGGCCAAGCCGCTTGCCCTGCCGTGACCCCTGTGAAAGGGTCATTCAACCCCCAAAGGGGTCCCGACCCCCAGGTTGAGAACCACCTTGCTAGCAGAATGAATCGATATTCTGCAGTCTGAAGGAGTGGGAAGGAGAGGGCCCCCGAGTGGACATGTACACAGCTGTGCTTCCCAACCACGGTTTGCATGATCAGGCCACTTCTGGGGTCTCTCAAAGCTTGAAGAATGTTTCTGGGGTTTCTCAATGGTAAAAAAAACTTGAGAAAGGCTGTCCTAACCCGTTACTGAAAGAGTAGCCATTTATAATTCTGCCCATATGGCAGAAGACAATGAAGATAATCTGTTTAGATTTTTATGTCCTGATTTCCCCCTCAGTGGAGATTCAGGCCCATCATTGACCATTTTGGGAGGGCAAGTGGGTCGACAGGAACGTATATAGTCATATCACCTGAAAAATGTTTAACACATTTTCTAAAATATATTAAAAATTCACTAACTCCCAACCGCCCAGAGCTGCAAAGAATGGGCAGTATAAAAATAAACAAACAAACAAATAATAAAATAAAATAAAATAAAATAAAATAAAATAAAATAAAATAAAATAAAATAAAATAAAATAAAATAAAATAAAATAAAATAAAATAAAATAAAATAAAATAAAATAAAATAAAATAAAATAAATTCTGGAAACCCTTCCAGGGACTTCAAGAAATCCCAGGTTTCATGAAACCCTGGTTTAGAAGGCCTGGCTTATACCTTGAATAAAACTGTGTTGGTCCTAAGGGTGATCCAACTTGATTCTTGCCCAAGGTTATTTAGTTTCCATTACAGGCTAGGGATCAGAACCCAAGACTCCCAGATACTAGTCTAACTACTCAACCACACTGGCTTTTGGGGTCACTGAAGATGTGCATAATTGCACTGATTACAGTACAATAGCTTGAATAGGGCAATGGGGACGAAATCCTAATAGTTTTTTTGTTTGTTTTTCCTCAGAAGAAAGTAACTCTGCAGAAGTTCATAACCACTTCGCCTGTAGGCTTTAAATAAATTATTTGTTTAGGTCTGTTCAGAGGGAAAACATTTGGTACATATTCTAACATGTTCCACTCTGCTTTGCGAAATAAAGAGGCGTGTCCGAAAGAGGTTGGTTGAATAGATAGAATCCTGGTAACTTTCAAAAATGACTGAAGTAGGTCTCTGGTTATTGTCACAAAGATAAAGGATACAAATGAAGAAGAAGTGGCTCCCCACAACAAACACCCTGTGAGGTAGGTGATGCTGAGAGAGCTCTGAGAAAACTGGGAGTGGCCCAGCATGCCTCATGTGTCGAAAAAGCATCTGACAATCGCCTTCCCTTCCTCTCCCCACAACAGACACCCTGTGAGGAAAGTGAGGCTGAGAGAGCCCTGATATTACTGGAGAAGAAAGAGAATTGGTTCTTATATGCCATTGTTCTCTACCTGAAGGAGTCTCAAAGTGGCTTATAATCGCCTTCCCTTTCCTCTCCCCACAACAGACACCCTGTGAGGTGGGTGAGGCTGAGAGAGCCCTGATATTACTGAAGAAGAAGAGTTGGTTCTTATATGCTGCTTTTCTCTACCCAAAGGAGTCTCAGAGCGACTTATATTCACCTTTTCTTTCCTCTCCCCACGACAGACACCCTGTGAGGGAGGTGAGGCTGAGAGAGCCCTGATATTACCACTTGGTCAGAACAGCTTTATCAGTGCTGTGGTGAGCCCAAGGTCACCCAGCTGGCTTCATGTGGGGGAGCGGGGAATCAAACTCGGCTCGCCAGATTAGAAGCCGCTGCTCTTTACCACTACATGGAGGGAGAGCCTTTCCCAACAAAATTCCAAAGGAGAGCCTTTTTGTACAGACTCCTTGAAGAACCGTATCCCGAGCAACCATTCATGCAAATTTTGCACTCAAGTACAATAAACTTGTACATTCACAGTTTGACCACATGCTCTTTGCTTTCTGCGGCTGTTCGCAAACTTGGAAGGAGGATCCACTGAAATCAGCGAGGAGGCTCCAAAGAAATGTGCTCAGGACTGGCGTGCCAAGCCACCATTTGAGAGCCAGCAATGACAGGTGGTGCATAATTGCTTTATATGTCAGAATGAGAACTGTTACAAACTGTTCACCCCATGACATAATCTCACTAAAATGCCTTCCTGGACTCCAAAGGGTGCCGTTTTTCGTGGCTCCTCAGTCAATGCAATCCTAGGCAGACTCGCTCCATGCATTTGAGAATGGAGTAGCTCTGCATAGGGCAGCAAGCAGGGGGGCCAGCCCCCCAGTGAGACCTGGGGATCCTCTAGAAATAGACCTCATCACCCGACTAGAGAGATCAGAGCAGGTGGATGCTTTGGAAGGGGGACTTCATAGCATTGTACCCCACTGGGGTCCCTGTGCTCCCCATGCTCTACCCCCAAATCTCCAGGAGTTTCTCAGCCTAGGAGTTTTCTCAACCCTACAGGCCCTCATCCCCCACTGGGTGGACCTGGAAATCAAATGATAACAAGAAACAAGAAACGCAGGGCCAGTTCATCCATGTAACTCATGTTGCATGTGCTATGGTTCTTGTGCTTCCAGGGCCCCTGCATGGTGCATTCCCCTAATGGATCAGGGCCATAGCCTCTCTTCTCCCCCCATTTCCCTCTCGAAGGGCACTCAGAGTGACACCCCTTTCCACTGTGGGCAGATACTCTGCCCCCAGTCTGGGTGCTCCTGCTAGGGCCCCACGAATCCTTAAACCAGTGGCCCCGAACCTTTTTATCACTGGGGACCGGTCAACGCTTGACAATTTTACTGAGGCCCAGAGGAGGGGTAGTCTTTTGCTGGGGGATGTCGCCGCCACCTGAGCACCTGCTCTGCTTGCTTTCCCACCAGTGTCCCTGACTTCCTGCCGCCTGCTGCGGGTGCTGCCAGCTGCATTTGTACAGTGCCACACTGAGGGGGAGCCCCAGCCATGGCGGCCGCCAGAGAGCACCAAAGGTGAGCTGGGGGCAGAGTGGCAGGGCAGCCCCCGAGGCAGCAGCTGGGGAGGAGGATGAGGAGGAGCCACGGCCCAGTACTGACTGATCCATGGACCGGTACCGGTCTCCGGACCGGGGGTTGGCGACAGCTGCCTTAAACCACGGAGGGGCATACTGGCTGCCTTGAGCAGCCTTTTCCAACCTTTAGACCATGGAGGAGCCACTGAAATAATTTGTAAGGCTTTGAGGAGCCCTGGAAGTGATGTCATCTGGCCACGCCTCCCTGCCACTCCTATCCCCACCTCCTGGAAGTGACATGTCACCAGAAGTGACATCATCACTCGTGTTTACAGACAGACTCAAGGATGACCAGGAGTGGGTGGGAGAGATAGGAAGTGGTCTACGGTGGGGGTAGGCATGCAGTCTCCACCCTCTCCCAGGTGCAGAAACCACAGGTGAGCTCTCTCGTGCTCAGGAGGGGGAACAATGGAAGCGGCTAGTTCCCTAGCTTGTGGCTGAGTGCATTAAGGCAACAGGGGAAAGGCTGTGGATCCCCTTTGGAGCATTCACACTAGCTAGATGCTCTGCGCTACCTTCTGCCATGCTGGTGGGTCGCTTCAAGAAAACCCCATTAGCTGAAAGACTCTGCCCCTGTAATTCTGGGGAGATAGAGTTAATAGAACACGTTCTCTTAAGGTGCCCTACTTTTAGCTCTGTGAGAAATAAATTCATCCTCCCATTACTCAGGAATTCCTCCACCAGCTCAAACAAGAAAAAGTTAAATTCCTCCTGTGGAATAGTAGGGGCCATATTATTAAGCAGGTTGCCAAATTTTGTGCGCATGTGCTTAGCACACGGGAAAGACAACTTAAGCTTAAGTGAAGATTTTTAGAGGTATTTTACTATGCATTTTTTATAATGTACGCATCAACTATACAATTTTATATATTTTACATTTTGTACTGGCTCCCTGATTTTGCAGTTTTCTACTCTGAAATGTTTTTTTCTCGCTATCTGTTTCATCTGGCCACAGTGCTGTATTAAATAAACTTGGAGCCCCTGCAGGCCCTGGCACAGAGATGCGCCTGTTTTTGCTTTGCGGGAACTTGGTGCTCCTTTTCCTAAATTAAACTCCCGGTCGGTAACATATTCACTGCTGGCTTGCCAACAGGCCTGGAGGGAAAAAAAATGAAGCAGTCCTCAGCATGGTTTGGGACTGGGATATCTGAAGGACCATCTTCTCCCCCCACGTTCCTGTCTGGGGATGGAGATCACAGAGAAAGGCCCTCCTGACTGCCCCACAAATCAAAGTGGCTCATCTAGTAGGCTCACAGGACAGGGGCTTTTCGGTCGCAGCCCCACAATTATGGAACAACTTCCACAGGGAGGTATGTGCTCGGCCCCTTCAATGTGCAGCTTCAGGAGAAAGTTGAAGTTTTATTTAGGATTGCATTTGAGGTCGTTTTTATTTCTTGTTATTGTTGTTGTTGTTAGGTGCGAAGTCGTATCTGACCCATCGTGACCCCGTGGACAATGATCCTCCAATTTTATTTCTTGGCAGTCCTAATTGGAGTTTTAAAACTGTGATTTTGGGGGTTTTGTAACTGTTGTTTTATTAATATTGATGATGATGATTTTCTTTTTGGGGGGGGTTAATGATTGTTTTATTTATGCTGTGTGTCACATTGAGTTCCTCAACAGAGAATGCTGGCTAATAAATGTTTTTATTAATAATAATAACAAATCATAAGTGATAATACTTAGAATTCTGCTCAGGTCTGTTCCATGAGGAAAAGTATTCTTGGCATACCAAGAGTCGTGTGTGCAGTTCTGGAGGACATGGACAAAACTGAAAGGGTGCAGAGAAGAGCAACGAGGATGATCCAAGCCCCATAAAGAATGGCTGAGGGACTTGGGGATGTTCAGACTGGAGAAGAGGAGAAGAGAGGACAGGATGGCTCTCTTTAAGTATTTGAAAGGGCAGGAGTGCAGGGAATGGTCACTCGGAGGAGGGCAGGGAATGGTTCCTATGGCAGTAATGGGTTTAAACTACGTGTAGAATTATATCGGCTAGATATCAGGAAAAAAAATTTCACAGAGTAGTTCAGCATTGGAATGGGCTGCCTAAGGACCTGGTGAGCTCCCCCTCCCTGGCAGTCTTCAAGCAGCAGCTGGACAGATACCTATCCTGGATGCTTTAGACTGATCCTGCATTTAAGCAGGGGGTTGAAGTAGGTGGCCTATATGGCCCTTTCCAACTCTATGGTCCTGTGAATTGCTGCAAAACTCCCTGGCCCTCTAGCCGGAGCTGGGAATAGAAAACTTCCCGAGTCACATTGGGGGCTTGGGCGGGGGAAATCACCACTTTGATTAAGCAAGCACTGCCCTGTTCTTTGTGCAATCATTATGCAATAGATTTCAGGAACATTTCTAATGAGAAACACACTTGCTCAGACATGTTTAATACTGAAATTCCCTACAGAGCTCTTCCCCTTAAGGAAGGAAATTCCCTTCATTCAAGGCCACTGGTTTGGGTTGCCAGCTCTGGGTTGGGAAATACCTGGAGATTTTTGGGGATGGAATGTGGGGAAGGCAGGATTTGGAAAGAGAAGGGGGAAACACTTCTTATTTGGACTTATTCTTATTTGGACTAAGCACATGCTTTGTCCATACAAGTCACATGACTGAATGTTCTTCCTTCATTAAAAAAAATTCTGCTTGTGAACCTAGACTTATTTTCTATGATCAAGTTTTCTTTCTCTTTAAGAGAGAGTCTTTGCGTCCCCTTCCCAAAACTGGCAATTTGGAGTAATGCATTCCAGAAACCATTTTACTATGTGATAAGCTGCGTTCGTTGCAAGAACTGAACCTTTTCACTGATAATTAGGGCACTTCCACACATTGAAAAACATAGTGTTATGCCAGTGTAATGGTGTAACGCTAAATATTATTGCGCCTCTAGCCATTCCTCACCTTCTTGCCATTTCGCAGTTGTCTGCTGCCTTTTTGTGCTTCTTACATTGCTGGAAATGGCAGAAAAGAGCAACATATACTTTATACACAACTCTCTTTAACCTGTCAAACAAGCCAGGCAGCCAATCCCCTTTCTCCTTTTTTTAAAGGTCCTGCGATGTCTTCCAATTTTTAAAAAATTAATAGTTCTCAATTGAAACGCCTATGCATCTAATAATATATGCATATTGCTTTTTATAACAACACCCCTTATGGAATCATGAGTCTTGAATCGTTTAAAAATTAGTCTCATTCCTGATTTTTTTGGGGGGGGGGACTGTAGGGAGGCATGCGTTGTGTGACAACTTTGGGGAAAAATTATTTTTGGCTTTGCCTGTATGCTTGTACACCTATTTGTTGCTCCAGGCTGTTCACTTAAAAAATTCCTATCCCTTGGAGAAGGGAGAGGGAGGCAGGTATGAAGGTGAGACATTGGAGGCAGAGATAGTGCTGCTTTGCCTCCATACATTTCTTTAGCTTGTAGTGTGTTGGTTGTCCACTGGGGGAAAGTGCTTTTAGTTTGGGTAATCCACTTTATGTGATTCCCCAACTAGTGTTTTAAAATGGAGGATGTAGCCAGCTGTTTGCTGCCTGGATGCTGGATGCTGGTGATGTCATGCGGAGTGGTCGGAATATAATGACTAAGGTAAGCATTTCACTATATTTAACGGGTGCAGAAAGGCCCTTAGAACTGCTGCCAAAGATGCTGCTTGCACTAATATAGACATACCTGTCATCATTGGCATGCCCAGAATCAGTGTGATTTTCAGGTAGCAGTTCTAAGCAGGGCCTCTTGAGTTCTTTCAGAATCAAGTTAAGAGAGAGACCAGGGCCCTGCCTGAACTTTCTGAGTTCTGCAGGGCCTGTAAGATGGAGCTCTTCTGTCGGGACTATGGTTGAGGCCAATTATATTCAAATCTTGGGCTTCCCTCCTGCCTATTCTGCTCTCCTTTCCTCTTTTGACACCTAGGGGCTGTTTATCCATGTAGCACATGTGGCACCCTTCCAGAGTCTCCGCACAATGCCTCCCCCCACATGGATCAAGGTCATAGCCTTTCTATTCTCTCCTTTTCCCTCTTTAAGGACACTCAGAGTGACACCCCTTTCCACTGTGGGGGGACTCCTCCACCCACAGTCTGGCTGCTCCTGCTGCAATTGTACTCTGCTAAGGCCTGGCAAATCCTTAAACTGGCTCTGGTGCTGTGGGCCCCATGAATCCTTAAACTATGCCTGCCAACACCTCCTAGTACCTAACACCTTGTAGGTTATAACTCACTGAATCCCAGCGTCTTGGCTAATGCTACTATGTCTGATTGTGGTTCGACATTTTAAATCTGAATCATGTTGTTTTATATGTGGAATATTATTGTGTTTTAATTTCTGTAAACCACCCTGAGATGGTATGTCTGAGAGGGGGACAGTATATAAATCCCTAAATCCCTAATGAATGAACGAATAAACCAACAAATTTACGAACGGACGGACGGACGAACCAACTAAAGAATGAAAAAACGAAAACTAACTAACTAACTAACTAACTAACTAACTAACTAACTAACTAACTAACTAACTAACTAACTAACTAACTAACTAACTAACTAACTAACTAACTAACTAACTAACTAACTACCATCTGCAGGAGCAGTATTGAGAATTAGCCCTTAATTTCTATCTCATGTGTGCAGGGTTTCTTGCTCCATGTTAGGCATGCGTTTCCCTTGTTCCCTGAGAAGCAAGTGTGCTCATGTACCAAGATTCAAGGGTTGAAAATGTAGCTCTGCTAAGTGATTCCAACTGTGCGCATTCCGTGTGCCAAGAGGAGAACAGGATTGTGCCCTGCCCCTGGACGTCTGCACGTACAACCATCTACAGTGAACCCATGCACTTACAAAGGCAAATCAGCACCGCTCTGTTTGCATGTACAGAGTCAATGCATGTATGTTCACCAGGCTTCCCACAAGCTCTAGTTCCTGTGTAAGGACAATGCATGCCATCCTGATGCCCTCTTTTGCACGTATTTCTGATCTTTTAAAATTGTCAAATCAAAGCCGACCTAAGGCAACTCCCGAGTGTTTGCAAGACAAGAGATGTTCAGAGGTGGTTTGCCATTGCCTACCTTTGTGCAGCAACCCACAATTTCCTTGGTGGTCTTCCATCCAAGTAGTAACCAGAACTGACCCTACTTAGCCTTCAGGGTCTGACAAGATCAGGTTTTGTACCATGCTTTTTATTACATGAAGGAGTCTCAAAGCGACGGACAATTGCCTTCCCTTCCTTTCTCCACAACAGATACCCTGTGAGGTAGATGGGGCTGAAAGAGCTCTGTGATTGGCCCAGAGTCAACCAGCAGGCCTCATGTGTCTCAGAGCAGCTTACAATCACCCTTCCTTCCTCTCCCCACAAGAAGGTAGGTGGAGCTGAGAGAGCTCTAAGAGAAATGTGACTGGCCCTGCAGGGTAGGTGGGGCTGAGAGAGCTCTAAGAGAACTGTGACTGGCCCAAAGGTCCTCCATCTGGCTGCATGTGGAGGAGGTGTGGGGAATCAAACCTGGTTCTCCAGATTAGAGGCCACCACTCTTAACGACTACACCACGCTGGCTCTCAAGGATTATACCGGCTGTGAATTGTGTGAATCCGTACATCGGAGACAAAATTCGGTCCGCATTGGCCACGCCCACTTGAAAAGCCGCTGAAGGCAGCTGTGCAGTAAAATGTAGGTTGAGTTTGAGGCTGGGCAACTTCCTTGTATCCTTAGTGCCTCGAATATGTAAATGATCACTGTATCACCGGTGAGCATCTCAGCTATTTCCCTGAGCTTCATCATTGGTAAGGGAGAGATCAAGAAATCTTTGACATCATTCCAGATGAAAATGGATCATCCCTCGCTCTCCATCGCATGTATGCACAAGTCCTGAAGCGACTGGCAAAACGCTCATCGTATTGTCAGGACGTGGCGTGCCTTTAGTACTGATTATATAGTTTCAGAGCTATTTCACTTTTGTGCCAATTAGAAAATGTGGCAAACATCAGGCCCCATGCCAGAGGCTCCCCAGAAAGCTGAGTAATCACATGATACATGGGAATACCCTCCTGTGAATCAATAGCTGGTTAAAAACTTAGAAAGAGAAAGAAAAGTGTAAATAAGTTCAGGGGAGACAGACAGACAATGGCATTCTCATGCAGATCTGTATCTGTTCTTCTGTTGACTGACTTAAACAATTGCAAACTTTGCTCATTGTTTACCCTCCCCATCTTTCTTAGAACAATTTTCTTTTTCATTTGAAAGGGCTTATTTGTCGTGTGGTCCCAGCCAGCATAGGGCGAACACGATGATGTCACAGCACCAGGCAGCCAGTCAGATGCGGCAATGTGATGACATCGCCGAGAGCAAGTGAATCTCCCCCAATGCTCTCGTTCCCAGTGGAATGATCAAGGGAACACATCCAGATTGTCCTGCCTGCCAAGTTGATGCTCTCCATCTTCCCACACTGCAGGGCATGGTGGTACTGCACACGGAGTCTTTCGCTTTGAGCTAGCACTTGTCGTACATGGAACAAAGTTTGAGTCCAGCGGCACCTTTGAGATTTAAAAAACAAAAAAAACAAAGTCCTTTTCAAGGTATAAGCTTTCTTGTGCATGCACTTCTTCCGTTGTCTCTGAGGAAGTGTGCGTGCGCATGAATGCTTAGATCTTGCATAAAACTCGGTCAGTCTCAAAGTTGAAACTGGACTCAAACTTTGTTGTGCTGCTTCAGACCAACCTGGGGCTCACGGGACTTGTAGTCCATGAACATCTGGAGGACCACAGGTTGACTACCCCTGCTCTAGTACACTTTCTGTGTCTAAGGTTGGATGAAGATCATGGCATTCAGGGCATGGTGGTCTGACCACTATTGCGGTGGGAGCAGTCAGACCGGGGGAAGAGGGACCCCCCCCCCCACAGTGGCAAGGGATATCACTCTGAGTGTACTTAAAGAGGGAAAAGGGGGGAAGAGAGTGGCTATGGCCTGATCCATGGGGGGAAGGCACTGTGTGGGGTGCCTGGAAGCATGAGGCCTGCAGCACATGCTACATGCTACATGTGTTACGTAGACAAAATGGCCCTGCTCAGGTACCATGATTTTCTTAGATCTCAGAAGCTAAGCAAGGTTGACCCTGGCTAGCATTTGGACAGGGGACCTCCAAGAGTACGTGGGGCCTAATGCAGAGGCAGGCAATGACCAAACGTCTCTGGATGTTTTTTGCCTTGGAAATCCTAAGGGATCACCATAAGTCAGCTCAAACGTGGTGTCAGTATTCTTATTCTGCTTTGGTCAGTGAAGTCTGATTGAAGAAGAAGAAGAGTTGGTTCTTATATGCCGCTTTTCCCTACCCGAAGGAGGCTCAAAGCGGCTTACAGTCGCCTTCCCTTTCCACTCCCCACAACAGACACCCTGTGAGGTGGGTGAGGCTGAGAGAGCCCTGATATTCCTGCTCAGTCAGAACAGCTTTATTAGTGCTGTGGCGAGCCCAAGGTCACCCAGCTGGCTGCATGTGGGGGAGTGCAGAATCGAACCCGGCATGCCAGATTAGAAGTCCGCACTCCTAACCACTACACCAAACTGGCTCTCACTGATTGGGGGAAAGGAAGCCTTGACCACAAATGTCTTAGCAACAAAGATGTTCTCCCCTTCTAATCTGCACTTCTGTGAAGGGTTTGGTAACCCTTTGGTAACCCTTTTGCAAAAGAATGTGAAATAATATTCCAAACTTGCCCCCTATCCCTGCTTGCCTTAATCAGCCATGTAGGATTCTAGGCCTCTCCTTCAGCTTATTTGTATGGCAGGTTTAATCGGGTCATGCTGGATTGTCAGCTCTGCCCTTGTGTGGGCTTAACCAATTAGAAAATCTCATTTGTTGTGTCTTGTATTGTCCCTTGTATAATGTTATCCAAATCGAGTTGAATAAAATCCTTAACAGTCTCTCTGGCTCTGAGGCAGGTAACATAATCTTTTTTGGGTCTTACCTCTTGTAACCTTAATGGCAGGCTTTCTCAACCACTGTTTTGTGAAACCCTGGGGTTTCTTGATGGCCTTGGAAGGGTTTCCTGAATGGCTGGAAGTTAGTTGATTTTTAATATATTTTTTAAATTCGCTAAATGTTTAGCAGGTGATATGATCATACATGGCCATGTCAACCTCCCCCCCACTCCCAAAATGGCCAGTGATGGGCCTGGAGGGGGTGGGAAATGGAAGGGCCACAGGTGGGCATGTACATAGCTCTGCTTCCCAACTATATTCTGCACAATTGTGCCATTTCTGGAGTTTATCAAAGTCTGAAGAATGTTTCAGGGCTTTCTCAAGGGTAAAAAGTTGAGAAACGCTGCCATAATGGTTGCCAAATTAATTTATGTTTCATAACTTTTAACTGATTTTATTTTCACTTACGCATTGTGGCTGAAGTGTGACTGTTTATTTGTTACCTAGTGGGATGTGTGTTTCATGCTTTCGGTTGTTTGGTTGTTATGGCATCAGCTTCATCAATAAACTAATGATAGATATCAACTGATCACCCCGAGAAAAAAATTTGAATGGAGAAGGGGTGATGACCATCATGTGGAAACCAAATGAAAAAAACCAGTCATGCTGAAGTGGAGAAAACCTTCTCTATGGGACCAAATCCTGAGAAGGGTGGAGTTAGAAGATTCTCCTCAAATTAAGATGTTTTTAACATTCAGTTTTGAGAAAAAATGACAAACTGTGGCAGATTTTATTTTGGGGGTCAAGAGACTGAGAATTTCCTATTACTCTTCAGGCAAACACAAATGAGCTTTCTGTAAAGCAGCCAGACCAATATGGGTTTACTCAGGAGTAAATCTTGTGGCACTCACTGGGATTTACTTTTGGAGACATGCCCTTGCGATGGCAATCCGGCAGCGCAGCCCAATGCAAAATGGCTGCAGTCCAAGTTCATTAAAGTCAGTCAGCTTATTTATATGAAAGTAATTCTTCATACGAGAACTCTCAAACTGGGCCACCCTCATCAGCATTACACACTTCCAAGCCCATTGACTTCAGTGAACTGAGGAGGGTGTAACATCTGCTTAGGCCTTGTTGATCACCTTTCCCCCATTTTCATTGCTCATAACACAGAGACCGTTCTCAGTGGATTAGGAGTTTTGGGGCCAAATACAATTATTAATCATTTGCTGCTGCTGCTGCTTTAAAATTCTCTGGAATCTCTCGGGAATGGAAGATTTATAAACAGGCAACGTATTTTGGGGATCACCTTTATTTTCATAGCGCTTATTCGCCCACAAATTGATAGAATCATAGAGTTGGAAGGGGCCACACAGGCCATCTAGTCCAACCTCCTGCTTAACGCAGGACTAGCCCTAAGCATCCTAAAGCATCCAAGAAAAGTGTGTATCCAACCTTTGCTTGAAGACTGCCAGTGAGGGGGAGCTCACCACCTCCTTAGGCAGCCTATTCCACTGCTGAACTACTCTGACTGTGAAAAACTTTTTCCTGATATCTAGCCTCTATCGTTGTAGTTTAAACCCATTACTGCGTGTCCTCTCCTCTGCAGCCAACAGAAACAGCATCCTGCCCTCCTCCAAGTGACAACCTTTCAAATACTTAAAGAGGGCTGTCATGTCCTCTCTCAACCTCCTTTTCTCCAGGCTGAACATTCCCAAGTCCCTCAACCTATCTTCATAGGGCTTGGTCCCTTGGTCCCAGATCATCTTCGTCGCTCTCCTCTGTACCCTTTCAATTTTTTCTACGTCCTTCTTGAAGTGAGGCTTCCAGAGTAAAAGTCTCTGTGGGTTTTTATAATGGGGTTTTATAATGTGGGTTTTTTATTGCATGTGTGTAGACAACTATATATTTACTTTACTAAAAGATGAAAGATCCTTACCTATCCTAATACCTGTATGTGTTATTCAGCTGTTTATTTAATTCTGAGCAGTTAGAAACATAACTGCATTGTTGCCATTGTTGGCTTATTTTGTATTCCTGAGTTCCAACATTGACTCTCTACTCTCTAACCTCCATGGCCAAAGGAAGGTTCCTCATTGAAACAGGCTTCCTCGGGAGGTGGTGAGTTCTCCTTCTTTGGAAGTTTTTAAGCAGAGGCTAGATAGCCATCTGACAGAAATGCTGATTTGTTGAACTTAGGCAGATTGTGAGTGGGTGGGCAGGTAGTTGTGAGTTCCTACCTTGTGCAGGGGGTTGGACTAGATCAGGGGTAGTCAACCTGTGATCCTCCAGATGTCCATGGACTACAATTCCCATGAGCCCCTGCCAGCATTTGCTCATGGGAATTGTAGTCCATGAAGATCTGGAGGACCACAGGTTGACTACCCCTGGACTAGATGACCCTGGAGTTGCCTTCCAACTTTATGATTCTACTAGGGGCCAAGCCCATTGCATCCAGGAATACAATGTGTGCTAAACTGGGATAGTGGTGGAAGAACTCCATGGATGGCCTCTCCCTCCCCCCAGGACCTGGAAAGTCTGCAGGCTGGAGGCCCTCTGGAAGGGAACTCACTGGCAGGGGCAGCTCTCATGCAGCAGGGATCTGCAACCTCTGAGCCTTGGAGGGAAGTGGAGGAGGGGCAGCCACTCAGGGCAGCTGTCCCGCCCCTGAGTGCCTCCTCCATCAACCAGCTTGCCTGTCCGTCCAGCAGCCGGCCAATGGCCTTCCATCCCCCACCCCTGACTGCCACCTCCTCCACTTCCCTCCAAGGCTCAGAGGTTGCAGATCCCTGCCTTTCCAGAAATATATTATGTGGAACAGATGATTCTATGATTTTAAGGTTAAGCCTGCTTTACACCCCCCCCCCTTTAATACAGCTGATGGGTTTGATAATGAGTTGTGGATGGAAAGGCAGACTGCTGAGTTAGAATATATTATTTTAGCCCAATCCATACAGCGAGGACCCAAGACCAAAGTTTGTTAATCTGCAGAGAAGAAAAAGATGCACGACCCCATCTAACCCCTTTATGGCTCTGGGAAACAAACAAACAAACAAACAAGTTCAGTTTATCTTATTTCGGTACATTTTGAAATGTATTAATTAAAACAAGTAAAACCTGCCATGTACAACACTCATACAAATAAAAAGGACTTTTATGTACCATCAAGAGCCTCTTGTGGCACAGGATGGTAAGGCAGCAGACATGCAATATGAAGCTCTGCCCATGAGGCTGGGAGTTCAATCCCAGCAGCAGGCTCAAGGTTGACTCAGCCTTCCATCTTTCCGATGTCGGTAAAATGACTACCCAGCTTGCTGGGGGGTAAACGGTAATGACTGGGGAAGGCACTGGCAAACCACCCCGTATTGAGTCTGCCATGAAAACACCTATTGGCTGTTCATTTGATTGACGGACAGGGGTGGGAACAAGCACAGAAAAAATCGCTTCCTTTCTAGCGATTCCTGCGAGACCAGAAACCTGTGGGGAACGAATGAAACGCTACTGGATTCCACTACAAATGAAGATATGCGGAATGCCGAGATTCCACTATTTAAAATAGCGTTATTGCTTTGTGAAACCAATTGGCAACATTGGTCCTTGTGCAGAATGGGCCTCATTTTCTTCACTAGGGCTGTCTCTAGTGCTACTATTTCACAAATGTCATAATCTCCTAATCTGAAAGATGTGCTCCTGTAGCAAACCTGTTTATACTGTACTTGAGGGACCATCTCTCTTCTTATACCCTCTGTAGGGCTCTTTGCTCTGCAGGTTCAAACAGGCTGGTGATTCCTTTCCCACGTGTTCACCTGGCCCTGGCCCCTGCCTGGTGGAATGAGCCCCCGGAAGAGCTAAGGGCCCTGTGGAACTAACTCAGTTCTACAGTGCCACCAGGTTGAGGCGTGGCTGACAGAAGATCTTGCACCTCCTCTGGTGCCCTCTACTTGTAACATCATCCCTGGAATGCAACAAAACAGGGAAGGTAGGGTGCATTTCTTTTGGCTAGCTTAATGGGGCTGGGGATTTGTATGGTTTTAAGTATATTTATTGCAATAAAGGGATGGACCAGAACCAATGGGATGAAATTGATTCAAAAGAAATTCCTTCTAAACACCAGGAAGAAGTTCCTGACAGAGCGGTTTCTCAGTGGAACAGGCTTCCTCGGGAGGTGGTGGGTTCTCCATCTTTGGAAATTTTTAAGCAGAGGCTGGATAGCCATCTGACGGAGAGGCTGATTCTGTGAAGGCTCAAGGGGGTGGCAGGTGACAGTGGATGAGCGAGAGGGTTGTGAGTGTCCTGCATAGTGCAGGGGGTTGGACTAGATGGCCCAGGAGGTCCCTTCCGATTCTATGATTCTATGATTCTGTTATTAGCCTCCGTGATTTAGTAGGCCAGGTACGGCAACCTATACGTTTAATAAATAAATAATAATAATAGTTGGGAAATGCCTGGATATTTTTTGGGGTGGAGGGTGGTGAAACCTGGAGAGGATGAAGTTTGAGGACAGGAAGGACATCAGCAGGGGTGAAATGCTATAATGTTCTCCCTCCAAAACAGCTTAATTTCTCCAGAGGGAACCATTCCTGGTCATTTGATGAGTGACTCTGATAGTGGGAGATTGCCAGGTGCTCTCTGGAGATTGGCCACCCCACCCCCTTAAATGGCACATTTGTTTCTGATTGCAGCCATTTCATAAAATGGCAAGATTAGCGCCAGGCATGCACTGTATCTTCTCCGTATATAATTCCTCATGCCCTCAGGAGGCAGGGTCTTCAGAGTGCAGCTGCATTGCATGCATATTTCCAGGTTTATTTAGAGCGGAGTCTGTGTACTTTGCATGTTGGAGGCAAGAGCATGCCTGTCCCAGCTGATTCCACCCCTGCCAGTGTTGTACTGCATGAAGGGTGACTAAGTGAGAAGCCATTGCAGGCGCCGGAGGAGGACAGGACACTTGGTCACATTGGAGAAAGGGTCTGGCAGCAGACAGAGGGAAGGCCTGACACAGACCCAGTCAGAATGAAGAAACCTAGCAAAAGCAGTCAGGAAGAAATGAAGGGCTTTGCTGGTTTGTAGAGGTGTACATCATGTTGCCAAATGTAAACCTGTTTGGGAGCTTAGCCCAATTGTAAAGCCATGCAGGTGAAATGTGATAGGCGTAATGGTGCCTTAATAATGCTTAATAATGCCTTAAATATACAAAGTACATTTTAAAGACTTAGATATATCTATTTATTAATTCAATTATTATTTACTAATTCAATGAGTAGTGCCTTAAATGGTGCGATAGGCTTAATAGTGCCTTAAATAAAGTAATAAATAAATAATAATATCATTAATAAGTATTTTTAAATATTTAGATATATCTATTTATTAATGATATTATATATTAATTCAGTTCATAGTGCTTTAAATAAAATTGCATTTATATATATATATATATATATATATATATATATATATATATATATATATATATATATATATATATATATATATATATATATATATATATATTATTATTTATTCATTCCATTTCTATATTTGAATCTTTTGAGAACAATTTCCTGTGGGATGCTAAAATATGTTTTCACTTCAAATATGCCACCACTGAATGTAGCCAATGTAGTGTTGGAAACAGAACAACATTCTACTTAAGGTATCTTTTTCATCTGTTATTGAGGCCAGAGAGAGAGAGAGAGAGAGCAAGAGAGAGAGAGAGAGTTAGCATAACATGTATGCTGAGGCTTGGGCCTAAATGAGAATTGTACCTATGGACAGCTTGTTCTCCAACCATAGGGAAAAGGAGATTGGAACCAGGTTTCAAACCCGGATGAGCCACAGACCCACTGAGCAGCACTGGAAAAGTCGCTCTTTTTTTGAGTCGTAAACTTTCCAGAAAAGTGGAAGCCATCGGAAGATGCTGGAGGTGCTTGAGAGGGAAGGAAATAGTGGTTAAAGTAGTCTTAGCAAACCTAAATCTACCACTTTGAGATCAGAAAAAAAACATAATTCTTAAAAAAAATTATTAAAGAAAGCAAGATGCTTTCTATGTTCAAATCTCCTTTGAAGGAATACAATACGCTGCACATCCCTAATTCATAATGTGCGGCAAAGACTCACAGCAGCCACCGGTTAATGCTGCAGAGGGCTGTCAGGAAGCGGACGTGACTGCTTCAGCAGCCTGTGCGCGGTGTGCACACAGTACCAAAAGGGGGCAGGAGAGACCCCTAGCACCACAAAGGCGCCATGTGTGTGGGACCCAGCCTCTTTCCCAGGACGCCGCAGAGCAGCTTCCCTCCTACCCACCCTGTGCTGATGTGGGAACAGCCTTATGTCAGTGTTCGAGGTGGATGTTTCAAGGTTAATATTTCATCACTGCTGCAGGGTTGCATGGGATGGAGTCCGGAGTGTGATCAGACTCCCTGGGGTTTGGGGCCTCCCTAAGAGGAGGCATGTAAATGAGCATGACTGACCCAGCTGGGCGGCCAAGGGCTTGTCTTGCCAGGCAACCGGGGGACAGCCAAACGAGGTTGCCACCCTTTGGCTCCCCCACATAGGTCGCTTCCCATAGGGTGGATTTCAGTAGGCAAGGGGATCTGATCTCTCAGCTGGGAATGGTGCGGATCCCCAGGGCACCTCTGGAAGGTAATAAAAGCTGTGGCCTTGTTTACACCCAGCATTGGTAGGTTGTCTCTTATTCCAGTACATAATGCCCTCCTGTGAGTCAACTTAGTTGGGCAAACACAGTTGTATGACTTGGAATTTAAACATACAAAGCAGCATTTTCTTTTTACAAGCAAAACTGTTAATGTACCCAGTACTTGAGAGAACAGCAAGCTGCTGGTGCTGCTGCTGCTACGCTAGTTTAGCAGATGTATCTCAGTTTGTTGTACCCCTAAGAGGCAGGAAAAACAAAAGCTGAAAAAAGAAATCTACTTTTGGGGTAATCAAAGCAGAGTGTATTACTTGGTCAGGAATGGTCCCAGACAATCTCAGTCGGAATAGACATCATACCGGGACATCAAATTTAGCTTTATAACATCAAAACTTTTCCATTCTATATTAACAGCATACACACTGTAGCATATTAGTTGTAGACAAAATGAGCTATATTTAATTTTAACAATATATGCCTGAAATGTATGCATTTACAATTTTTAGTTTTTTTGCAGACTTACAAGGTGGTTTGCCATGGCCAGGCTGCACATGACTCTGGACAGCCTTGGTGGTTTCCCAAACAAATATTATAGCATACCAAGAAATTATCATTATCTAATGCTGCTGATTGTCTTTGTTAAGTATGTGGACATTCTATGCAAAAGATGGCTTGAAGACTAACCAATCGAAATCTGAATAAGACTCTAACAATGAACCAATCTGGGGGCCCTATTAAGGGCCAATCAGGCTTCTCCGTTGTGGCCCAATCAGAGCTCTCAGCGGGCTGCCTGAAATGTATATAAGTTGTATGTGTGTGTGTGTGTACGTCGTTTCTCTGTTTGGTGTTCGGAGGAGGAGTTGTTAAATAAAGAGCTGTTGTTTTAGAAGAACTTGGACTCTGTGTCTTGCTGAACCCACAGACTTATTAGCTTTCAATAAGTATTACGATGTGACACATTTTGAGTACATAAAATATTATCTTAAAGAGCATTTCAATCATTCCAAAATGGAAAATATGTGATAGAAGTCTTTCGGAAAAACTGGATGGGGGGTTTCTGGCTTTTGTCTCTGGGTATTCCTGGTTTTTTTAAAATTCTTCCTCATTTTGTATTGCTATTCTTCCCCATCTCCAATAGAGGTGCAATATAATCCTGTGCAGTTGGTCTACTCCTGGGGTGCCCAAACTGTAGCTTTCTAGATGACCATGGGCTACAATGCAGAGCTGAAAGCAACAGGTTTAGTCTAGAACAGATGTCTACAACAGACTACAATTACCAGTCACATGCTGGCAGGGGCTTATGGAAATTGTAGTCCATGGACATCTGGAGAGCCACAATTTGGCCACCCCTGGTCTAGATGAAACCAATTGCTTTCAACTCGTACCAAGATAGCAGCCATTTTGAAGACAGCCCATCAAAATGCTCTAGCTTGGGAAGAGACACTTGTATGCAGGAGTAGCTTTCTGGTTACAGCCCATGAAGCATCCTTCTTGAGGACTGTATAACCCTTGCTGAGTCAGGTTTCTTTCTTTCTTTAAAATATTTACATGCCACCTTTCCACCCAAATAGGAACCCCAAGGCCCTTCACAATAGTTGGTTGCCATTATCTGTTTATAGATCTGAATAGAACTCCATCTAAGTTTCTTTGGGCTCAGAACAAGTAAGCAAATGGCACTGAAAGGAGACAAGCTGACAAATTGTCAAATTTTAAACTGTGAGCCTTCGGGGAAGGGAGTGTAGAAATACAGTAATAAATATCAGCCAGTCTCTGGTGTTTTGTCTTGTGGTTTTGAGCCATCTTCTCTTCTCTTGTGCATGGCTTTATTAACAAAGAGATCTCATGAATATGCCTTATTTCTGGATCCTTATATTACTATGCATTGACTGATCATTGTAGGTGTTTGTAAAGTATTCTTTCAATTCAGCTTTGAAAATGCAACATCAGTGACCTAGAATTAGGTTTTCTGCTCTTTTGGGATGGAGATTGGCCTCCAGTCTGGTTGCTTGGTGGAGTTGGGTACACACCCAAGTCCTACACAAAAATAACACGTCTTGACTGTACAAGATTGAATTATTGGGTGTGTGGTTTTTTAACTGAAATGTCATCTCGGACTGTTTTGGAACTGATGTTGATTTTGGCTATTTCTTCTTTTGGCTTTCTTTTTGAGGACCTTGAAAAGGACCTTCTTGGTGGTGACACCAAAAACTCTTTAACTGTCTTTCTAGGGAGACTGGTTTATTCTCTTCTGTTGCCGTCTTCTGCCAGTAGGTGAAGAGTTTTTTGTTTCATCTGTTTTTTTTAGTTTTTAGTCTCAGGTTGATAACTTCTTGAAGAATTTAGACATTTCTAAGAAAGATACACTAGAAATGACACAATGCTTACATGCTGGAGGACTTCTTGATTATGAAAACATCAGAGGCTCAGTGGACATTCTTTCTAGGATTACTCCATAGTAACTTTTTAAGAATATGAGTTTCTCACTCTCCCCCCAGATATTGCATAGAACTGCTGCCCATTTACTCGGAAGCAGGCTTCATTTATTTCAATATCCAAGCAAGCATTCACCTGGAAGGTTAAAATATTCTTCCATTGGTTTTGGAGTGTTGTTGCTTTTTTTTTGTATGATTTATGTCCATTGGGTGATTTAAATTTTCCTTCTGCAGCAAGAAGGATTGATCCGGAGTGACCCTACCTTTACTGTGCGATATCTTAGAGTACTTTTAATGCTCAATATTTCAAGATTCGGATTAGAGAAAGCAGGCTGTTTTGAACCTCTGTGGTAGAGACACCCTGATTGGCCAAAGGTGGCCATGTGACAAGCTTGCCTTAAAGGAGAAGCCCCTAATTTCTCTCAGCTTCTGTCGGTCTTGGATTTTTTCTCCCTTCTCTGCCTTCTCCAATCCTCTCTCCCCCCCATGCAAAAAAAGAAAGAGGCTCCCTGCTTGGCTCCTCTCCCCCCCCCCCTTCAAGAAAAGAAAGAGGCTTTCTTTCTACTCTAGCCACATGCAGAACACTTTCCTGTTTCAATGGGGCGGGGGAGAGGAAGAGTTAAGTTCAAATCGATCTGAATTCAACAGGATTGACAACAGGACTGCCCTGGATAGGGTGATATAGGAATCAAGTCAAATCAATCAATCAATAAACAAGAAAAAAAATAAAAATAAAATAAATATTGCATTCACCGGGGCCTATTCCCAAGTATGTATGTGTAGGGTTGCATCTTAGGAACCTCTACTTTGGTTTAACACATGAGAAAGCACTTTGAATGAAAGTTTAGCATCACTCAGGATTTTTTACCACCTAACAAGCCCAAATATTACTCATTTCTGTACTGTACAAGTGTATGTAAACTTATTTGACCACTGACTAAGACCCCTTAGGGGTCAAAATGCATCTGGTTTCTGGTCCTTATCTATTCCATGTGTTTATGTTGATTCTGTACTTGATGTACTACACTGTGTATACCACTGAGATTTTATCAGTATTCTTAACTTTTATTTTGTGCACACAATTATAATAAATATTTGGATTTTAAACTGGAAAATAAATTGCAGCCCGACCTTTGAGGTTCCTAACTTGTCTTGTCAAGTTGGGTTATTGTTTCCCAGTTTGGTCATTTACTCTGTGCGTAGGATTGTGGCCGTAATAGCTTAATCTTCCATTGAGAAGCATTCTCTCGTACAGTCCTGTATCTTTCATTAAGATCAAGTTGCAATCCAGGGGAATCAGAGGGATCCAACATTGGACTACAGATGAGGGACAAGGGGCATATGAATTTATTAAAAATTCCATAGCATGTTCCAGTGTCTATGCGTGGGCCTAAATACATAGGGATTTTGACAGGTAAATACTCGAATCCTGCTGGCGAGCTCTGACAAGTTTTCACCTGCCTCTCAGCCAAAAAAACTCATCAAGCTCTTTACACCCACTGAATAAAGCATTCACAATTGAGTCGCTAACAAATCAATCCACGGAATAGAAGGATGGGTGTGTGTCAGAGAGAGACGGAGGGAGAGAAGAGGGGGGAGGATAATCAGGGTTTTCTTGTACCTTAGAAGTTGTCATGTGCACGTGTTCAAAGATAAACTAATTTGGGGTTGTACAGAACAAACCCTGAGCCATTCTTCATCATTGTGCTGTTGTCTTTCAACAGTTGAGAGATTTCTCTTAGGCCCCACCCATTTTCATTGCCGACCTCCAAAGATTTATTGCCTGAAATATGCTGTGTTCTCTGCCTGTTTGACAAACTCTACCAGCCACAAAGCATGATTTAGACACAGGGAGCCTTCTGAAACCGATAAACAGACACTTTACGCTGGCTCCGTTCTCTGCACGGAAGAATCCACGTTAATTACATTTTTATTCTATTTATTTATTTATTAGATTTTTTAGCTGCCACTCATCCAAGGTGTCTCACCACGACTTGCAGTGCTTAAAAGAGCATAAGAAATAAGTGATAAAACCCAGAACAAAATCAACTGATAATGTATAAAATACAAATCCGCATCATGCAACTATCAAACCAGTCCAAAGCATCTGATTAACCTTCAAAGGCCAATCTGAACAATTTGGCCTAAAAACCCCATACGGTGCAGAGAGCATGTTCCACAGGGTAGGTGGCCACCATGAAGAAAGTCCTTCCCCTGGTAACAGCTAAACAAACCATTCACCAATGCACAGATCCCTTGTGCAGGCTTAATGTAGCATTCTGTCTTCCCTTTGCCACGCTTTAACTTCCAATGTTGTAAGCCACCCTGAGCCCTTGGGGTGAAGCAGCATATAGAATGGATCATTAAAGAGTAGACAAACGGATTTCCCCCTCAAGTAACTGAAAGATTGAGAAATACAGAAACCCAGTGGTGGGGAGGTGAGCTGGCCAACAGATGATTCTCTGTTGCCAACTCAGGGCTGAGGGGCCATTGTATTAGTGCTTGGCCGTGGATCTAGGCCTGCCTGCTCAGAAACCACCTCCTCCTGCTGTGTTTCTGTCACTGGTTGTGGTGCCAGGTCTGGCCTGCTGACTGCCTCTTCCTCAGAGGAGTCCGGCTGGAACTGACTGGTCCACAACGCCCCATTTGGGTGATACTTTTCCTGGTGCCTGATGGGAGAATGTATTTGTTCTAATTTTCAATTTATTATTTGATTGGTATTATTTGATTGCCCTTCTCCGCAAGTGGATGACAGAAGACTGTCCTTCCTTCCCCTAAGCTATTATGGCTGGACAGGGGCAATGAGAAAAGAATGAAAGACAGCACCAATAAGAATAAAGACACAAAGATAAACATGAGGTAGTGGGAAAAGAATTCTTTATTCTAAATACCAACACAGAGTCTGGCCTCCAAAGAAGTCGTAGTCTGCAGAGGAACTGATCTCTGTTATCTGAAAACCGGTAGTAGTTCTAGGAGATAACCTAGAGGTGGGCAACTCCAACACCAGAAGTGTTCACCCCTTAGCTCCTTGACCCCCCCTCCTTTGCTCCTATTTCTTCACTGAGCAGCACCAGGAGTCTACCAACATGGACGCCCTACCAGCATAGGAAGTGCTTAAGAAGAGCCTAGGAATCCTCACCTTTGTGCTGGCAGGGAGCTCCTATTTGAAAGCATCTGCCTCTGTTATGGAGAAACTTGGCCTAGAGCATCCAAATGCTTTGTGGAACCTCTCAACTTATTTTTATTGACTCCCCTCCATGGCAGCCATTTTGTGATTTTCCCACTAGGTAGTTCCTGCCATCCCTTCTCAAAATCTTCAAGTATCTACAGGCATAACAGACGTGGGGATCCCTGCTCTATAACACTGCGGAGTAAGAATATTAAAAGTTGCCTGACACAACAGAGTAGTACTCTGTTGTTGTTAGGTGTCCGACCCATTGCGACCCCGTGGACAATGATCCTCCAGGCCTTCATGTCCTCTACCATTCCCCGGAGTCCATTTAAGTTTGCACCTACTGCTTCAGTGACTCCATCTAGCCACCTCATTCTCTGTCGTCCCTTTCTTCTTTTGCCCTCGATCGCTCCCAGCATTAGGCTCTTCTCCAGGGAGTCCTTCCTTCTCATGAGGTGGCCAAAGTATTTCAGTTTCATCTTCAGGATCTGGCCTTCTAAGGAGCAGTCAGGGCTGACCTCCTCTAGGACTGACCGGTTTGCTTGCCTTGCAGTCCAAGGGACTTGCAAGAGTCTTCTCCAGCACCAGAGTTCAAAAGCCTCAATTCTTTGACGCTTGGCCTTCCTTATGGTACAACTTTTGCAGCCATACATTGCAACTGGGAAGACCATAGCCTTGACTAAATGCACTTTTGTTGGCAGGGTACTCTAGCTCTCCAAAATGTTGGGATTTCCTTCCATCTTCCCTCTTCACTTTAAAAACTCAAATAGCTGAATATAAGATGATGGCCCTAAGAGCCAAGGTCTTAGCAAAGGACTGTGGAGACCGGGGTTGAAATTCCCATTCAGATATGAAACTCTCTGAGTGACATTGGGCCAGTTGTTTCCCCCCCTCACTCACTCACTCACTCACTCACTCACTCACTCACTCACTCACTCACTCTGGTTCCCCCCCCCCACACCAGCCTTAACCTATCTCAAATAGCTAGGTTTTAAAAACACAGCATGGTGAACTACCTGAGCTCCATGCAAAGAAGATTGGATACAATAGGGTAAATAGGGTAGCCACTTTTCCTGTTTTGATAGCTTTACCATAGAGTTTTGAATGATTCCTAGAGTGACATGATGTCACATCTGTTTTTCACCTTGTGACATCACATTATGTGCAATACCAATGACTCCATACCTCCTGTTGGGTGCCAGGCACTGATAAAATTAAAAATTGTGACAATTCTCTTCTTGCCACAGGAGGCTTTTCGTTAGTTTTCTACCAGTTAACCAGATAACCATCATTAGTTATCCATCAGATAATACTGCCCACATACCTGAGCTGAGGGAAGGGTATTCCTGTGGAATTTTCTCTCCCAGTGGTATCTCCAAAACAATCTGAACTTCTGACACAAAACTTGATGAGCAACCACAAAACAGACACAACACTGTAAGGCTCTGATTATTTTGTGGCATCCATCTGAAATGAGACATGCAAATATGCAGTCTAATTATCCTGGCAAAACACACCTGACTAATTGCAGAACTGGAGTTTAAAAATAAAAAAAAGTTGCCAAACATTTTTAGATTATGAAATCTTTTACTTGTCATTGTTGAGTCAAAGCTGGATTTCTTTGGCTGCTTTGAGCTTACAGCGCATTTGCACAAGGCACACATGAGCATTTTTGTGAATCACCGGCAGCCAGTTTGTCCTGGAAGAAAAGTGATGCTGGAATTTTTGAGGAATATACTACGATCCTCAAGCCAGGCAGAATCGCATGGCGAATACTTTCCTATAAAATCACTGAGGGTCGGACAGGACTGAATGAATAACATCATCATCTAGCAAGGCCGTGTTGGAGGTTTATTTATCCAGTGAACTTAATCCTTCTATCATGAGTCTGATAGGGCACTGTGCTAATGAAGCTGCTCGCTGATTGGTCTCTGCTGAATTCTTTTCCATTGGACAGCTGTCTTTTGACTCAGTGTGGTTTGGTCTGTGCTAGAGAGCAAGCCCACATATTGCTGAGAGTGATTTGTGTAGCATATGCTGGATGAAGAAAATGAGAACTGGGAACAAAGATAACTCAAATGTTGCAGTAAGAGAAGTTGGGTTCTAATGTGTATAAATTAGGAAAAATAAACAAATGTACATATTTTTATTTTTTCATACTTTGTGCTGTCTTGTCCTGGAACTGGTTTGTGGGAGGAGAAAATGAACTAACAGGGCATTGGATACCCATCCTGACCACTGGAAGGGGTACTGAGAAACACCCAGGGTTTCTTGATGGTCCTGGAAGAGTTTTCCGAATGGCTGATTCTATCTATCTATCTATCTATCTATCTATCTATCTATCTATCTATCTATCTATCTATCTATCTATCTATCTATCTATCTATCTATCTATCTATCTATCTATCTATCTATCTATCTATCTATCTTTGTTAAATATTTATTTGGTGATATGACCATATATGGTCCTGTTGACCCACCTCCCCTCCCAAAATGATCAATAATGGGCCTGGTGGGGGTGGGAAGGTGAGGGGCCATGGGTTGGCATATGCATAGCGCTGCTTCCCAACCATTTTCTGCATGATCCTGCCCCTTCTGGGATTTCCCAAAGTCTGAAGAATGTTTGGGGGGTTTCTAAATGGTAAAAAAAGTTGAGATAGGCTGGTCTAGGTCTTGATAGAGATCGTCAACCAAGGTAACCAAAGCAGTCTCTGTTCTTGAAGTCATGTTGAAATGGTTCCATCTCTCTTTCTGCATTAGTGTTCTGCTCATCCACAGGGCCTGTAAGATGGAACTCTTCCACCAGGCTTGTGGCTGAGGCCAGGCTGAGGGGACATCATAGGCCCTTCCTCCTCAGTTGTTCTCCATTATTCCCCATCTACGTGGCATTTTCTTCTTGGGTATTGGTAGTCAGGGGGGAAGGAATAGGGAGGGGAGGGGTGCGGGTGGTAGAGTTTAATTGTTTTGTCATAATATGTTCTGTTGTTTTAATATGTGTATTTGGAATTTGATGTTAACCACCATGAGCCAGCTTACAAGTCTAATAAAATAAATACAAATAAATAAGGTGCTTAGGGTATTGTATGTCTTCCCCTACTTCCATTTAGACCTGACAACAACTCTATGGGGTAGGTTGTGTGTACGTAAAGTGATGTCATGTTGCAGCCAATGTATGGTGACCATGTAGAAGTTTCGAGACAAGAGACTGACAAAGTAGGTTTGTCATTGCCTTCCAATGCTGAATGAAATTCCTTGGTGGTCTCCCATTCAAATACCAGGGCTAACCCTGCTTAGCTTCTGAGATACTATGAAAACAGGCTACCCTGGGCCATTATGCTGAGAGGCAATGATGGGGCCAATGAGCTTCCTGACTGAGAAGAAGTTTGAACTGGGAGTTCCTTCCTCTCCCACTCAAGCCACAACACTGGGCTATCATAGAGTGCCTCTCTTCAAAGAATAGACCTCTTACCAGGATGATTCTGTCAATGTCAATTTGTGGAGTTTTGCATTGCCAGATGCAGATTAATTTCTAAATCTATGCTAGGACTGTCTTCATTTTCTTCTAGGTCTCTTCATCCCTGCTCAGTTATGATGTTTACTAAGCCTGTCACTAACTCTTGGCCTCGTGGACCTCAAAGGATTGTTGTACGGATAAAGTGGAAATAGGGGAGGAAGGTGTGATATTCAAAATGTGAGAGATTGGGGCTTGATGGGACAAGCTGAAGCTCCTAGCCCCTGGCCAGCATTTTGACTTCACCTAAGCAAAGCAAGGGCCATGACAGACATAACACGGGGAATTCCATGTCTGCAAAATACAGATTTCAAACATTAGATAACATATGTTGTCAGTATTTTTTTAACAGATCTTGCATCAGAAAAGTATGAGTAATAATCCAAGGCTAACGAATGGTATTTCCCACAATGCACAGAGGTCTCTCACTACCCACTTTGTACCCGGTCTCCAGTTTGTCCCGTGGAATCTTTCCTTAATCTAGATAGCCATTTTGCTTGGGCATTCCATTTTGAAAGCCATTCATTTTATTGATCTGAGGGCAGCGTAGGTCAGCTGTTTCAACAGTCTGGGCACAAATTGTCCCAGAGCGAAAACACATCATTTACAGAAGTGGAAACGTGTTCTGAGGACCAAAGCCACAGTAGTCCTATGTTTCAAACTATTCCTAGCTACTTGGACAGGAGACCAATTTCCTCCAGACCAGGCTGGATTCTGGAGATTTTTAGTGGCCTGATTACTTGGGCATGAAATTGAAGTGACCGTAGTTGGGCAGGTAGTTGTGAGTTCCTGCATTGGACTAGATGACCCTGCAAGCCCCTTCCAAATTCTGTGATTCCATGACCAATGATTTGGGGTTAGCAAGTAGAGAGACCATAACTAAAGGGAAGGGACCCCCAAAAAGTTTGAGAGATCAGGACTGGAAAGAGAACAGAGATGACACTGCTGTTGAGAAAACATGAGGCGGTTGCTGTTTGGATAGAAGAGAATAAGAGACTTGTTGCATCCGATTCTAAATGCTTAATATCCTGTCTCCCATGGAACAGCCATGACCTTATTACAGGTATGACTCCTCTGGATTAGGTGCCTAGCAGGCACCAGCCAGCTGTAACAGAGCGATCAGGTGAGGAATCACAGTTAAGAGGTAGGTTTATCCAGGGTCCATCAGCTGCCCTATCTCCTCCTGGTTCCCTGGGTCCATTAAAGCAGGGGTATTCAACCTGTGGTCCTCTAGATGTTCATGGACTACAATTCCCATGAGCCCCTGCCAGCATTTGCAGGCCAGTGCCTCAGAGCACAGCACTGGGAATAAGTGGCAGAGGAGGCAGATGTATCAACAGAGGGCATATGATGCAGCTGTCGTGGGCTCTAGCATATAAAAACGGGAGACGAACCCTCCTAGCATGGCTTCAACACGTTCCCTGGGAAATTGACTGGCTGATGTGAATTTGCTTTTGGAAAACTGACCTTGGCTTGCCTAGACATCTCTAATATGATTTATGGACTCTGCTGAGTAAATTCTGGCATCCTGCTTCTGATAGCCAGCTCTCTATGTGTGGATAGACATTTAGTTTCCATTTTGCTGCGTAGATCGTTCTGGCCACTGTCATCATGCATTTTAATATCTCTTCCAGAATGTGGGTAACATAATAACAATAACAACCATAATAATCTTTATTTCTATAGCCTGCCCTTGCTGGCTGGCAGTATATTTAATAGTATATTATTCGCTTCCATAGGGAATTTAAATTTTAATGTTATTTCCTTCCTTTTTTTTTGCTTCCCCCCCCCCTCTTTTTTACAAGTCTACCATATATGAATAAAAGTTGCATTTATATATTGGCATTTCCAACATTTCCCCTTGTAGTCTTTGTTTGCTTTCTCATTGTCCTTTAGGGTTATATACCAACCTGGTGGAGCTCCCTTGAGAGCTGAGGGCCCTGATGGGATTTCCCCAGTTCCGCAGGGCCTGCAAGATGGAGCTCTTCTGCCAGTTTTTGGTTGCGGCCAGAGTGAGTAAGATTTACTCCCTCCCTGTGCTAGTCAGGTCATTGGCTACCAAGGTGTGCTCTCCTGGAAGCTATTCTTGTAGTCTGAGAGCAGGGAAGGGTGGAGCTATGTCACCATCAAGGGTAGGTTTTAATGAGGATTTTATTACTTTTGGGGTTTTATGAGGATTATTGTTACTTGCCAAGAGCCACTATGTGGGAGTGGCAGGATATAAACATAGTTATAAAAAAATAAATCTAAAACACATTTTTACCAGATTTGTTAATAATGCCTAACTGGCTCTAAACTTGATTTCTTTCCCCTATAAACATCCCCATTGATGCTTAGATATCAGCTCTAAAAATAACTGGAGAACCTTTTATTTCACTTGTGGAAGAGGAGTTTTGTAGGCGCAGCAATGACTGATTTTTCAAAATAAAGCTTTCCAGTGGCATTTCAGGGAAGAGATTCCATTATATCAGCCTTTTTCAGTCTTTTGACCATGGAGGAGCCCCTGAAATAATTTTTCAGACTTTGCGGAGCCCAGGAAGTGATGCCAGCTGGCCACACCCCCTGCCACACCCCAGAAGTGACATCAGTACCTTTAGCCCTCCTTTTGCTTCCTCCCCCACCTACGATGGTGGCTCTGCTTCATGTAGGCCAGAAAGAAGAGTAGGAGCTGAGAAGACAGCCTGGACACCACATCCCACTTCAGAACTCCCACAAGACCCCCTTCAGAGCTCCTGTAGACCCCTGGTTGGGAATCCCTGCCTTATATGGTGGGTGATGGAGAAAAGTACACAGAAAACTCCTGTGTAGATGTGAATACCTCTACATTTGCATGTTGAACAGCAAATCCTTGCCATTTGGATTCTGGTTCTTTTCCATCTCATTATAACTGCTTCCAATGTGGTGTAATCCAGGGAACCAGGGCCTAGTCTGCACGCAAAGGATAATGCATTTTCAATGTGCTTTGGCAGCTGGATTTTCCAATGCAGAACAGGAAAATCGACTTCTAAAGTGCATTGAAAGTGCATTATCTATTGTGTGCAGACTAGGCCCAGGTTGGATTCTCCACTCCTCCAGGCAGCTGGATAACCTTAGGCAAGTCAGAGTTCTTGTTGAGCTGTTCTAGCAGAGCAGGTCTCTTAGAGCTCTCTCAATCTCACCTACCTCACAGGGTGTCTGTTGGGGGGAGAAGGGAGAGGTGACTGTAAGCCATTTTGGGACTTCACATAATGAAGAGTGGGGTATAAACAGCTCTTCTTCTCTTCCTCCATGCACATGTCACAATCTTATATGGATGCTTTCCAGGACTTCACAACCTGAAAGCATTAAATTGTTTGAAATGATCCATTTCTACAACTGCCTGTATTCTTCTGCTCAAAGTTGGCTTGGAAATTCCACTTTGATACCATGCAATGTTGTGTTTCATTTGTACAGATTTTTCCGAAAATTTTGCTGATCAGAAAGTCCCAAGAGATGTCAGGAAGTCATCTGGATCCATCAGTACACTGGGGCAGACAATCTTAAATGCCCCCCTCCATTGCAGATGTTTTGTGTATCTGGGAGTCTAAACCTCCCTGAGCAATGGTTGGTCCACAATAAGGACAAAGTAGGAAATTCCCCCATTACCAAGCCATGCATTTTATCTCTGGATCAAGCAAATGACCTTGAGGAAAGGAGCTTATACAGGCTGCTGCCTACTTCTATGCCCTGGATATTGCATCATCATAGGATTTCCTTTGCATGGAGTTCAACCAAATGAATCTAAAAATGACTCTGCATTTATTTAAACAGAGGCTGGATAGCCATCTGATGGAGAGGTTGATTCTGTGAAGGTTTCAAGGGAGCGGATGAGCGATAGGGTTGTGGATGAGCGATAGGGTTGTGAATGTCCTGCATAGTGCAGGGGGTTGGACTAGATGACCCAGGAGGTCCCTTCCAACTCTATGATTCTATGATTCTATCTGATAGGACTTGTCCAGCAGTCTCCAAAACTGCTCTTGTTCAAAGGATTTAAATGCAGCAAACATTCAGGGAAATGTACTTGTGCTGATCACAGTGTGAGAATATTTGAATTTATAAATAGAATGTCACTTTATCAAATGAATCCATATTAAGCTTGTAAGCACTTGCATCCTCACAGAAAAAAAAATTCAACTGCTCTGACGAGAGTTTCTTAAGAGGGGGATTGTGCGTTTAAAAGGCAAACGTTGACGCTGAGCTTCTTAAGCATAGAACGACCCTAAAATGTGTCATGACATTTTGTTTCATTATCTTCACACCCTTCTACCTTTTTTAAAAAACGTGCCAGCCAGTATGTTTGCTTGTAAAATCCTGCTTCAGGTCACATTCGTGCAGACTGAAACCATTTCTTTTCTGTAGGAATTCCCTGAGGTTAAATTCATTTTGATAGCATCATCGTCACTACACAACCTGTTCTGGGATATTTTTATACATAAGCAGCAACAATGAAGAAGAAGAAGAAGAAGAAGAGGAGGAGGAGGAGGAGGAGGAGGAGGAGGAGGAGGAGGAGGAGTTGGGTTTTCTGCCCCATTTTTCTCTGTCCCAAGATGTAGGGATGGGCACGATTTGAATTTTTGTGGTTTGGTTTGTGGTTTGAGACTGAACTACCAAGTGAACCATGAGCTGATATGCTGGTTCACAAACTGAACCGGCTTGCATCAGCTAGTGAGCCATTAAAAGTTTAAGCCTCTACTTTCTGCTCCCTGTGGCTTTTCACGGGGAACAGAAAGCAGCGGTTTAAATGGTCTGAGCTATTTGAAACAAAAAAGCTGAGTGGCAGGGAGCTCCCCATCACTCGGCTGTTTTTGTGCGTGAAATGCAGAGTGCTCTTCATAAACCACCATGAACTGTATCAAAATTTGTGGAAGTTTGTGGCAGTCCTTCAGTTTGTAAACATTGCTTTATGGACCACAAATCGGCCAGAATTCATTACAAACTTTAGTTTGTCAGCTGCTCTGTGCCCATCCCAGTTTGTGGTTCATGAAGAAATGTCCGTGAACTCCTATTTTCTGCTGATGTTTGGGATTTAGGTGGACTCGGGGCTCTGAGCCACCCATCTCTATGCAGAGAGATAGGGTGGGGCTGAGGCTATATCTTGAAGCATGAACTGAACCCCTTCATGCTCCTTCCTAGTTTAGAGTTTAGGGCAGGATTGCTAACTCTGGGTTGGGAAATACCTGAGCCCTTTCTGCACTCACATTTTTTTTCCACTGTAAAACCTGGCAAATTCTTATCAATTTGAACCCGTATTTCCTTTCCCCCAATTTTAAACATGTCACCCTTCTACATTTGTATTGTTCCAATTTTCGATCCAGCCGGCATTGAAGGAGCACAAGGCTGGAGAGTGCTGTATTTCTTGTCTTTTGACTCCCAATGATACGACCAGAGCAACTGGAGTTTGAGGCTACTTGTTTATATTTCTTTCCCTGCAGGAGTGGAGTAAGGGGAGGGGAGGGGAGATAGCAACCTCACAGAGAACAAGGAAGGGAAAGTAAATCCAAGAGGCAACTCTCTGCTCATATAAGTGTGGGATTTTGAAGCGCAGTCACTTTAAAGCAGATCCCATAATGAGGGCAAAAATAAGTCTTGTGAGGGAATGGCAACCGGGAACCAGGTAGTCTTTGAACTGACACCCTGACCAATCAGAGACAGAGTGCTGCATTACATCAGCATTGGAGGTGCGGAGGAGGGGGAGGAAGTAGCGAGTTACATCCACTCCTTGATGTTGCGGAGAAAACATAGTGTCATCATGGACTCCATCATGGATGTTGCAGAGAGAAAATTTAAAGCACCAAAAATCAAAATGGAAATTGAATAAAGTGTAGAGGGGAGGGGTTTATTCAGGCTGGAAAAGGATAAAAAATCCCATGCAGACTCGACCCTGGAGATTTTGGGAGTTGAGCCTGAGAAGGGTGAGAAAGAAGAAGAAGAAAAATTGGCTCACCTTCCCTTCCTCTCCCCACAGCAGACACCCTGTGAGGTGGGTGAGGCTGAGAGAGCCCTGATATTATTTCTCGGTCGGAACAGCTTTATCAGTGCCATGGCGAGCCCAAGGTCACCCAGCTGGCTGCATGTGGGGGAGTGCAGAATCAAACCTGGCTCACCAGATTAGAAGACCACGCTCCTAACCACTATACCACATTGGGAGGGAACTCAGTAGGGCATCATGCCATAGTCCACTTTCCAGGCAACCTGACCTCTGTTGACTGGAGATCTGTTGTAATTCCAAAAGTTCTCCAAACCATACCTGGAGGTGTTGGCAACTGTAGCCTGGGGGTTGGTTTTTGGACCCATCCTTATCGATGGCTTAGCATGTGGGTGCTGTTGCAGTGCCTTCCACCAGTGGCATAGTCCTTGTAAGCCAGGCCCTTGTTCCGACTGCAGATCTAGCCATGATAAACCATGCAGCTTTAATCCCCATAATAGACTGCTGTACTGTGCTCCGCTTGGGGCTGTCTTGGAAGACATCTTGAAAACTTCTGTTCATAGAAAATGCAGCAGCAAGCAAGACTCCTTTCTGGGGTCAGCTGCCGTCATGCTGTGTCAATTTTACTAGTTACTTATTTGCTTCTGACTCCAATACAAAGTGCTGGTTGTTACCTTGTAGGCCGTTCACAGCCTAGGGCTCTCACACAGATCAAATGGCATCTTGTATTCCACTCCCACATACCAGCTACCTGCTTCAGACAGCTTTCTCCTTGTGGTGTCCTCTGTCAGTAATGTTTGTTTGGCCAGAAGTCACAAGCTTTTTCTATGGAATAGCCACAGAATAGCTTTGGAACGGATTACCAAACTGGGTCCCATTCCGCACAGTGGCGGGAATGCCGAGCCACTGCCGGTGTGTTGTTGCGGAACTGCATGCACCGCAGCAGTCTGTGTCCTCATGGGGGACATATTTCAGTGCCAGATCTGCTCTGGCACCGAAATGTGTCCCCCTGGGAAACACAGCTGCGGTTAAATGGTTTTGGTATGCGGGGAGCTGTAGAGAGGAGTTTATTTTGCAGGAAGGTGGGATAGTGTGGAATGCAATCTCACCTTGCAGAATGTTTTTTTAATGCCCCAGTCTGCCCCACAGCATGACAAAGCACCGCAAAGCCAACCAGGGCATTTTTTGGCCCCTCTGGACCACCGTAGAGCTGTAAACACGGGCTTGCTGCACACCCAGCCCTGTTGGCCCCTTCAGCAGCTAAGGGAACATGGATTCTCCCATGTTCCCATAGCCAGGGGCAATTGAGGGCCTGATCTGCAGCAGGCCCAGGAGGGGGACCTGCCCAGCAGCTGTATCATGTGGAAGTGGGGATTAGCCCTGCTTCTATATAACCACCCTCTAAACCTTTTCCACCAGTGCAGAACTGGCCTGGGTGAACAGGGTACCTTCTGTGGCCCATTTAGATGGATGTTTGGCAATGCATAAACTGTTTTGGTAGTGTCGGCTGCCTTTTTCGTCTGTGTTTTAATTTGCACCTTGTTTGAGGTTTGTTAAGGGACTGCTGAGCATCCTTGCAGCTTGGAAAACAGAAGATGAAACCCGGTTTGTCGTTTGCAATGTGAAATAGGATGGAGGTGAAGGGCAAGCTAGCAAGGCTAACTCCATTTTTTTTTATAAGAGCAAAATGTTTGCTGTTATATAATTGCATATTGTTGAAGCAAACAAGTGTCAGTACAGCAAACTATTTCTGGTCAACATGCCCAAGAAGGGTAAATGAACAGGATGTGGTAAAAGTGGGACCCTGACCGAGCAAGAGGCCTGGTTGCAAGGATAAGGTTGTTTATACAAATCATCTATTTAAAAAGCCCAGAAAGACCCTTTTGCAGCACTCGTGACCAAACAGTGACCCTATGTCTGCTTCATGAAGATAGGTATGTGTGATGAAATATGTCTTTGCATGCCCGTGATTGCTTGCTTGAATGTATAAAAAGTTAATGGTAGCATAAATATGGTGAATTGCTTGGCTTTCTGTAACTCAGAGTCCCCTTTATTTGAATAAAGTTCTGTCGGCTTCTAGAGCAGGCTCTCTCAGCCATGGGGTTGTGAAAACCCGGGGGGGTTCTTGATGGCCCTGCATGGGCTTCCCAAATGGGTGAGGGTTTAATTTTTTATATATTTTTAAAATGTGTTAAACATGTATCAGGTGATATATATGGTCATGTCAGCCTATCCACTCCTCCCAAAATGGCCAATGATGGGCCTGAAGCGGATGGGAAGGGGAGGGGCCCCAGGTGGGCATGTGCACAGCTCTGCTTCCCACCCATATTTTGCATTGTCACGCCACTTCTGGGATTTCTCGAAGCCTGAAGAATGTTTCAGGGGTTTCTCAACAGTGGAAAGCGAGGGAGAATATATATGAGCGAGGGAGAACTTTTTCGAAGAAAATTGAATTTGCTCTTGCTGTTGAAGGCAACAGTTTAGTCACATCTGACATGTGGATTTCAACACAACCATGAGCCACAAATGCTGATCTGCATTTATTTAAGTGTTTGGATGACTGTCCAGTGAGTCTTATATAAACCAGAAATGAGGCTGGTTGGGAATCCCTCGTCTAGGTGGTTGTCTTGGGATCACAGTTGATCTCCATGTATGTTATCTTGTTCACTGCAGGTTTAGGGACAAGCACTCGGGTTCACATTACAGGAAAGGAGGTTCCACTTAAATATTAGAAAGTGTTTTCGAATGGTGAGGGCCGCTCATAAGTGGAACATGTTGCCTCAAAGGGTGGTGGAGTCTCCTTCATGGGAAGTTTCTAGGAGGAGATTAGATGCACACCCATCAGTCCCTGAGAGGGGGAGGGCCTGGACTTTGTGGTCTCTTCCAGCTCCATGTGATTCTGATGGAGATCAATTCAGATGGAGAAAAGGGCCACTTTTTAAGATGGACTCCCTAGCATTATATCCAACTGGAGTGCCTTCCTGTCCCACGCTCCACCTTCCTCCACCTTTCCCAACCTGGAGCTGGTTACCATATTTATGGCTCTTCTGTTTCCCTTTGATTTTAACCAGCCTCTCCTTGGAGTCTTACGCACCATGCGCAGGGCAAACCCGGCCTCTCTTCAACGCAGGTGCTACAGCTGATCATATAACTTCTCATCAAATTGCCTAGGTGTGGCCTTGCTCCTTAAATTAATGCTACTATATAAACAAAATAGCTGACGAACCAATTCCAAAAGAAAATAAACCGCGAGCAGCTATGTTGAAATACTGCTCAAGGCCCGACCTCAGCCCTCTCAAACCCAGGAAGCTCACAGTGAAATTTGTAAATGTATCCTTGAGTCACCTTGACTCAAAGTTCTCTGCATTTCTCAAGAAGGCGGAGGCATTCCCATCTGCTCTGTGAAGAAGTGTGAGATGCAGCCCTGTGGAATGGGCACCAACACTGTGGAATGAGAGTAAAGGGGTCCTCCAGATATGTTCATTTTTGTTCTTAGCAATGCCTGGAGATCTGCCGACTTGCATATACATTTGCAATGCTAACACTAATATTAATACTAATACTAATAATATTCTTATAAGCTGTCCTTCCCTGAATAACTTGGGGCATGTAGCAACAAGTCTTCAACACAACCCAGTACAATGTGTACAGCTTAAAACAACGCAATGTACATTAGATAATGTAGGTTTTAAAAGCTGCTTATCTTCAATTAAAATTTGGATCCTGAGGATACAAAACGAATTGAATTATTTTTCCCTTTTATAATGGATGGACTTTCGGGTAGATTTCCCAGGTAGGAGGGCCAGGATCTATTTGGTCTTATTTCCTGGCCTCAACCATAGATCTGGTGGAACAGCTCTGTCTTACAAGACCTCCGGAATTGTCAATGGTCCCAGGGGATCTTGATCTCCTCACAAAGAGTGTTCCACCAAGCCAGTTGAGGCCAATTTTACTTCTGCAAGGTCAGGGACCTTGAGTAGGTTTTGACTAATTGATCTTAATGCTCTTTGGGAGGTGTACGCGGAGAGGCGTTCCCATTGATTAAAAGGTCTCACACTGTTTAGGACCATCTTTCTCAATGTTTTTACCATAGAGAAACTCCTGAAACATTCTTCAAGCTTTGAGAAACCCCAGAAGTTGCACGATTGTGGAGAATATGGTTGGGAAGTATAGTTGTGTACATGCCCACCTGGGGCCTCTCCTCTTCCCACCCCCTCCAGGCCCATCACTGGCCATGGGGAGGGGGTTGACATGACAATATGTGGTCGTATCACCCCATAAATGGTTAACCAATTTAAATATATATATTAAAATTAATTAACAGCCATCCATTCAGGGAACCCATCCAAGGCCCTTAGAAAACCCCAGGGTTTTGAGAAAGCCTGATTTAGGGCTTTGAACATAAGGATCAAAACCTTGAACAGTGTGGGGCCCCTGGATGTGTAGGGCCCGTAGCACATGTTACATGGACAAAGCAGCCCTGGGAGAACCCCCAAGGCCGGCTCTGCAGAAGAAGGTAATGGCAAACCAACTCTACTTCTTACTTGTTAATCACACATTGATGGCACATACATGCACACTGCATGCCTGGCTGCAACTGTTTGTACTACTGGTTCAATGTGAAAAATTTTGGGGGGGCGGGGAGGAGTAAGAATGCTTGCCTTTGTTCTCACCCTTGTGTTCCCAGTTTGCCATTTCCGTGATCCAAAATGGCCTCAGAGACCCACTATTTGCCCTGATGAAGGAATAATACATGTACATTTTTCCCAGCCCCAAGTTATGGCTCCTTGGGGGCCGCATCTGTTTAGGAAAACAGTACAGGAAAAGGTTGAAGCTCTCTCGCCCCATGTGTGACACCTCTGAATTGATCTGGGCCCACACTGCAGATAGATAATTCTCTTGGCAACCATGAGGACTTGGTAATGTAGAGGAAGAAGAGTTGGGTTTTATACCCCACTTTTCACTGCCCAAAGGAGTCTCAAAGTGGCATACAATCACATTCCCTTCCTCTCCCCACAACAGACACCCTGTGAGACAGGTAAAGCTCAGGACTGCTTGGTCAAGCAGTGACGAGACCAAGGTCCCCCAGATGGCTGCTTGTGGAGGAGTGAGGAGTCAAACCCAGCTTGCCAGATTAGATGCTGCCAGTCTTAACCACTATACCATACTGGCTTTATGTACGAACTGTACACATGTACAAATTGGCAAATGATATGGTGCTGCAGATCTAGGGAAGCTAGCCTCCAAGTGGGACTTGGGGATTACCCCATAGTTATAACTCATCTTTAGACTACAGAGACCAGTTCCCCTATAGACAACAGATGTTTTGGAGGATAGCCTCCATGGCACTGAACCCCATTTTGTCTTGGAGCCTGCGTTGATTCTTCCCTCCAACCAGCTTGTATCTGGTTTGAAAGATAAGTTGCCAAGTTCTTTGTAGGCCTCCCCTGAAGCTGCTTTCCCTCCTTTTCAATTAAATCCTTCACCTGCCTTCATGCCGGGTCTTTATTGTTCTTTGACTTACACAAACACATCAAAGCCCGGAGAAGTAATTTTATTTTTTTTCCCTTGAGAAAAACAACTATCAGCACTTGCTTACAAAGGTCAATAGTCAGATTGTTTCTCTTTTTACAGCTGCGAGTACAGACAGGGATGATCCTGCGAGAAAGCTACGGTAGGCAGAAGCACGCTCCGGTCTCTGACGCCGAACGCTAAAATGTTACAAATCCAGAATTTTTTGTTATGCGTAAAATGCCAAGTGTTTAATTGCCGATGACCCGCAGTCAGTTTATACGATTTTTTTCCTCTCCGGTGGAGACTGTTTGTTTGCTTTCAGGATGACAGTTAGTCTAAGAATGTGTGGGTGGTTAACCAGCTGGGTGTGGATTGTCCTGAAGCACGCCCATCTCCTTGAAGCACGCCCATCTCCTTGAAGGGGAGTGTTGAAAACTTTGTCAAATAACTAAACTTGCCCACAACCTAATGAGCCAAAAGAATTCAAACAATGGGTCGTGCAGGCCTGTCTCTTTACTTATTGCCTTCGAGGTATGAGTTAGATTAATATGATCTGGAGATGTTTTGACTGCAGGCTGAAATAAACATCTGACGAGTAAATAAGCCGAGCTTCACCTTGTAGTTATCGGGAAACAGACAGGGTTAAAACCTGCAATTCTGCTGGCCCTTGCAGAAACCAAGTGAAACCAATTTTCAAATGGAAGAAGAATATCGTGTGTGTATTTATTTCTAGGCCCTTTTCCCAGGGGAAGGTCTGCAGGTGCATTAGAAAAGACAATTACATAATGAATTCAGTCGAACATTTATTAATGCTTGAATTAGTGAGACTCTTTAGACCAGGGGTAGTCAAACTGCGGCCCTCCAGATGTCCATGGACTACAATTCCCAGGAGCCCCTGCCAGCGAATGCTGGCAGGGGCTCCTGGGAATTGTAGTCCATGGACATCTGGAGGGCCGCAGTTTGACTACCCCTGCTTTAGACAATCCCAAGCTCAGGAAAGCCTTCATGCCAGCATGAAACAACTCCTTGCCTTCAGTGATCTTATAAGGCCTAGGACAGAGAATACCTTATCAAGAAAGGCTACGTAGATGTGGTGTGGGTTGTCCCGATTCCCTGTCTCATATACTTTTGGATGCCCACCTTGACGATAATCTGCAAGAACACCTTATAGAAGCTGCAGTTCTAACAACTTATTAACTGTGCTTTCTGAAATGCTTTGTTCTTCTTTGCAACATTTCCAGACAGTCTTATCTGTAGCTGTAGCTAGTAGAACCAAGGTCAAGGAGGTCTGGGCTATCGTCTTTTCTGTTTTCCCAAATGGCACCTGGGACTTGGAGTGGGAACCTCTCTGGGGAGTGAGAATATCTTTGGGCAGTAAACTTTGGGGTAACAGTACTGTATTTTGAAAGTGTAGCCAGTTTCAGCTTTGAACATCTAAGAAAGGGGTAGTCAACCTGTGGTCCTCCAGATGTCCATGGACTACAATTCCCATGATCCCCTGCCAACCGTATTCAGCTGGCAGGAGCTCATGGGAATTGTAGTCCATGGACATCTGGTGGACCACAGCTTGACTACCCATGGTCTAAGGCAGGGGTAGTCAAACTGTGGCCCCCCAGATGTCCATGGACTACAATTCCCAGGAGCCCTTGCCAGCATTCGCTGGCGAATGCTGGCTAGGGCTCCTGGGAATTGTAGTCCATGGACATCTGGAGGGCCGCAGGTTAACTACCCATGGTCCAAGGTATCAATCTGCTTGGAAAATAAACACTTTCTTCCAGAGAAGTGATTGTTTCTACTCTGTTAACCTGACAGGTGGCAACCATCAAGGTGCCAGTATCTAAACAATGAAATTCTAGTTCTAAAGGACAATTATGCTGACACGGGCTGGGATTGTATTCATCATCATTTTAAAAAAAACTGAACTACACCAATAAAGGTCTTCTGTCTGTTCACCCCCCTCACACACAACGCAGGGATGTAACAGAGTTCCCAGGTGTCCTCTTTTTAGAGGACATGCCACCATGTGTGTGTATCTGTTCTCTTTTGGGCTCTTTTTGAAAAGCTAACGAAACTGTCCTCTTTTCTTAATTGGATGGTTAGGAAGATTCCTTGTTATTGTTGTTATGTGCGAAGTCGTGTCCGACCCATCGCGACCCCATGGACAATGATCCTCCAGGCCTTCCTGTCCTCTACCATTCCCCGGAGTCCACTTAAGTTTGCACCTACTGCTTCAGTGACTCCATCCAGCCACCTCATTCTCTGTCGTCCCCTTCTTCTTTTGCCCTCAATCGCTCCCAGCATTAGGCTCTTCTCCAGGGAGTCCTTCCTTCTCATGAGGTGGCCAAAGTATTTGAGTTTCATCTTCAGGATCTGGCCTTCTAAAGAGCAGTCAGGGTTGATCTCCTCTAGGACTGACCGGTTTGTTCGCCTTGCAGTCCAAGGGACTCGCAAGAGTCTTCTCCAGCACCAGAGTTCAAAAGCCTCAATTCTTTGACGCTCGGCCTTCCTTATGGTCCAACTTTCGCAGCCATACATTGCAACTGGGAAGACCATAGCCTTGACTAAATGCACTTTTGTTGGCAGGGTGATGTCTCTGCTTTTTAGGATGCTGTCTAGATTTGCCATAGCTTTCCTCCCCAGGAGCAAGCGTCTTTTAATTTCTTTGTTACAGTCCCCATCTGCAGTGATCTTGGAGCCCAGGAAAATAAAATCTGTCACTACCTCCATTTCTTCCCCATCTATTTGCCAGGAATTGAGAGGGCCGGATGCCATGATCTTTGTTTTCTTGATGTTCAGTTTTAAACCAACTTTTGCACTCTCCTCCTTCACCCGCATCAACAGGCTCTTTAGTTCCTCTTCACTTTCTGCCATTAGAGTAGTATCATCTGCATATCTGAGGTTGTTGATATTTCTCCCTGCAATCTTGATCCCAATTTGTGACTCCTCTAATCCCGCATTTCTCATTATGTGCTCTGCATACAAGTTAAATAGGCAAGGCGACAGTATACAGCCTTGCCGAACTCCTTTCTCAATTTTGAACCAGTCAGTGATTCCATGTTCAGTTCTCACTGTTGCTTCTTGACCTGCATATAAATTTCTCAAGAGACAAATAAGATGCTCTGGTATTCCCATCTCTTTAAGAACTTGCCACAATTTGTTGTGCTCCACACAATCAAAGGCTTTAGCATAGTCAATGAAGCAGAAGTAGATGTTCTTCTGGTACTCCCTAGCTTTCTCCATGATCCAGCGTATGTTGGCAATTTGATCTCTAGTTCCTCTGCCTCTTCGAAATCCTGCCTGTACTTCTGGAAGTTCTCGGTCCACATATTGCTGGAGCCTAGCTTGTAGGATTTTGAGCATAACTTTGCTAGCATGAGAAATTAGTGCAATGGTGCGGTAGTTTGAACATTCTTTGGCATTGCCCTTCTTTGGGATTGGAATGTAAACTGACCTTTTCCAATCCTGTGGCCATTGTTGAGTTTTCCAAATTTGCTGGCATATTGAGTGTAGCACTTTTACTGCATCGTCCTTTAAGATTTTGAATAGTTCAACTGGAATGCTGTCACCACCAGTAGCTTTATTGTTGCTCAGACTTCCTAAGGCCCATTTGACTTCACATTCCAGGATGTCTGGCTCCAGGTCAGTAACTACCCCACTGTGGTCATCAGGGATGTTAAGCTCGCTCTTGTATAGTTGTTCTGTATAATTTTGCCACCTTTGTTTAATCTCTTCTGCTTCTGTGAGGTCCCTACCATTTTGGTCCCTTATCATACCCATCTTTGCATGAAACGTTCTCTTCATATCTCCAATTTTCTTGAAAAGATCTCTGGTCCTCCCCATTCTATTGTTTTCTTCTATTTGTTTGCACTGTTCATTTAAGAAGGCATTCTTATCTCTTCTAGCTTTTCTCTGGAATTCTGCATTCAATTGGGTGTATCTTTCTCTTTCTCCCTTGCCTTTCACTCCCCTTCTCTCCTTAGCTATTTGTAAAGCTTCCTCAGACAGCCATTTTGATTTCTTGCATTTCTTTTTCTTTGGGATGGTTTTAGTTGCTACCTCTTGTACAATGTCGCGAACCTCCGTCCATAGTTCTTCAGGCACTCTGTCTATCAGATCTAATTCCTTAAATCTATTTGTCACCTCTACTGTGTATTCGTCGGGGATATGATTTAGTTCATACCTGAGTGGCCTAGTGCTTTCCCCTACTTTCTTCAATTTAAGCCTAAATTTTGCAACAAGAAGCTCATGATCTGAACCACAATCAGCTCCTGGTCTTGTTTTTATTGACTGGATAGAACTTTTCCATCTTTGGCTGCAGAGCACATAGTCAATCTGATTTCTATGTTGACCGTCTGGTGATGTCCATGTGTAGAGTCGTCTCTTGGGTTGTTGGAAAAGAGTGTTTGCTATGACCATTGTATTCTCTTGACAAAATTCTACCAGCCTGTGCCCTGCTTCATTTTGTACTCCAAGGCCAAACTTGCCTGTTATCCCGGTTATCTTTTGGCTTCCTACTTTAGCATTCCAATCCCCCATGATGATAAGCACATCATTTTTTGGCGTTGCTTCTAGAAGGTGTTGTAGGGCTTCATAGAACTGATCAACTTCATCCTCTTCAGCAGCAGTGGTTGGGGCATAGACCTGGATCACTGTGATGTTGAATGGTTTGCCTTGGATTCGAACTGAGATCATTCTGTCATTTTGGGGATTGTATCCCAAGACTGCTCTTCCTACTCTCTTATTGATTATGAAGGCTACTCCATTTCTTCTGCGAGATTCTTGTCCACAGTAGTATATCTGATGGTCATCTGAATTAAATTCACCCATTCCTGTCCATTTTAGTTCACTGATTCCTAAAATGTCGATGTTCAGTCTTGTCATTTCTTCTTTGACCACGTCCAGCTTGCCTTGATTCATGGATCTGACGTTCCAGGTTCCTATGGAATAAAAATCTTTACAGCATCGGACTGTCTTTTCGCCACCAGTTACTTCCACAACTGAGCGTCCTTTCGGCTTTGGCCCAGTCGCTTCATTCATTCTGGCGCTACTCGTACTAGCCGTCTGCTCATCCCCAGTAGCATATTGGACACCTTCCGACCTGAGGGGCTCATCTTCCGGCGTCATATCGTTATGCCTATTGGAACTGTCCATAGAGTTTTCATGGCAAAGATACTGGAGTGGTTTGCCATTTCCTTCTCCAGTGGATCACCTTTTGTCAGAGCTCTCAGCTATGACCTGTCCGTCTTGGGTGGCCCTGCACGGCATAGCTCATAGCTTCACTGAACTACGCAAGCCCCCTTGCCACAACAAGGCAGCGATCCTTGAAGGGGGGGAAGATTCCTAGTTCATAGCAATTATCAGATCTAAATGAGATCTGCCATAATGATCACTTTTTTGAACTAGACAGTTGGTAAACATGTCCTCTTTTTCACTTTTCAAAATACGGTCACCCTAATGCAATTATTACCTTTAACCCTTTTACCAGAGTAGAACTTTAGAACTTTAGTTAGCCCTTGTGTCCCTAGAGCAAAGGTGACTAAACTGTGGCTCTCCAGATGTCCATGGACAACAATTCCTATATATTTATTTATTTATTTATTTATTTATTTATTTCTTTACTGCCCGGCTCAGGGCGGTTTACATACAACATCATAGGGGGATACATGGAACGAGTCAACATACAACATAGTCAACATACAACAATAACAATCCAACAGTGGTTCTAAACAACACAACTTCAGTGATCCCAACAATAACAACATAACAAGAACAGAAACGTAGCTAAGCCCCCTAGAGAGGTCAGGCTGCTTCTGGCCATGGAGGGGATATCAGAGGTGGGGGGGGGGACCTGTGGTCGGTCTCAGGCAACTGCCTGGTGGAGGAGCTCCCTTTTGCAGGCCCTGCAGAACTGTGGGAGTTCGGGCAGGGCCCTGATCTCTTCAGGGAGCTCATTCCACCAGGTGGGGACTAGGATGGAAAAAGTTCTGGCCCTCGTTGAGGACCAACGTGCTTATTTGGAGCCAGGGATCACTAGCCAATTGACAGTGGTGGAGCATAATGCTCTTTTAGGGGTATAGGTGGAGAGACAGTCTCTCAGGTACACTGGGCCCAGACCACGTGTGGCCTTGAAGGTAAGAACCAAAACCTTAAGCCTGATCCGGAATTCAATTGGGAGCCAGTTGAGTTGTTGACGTATTGGCCGGATATGAGATCTCTATGGTGTGTTGGTGAGAATCCTGGCTACTGTGTTCTGCACCAATTGCAGTTTCCGGGTCAAGGATAAGGGTAGGCCTGCATAGAGTGGGTTGCAGAAGTCCAGTCTAGAGGTGACCGTCATGTGGATCACTGTGGCTAGGTGTTTTGGTGCCAAGTAGGGCGCTAGTAGTTTGGCTTGGCATATATACTAAAAGCCCCTGCCAGCAGGAGGTCATGGATATCTGGAGATCCATATTTTGGCCACCCCTGCCCTAATTTTGCCAGTCTGAGTTAGGAGACAAAGCAGTACCCAAGCTACCTGGTTCTCCAGAACTTTTTTAAAGGGTGGATACCAAAAGTTAATTGCTTACTTATCTTAACAGTTTTCTCCAATTCCTATGTTAACAGTTTCCTCCAATTTTAGCCTCTGCAGTAGATGGGAAGTTTAGATTTTCTAGGGTTTTCCACGTGAAAGAAGTTTTGTTTGACGGGCTGACATTCAGCCATGGCACACCCTGTTCTACCACCTCATCTAGTTGCATATGTTGACCCAGGCATCACCACACCCTTGATATAAGCATTACAAACATGCTGTGTTGTGTTTTAAAAACAACTCTCTTTGGTTTTATCTTGGATACAGAGAGAGTCCTAGGAGTCTATGTGTTCATCTTCACCTGAAAGCAAACAGGGGGAATTAGCAGAAAGCCTCTCTAACGCTGACCAGACTGCTTTTGCTGTCTGCATTTGAATAACCTTCAAAATAACTCTATCTGTTGAACCTTTGATTCGGGCTCCTCTTGACTCCCTGTTGTCAGCACCTCACATCATTTGTCTGGTCCTCTCCTGGTCGGGCGTCTTTAATGGCATGCCACAGTCCCATCTCTAAGCAAGTGACTTTCCATTCTTTGCTTCCAAATTAGGTAGTTGCCTTTGGTAAGCCTATCCATTAGATAGTTTTGCTGAATGTTACAGGCAACAGCCACTTTCTGCTTCTGCTTCTCTATGCCTATCAAACTTTTAAAAATTATTTCATAGCCTTAATGCTCACATTGGGCCCAGAACAGTGTTGGCAGATTTTAAATATCCGAAGAGGAGTGCAGTACCAAGCCATGTAAAAGAATAAAATGGTTTTATTGAGAGGAGAGAGACCCAACTCTCTAATCTACCCTGTGTTCATTCTGTCTGTTCTGGACTCAAGTAGGGAGAGGTGTGCTCTTCTTTCCAAATGACTCAATGAGGACACTGGAGAAGACCAGTTAAAAACATCAAGGTACTAATCTAAAAGAACCTCTTGTGGCGCAGAGTGGTAAGGCAGCAGACATGCAGTCTGAAAGCTCTGCCCAACAGGCTGGGAGTTCAATCCCAGAAGCCGGCTCAAGGTTGACTCAGGTCGGTAAAATGAGTACCCAGCTTGCTGGGGGGTAAATATAATGACTGGGGAAGGCACTGGCAAACCACCCCATATTGAGTCTGCCAAGAAAACGCTGGAGGGCATCACCCCAAGGGTCAGACATGACTCGGTGCTTGCACAGGGGACACCTTTACCTTTTTACTAATCTAAATATGCTCGCTACATATCTCTTTCAATGTCCCCTGTAGAGTATTCTTCATATTCTGTTCAATCATGCATACTACAGATTTTGCATATTCCAACAGCAGGTGTCGTAAGGAACAGAAGAGCCACATGTGACTCCTGAGCCACTGAGTGAGACCCAGCATGATGTAGTGGTTAAGAGCTGCAGGCTCTAATCTGGAGAACCGGGTTTGAGTCTTCACTCCTCTTTTACATGCAGCCAGCTGGGTGACCTTGGGCAAGTCACAGTTCTGTTCTTTCAGAGCAGTTCTTCTGCTCACCTACCTCACAGGGCGTCTGTTGTGGGGAAAGGAAGGTAGAGGTTTTTGTAAGCCACTTTGAGACTCCTTTGGGTAGTGAAAAGCAGGGTATACAAAAAAAGCTCTTCTCTTCTTTATCAGCGTGTTCAATGTGCAAGGAGTGCTTGCAAGACATTCATGTTACAAGTCAGTTCATGTATTACTTTTCTTATTATGGGAACCTCATCCCCCTCCACTGAATCTCTAAGATAGGGTGGCGTAAAATAGCAATGACTTCAGGAGCCGTAGGTGCTCCGTCTCAGTAGTTTTGCACACAGAGGTTGTTGCCATCAAGGATCCATTTTGATTGGATCTCCTCCTCCTCCATTTTAGCTCCAGGATTAGTTCAACTCTGCTGCTCACATGGGCCCAGAATACAGTCATAGCCCAAAGGATAAGAATGGCAGAAGGTGGGTCAGTGTCGTAATGCCAGCTTAATTTACTGAAAGCCAGCTTGGGCCAGTTTGGTGTAGTGGTTAGGAGTATGAACTTCTAATCTGGTGGGCTGGGTTTGATTCTGTGTTCCCCCACATGCAACCAGCTGGGTGACCTTGGGCTCACCACAGCACTGATAAAGCTGTTCTGACCGAGCAGTGATATCAGGGCTCTCTCAGCCTCACCCACCTCACAGGGTGTCTGTTGTGGGGAGTGGAAAGGGAAGGTGAATGTAAGCCGCTTTGAGACTCCTTCAGGTAGAGAAAAATGTCATATAAAAACCAATTCTTCTTCTACATCTACATCTACATCTACATCTACATCTTCTTCTTCTTCTTCTTCTTCTTCTTCTTCTTCTTCTTCTTCTTCTTCTTCTTCTTCTTCTTCTTCTTCTTCTTCTTCTTCTTCTTCTTCTTCTTCTTCTTCTTCTTCTGGAACCTGAATGACAGGCCAGAGAACATCAGACGTCACTCACACTGGGGCTTTGAGAACTTTAATGTGAACAGATTGTCAATTAATTGAGACATATCTTGACTCAAGGGTTCTTACTCCATTTTTATGCTTTGTAACAAAATATAATTTGGTTAATGCAGTTTTCTAATGACTCCAGATTGGATAATTGAGTTCTTGGGTACACCATGTTCCGATGAGGTAAGATTGCTTCAATAACATCTTCATGACCTCAAGTCTTTTTCCTTTCTCTGGTAGGAAGTTACCCCAGAACATGGGAGTTCCTGAGGACAAATCTGCCATGAGAGAGCTTTCCTCTGAGCTAGGGTTGCCAAACTTCAGGTGAGCAAACAAGAAAAAAATGAGCAGCTCAATAAACCCTGTAAGTTTCCAAAGAATTCGTTTCAACTGTCATAATATAGTCTTCTATTTCAACCTGAGTTCAACATAAACCCAGGGAATAAGACAAGTATTGTCTCTTCCATATCTTTCATAGTAATCAAACACGACCAAGTCTAGAATCCTCTTTTCTGTTACGCAAGAGAGCGCTCTGCCTGAATATATTGGTTGTGTGCCACTGTAGAAGTTCAACTAAACTAATTTATACCTAGGATTCTGATTTTGGTTGTGTTTGATGATTAAGGATACTGAAGCCAAGATGCTTTTCTTCTTGCTTGGCTTAATATTGACCTCCAGTTGAAATAGAAAAGTATGTAATGAAAGGTGAAACAAATTCTTCAGAAACCTACAGGATTTTTTTGAGCCTCATGTTTTTTTTTTCTTGTTTGTGCATATCCTCCTGTGTGTGTTTCTACTTTGTTATATTGAACTTCAGGTGGGGCTTGGAGATCTGCTGGAATTAGAGCTCATTTCCAGCCTACAGATCCAATTGCCCTGGAGAAAATGGTTGCTCTTTACCGAGGACGGTCTGGTATCTTGCTCCTCTGAGGTACCTCCTCCCCTAGGTTCCACCCCCAGTCTCCAAGAATTTCCCTTTCTTTCTTTCTTTCTTTCTTTCTTTCTTTCTTTCTTTCTTTCTTTCTTTCTTTCTTTCTTTCTTTCTTTCTTTCTTTCTTTCTTTCTTTCTTTCTTTCTTTCTTTCTTTCTTTCTTTCTTTCTTTCTTTCGATATTTAACCTACCACTCCCAGCAGTGCCAGCTTGCAACAGCTTAAAAATTACAATATTAAAAACCAACACTAAAACTTTAAAAATAACCTACTATAAAATACATACCGACAGCATTAATAACAGTCCTCAAATGACTTGATGTTCTCTCTAGCAGCAGAGGGCTGTTCTAATTAGAAGTTTAAAGATGTAGAGGTTTAGAGGAGGGGTCCAAGGTGACACCGAACACTTGGCAGGTGACACCAAACACTTGGCAGAAATGCTCTGTCTTACAGGCCCTGCAGAACTGAGTCAGCTCCGTCAGGGCCCTGAGATCTTCTGAGAGCTCATTCCATCAGGTGGAGGTGAGGAATTAAAAGGGTCGGGGACTACCAACCTGTTGGTGCTTGAAGAATGGAGTGCTCTCTGGGGGACATAGGGAGACATGGGGTTCCTCAGATATGCTGGACCCAGACCGCGAATAGTCTTTAAGGTCAAAACTAATATCTTGAAGTGGATCCAGAATTTAACTGGCAACCAATGCAGCCACCTCAGCCTGGCTGTATGTGGGTTCTCCAAGGTGTTCTTGCACATGAAGCTCCACCTTATGGGGTTTTGTGGGCAAGAGATGAGCAGAGGTGGTTTGCTGTTGGCTTCTTCTGGAGGAACTTATCTGGCAGTCTCCCACCCAATTACCAAACCTGCTTGGCTTCCAAGCTGGGATGAGATCCGGCTAGCCTGGGCTATTGTAACTACTGCTGTAGGAAGTGCCACAAAATAATACGAACCTTTTTAAACCATGGAAAGCACAGCGTAACAGCTGGGTTTTTATACGCCTTGCAGAGCTTAGTCCTCCAGCCTCAGTTTGTTCCCAAGATCCTTTTAGGGGTGAAGGAGGGGAAATGCCATGTCATGTTGGAAAAGGTGATAAGGAGAGGACAAATTACACTCAGATGACATACTTTGTCTCAGCCCAATCTCTCTGGTAGTGAATTTCCACAAGTTCACAGTTGAATTACTTTAGTCCTCAACTAGGGGCTGTCAGCCTCCAGGTGGGACCTGTAGCTCTCTCACCATAGTACCTGATCTCCAGGCTATAGCAATCAGTTCTCCCATTAAAATGATTGCTTTGAAAGGGATTGTATCCCGCTAAGGTCCCTTCCCTCTACCCAGAGCTGGAAACTATCCTAAACAGAGTTATACCTTTCTAAGACTGATTATGCACTGGGAACTTCACTGCCCCAGCTCCTGTGTAGGAGCACAAACAGGGGGCAACTGAAGTGAACCAGGCCAAATGATCCCCCTTGTGGGTACAGGAAGAGCTGGTCCAACCTGCCATGACTAAAACTCCAGCCTGCAGCCCAGCATGAAACCCCCAGTGCATAAACGGTCTAAGGCTGTTGAAGCCAATGAGTTGAAAAGGGTGCAATTCTGTTTGGGAATTAAACTGCCATTATGAGTGTAAATAGGAACCAAAGACTGTAGATTTGTCTGCAGGTTTGGCACAATAGAGGACCGTGAGAACATTTTGAATTCAGCACGTATTAATGCTTTATGCATTCAAAACATTCTTCTTATTGTCTAATATATCTACTCACCAGGTTAATGCATTAGTTTAACTGCTGTGTACTGTAATCATTCCCTCCCCCCAAGGCAGAGTAACTGGGCCAACATGACCATATCCTTGACTCTTGCTGAATGCCTCCACAAACAGGAGCACTCAGGGATTTTGCTCTTTGTCATATCTTAATAATAGGACAATATCAATGATAATTTCATCTCCCAAAGAGAGGGAGAATAATCTAAGATATTAATGTCGTATTCGCGTGATAATTTTTTCTGTTTCTAACCACAGATTTAGTCAAAAGACAGCATGGGTCTTGAGCTATTTTAAATTTTAAACATATTTTAAAACAAAGCTATATCTGAGAAAAAAAATCACTCCTCCTTTCTCAGATCATAGAGGCAAACTAAATATGATATAAGCACCACTCCCATAAAGGGGGGGACACGTGAAGTCCTGAAAGTAAAATTGCCAATGAAACAATATAGAAAAATGTCAAAACAATATAGGCCAATAAACAAGCAGAATAACTTTTAAAGGAGAACACGTCTTTAAAGAGCAAATAAGAAGCAAAACAATATACTTTTGAACGCTCCCCTCCTCCTTTGAGATGAGGGCAGTTCACAAGGACACACATCAATGCAAAAAACAGACCTAAGTAGTAATAACAGTGGAGTAAGTATATCAATAAATTTCAATCCATTTTTGTGTTTATATCCTGCCATTTCCTGGTTGGTTCAGGGTGGGTAACAACAGGTTTTAAAAACAGATTACAAATTTCCATTAAAAACATTTATTTTATTTATTTACTAGTAGTAAAGCCCGTTGCATGCTGTAATGCAACGGGTGCTAGCTCATGCCTTTTTGTGGGTTTTGTGCCTTACCTGGAAGCTGGTAACCCTAAGAGGAGATGGCTCTGAGCACAGCAGTCCTGATCGAAATTAGGTTCAAGCACACCTAGGCAGTATGTAATTCCAGAACGTGAACCTACATCTATCTGGCAACCATACCTCTTCTTTGCAATGTTTTCTTGACCTGAAATATGGCAGGGGCACTTTGTGGCTATGGAGGCATTATACTCTTTTGAGGCCCCACATTCATGGAATATTTCCAATTCATGAGTAGCCAACCTTCAAGTGGGGCCTGGAGATGTCCTGGAATTACTGCTCATCTCCAGTTCAGCTCCCCAGGTAGAAACGGCTGCTTTGGAGGGTGGACAGTGCTGTTGTGCAAAAGAAGCATTTGACCCTCCCACGCAGGTTGTTGTGGAGATGAAACACTTGGCCTACTGCACAGAGTTGTTGTGCAGATAAAACAGGAGGAAAAATAACCCCCACAACAGTATCCAGTTTAATCTGCACAACAACCTTGTGCAATTGGCCTCAAATGTTCAGAGAATGGTGGAGAAGATATATGCATGGCAAGCCGTGTCTTCCCTCCAGCATTGAGGCTGACCACAGCAGTATTTTAAATGAGATGGGGCTTTCCACCCTCAAAAGGAATGCACACTCATGCCCAGAGATTCCTCTGCGTTCCTCAGTCAGGGGCTGAGGCTTCCTTCACCGCAGGCCTGAAGGGAAGAGGGTGTGTACAGAATCCTGAGCAAGAGCAGCAATTGGCCCTGAGGGGGGTGGCGGCGGGAGATTCCACCAATAGAAGTGTTTGGAACCTTCAGCATTTTTCATGGTGTGCAGTCACCATGTATAATAGTATAATATGTATACTAGAATTAAAGCCCGTTGTAGCTGATACAACGGGTGCTAGCAGAAGTGGGGAGGAGGGAGAAAAACAGCAAAGAGAGAGGGATGTACAAAAAAAGAGAGTGATTAATATAGAGAGAGCTTGGCATTGGGAAGAGTAAGGGGAGGGGTTGTACAGTCTAAGGGCCCCCCCTGAGGGAAGTGGGGCTGAGAGCCCTGAGGGAACTGGGAATGGTTCACAGTCACCCAGCAGGCCTCACGTGTCTCTAAGCAGTTTAAAAGCACCTGCCCTTCCTCTCCCCATAATAGGCCCCCTGTGAGGGAGGCAAGTGTAGGGGCCGGCCCAATCAGCTGCGCTGGCTGCACCCTGATTGACCCATAGTCAACTTGGATGGCCAGACATGCTCCTCCCACAGTACTGTTTCACAAATATATAGAGGAACCATGGATAAGGATAGATTCTTTCAGTTTGTATACTACCCCTCACTATGACATCTCAGGTCGGTGTACATAGAACCAGTAAAATATAACATACACTGAATTATTTTGCCAGTAAGAAGAGATCATAGCAGTCATAACATTACTTTAATAGTAAGAACAGATCATAACTGTCATAACAGCTGGCATCAAACATAAATTGGAATCACAGAGTTGTGGCGTTTCCTGAAAGGGATGAGTCCAGGCTGCAGGGATGCCTCCTGTTGCTGGCCTTTAGCCAAAGCCGGGTGAAAGAGCTCCATTTTTCAGGTCCTATGGAACAGTTTAAATTCCACTTGGATCTTGATGTCCTCAGGAAGCAAATTCCACCAGGTTGTGGCTATGGTCGAAAAGGCCAGGCAGAGTTCCCTGGGGCCAATTTGTTAGAGTGTCTAGACAGTGTCACTCTTCTGGGAGTATGGACAAGCAGAAGATCCTTGAGGTATCCTTGAGATATGCAGGACCTGGGCTATATATGGCCTTGAAGATGAGTACCAGCACCCTAAACTTGTTCCAGTATTCAATTGGTAACCAGTGCAGCTGCTGAAGGTAATGTGAGCTCTCCATGGTGTTCAGGTGTTAATGGTGTTATTTATCAGTTTTAAATTTAGGTTATGTCTTAAAAGATGCTTCTTCTTCAATAGGGTTGTTGTATCTTCTTGTTAGGAACTGCCCTGAGCCAGTTCGTGGAGAGAGGTGGTATGCAAGTTTGATGACTAATAATAATAATAAAATAATATACTAAAGACTGTTCATTGACTAAATGTTCTTATTGTTACAGAAATGCCTGAATGGTGTACTCAATGTTTGCAGTAAGTGGTCTAATTTTTTGAATTTACTGATTAAGCTGGCTATTATCTCTGTTTGGATAAGTGATTTCTCATTGGCCAAACATGAGTTTGCAGGACACTCTAAATCATGTTGCAAGTTCTTGCTTGAAGGGGGCCGGTTGACATACGTTTGTTTTACAATGCCACACATGAGCTCTTTTGTATACTGCAACTTTCTTTCTTTTGGACCTACTTGATAGAAAATAGCTCGACTTTGTCAGGTAGCTTTGCAACACACAGTTCCCCCCTTGGACTTCATAAAAATGTGTTAATTTATTCCTCTACACCAGGCTTTCTTGAGAGCTCTGGAAGAGGCTCTGGCCTGGGGAAACACTCTCCCAAGTGAGAGCAGGGCCCTGCGAGGCCCCAAATAGTTCTGCAGAATAATGAGTCTACAATTGAGACCCACAGAACAACAAGGTCACCGTCCTCCCTGCATGTGCAAGAACAAAACACACTACTTCCATAGGAACCTCCTTTTAGCACTTTATTCTTCCTTCCCCTCCCTCAGGAGGACGATGAATACCCCAAGCTGAAATGCCAATGATGGGCCTGGAGGGAGTGAGAAAGGGAGGAGCCCCAGGTGGGCGTGTCCACAGCCATGCTTCCCACCCATATTCTGCCCAATCATGCCATTTCTGGGGTTTCTTGAAGCATCAAGAATGTTTCAGGGGGTTCTAAGTTTGAGGAAGGCTTTCCTACATTTTAGCATTGTTGTGAGTGTCAGAATGGAAAACTCCCACATGGGCAGTTTGTGGAGAGGTGGACTTCAGTGCAACACAGTCTAATGTTGACTAAGTCCCATTGAAACAAATGGAACAAGTGAGTCATTAGTAACTGAAGTCCTGGTGCTTTCCTTGCCCTTAGTCATGGCTAACTTCAGCTGAATTTTCTCCTAAAGCTGTAAGTTAAGCACTTCTTATAAGCGTCTGACGAGTTGCTTAGTCACCAGAAGTGTAACGAAACATAAAATGTCATTTCATATCAGTTCTTTGCACACAAGGTGGTAATTTTTTACTGGTATTTAGAAGGTACAGCTTGGAAGAATTGCAATTGAACCCAGGGTATAGACAAACTTAATTTAGAGCTCTCTAACTAAGCTGTTTCATCCTCTTTCAGAAATAGGGTTGTGAATTTTTAGTGTCTAGGCTGTTTTCGTATTAAATGAACTGTTCTTAGCTGTATTCTAAGTGGAAACATCCATGTATTGCACGTATGAGGCTGTATATCTGAGCCTTGCATTTCCCATAGTAATACATTTTCCTAAAAAGCCCTACAGAACCAGATCTGAGAGCTACTGATGGTTAGGGGTGCGAGGGGGGGGGTCCCAGCAATGCACTAGAGGGACCCTTGGACTCAGTATGTTACAAGGATTCTTTCTTCTGACTCCTTTACTAGATGTGTGTTTATATATATATATATATATATATATATATATATATATATATATTCTTCAAAAATAGTCAAACAAATAATAAATGATTGTGAAAGATGGTGGGATAAGGAAGAGGCAAAATTGTTTACTTCTAGCAGTCTCTGTGTGGGGGGGGAGGTTGTCTGTTTTTGTGGAAGTTTGCCATTGAGATAGGCTTCCTACATCAGAGGTCTCCAGTGTGATGCCCTTGGTCACCATGGCTCCCATTGACACCTTTCCTGGCACCCGCCAAGTATATTTAGAAATTGGGCAGGGATTGGGTGGGCCTATTGGCCACTAAGAATTTGATTCGCTGTGGGATTTTTTAAAATGCTGCTTTGACAGCAGCTGCTACTGCGATACAACTTGGCAGCCATTTTGTGGCTGGCTTCACCTCCCAAGGCAGCCATTTTGTGACTGCCACCGCTGTACTCTGTCAGAACTCCAAAGTGCCCACTGACTCAAAAGACTGGGGACCTCTGTGCCACATCCTTATTTTTCATTCATTCTTGCTTTCCATGCTGATTTAACACTTACCATGGATGCCATAAACATGGGCACATATCCTAGCAACATTTGAAGCTCTCCTCAACCCTGAGGAAGCTTTCTCCCAGTTAAATATGAGGTAAGGATACATCCCAATGTCTGTGCACAATTTTAAAAATGTAAGCTGGAATAGTAAAAAATTAATATAGTGAATCTCATTACGGTTGCCAGAGTTGGGGAGAAAAGGAATACTAAATTCCAACATAAATACATAGCTCTGGGTTAAAAATGTACTAGATAATATTAAATCAAGAAACGAAATTGCCACAGTCTGTTGCCAAAAGAATAGTAAACAGTTGCAACACACTTAAAGATCTTAGCTTAAAGCCTTATGGTATATTTTGCAATAAAATTGCCAGCGTTTATTACCCTGAAAGTAGCATACTAATTGCAACACAATTGTAGAGCTTAGATCAGAAATTTAGCAACCTCCTTTAGCAACCACTGTAAAAGTAGCTGGTAAATTATAATCACAGCTACTATTGTGTGGTAATTAGCGCAAGACCTCCTTGGTAATAAAGATCCAGCAATTTTAGATATTACTGTAGCCACTGTTTTTAAGAGTTCTTCATATTTCCCATGGAGATAAAATTCCACGAGGAGGAAGACCACGTTCCTTTGGCAAGTTCACCAGATGTCTTCTGTCCATTGGCTTCATTTGAGAAAAGAAAGCTATTTATTGAAGGAATAATGATCAGATCACTACAGGGTCCTTGCTAAGACTGGGGATTCAAAACTATAACCCAATGCCCACAGCCCCTCCCAGTGCCAAATGACTTGGGTGCCAACAGTCCTTGTTGACATAATGGACAGTGTCCAGGGCCTTTGAGACAGTATTTCCCAGGTGATGCTTGGAGAGGGGGACTGAGGCAGGAAGGATGAGCATTCATACCTAAGATCTAAGGCAGGATGGCCAACTAAAGGATCAAAGGGTAGCAGGGAAAACAGGCACAATTAACTGACAGGAGTATGCAAGTGACGTAAACCAGGTTACATGGCAAACCATCATTCATGGTTTTGACAGTATCTTCACCCCCCCCCCCAAAATATTACCACATCCACTACAAACAAGACTCAGTTGCTTTCTTCTTATAACCTTTTTCATCAATGTCACACATCTTGTCTGATCCATGAAAATATGGAGCATGCCTGTCTGACTCCCTTACATCGTGTGGTCAAACTGTGGCACTCCAGCTGTCCATGGACTACAATTCCCATGAGCCTCCCCTCTCTTTCTCTCTCTTAAAAAAGATTCGCCCTTTCTCTTTCTCTCTCTCTCTTAAAGAAGAGTCTTCTTCTTTAATTTCATTTAGCAAAGAGTTAAACTAAATGGCCAGTAGGGTCCCTTCCAACTCTATGATTCTAGGTACACTGACACCTAGAGCCTCTTGTAGCGCAGGGTGGTAAGGCAGCTGATATGCTGTCTGAAGCTCTGACCATGAGGCTGGGAGTTCGATCCCAGCAGCCGGCTCAAGGTTGACTCAGCCTTCCATCCTTCCGAGGTTGGTAAAATGAGTACCCAGCTTGCTTGCTGGGGGGGTAAACGGTAGTGACTGGGGAAGACACTGGCAAGGCCACCCTGTATTGAGTCTGCCATGAAAACGCTGGAGGGCGTCACCCCAAGGGTCAGACATGACTTGGTGCTTACACAGGGGATACCTTACACTGACACCATGAAAATGTGCTGGCATCTGTGGCCGGAAAGCCCAAAGCTCACTGACCTCATGTGAGAAATGTCCTCTCTCATTGTACAGGGCAAAACTGACTGCCTAATTTATTTGTGTACCCCAGTTCTCCATCTTCATTCACTGGATTATTCTCCTGTTGCTAAACTTCTATGAAGCTTTTGCTTTCTTATCACTGTTTCTCCTTTCTCCCTCCCCGCTCTCCCCACCCCAGCTTCTTTAACCACAGTTTCCCATGCAAGAGTCCCATGCACCGAAACTCTTTCCTCCAGTTGACTTCATGCCCTATCTCTACCTCCCCACTTGATAATATTCATCTGATCTGGAGCTTTTTGCTTGCTGCTAAATAAACATTCCCTGAATTCACTTAGAATAATCTCCTGGGTGGAGCTCTAAAGAGCCCCTATCTAGGGTAATATGTGAATGTGACTTTCTCCTCAAACACAGATTTAAAAGGGGACACCTCCCCACTTTTCCTTCAGGAATCGGATTCATATTTCATTCTAAATTTTCCTTCTCACATCCCTTCATGCTAAGTAGTCAAATCCAGTTAGTAGAAGTACTAGCTTGATTTTCTCATTAGCATCTATCAGCTTGGCATAATGTGGCAAATCATGTTAGCATGAAGAAATGTGTTTAATATGCTGCCCTGCAACAGAAAAATAGATTTTGGAACACCTCAGAGGCGTTTCTCAGCCTCCCCCTCCCAAAATGGCCAATGATGGACCTGGAGGGGGTGGGGAGGGGCCCCGGGTGGGTGTGTACACAGCTGTGCTTCCTAACCATATTGTGCACAATTGCGCCACTTCTGGGGTTTCTCAAAACCTGAAGAATGGTTCAGGGGTTTCTCAATGGTAAAAAAAAAGTTGAGAAAGGCTGCTCTAGCCTTTCTGCATTCAGGTTTTCCTCCCCTTATTTCCCAGGCTGAAAGTCATGACATGCTTTCTCCACTGAATCTGACTGAGGAAACTTCCCATCATGTGTTGCTCCCTTCCCCCTTTCAAAAATTGTTGGGTTTTTTTTTTTTTTTGCAAAATGGTGCCTGCTTGCATCTTTGTTTTCATGGCGCCCTTTATTCTCACCATTCGGTGCCCTTGATCATCTCCCCCCCCCCCCAAGTGTCCTAAATGTATTTTTTAAATGTGGGTTATAACTTTATAACACTGTTGTGCAAGACTGCAAGACTGATATTTTTAAACTTAGAAACTTGTAATGAGATCACTTTTTTAAGGCATATTTTTCAGAATGGAGGGAGGGGGAGGAAGGGAAGACAACAACAAGGAAAAGGTCATTTCCATATTGGCCCCCCAATTAGACCCCGTTAGACCCCACTTGGAAAGATGAAATGTGGTTTTCTGGGGCTTCCTCTGCTGCAGAGCAAAGGAGGGGCCAATTCAGGACTGCACTTGGAAAAAGCAAATTTTAGAGCAGAAATAGACAAAAAAATCCACCCTTAAAATGCAAATCTGAACAATATTGCTAGTGCAGAAACAGTCAGTGAGAGAACTTTTGCATGGGCATTTCTTTTTGCATGGGCATGTAATGTTTTATAGTTGCTTGCTATTATTAAACCTTGTGTTTGGAGAACAAGGCAAGAGAGGTTAAGAGATGGTTTCTGTTTTAATTCTGCAAGGGTTAACTGAGTGCTAATAAGTGCCGTGTGGCCCAGATGACCAGATGACCCAAGATCTTGTTGGCTATCTAGAGGACCCTCTGTTCACCTTTCTGAATGAGATGGATGTTCTGTTGAACATACTTCAGGCAAACTGAATGGGTAGGCCTTGGTTTTGGCTATTATTCCTTTAGGGGGGCGAAGTCACCTTTTGTTGACCAGAGCCATGTTGGTTCATTCAGGAGTGATGGATGATCAAGAGTAATGCTTTATTCCCATGAAAGGGGTAATGCCGTTTTTGTGCAAGCGATGTCATGTTGACGGGCAGGTATGCTCTTGTGTCTCCTGACATGTCCAATTCCCCAGAGTCCGCAGGAAGTTTACACAGAAGATGCACAAGCACAATCTTTTTGTTCATGTTGCCCAAAGATTACAAGGCTAGCCAAGGGGAGAGGGCCAGGGACCACTACGCAGAAGAGTACATTAAAAGATAACCTTCCATGTTGTTATATTCTGTTGACCTACTCAAAAACATCCAAGCCAATTTGCAAGCCCTGCATTTGACTTCCATTGCTTCATTGTCCCGGCAGCTTCTTTAAATAAACAACCACCTCTTCCAAAAGGCAGGTTTTGTCAGGAAAGGTCAAAGGTTTGTTTTGTTTTTCTCTCTGGCCATTTCAGCCTGCCAGTACAAAAACAGCCAGTAACATCCAGAGATGATCTGCAGAGCAGCTCCTAGTACTTTTTAAAAAGGTTCAGGAATGCAAAATCACGTTTAAGCTTCTTTGGCAGACAATGGGCAGAAGAATGAAGGAACCTGCTGGACTTGATGGCTTATTCCATAAATTTCTGACATAGTTTTGTGAAATGAACTATTGTGGGGGCAACTCGGATGACAGCCAGTAGCTTTTAGGACAAGTGTACAGCTATGTAAACTATGGGTTCATTTTCCTAGGTGGGAAGGTTCAAGATCTGTATTGTGATGCATGATGAAAGTCGAAAATAGATTGCAAACAGGCTGTTTTACATTCTTTGGCTGCAGAAAATATTGTGAGCCATAGACGTTCACTTGTTTCCCAAGATGATGTCGAGTCACTATTTGAATTGGGTCCACGCCGCTCCTGGGTGCCCCCGTTTACTCACGGTCGCTACTTCCTCCAAAGAGCACTAGGAGTCATGATGCAGAGACAGAAAATGGCAAACCAACTCTGATCGTCTCTTGCTTGGCTACAAGACAACCGTTGGATTCTCATGGCTACACTACGCACAGGCCATGTGATAAGTCTTAGATCTGTGAGCTCAGAGACCAGGACACTGGGAGGTCACTTATTTTGACCCCAGCTCAAGTTACAAAGAGGCAAAAAACTGAACTGAAAACCCCACCAAATCCCCCAACTTCTCTCCAGTGCAACACAATGAGACTTCCCGCTGATGCGTGCTATTGGTCAGTTTAAGTTCAAAGCAGCTGGATCGAGCAGTCGGGATCTAGTTGCACATTGGCTGATTGCCTCGGATGGACCTGGGGAACCTCATTTGTTAACTCCAGTCCAAACAAAATGTGTATGAATTGTCCAGGCTATTTCAAATCATTAATGGATCTTTTTATTTCTTCATTTTATAATAATTCAATTTTCTCAAAGGTGTAGATCTCATGAGATTCCTGGGTGGGGATAAATTTGGATTTGATTCGGAACCTGTTCTGAGCAATTTGACCAGATCTACACCTTTGAGAAAATAGTACTAAGGGAAATTAAGAATTGGTTGTGATTTATGATTTTGGATGATTTACAAAGTTTTGAATTATTATAAAATGAAGAAATAAAAAGATCCATTAATGATTTGAAATAGCCTGGACAATTCCTATACATTTCGTTTGGACTGGAAGGAATTCCAAAAGGAATTGACAGTTCGTTTGTAGTTTATGAACCTCATTTGTTGCCTGTGGGGCAGGTAGAACTGGGAGGCCCAGTTTTCCTTCTGGTCCAGCCATCATGTCATCTTTCTTGAAATAGTAATAGTCCGCAAAAGCATTTCTCCAAAAGCTGGAAAACTGGTCTTTAAAATGGAGAAATGTAATCTTGAGTGGTGGGGACCCTAATCATCCAGGCGATCCTGATCTCATCAGAGCTCAGAGACTAGGCAGGGTCAGACCCTTGAAGGGAGACTGGGGCTGAGATGCAGATAAAGACAATAGTAAAACTGCACTGAATGGCCATGAGCCAGTTGTAACCGCTGGGTATTTTGCATATTAAAAGTAGCAGAGTTAAGTATAAATGATGAGACCAGATAAGGTAGTATTAAAGTATAATAAAGTATTTTACTAGGATTCCTTCTCTTCTGGTTGCAGTTTCATATGTGAGAACGAGACATGTAGGCAATGGCAGTATGCATATTTACATACCAATAAACTAATCACATGACCCACTTTGTTCCCACTAGCAGCAAGTGTCATCCAACAGTTAACCCCTTGTCTGACAGCCAGTGGCTGACTCTTGCTAAAGAAAAAAGTCTAACAGCAACTCATGGGCATAATGTACCTCATTAATCTTTGGTATGGCCCATTATGCACGGCCGCCGAAACGGCGATTTCGGGTCACATGGAAAACGCGGAGGGGGAAGACGCGACGCATACCGGTTATACACGGGGCGGGGCGCGACGGCGGCAAAACCCAGAGTAACCGATTATGCACGCGCCGATCCGGGTGCCGCTTCTGGTTGCGCCCCGCTCACCCGGAAGCTGCGCTTTCTTCCGCGTTTCACTGACGCGGCTTTTTCGGCGGCATGCACCGAAGCTGCAGCCGGTTGCAGCCGGCTCCGTGCGTTATCCGTGATTTTAGTCGCCGCCATTCCACCCCGAATGTGCGCTAAAACCCCCGTGCATAATGGGTCTAAGGCAGGCAAATGGTCTGTATATACTTGCATATAAGCTGACTCGCATATAAGCCGAGGCACCTGATTTTACCACAAAATCTGGGCAAATTTATTGACTCACATATAAGCCGAGGGTGGGAAATGCTCCATCATCCCAGGCTCTCCCATCCAGCCTCCCTCCCCTCAACAAATAGAGAAAACTAAAGAGGATGAATAGCTGCTGTTTTTGTACCCCGCTTTTCACTAACCAAAGGAGTCTCAAAGCGGCTTACAATTGCCTTCCTCTCTTGATGCCAGACACCCTGAGAGAGCTCTGACAGAACTGTTCTGTGAGAACAGCTCTGGCAGGAGAACCAAACAGTGCCCCCCAGGCCAGCAAACCAGAGCAGAACAACAGTACCAGAAGTTGGCAACCTACTACAACAAGTACAGCAGCGACCAAACTGGGAGAATGGGCAACTACAACGGCAGTGCTCTACCCCAGAACAAAACACTGAAATAAAGAACTGTAAAACTGAGCACTGAAAGAAAGAACTGTAAAAATCAACTTTTAAAAGAAAGACAACCCCAAGAAGAAAAGGGAAACAATGCTGCCCCTCAGATAAAGAAGAAAGAAACACTAGGAGAAAGAAACAGTACATCCCAAAGCACCCCCAAAACCCACCCATCCCAAAGAAACCAAAAGAATAGTTTGGAAGAAGTGATTAAGATGAGGAAGACATGAAGGAAAAAGGAAAAAGAAGATCAGAGTCCCTCAATCAAACCGTTGATGTCCTACAAGCTGCCAGAGCAAACTCAGCTTGCAGTACGTATTTGCAAAAGGCAATGCAACGATTGGCTGGCTGGAGCAGGCTTTTTATTTCAATATACCTGCATATATTACCTGTCAACTAAAGTGCATCTAGTCAAGGCTATGGTCTTCCCGGTTGCAATGTATGGCTGTGAAAGTTGGACCATAAGGAAGGCCAAGCGCTAAAGAATTGAGGCTTTTGAACTCTGGTGCTGGAGAAGACCCTTGGACTGCAAGGTGAACAAACCGGTCAGTCCTAGAGGAGGTCAGGCCTGGAGGATCATTGTCCATTGGGGTTGCAATGGGTCAGACACAACTTCGCAACTAACAACAACACCCCCGCATATAAGCCAAAAAGGTCCTTTTCAGTGTGAAAAAAGGTGCTGAAAAACTAGGCTTATATGCGAGTGTATAGGACATTAATAATTCTAGCTGCTCCTCTTATACAATTGTTCTGCAAGTATTTTGTTGTTCCTCCTTTGTTCTATATCAGGGGTGGCCAAACTGTGACTCTCCAGATGTTCATGGACTACAATTCCCACAAGCTTCTGCCAGCATGTTCATGAGAACTGTAGTGCATGGACATCTGGAGAGTCACAGATGGCCTGGATGGCCCCTTCCAACTCTAGGCTTCTATGATTAATCAAAAGGACTTGCATGGGCAAATGTTCCATGTGATGGAGACAGTTGTAAGGAGCGCAATTCAATAAGATTGAGCAAACTATCTGTTTGTATCTTGCCTTTCTGCCCTCACAAGGGCAAATGTGGTGGCTGTCTATTTAAAACATACTTTTAAAACCATTAAAATCAATCCCCCACCTAGACACATATCAATACATTTATTTTAAAAGAGAGTTAAAACGAAGACAGAACATTAAAAGCTGGTTCTTTGAGCGCGGAACAAATGTAGATCTTAAAGATGAAAAACCGAGTAAAGATCAGTGCCAAACACCAATTCTACCACAAAACCTAATTTTACTGCAGGGAAAGGAGGCGCCCTCTCTTGCAATTAAAAAAAGAAATGTTTAAGATTAGTTTTAATCTTCTCTCTCACATTAGGTTGTGTTTGTTTTTAGTGACGATGCATTATAAAATCAGGGCTGGATTCCAGGTAGACTGAGGAGATGGAGCAACGGTTAGGAATCCCAAATGCTTGTTGGCTGACAGCACAGTAAAATAAACAGCAACAACACCTACCTGTGTGGGTGTCAATTAATCAGATCTATCAGACCTACCAGGAAAACTGATTTTTCTATTCAGAACTGGGCCTAGGGAAGCTTTCTGGCCATTCCTTCTGCTTAGGGGCTGAACAGAGTACCATAAAAATAAAGCAATCAACTGATGAAAGAAGATGATATATCTGTTTTTTTTTTCTTATTTCTAATTTATTTGTAAGCAGTTCCAAAGAGTTTGAAATCGCATCTTCTTCTTTTAATAATTCAACTGGGAGAAAAACGACATCACCAGCATGACGGCCGTCGGCTTGGCTGATTCCATTAAACAAGACCTTGAGAAGATTACATCAAGATTTCCTGATATTCAGATATGGTGGTCGGCACTTCTAGAGCGTTGGAATTGGCGAAGGGCAGTTTTCCCCAAAAAAGTTGATGTATCGAGGAAAAAAGTTAATAAGGCAATTGCCAAGTGGTTGGTAGCTGTGGGTGGCCGGTATATTCATCACCCTGATATTAGTCACAGGCTATGGGCATTATATAGAGCTGAAGGAGTCCATCTCTTGGAATGGGAGATGGACTTATGGTTACATGAGTTGCATCATGCTTTATGAGGCTGCAAGTTATGGAAGCATTGGCGGGAGCTGGGGTATGGGGGCTCCCGTTCCCCGCTCTGTGGCAGGATTTGGGCAGGAGGGTGGAACCATAGATGAGCAGTCCCAGCCTGCGTGTGGGCCTGCTCTAGATAGGGGGCCTCTGTAAGAGGCTGTGGGTAGGCGGAGCTGGGCGGCCATTGTTCATGGAGGATGAGCCTTGACGGAAGATCCACATTTCCGGGTGGCTTGGGAACTCAGCAGAGGTTCACGCCTCAATGAGTTCTCAAAATATGGTCACCTCCCTGATATCCAACAGGTCATTGGGGGCACGGGGAGCCCTGTAGGGTGCCGGAAGGCCCCATGCATGCCTGCTGGATTAATAATTGGCTACCTTGTGGCCGGGGGGCCACAAGAGGGCTAGTTTCTTCACCCCTATGCTCTCCAACACTTGGTTATTGTTATTAAAGTTGTGGCCTGTTTATGTTGTGGCATAAAGGTATTCCCCTGCAAGGCAATAATTTTTAAAAAGCTGCGTACCTCATCCGGAGCTCCCACGGAACCCTAGGGGAACTCCCTGCCCCGGGGGTTCACAGACCCCCGGGGCAGGGAGGGAGAACCTGGGAATGCCTGCTCCATGCAGATAATGCAGTAGTATTATCTCGCTGTCAGTGGTACCTTAAGTGCCTCCTGTCAGCTTTTGTTTCCTGTAACTAACTTGTTATCCATAATTTTTGAGAAAGCAATAATAACGGTGTTTTTGACGTCTTGGAGATACTGTAACTGGTGTGTAAAGGGAAATGTTGTGGGACAACTTAAGTAGTTGTTCCATGGCACTGGAAGTCAACTTCCAATATAATAACAGTTGGCATGTACAGACGATTTATTTATTGAGATTTTTAGGCAGCAGCCCTTCTCCAGCAATGTTCTTGGCATGGCTAACGTAATTAAAATCAAGTACAAATATTCCTAAATGTAGGGAAAAAACCATTACAAATTGCTTAAAAATCCTAAAAAGGTGAGGCAAGCCACTCCGTCACAGAACCCTCTCCCCAACCTAAGAACCTGGATCGGTAGATCCAGATTAAATTAAATGCCCAGGCTCAGATAGAGGGCCACCCTGCACCAGATACTTGCAGTCTAAATGTGAATGTAAGATATCCCCCTCTTTTTTTGATAGCACAACTGTCCGTGCTCTGATTTACTCAAAAGGAAAACGAGGGTGGGGACCCAGTTTGCTGCTTTACTGGAGCCTCATACTTATGGCAACATTTCTAAAAGGGTGGTTCTCCCTCCCTGCCCCTCGTCAGGGTTATGAGTTCAGAGTTGACTTCTAGCTTTTGTGGGCTTTTGGATAACCTCAACTTTGGGGCAGTGGTGGGGATTTGGGGCAGTGGTGCAGAAAACAAGACATGGAGGGAACAAGACACAGAGACTGAAAGGTAAACTGTTGGCACAAAATCCTACCATTTCGGAGACCTCTAACCAGTACAAAGGAAGGGGGCGCTGCCAGGCCTGGAAGAGCCATGCAGGCACCAAGTGAAAGCAAAAATGGTAGCACTGGTTCCTGGTGGCCCTTCCTAAATGATTAGTTGGCTTTATTCTTTTGGCTGTGTGGTGAACAGTGCTCACAACCCATCACGTTCCCATCTTTGTGTTACCCATCACATCAGGGGTTAAGTGTGTTCATTACAGTTACGTTAAAAAATAAACTTGCTTTTCCGTGCATATGGGAGCTCATTCTCCTTGGTGAAAAGAATTATTCCATCCAACAGAATGGAATCTCAGATGTCCTGACAGCAGGGTTATTTATTCATGTATAAACTTGTATTCTCCTGTCAAGCTGTGCCAAAAACACTTGCTATTTTTCGTAAAACTTTCAGCTGCATCTAACAGAGCTCCTCCCTTTCACTTATTTTTAAATAATGGCTTCAAACCTGTTTGCCTATTGGGGAAGCACTGCCCTCACTCTGAACTGACTTCATTCATTCATTACTCCTATGGACTCCTTGCAACTATCAAGCAAAATTATAACACTGCATGGGATAAAAACACAGGGGATATCAACGCAGCCAGATCTGCCAAAAGTCTGCCCTCCACTATATACCCTCTGACACAAAATGAATGCCCCACCTTCCTAAGGGCAGCAAGGGAATGTCCCATTCTCACCCTCTCTGGTAAGCCATTCCAAAGGTCTACCCCATGCTTTCTCAGCCAGGGTTTTGTGAAACTCAGGGGTTTCTTGATGGCCCTGGAAATGTTTCCCAAATGGGGGGGAGTTAATTAATTTTTAATATATTTTTTTAAATTTGTTAAACATTTATCAGGTGATAGGACCACGTATGGTCGTGTTGACCCCCTCCCAAAATGGCCAGTGATGGGCCTGGAGGAGGTGGGAAGGGGAGGGGCCCCGGGTAGGCATGTACACAGCTCTGCTTCCCAACCAAATTCTGCATGATCATGCCCCTTCTGGGGTTTCTCGAAGCCTGAGGAATGCTTCAGGGAGTTTCCCCTTGGTAAACAAGTTGAGAAAGCCTAGTCCAGTAGGATTACTTCAGAAAAGCCTGTGACGTGATTGCTGCCAGATGGCCAGTCCTAAGAGAGAGCACCACGAGCAGAGGGCTATCTGAAAAGCACAGCTGGGGCATGAGAGTAGTCCAGGGATGTGGCTTGACATGTCCGTAGTAATGCTAGAATTTGGCAGGTGTTTGCTTGCCTTGTAGCCTCATGGTATGAGCACGTTAGGTGATCCCTGACTGTCCTGTCTCACCTGTGTGAATAAGAGAGAAAGGATAACGAAATAACTAGCCAAGGAAAAATGGTGCCAAAGAAGCAGCTGTGAGGGAAAACAAAATGATACTTTTTAAAAAAAAACGGTTCCCACAGCTGGAACGTTTTGTGGGTAGCCATTTCTATCCCCTAGCTAATTTTTTTGCATTGTATCTATCGGGCTGCCTCTTCTTTGCAGTACTGTTATGTTTATCTTATACGGTTAAATAAAAGATTCTGGAATTCAACCAATGGGAAATAATATATATACTTTAAAAAAAAAATCTCTTTATCAAGAAGGCATTCAGTGGCAGAAAGGCCAAGATTGTCACCCCACAGTCAGCATAATGTTTCTTGACACAAAATACATTTAATTCCTTTTAATGGTCAAGGTAGCAACTGACTTTCAGACCCACAATACACAGCAAAGTAGCTTTTAGTCGATTCAATAGCGACATGATTTGAGTGCTTAAGAGGAAAACCTTTTTTGAACTCCTCCAGGAGACAACAGCCAGCTAGAGAGAATGTGAACCGGGGCCTTGGCCCTACTAAAGTGCATTGAATAAACCCGTTCCGTACGATGGGCCTTGGCAAGACGAACACGTTTTATTTCCCTCTCAGATGGGCTTTGTGTCCCGATAAATAAGTGGTGAACCTCCCCAAGCTTTGAAACACCCTCCGTTTTAAAAAAAGAAAAAGGAAGAAAAACAGGGACCGAGGGGGTACTTATTGTCTGAATGACAATCTCAATGGCTTCCCTTCCTCCGACAGACATCACATTACTCTTTATTGAGAGGCTATTGTCAGAAGAACCATAGAGAATTTACAGCTGTTGTGTTGAGGAAATTGCAGGCATACGTCTCTTCAACACATTATGAGAAATTTGAAAACCTTTTAGAATGAGGTGGAAGTTTCACAAGGGTGTTGTTCAAGAGGCTCTCTGGCACATAGATTTTTTTTTTTTAATGGTACAGAAAACATGCATCTGCACTGGGCGTTGTACCAGGCTTTGTGGGTCTGGTACCTGTTTTCTCACCCATGACACCAGTTGCTGCTTCAGGCAGCATCCCACCAGTGGATCCACAGGCCTCAAAAGGAAAGCTTACAGAAATAACCAGATGCAGATCTCTCCTCCATCTGCATAACTGACATTGAGCTCTGCCCCCCCCCCACTTTGGCTCCTGAGCCGAGTATTAGACTGGACTTTGGATGCTGATGCTGTACCCCTATTATACCATCCCCAATCTTGACGAGGAACCTTTACTGGATGGAGGACTGGAAACATTGAGGAATTGTTGTTATCATCACAGATCTTGTGGTTTTTTAGCATATGGGAGTGCATTTTATGATGTTTTATTATTATATGGTGTTTTTATGAAATAGTTTATTGTGAACCGCTGTGAGCCAGCTTACTGGGAACAGTGGTATATAAATCTAATTATGAATAAATAGATTATAAATAAATTGTCTTCTCCATATGCAAATAATAATAAAACAGGACATATTATTATTATTATATTACCAAATAATTTTAAGAATCAAAGTAATGCAGCACCTTGGTTAAAACTCATCAACCTCATCGCTACAGATTTGTATGGGGGAAAGAGCTTTCAATAGCTGGTAAAAACAACAACAAGAAGGTTGGCCTCTTGGATTTCATTTGGGATGACATTCCAAAGTAAGAGCACTATTACTGCCTGAGACCTTTGCCTGGTCAAATTCAAAATAATTAACTCCACAGAAGGCCTCAGTCTTCTGACTAGAGAGGAACATAGCCAAAGATATTTTGGATTGGATAGCTGTTCTGCCAATACTTGGTTGAGAAACAACATTACAGTTATTTGTGATCTCTTGTGTCTTTAGTAGTTGAAAAATATCCACATGTATCTAAATGCAAAGTGATTTCTAGAGAAGAGTGCAATGTAAGAGGAGAAGAGTTGGCTTTCATACCTTGTTTTTCTCTACCTTAAGAAGTGTCAAAGCGGCTTCCAATAGCCTTCCCTTCCTCCCCCCACAACAGTCACCTGGTGAGGCAGGTGAGAATTGTGACTGGCCCAGGGTCACCCACTAGGCCTCATGAATCTCAAAGAGGTTAACAGTTGCCTTCCCTTCCTCACCCCACAAGATAACCTGTGAGGCAGGTGGGGCTGAGAGCACTCTGAGAGCATCATGACTGGCCCAAGGTCACCCACCATGCCTCTTGTGTTACAAAGCCACCACAGATGACCTAGCAGACTTCCTGTGAAGGGGGAGTGAGGAATCAAACCTGGTGCTCCATATTAAAATCAGCCACTCTTAATCGCTAGACCACACTGGCTCTCAACACCATTCTGGCTCTCAAATGTATATTTTGAAGTTACGATTCCCAGAAGACTGAATGGGGTACCTGAATATCTATAATAATAATGACAACGTTGAAAGGGTCAAATAAAATATTATCAAAATTTTTCCATGGTGTACACAATGGCGAAGATTAAAAATTTAAGGTCTGAATATCAAATTACTTAAAACATAGAATCATAAAATCATAGAGTTGGAAGGGACCTCCTGGGTCATCCAGTCCAACCCCCTGTACTATGCAGGAAAAATGAGTTGCATAAAAATGAGTTGCATAAACAAAAGATTTCTCATACAAAATAGATTATTTCACTTATATAACTGATGAATATAGCCATTGACCAACAAGACCATATGCATTTCAGCGTTTAAGACCTTCATCAGTGGTCAATAATATATATTTCAAAAACATACATTCAGAAGTTAATGTCTAGATCAGGCTTACTCAACCACGCTTTCATGAAACCCTGGGGTTCCTTGATAGTTCTGGAAGGGTTTTCTGAATGGGTAGGAGTTAATGAATTTTTTACATTGTTTTAGTTTGTTAAACGTTTATCAGGTGATATGACCATATATGGTCATGTTGACCCTCCTCCCTCCCAAAATGGCTAATGATGGGCCTAGAGAGGGTGAGAAGGGGAGGAGCCACGGGTGGGTATATACAGCTATGCTTCCCAACCATATTTGGCACGAACACACCACTTCTGGGGTTTCTCAGAGCTTGACAGATGTTTCAGGGATTTATCAATAGTAAGGAAGAAGAGAAAGGCTGGTCGACATCCAGACTAGGAGTTGCTTTCTCTTATGTTGTGAGGTTGATGAAGACTTATAACACAGGCCATGGGTCTCTTCTCATGGTAAGTGTTTGGTGTAGTGGTTAGGAGTGCGGACTTCTAATCTGGCATGCCGGGTTCGATTCTGCGCTCCCCCACATGCAGCCAGCTGGGTGACCTTGGGCTAGTCACAGCACTGATAAAACTGTTCTGACCGAGCAGTGATTTCAGAGCTCTCTCAGCCTCACCCAGGTGTCTGTTGTGGGGAGAGGAAAGGAAAGGCGACTGTAATCCGCTTTGAGCCTCCTTCGGGTAGGGAAAAGCGGCATATAAAAACCAAGCGGCATATAAGAACCAACTCTTCTTCTTCTTAATAATATAACAATAATATAAGCTTCAATAATATAACACCTGAATCTCTTGCAGTCACTTATCCTGTCACTCTTGACGGTTGTTTACCTGGATCCTGTATTCGTGTTTAGACTTGCAATCCTCTACCTGCAGTCTAAATGGTATAGTTCAGGGCAGGACTGTGCCACATGATACCTCAGAGGCATTTTCAGCTCTTTTCTGTACTTCATAATGCCAGTAGGGGGATTGTTTATTTGACTCCTGCGTAGTAAAAACACCAAGCTTTCCAGATAGGCTAGAATCCTTCTCCTTGCAGACAGTGAGAAGCTAGCACTTCTTTTTGTGACCAAGGAGCTGTCAAACAATCCACTCTTCAAAAGGTCGTTGTGTCAGTCACAGACTTCTCGGTGGCCTTGAGGCTTATTTTAAATTTAGCATAACACTGACTTCACGGAATAGTTCTGTGTAAAAACAGAAGTTAAAAGTACTTGGCAGGAAAAGGTAGTTCATAAAAGGTTTAACACTTCTAACCTTTACATTTATCTGTCTGTCTTCACTCCCACTGGGTTTATGGTTGTGGCCCAGCTGAACTAGTTCTTTCTCTGGTAAGAGGAGATGACACCGCAACATATTTTAGTGATTGATGGGGGGATAAATAGGAGTATTCGGTTCAGAATTCAAATCCTTTCTACTCACTGTTTACAAGTTATGCTTTTTACTTGACCAGCTCACCCAGTTAACACTGGGATTAAGTGATTTGGCAGCTCCGAAGACTGATCTTGCTTTGCTTGACAACAATTCATCTAATTATGGCCATCATAACGGGAAACATTGGTGGGATTATATGGACTTCTGCTACATGCAATACAAACAACCAGGAACCTAGAGCATTCAGCTCTGCGGTGTGTAGAAAGAAATACTCTTTGCAGGGCAATTTTCAACTGTCTTTCATGATAGGCTGGATTCCGCACCCAGTGTGTTACAAGAACAGAAATCAGATGGTGAACCCTGCCAAATCTCAGCCTCCCCAGTAATTGCCTATGGGTAGCTTGAGGCCTGAGCTACCACAAAGTGAGAGGCTGGCTTATTATTCTAGGAATTGCAAATGATGGCCTTGGGAGGTTTCTGGTGCTGCCTCAGTACTCCTTTGTCTTTAAAAGATTCTGATGTGCAGAAGGGTGATTCATAGGCCATGATTTGATTCTCAGACATGAGCCACATGCATCATGTGTCAGATGTGGGACATATTTTTCATCTCTACCTCTGTACAATTATTGATGTTGTTAACAGGGTGTTTTTTTTTAAGGGACATCAAAATATCTATCAAGTCCTTGAATAAGAAACCCAGCAAATCATATGCTGGTTTTCAATGTGCTACCCAGGCTAGAAGGAAGGGTAATCAATTTAAATTGGGACGTGACCATCTTATCCTAGGGCAGGGATGGTCAGACTGTGTCTTTCCAGATGACCATGGACTACAATTCCCATGAACCCCTGTCAGCACATGATGACAAGGTCTCATGGGAACTGTAGACCATGGACATCTGGAGAGCCACAGAGGGCAGTTCACACAATAAAACACACTCAATAAAAACCGTTACAATAATCAAATTGCAATAACTACAATTTAAAAAAACCCGTCTCTGACCCCCACCCCGTTCATGGGGCCCCCACCAGCTACCCCAGACTGGAGGTGACATCAATAAATAACAAGCCAAGAAGGGGAAGTTGGAGGGAGGTCCATAAAAACTTAGGACTGCCCTGGTCTCACCCATAGGCCTGCTGGTAGAGTGCCAGCCCTGCCTAGTTCTAAAGCTCTGGGAGATGGGTCATTATGATATCAGGTCAAGGAGTCTACTGACACCCTGCTTCTTGTTCTAGGAATCTGGTAGGGATTAAAGTCAACACTCGCACTTCCTCATTCTATATATTTGCAAGACGTCTCTGTCATGTGGGTGGGTTGTATGCAAAGATGGGAAGGAACTCAGAAGTTGAGCTGTGCACAATTAAAAACAGAATAAAAACTACATAAAAACTATACAGAACTAACAGCACATAAGACCAAACACGTTTCGACCCTACTGGGTCTTCCTCAGTGGTTGGAACTGTGACAATACACTCTATATCAGGGGTAGTCAAACTGCGGCCCTCCAGATGTCTATGGACTACAATTCCCAGAAGCCCCTGCCAGCATTCACTGGCAGGGGCTTCTGGGAATTGTAGTCCATGGACATCTGGAGGGCCGCAGTTTGACTACCCCTGCTCTATATAAAATATTTATACTAAACTCATTGTGAAGTGTAGCTGAGTGGTTGAATGGGATCTGTAAATTATGGCTCCAACCAATATATGTACATTTTAGACTTTTTGGAGACCACCTCCGATGATATATGCCTAGGGTCCCCACTCTTCGCTGTTGTATAATTATGTGCTGAGAGTGTATCTCATGTACGTCAGAAAAAAAACTATATATTGGTTGGAGCCATAATGTACGGATCCCATTCAACCACTCAGCTACACTTTATAATGAGTTTAGATATTTTATACAGAGTGTATTGTCACAGTTCTGACCACTGAGGAAGGCCCAGTAGGGTCGAAACACATTTGGTCTTATGCGCTGTTAGTTCTGTATAGTTTTTATGTAGTTTTTATTCTGCCACCCCTCCTCTCCACGCCATGGCAGTGGCCTCCTACGTGCCGCCTCGGGTGTTAAGAATCATAGAATCATAGAATCATAGAGTTGGAAGGGGCCATACAGGCCATCTAGTCCAACCCCCAACTCAATGCAGGATCAGCCCTAAGCATCCTAAAGCATCCAAGAAAAGTGTGTATCCAACCTGTTGTGATCACTGAGGCGGTCAAACCGATCTGAAGCACACATCCCGAACTGCCCTTCCCCATGTGGGCTCAGGATGGTGCAAACAATAAAACACATTCAATAAAAACTGTTACAACGTCCGATAAAACCCCCATTAAAAACCCCCATTAAAACTCCATTAAAATGGACCACAAAAAACACAGTAACAGATCCATGGTGGAATCCCCCCCCCCACATCCCTACCTCTGGAGGGAAGAAAAAGGTCAAGATCACAATAATTTCTGTTTAACCCAAGGGGGGGGGCCGTCGATCTTCCTCACTGCCCCCGGCCTCAACCATAGACCTGGCGGAAGAGCTCAGTTTTGCAGGCCCTTTGCACAGCTCCCGCATTGTTAATACACTATATTAACATTTAGTTATATTCTGCTGCTCAGCCTCTAAGGTTCCTAGCTGACAAAGAGGCATTGGTCGTGAATTACAAGATCTCATGCTAGTTATCGTAGAAGTATGTGAACTTGCTCTGAGTAAGTAATGCCTAGTGTGTATCTCTAATTCTCCTGAATCAAAATCAAATAAGTTTGATTGTTATGAAGGCAGTCTTAAGATTCTGAGAGTGAATAGTCAAATATTTGCACCTACACAAACCATTAGTCATATATTTCAGCAAGAGATTTTTCCCCCCCTTTAATTTACTTTATTAATCAGGAACGGGAAGGGCCTTGACTCTCTCACACAGGAAGGTTGCGTGGGTGAGAGAGAGCTGGAATTCAGGAAAACTGAAAAGAGACGTGGTTTCCAGTGCCACATTTCAGAGGCCAACTCTCCTCAAAATAATGCATGTGAATACATCTGTGGAACTGTTGACAGTATATTGGCTTGTGGGCAAAACCTCCCAACTATGCAAATTTCTCTGAAATCTGGAATCAGACTGTTGGCTGAGGTTGAATCTGGAAAGCTGTGCAAGCCCTTTGCTGCTGGTCTCTTAGAATGACAACTCATCTCCCAATGACAGAGATCAGTTCCCCTGAGAAAATGGCTGCCTCGTATCCTCCCCTGAGGTCTCTTCTCTCCCTAGACTCCACCCCCCTGGAGTTGGCAAATTTATCTATATCCCACCTAGGATGCTTCTAATGAGGCATGAGCGGAATCACGGGCTATAAAGGGAGGTGCTCTATGGTTTGCCTTGGATCTTGCCAAGGCAGCAGCAACATGAGAAGAAGGGTGTACCTTCTGTCATGGTGGCTACCTTGGATCCATTCTATTGGGCAACGCAAGAACTGCAGTGTGCATGACTGAGCAGAATATAAACTGTGTCCTGCAGGGGGCATCAGAGGAGATGTGTATTTAGCATAGTTAGAATAGGAACTTCCTGACTATTTTCAAATAATCTCCTCCAGTGTCCCAGTTGCCTCAACTGGACACTTCCTGTTCCCTTGAGCATCCTTCCTCACAACAGTTGGACAGAAGAATGACTGTAAGCAACCATTATAACAGTTAGTTAGGTCTCTCTTCTTTCCTCTTTCTATGCACAGTTGTTTATCTCCATAAATGAAATTATTTTAATCTTTGAGAAGCCTGGTGCTCTGTTCCTGTAGTCTACCAATGCATTCTATCCATAGTCTTTCCATAGTCTACCGACGCATTCCTGGCAGGCTACAGAGGAAATCACTTCTCTGGCAGCTGCCTTGGATCCTGGGGTGGGGGAACTGGGGGCAGGGCGTGGCTGCAGTGTGTGTGACATAGGAGGGAGGGAGCATAAGGCATCTGAAAAGCCTCAGCAAGACCTGCCAAGCATATCTGAATACTCAAACTTGAGGGCATCCAATGAAACTGATGGGCTTGGGTTTGGAACAGAAGTAATACTACTTTACCCAGAGAGTGATTAAAATATGGAATTCGTTGCCAGAGGATGTAGTGATGGCCACAGGAATATTAGCCATGGTAACTTAGGGGAACCTCCACATGCAGAGGCACTAATCTACTGAATCCCAGAGCCAGGCGGCAATATGAGGGGAAGGCCTCAGCCTCTATGCCGTGTTGTTGGCCCAACAGAGGAACTGGCTGGCCACGCTATGAGAGAGAAGGCTGGACTAGATGGACCACCATTCTGATCCAGCAGGGCTCTTCTGATGTTCTCTTGAAGGATTCAGCCTCTATGCCCTATTGTTGGCCCTCCACAGGAACTAGTTGGCCATTCAGTGAGAGAGAATGGTTGACTACATGGACCACCAGTCTGATCCAGCAGGGCTCTTCTGATGTTCTTAAGTATCAGGAAGCCAGTCCTCAGATATACTAAGGCTTAATAGGACAACAGCCCTTGTTCCTGCTCAAACTTTACATAGGACATGGCCCATTAAGAAAGGCTGAGGACCAAATGGTTTGTACCTTGCCTTGACACACTTACTTAGAATTATTATCTTTCCACTCCAAAATCTTCCTCCAGGAGTCTTCTTACAGCCCACACAGAGCCTTGTCTTCTGCCGTTTTGGCTTTCCACGCATGTGACATTCGGAAGTGAGAGAGCATTCCAGCTTGCAAATGTCTCACACCTGCATTTTGAAGGTAATAATCTAGGAAAGCTGATCTGAATGATAAAAGCTGTACCTCTAGGTCTTCTCCAACTGCCCTGCAGCTCCCTTCACTCCGGCTTCTTCCTTTGCAGTGTCACTCTGACCTAGATGACTGGTTAGATTAACCTTGATCTCACTTTTGCTCTGCTTATGTCAGGCCGTACTTTATGCAAGGTCATGAGAATCAGCATATGCATGACAGGGGAAAGTGTGCAGGCAGGCACAATTCCACAAAGATCAAAAGGAAAGCAGAACTTCTTGGGTTTTTTTTTTTAAGGAAGGGCGGAGAAGGGGAAAATCTCGCCAAAATACTTGGGTGCCTAACCACAGGCTGACTGCTCTTTTGCTTAGGCATCATAAAACTTCCTGTTGGATTGCAAGTCAAGGAAATACTAAGAACATGGAACATGTCATTCCTTAGAAGGTGGTAAGCCATGTCCATAGATACTGAGTTGGCTGCCATCGGTGAGAGACAGCTTTGAAGTATAGGGTGGGATTGGGATTCAGAGTGTGAGAACAAATCTAGGGGCTAAAACTCTTGAGTGACATGTGTCCATTGATTTCCGGTTTCATTTGGGGAAATCCATCAGCAGACCATTAAAAAAGCAGCAAAACCTTAAAAAATGGCACAATCTGGCAGGTGGGACTAACCATGCTTGGTGATGCTCCATAGGAAACTTGGCAGCGTGCGGGTCAAGGATGACGCGGCGCCTATACTCAAATGGAAACTCTTGAGTAGCTGAAACCTCATTTGGAACAGAACCAGAATGATTGTATCTACTCCTGGATATTACACATTAGGAGACATTTGGAATCTTGTAATAGTGTTCTCTTTGCTTTTGTCCGGATGTGAATGTTGCAGCAGAACTGCCTTCTTTGTTTGATGTTGTGACGGGACTGGGACCGATTTTCCTTTGCAGACCTAGATCCACCTTACTCACCTACCGTTATGGCTGGTTGCCAACTCCAGGTGGACAGCAAAAGGGGCTCTCTGGGTAACACCACTGCCACCACCTGGTTGAAGTGTAGTGTTGCGGCTACGGAACCTCACTGCCCCTTTCACACCTGAGGCCCTTTAAATCTTTAAACAAGATTTAAAAAGCAGATCTTAGCACAGCACAGAGTTAAGCAAAAGAGGCAAAAGAAATGGGATGAAACGCAATTCTGGTGTCCCTCTATTAAAACATACCTTATCTGATGTTAAATATAGGGCAGGCACCTTTGCTTAAGCAGTTCCCAAAGTCTCACTGCATTGTCCACAGGTGCAAGATGGCTGCTCACCTCTTCTCCCAAGGCTCCTTCCTTGATGGTCAGCAGGCAAAAAAGCTTTCCTTCCCTTGATCATCAGCACCATATATACTTTCCTGTCCCCTCCTACAGGAAGCCCCTCCCTGGGAATCCTAGGAAGAAGAAACTCTCCTCCTCCACACATACACACACATTCCAAGTACCTGCTTCCTGCCTAGGACAATTACCCTTTGAAAGGGAAGGTGAGGAGGGGCTTGGCAACCCTTCCCCCTCTCCACAGCGCAGGGAGAAAAAACGGTGTCCTTTTGGAATAGCCATGGGGACATTTCGTCACAGGTGTTTATTTGCATGGGTCCTGAAGAGCCATTATTGGCCATTTTTGTTGTCTGCTGGTGTGACAGACCAGGCCTGCTTGCCTCTGCAAGCCCTGTTCCCCTCCACCCATTCCTGGGGCTTGCCAACTGCTTTTCATGTTCTCTCTAAGGTTTCGGCCACCACATTGGCCAGTATAGGGGACTTCCAGCTGAGAGGGCCACTCTCTCAGCTTCCTTTACCTAACCCGAGGTCTAGTTTCTGTGTTTCCCAAGGCACCAGGAGGACAATGTATCGCGGGTTACACCCCTGGAGGAGTACCTGCTTGGCAATCTCCTTCCCTTGAATGGGGGTTCCCCTTTGCCTTCTGTAGTGTTTCCAAGACTGGGCAGGTCTGTAGGAGACAGAGGACCGCTGTCAGCATTCAAAAGTTTTATTAAAAGAAAATTGTGGACAAACATACCTTTGATGCTGCAAAGATTTACAGCAAGAAAAGTCAAAAGAAATGGTGGGAAAACCGTAGATCCTCTGTCCCTCTGCTAAACATGCCCTATCAGATGTTTAAAAGGTTCCTAATTTTTAAGAGATTACAAATTTCTATTGCCTATCTATTACCTCCAGGGCTGGGCTAGTTCTCTTGATCGGGTGCTTGATCCAAGATGGCTCCTGACCCCCAGAGCCCAGTTACCAGGCCCTGCTGCTAGGAAGATCCTCGCAAAAGAGAGATACCTCCCATTGCAAGATTTCATCAACTCAATTGTCCCATCCACATCAAGGGAACATTTCCTGAGAGCCCTGCTAGTATTTTAGATCTCTCATTTTCTAATGCCTACCAGGAGGAAGTGGAGAGTGCTTGATCACCCATTGTTCGTCAGCCAAGTGAATTAGCATTTAAATGAAGAGGGGCCAGTGGGGTGACCTTCTCCCTCCCCTTTTTCTAGAGCACAATAAAAAAATAATAAAAGCTTAAAGTGTTCATTTGAAAATCTTCCAAACCATGGGGACCGCATTCTGCAAACGCATGAACATTGCCTTGGTGGTATGCTTTTCAATGCTGTTGCGCTTCCTTCTCCTGCTGGTCTTGGTGTCCTTTGCCCATGCTGCTCTACAATTGTATTGGTGATGGTTTATAGCATGCAAAATATGCTTTTCCCAGTCATATTGCATGGCTACATCTTCCATGAAGGCATCCTGAACGAGACTGATGGCCACGACCAATCAAATTAAGCAGCGGTGTTGACTGAAAAGGTTCAAAGGGGAGTGCCCAAGAAGAGGTGGCAGCCAAGGAAATCAAAGGGTGGGGACAATAAAACTGTGTGAACATGTAAAGTAGGAGTTGCCAAACTGTGGCTCTCCAGAGGTCCATGGACTACAATTCCCAGGAGACCCTGCCAGCAGGATGGGGCATCGGAATTGTAGTCCATGGACATCTGGACAGCCACAGTTTGGCCCACCCTGATGTAAAACATTTTCCATTGGCCCTTTCAAAGCAAAAATGGGAATTGAATAACATCTGTTGGACCCTTTCACATTTTTCATTCTGTTAACATAACCTAAAACATTGTGCTATATAAATTACAGTAATTAATTCCTTGACTGGAAGTAACCCATATATTAAATTAAGCACACTTGGTGAATCTCCCATCACTCTGCTCCTTCCCACTCCCCGTGACTAAATTAATGCTATTCCATAAAAATTGGCCCTGGGCTTTTTGGAATCGGTCACTGACTTACGAGCGTCTGCTTTAACATGCCTAAAATAAGAGCCAAATATTTAACGTCAATCAGTTACAAGGGGATTCTCATGGTTAGTGTTTGTGAAGGGAAAATGTAAATTATTAGCACTCTCTTTATGGAAATGGATTAGAATCATAGAATCATAGAGTTTGGAAGGCACCTCCAGAGTCATCTAGTCCAACCCCCTGCACAGTGCAGGACACTCACGACCGTCTGTCTATCCATAGTGACCACAATTTCATGCCCAAGTAATCCCCAGGCTTTCTCAACCAGGGTTTTGTGAAACCCTGGGGTTTCTTGACAGCCCTGGGTTTCCCAAAGAAGTGGGACTTAATTGTTTTTTTCTTTTTTACATATTTTAAAATTTGTTAAACATTTATTGGGTGATATGAACCTATATAGTCATGTTGACGCCCCCTTTCCCAAAATGGCCAATGATAGGCCAGGAGGGGATTGGGAAGGGGAGAGCCCCCAGGGAAGGGGAGAGCCCCCCCCCCAACCATATTATGCCCAATCATGAGGTTTCTCAAAGGTAAAAAGTTGAGAAAGGCTGCTTTAGATGGTATGGAGATAAACTTGACCAGCTGCTAAAATTATTCCCCTCTGCTTCAAGGAGTGGACACCCAGGACAGAATGAGTAGTGGCATATTTTTATTTAAAAATTTAGCTTGAGACCCACATGCGCCCAGTTTTTTGGCTGGTAAATAATACATCCAGAAGATTGGCTTGGTAATGGGATCCGCCATAGCCTCTGTGGTAGCTCATATGTTTATGTTAGAACAGGAACATGACTGGCTATGTAATTCTGAGGTTAACCATTATTTTGCTACCTATAATTTTTATGCCACTTTCTGGATGATATTTTTGTAGTCTTCCCGAGTGCAGGCCTTTTGAATCCCTTTATTAAATGGCTGAATAAACAACATCTATCAAATTTTCTACTGCTCCTTATTTTAATTCAATGCCATTTTTAGACACTGTAGTGACCAAATCAGTAATGGGCTTTTAAACTGTAACCTTATTGGAAGCCAACTGACCGTAATATGCTGCTAAACTGCTCTGCTCTTTTTTCATCCTGAGCATGTAAAAATAATTTACCATTTGAACAATTCTTAAGGCATAAAAAAATTGATACTAATCTTGAACATTTTCAGTCTGAAGCTGATAAACTGGAGGATGCATTGCTTGAAAGGTGTTACAAATACTCTACTGCAAAATTAGCAAGGAATAAGGCAGATACAGGACCCAGACAGGAAAAAAAATCATTTATAAACACTGGCATTTAATATCAGATATTATGGGGTGTGAAAACCATCCCCTTATAGCATTATGTAGAACTAAAAATGTATATGACTTTATGGGAAATACTCAAGTGGTTCACCAGAATCAAGCCCTTACTAATGGTTCAAAGAGATACAGCACATGCCAGGTTTGTAAGTTGCTACATGAAAATGACCTGTTCAATTTTTCTAAACCAATTTTTACTTTTCATATTAAGAACTTTGTTAACTGTCACTCTAAGAATGCTGTTTATTGCATAATATGCAAGTGTGATCTCATTTATATACGCCTATCTACGGGGTAGTCAAACTGTGGCCCTCCAGATGTCCATGTACTACAATTCCCAGGAGCCCCCTGCCAGCATTCGCTGGCAGGGGGCTTCTGGGAATTGTAGTCCATGGACATCTGGAGGGCCGCAGTTTGACTACCCCTAAAAAAATTGTATAATTCTTTCTTTCTTTCTTTCTTTCTTTCTTTCTTTCTTTCTTTCTTTCTTTCTTTCTTTCTTTCGAACATATTCAACAACCAGCAGATGGAAAAATAGATATTACAAAAAAATTGCTCCAACGGGAATCCTATTATATATTCAAATGCCAGTCCCTTTCTCCGAAGGACTTAAACTTGAACCTAGGTTTCACATTAAAATGGTTTCTATCACTTTAGGAATGATTCAGCAGAATGCTAGATTTTCCTGATTAGTATGTGGTTGAGGACATTTTGGAGGATATTTGACATGTAGGAAGATTCCACGAGATACTCTGTTCCCCACTGTATTGCACTGACTGAAGTAACTCCTTATTAATAGGTATGTCTTACAATTCTGCTTCTCTGTTGGTGACTGATGTTGTGTATATAAAGCTTCTGATGATAATAAATGAAATTACTGTTATTTATATTTTGATTTATAGAGTGCTACTAACAACCTTGTAACATCCATAAATACATAAATAAGGACTGGTCAGAGATTGTGGTTTTGGTAGGGGCATCATCTGGGCATGGAATTGGGGTCCCTGTGGGTAGGCAAGTAGTTGTGAATTTCCTGCATTCTGCAGGGGGTTGGACTAGATGACCGTGGAGGTGCCTTCCAACTCTATGCTTCTAAGATTGTTTGTAAAGAGTAAGTAATGAGACATTCTATTAGGTTTTTGTGTACACATATGCCTTTTTTGTACTTTTCCAATTCCTGGTATGACACTGTGTTGTTTATTTTTTCTAGTTGCCTCTGAGGAAAGCATTGAAAACTGGTACACATTTTTGGCAATTTTTAAATTTTCCCACTGGGTATACAATTGTTGTTTGCACTGAGAAATATACTCAGAAGTAAAGATAAAAGGTTTGCACTATACTACTCTGCCTGTCAGTTTCTTCACTTCTTGGCTGCAACCTCCAAGATGTCCTGAGATTACAACTGATCTCCAGGCAAAAAAGCAATTCACCTAGAGAAAAGGGCCTCTTTGCATTGTGGGTCTATGTTATTGTTGTTTAGTTTATTAACCGCAGCTCTCAGCCAAGGCTAGCTCACAGCGCTGTACAATAAAACCATAAGAATACAATAAAAAACAACTAATTTACAATAACAATTTAACAACTAACACCAACCAACAGAATCCTGATCTCAGCTGTATAAACCCATGACCCCACATGACCCCATGCCTTGAGGTAGATGGCCAGAGAATATAGAAAGGGTCTAAGATCTATTCTAGAGGACCAAAGGATGTTCCTGCCCTGGGCTCAATCAAATACCTTGTGGAAGAGATAGAAGAGTTGGTTCTTATATGCCACTTTTTTCTACCGGAAGGAGTCTCAAAGCGGCTTACAATCTCCTTCCCTTTCCTCTCCCCACAACAGGCACCCTGTGAGACAGGTGAGGCTGAGAGAGCCCTGATATTACTGAAGAAGAAGAGTTTGTTCTTATATGCAACTTTTCTCTACCTGAAGGAGTCTCAAAATGGCTTACAGTCATCTCCCCTTTCCTCTCCCCACAACAGACATCCTGTGAGGAAGGTGGGGCTGTATGTATGTATGTATGTATGTATGTATGTATGTATGTATGTATGTATGTATGTATGTATTTAGATTTTCATACCACTCTTCCATACGGCTCTGGGTGGTTTACATAAAACGTTGTGGAATAGTTACATAGAATATTATAACAATATGATAAATAACAATCATAACATTACATGACAACCTCAACAGTGTTTTAACAGAACAATAACACTGACAAATCCCTGAGTAGGTCAGATTGTTCAGTCATGGAAGGACATCGGGGGGGGGGGGGGGTTGACCAGAAGATTTTTGAGTCGGCCTCTAGCAAATGCCTGGTAGAGGAACTGTTGGGGTTTGGCCAGGGCCCTGATCCCTTCAGGGAACTCATTCCACCAGGTGGGGGCCAGGACCAAGAAGCCTCTGGCCCTTGTTGAGGTCCAACGTGCTTCTTTGGGGCCAGGAATTCTCAGCCAGTTGGAGGAGGTCTTCATCTTCTAAAAAGGTCCTGTCAATGAGATCTACTTTATTGGTATGTGGGCTGTATAACATTCCAGTCCCCAAAACGAATTCAGAGTTTCTCATATTGATTTACCCCAAAACTGAAGGTGCCGTTCTTCTCTCCAGTCTTCCTTCTCCACTGCTGACATTTCGACGGGATGCTCCTTGGGACAGGAACCTGTATTCCTTTGCTAGGAAGTGAAACAATATTTTTATGGCAACCATGTAGCAGTACCGTGGCACTTGTATTTCTAGCCTTTCCCTTCAACTTACATTAGAGGACCTAATGGAGTCTCCACCGTTGCCTTGACCTAATTGATATGGCGCACGCCTACGCTGTATTCGAAACGATATTGTGCAATTGCCTGAAACGATTAACCTCTTTTGCATTTGTGCTCCTTTTGAATTCTTTATCAGCTAGCGGGGGTGGGGAGGGGGGTTGCGAGTTTTGTTTTAAAGACCGATAAACTCTCATTTCTACAAGTGCTTTCAATTAATGGGAAGGACCAAGATGTTTGCATTTCTAGCATGAATTCTTAGCACAGTGACCTTCGGGGAAATGTAAACAGAAGGCAAATTCATTATTTTCTAGGGTGCTTGATATTGACCTGTTGGTGAACATTTGACACCACCACTTGGGAGAGTAGAAGGCATTCCCCCCCCCTCCCCACCATTGTACTTTATTTCAGAGTTCTGTTCATAAAATGTGTAATCGCTAGTGAATTATTGTAGTTTGGGGTATATGAATATTTGGGGGGGGGGATTTAGGAGCGTGGAACACTCTGCTGAGCAAGTTGTATCCTAAATATTACCCCCTGCACAAATGTAAATCAGGGTGAAGGGATGGGAAGTGGGTGTGAAGTGCCATCAAGTCATTTACAGCTGGTGGTGACCCTACAAGGCAGTGGATCTTAACCTTCCTAATGCCGCGACCCTTTAATACAGTTCCTCATGTGATGGTGACCCCCAACCATAAAATTATGCAAGTGTTCTTTCACAGAAATTAAACCGAGACTGACCAATGGCATGAAGATCCATTGGGTGGGGGCCGGCTCTGGAGGAGGAGAACGGGTACCTGCCGTGGGAGCTAGCAGTGCAGCATGGGCAGGAGTAGCAGCCTGTGATAGAAGAGGAGGTGGCCAAGCTGTGTCTGGCAGTGGTCAAACTGAGCCAGAACCGTGGGGAGGCGGTGCTGGAGCAGGACGTGCTGCGTAGTGAGCAGGAGCACCTAGAGAGGCTGGGCACACAACTGGAGCCTGAGGCCACTGAGCTGCACTGCCACCTGGAGCATCTGGCGTGAGACTGCACTGCATTGGAGGCAGTGCTGGAGCGGCTGGCAGGAGAAGCATCAACAGTGGGAGCAGCCCCCCCCCCTGGGGCAAACTGCTCACCCTGCCGTGACCCCTGTGAAAGGTTTGTTCGACCCCCAAATGGGTCCCGAACCCGAGGTTGAGAACCACTGCTATATATTAATGACCTTTAAAGCATCCTTTTATTAATAGCCATGCTCAGTTCTTTCAAACTGAAGGATATGGTTTCCTTACTTGAGTCCATGCATATCCTGCTTTCTCTTGTCCTGCCATATTCAACTTTTCCTAGGAGGATTGTCTTTTCCAGTGCTTCTTGTCTTCTCATAACGTGATCAACAAATGGTAGCCTCACTTTAGTTCAGGCTTTCTCAACCAAGGTTTCGTGAAACCCTGGGGTTTCTTGATGGCTCTACAAGGGTTTCCCAAATGGTTGGGGTGAATTATTTTTAATATATTTTTACAATTTCAATTAATGGGAATGCTGGCAGGGGCTCATGGGAATTGTAGTCCACAAACATCTGGAGCACCACAGGTTGACTACCCTTGCCTTAGGTGGCAAGGACAGTGGGGAAAATGCTGGGGAGGCCAGGTAGGGCATGGGGAACATGGCAGAGCCTCTGGCAGGGGGCAGGGACATTTCCCACAGGCCCTCAGCAGCAAGGATGCCTGGGAGAGTGGTGGTGAGGGCATGGAGCATGCAGTCAGCCTTCAATGATACTCTCTAGCAGGAAGGAGACTGTGTGGTATCTGATTGGCTCTCCCACCAAGTGCCAGTCAGAGGCCTGGGGGACATGGCAGCCCTCTGATTGGGCCTCAGTGGGAATCAGCCTCTGAGGGCCAATCAGAAGTCCAGCACATCATCAGGTAGCACTGTAACAATTTTATGTGGTATGATAACCTAAAATTAATTTCATATTCTATATGATTTTGTTTATGTAAATTTGAATTTATTGTTTTGGAAACCTGTAATTGCTGCTCTGTGCCATCCAAAAATGTGATTGTTATTATGGGTAATGTTATTATAATAATTATTATAGTGCCCCTTGGAGGTTGGCAACCTCAAACATTTGCCAGCTCATCTCCTTGGAAGCACCTTGCCTCCTTCTTCTCTCCCCCCCCCCCCACACACATATACACACATACAAGGATCTGGGATCTATACTTTGCAAATATAAATCTGGCACTCAAGGCACTTTGGCTGGGCACCTGTATCGTATTTTTCTGCTATTTATATCCGAGCATCTGCCCAGTTTTGCATCATTTCTTTCAACATGATGTGACTTCAGGAGAACACTCTGAGTTCTCTAAGCTGAACAAACCGATGGAAAGGGAGATAGCTGTTCAGCTGGAATGTAAACAGGGGTGGGCATTCTTTTGCAAGTTATTGCGTGTGTCCTTCTCGACGTCTGGAAACTTTTCATACCAAATGAGAGCGAGAAGGTTCATATGGGAACCTGATATGCCATTGCCTGATTCAGAGATCCCTGCAGGCTTCCAGGCAGAAATAACTCTCCTTTGTGAGAGGTCTTTCCTCATCACAACACAACAAAAATGCCTTAATAGAACTTCTATGTCAAGAGACAGTATACCTCTGAATGCCAGTTGTAGGGTGGGGTGGAGAATGCTTTTTGCCTTCATTGTCCACTTGGGAACTTCTCAGAAGCTCTTGGCCAGTCACTCTTAGAAATGGGAGGCTGCAAAATCAAAGGTTTGGAATAACTGGGTTCTTTTTAGGATTTCAGTTCTGGAGTGTGGAGATTGGGCTGTAATTCCAAGGGATCCCCAGGTCCCACCTGGAGGCCCACACCCATATGTGGAGGAATGGGGAGTGCAGATTTCAAGATCACCGTTCTTAACCACTATGCCCTGCTGGTTCTCAAGGCAAGCTGTCTATGTGTCCTTTGTGAACACACAGAAGTCTGTTGTGCTCCTGAATATTGCCTATAAAATTGGGGACTGAGATTCCATTTCTAGTTCTTTCTTCTGTGTTGGATTCCAGGCATTACCATCAGTTCACATGTGTGTGTGTCTTTGTGCTCCGATAAGAAAGAACTAGAGGAGCCTTGGTACATGAACAGAAGGCATCCTCAAAATTGAGTGGATCTTGGCCAGAGTTTTATGGGGTGCGTTGACTTGTACTTCTACCGTGCAGGCACTTCATCAAAAAGGAACATGCCCTCAGGATGTGTCTTCCAGTTTAAAGAATAACCCTGTGAAACATGTTGGTGGAAGGTGACTTTGCTACCAGGAAATATCCAAGAAACATCTCAAAAAGAAATAAATGCTGTATGCGGAGATGACCCATCATGTTCTGCATAGTGACCGTTTATGCACTGGGAACTTCACTGCCCCAGCTCCCATGCAGGAGCACAAATCGGGGACGGATGAGGTGCACCGGGCCAAAAGCTCCCTTGTGTGGATGCAGGAAGAGGTGTGCCAACCTGCCACGACTAAAACTCTAGCCTGCAGCCCAGCATGAAACCTCCAGTGCATAAACGGTCAGTGAGATGCCCACCTCTATGTAGACATTTCTCAGAATTTCAGCTTGTCTCCAGATTACAGGGATCAGTTCCCCTGAAGGAAATGGATCCTTTAGAGGGTGAATTCTATGACATTGAACATACCAAGGTCCTTGCCCCCCTTCCCGGGGCTCATCTCAAAATCTCTAGGAATTTCCCTACCTGGAGCTGGCAACCCTACCTCCCCACCCCCATCACTGGGGACTTGGCAAGCCCACCTACAAATCTATGACCCTGAGGTCTAGTTATGAAAACAAGCGGCATGCCTGCACATTCATGAGCCGTGTGTTACCTCTCCTGAATGTTTCAAAACCTCGGGCCTCACCCTTGTCAAAAATGATTCACTGTTATAAAAGCAGTAGGCGAGACTTGTTAGAAAATGTTTGCGATAAGATTACACTGAGGTTCTGAGGTGGGAACCATGTATTTTCCTCGGTTGTCACATTGCCTGTTGCATTTGGAAATGCTCGTGTCTGGCTTTCTATATGCGACGATGCAAAGGGGCAACTGAAATATTTTCGTCATGCATGATTATGGCAACTGGAAAAAGTCATTTGTGCATTTTTGCACACAGGGCAGACATGGATGTGTCTAACATGTTGGTTCTGGAAATGCGCTCACTTCATGATTGCGCACAGTTATGACCTAGGGATGCCAGCCTACAGGTGGGGATGTCCCAGAATTACAGCTCCTCTACCGTCCTGCTGGAGAAAATGGATGCTTTGGAGGGTGGACTCTGTGGCCTTGTACCCCACTGAGGTCCCTGCCCACCCCAGGATCCCCCCCCCAAAATCTCTAGGAGTTTCCCAAACAGGAGCTCTCAACCCTACCCCTCATTCCCAGCTAGTGGCTGGGGGGACATGGTAGCAACTGTAGTAGGTATGCAGCCAAAGACGGCTTTGGAAAGGGCTGCATTCGATGTCACAAGGTAACTTGCTTCCCACCTTGGAACAGTGTTTCAGTTAAGAAAAAAATGTGTTTTTTTAAAACAATGAATAAAGCAAAATCCAGCTGTGCTTTAACAGAAAAAGTTTGGACACTTTAAAGAAGATTTTATTTTACCTTTAGCTTTGCAGTAACGCAGCAACATGGACCACACCATAAAAAGAAAATACTTGGAGCAGGAAATGGAGAGGGGGGGCGGGTGCGAGGGCGGGGCGATGCTAGCAAGACTGTCACATGTTTCCCCCTCCATATGGGGTTGCCCCTGGATGCTCACCAATCGGACGTGAGATAAAAAGTGGCAAATCCAGTCTTGACGATTTCCTTCATCCTGAGGCAAATCTGGCTAAAACTCAAGCCAGTCCCTGGACAGCCTCAGGATGCAGATATTGGTGGAATGAGCTCCCGGGTGAGCTTCAGCCCCTGCAGGATTTGACATCTTTCCGCAGGGCCTGCAAAACGGAGCTATTCCGCCGGGTTTATGGTTGAGGCTGCAACCAGAGGAGGAGATCAGCTCCCCCCCCCCTGATGAAGGGAGGTTGTGGGCCTGTGGACATCAAACCACCCCATGCTCTCAACGCCTTTAGTTGGGATGGGGAAGTAGGTTGGGAGATCATCCGCCATGTTATGGGTTTTTAAGTCTTTTAATGGGGGTGTTTTAATGGGGTTTTAAGACCATGTTACCCGCCACAGGTCCATCGAATAAATCGAATAAATAAATAAATAAATGTGGAAGGGGCTCTAAAACCTGCCAGCAACCAGAGGCTGTCCAGAGGTAGATTCCTCATGAAGAAACAGTCCTGGAGATTTTGAGAGTGGAGCCTGGGGATGGGAGGGGAGGGACCCCAGCAGGATAAAATGATGAGTCCAACTTCCAAAGCAGCCATTGCCTCCAGCTGAAAGATCTCCATTGCCTGGACAACAATTGTGGTACCAGGAGATCCCCAACCATGACCTGGAGTTGGCAACCTTAGTAGAAGAAGAGCTGGGGGGGGGGGTTATACCCTGCTTTTCACTATCTGGAGACCCAAAGCAGCTTGCAAACACCTTTTGCTTCCTCTCCCCACAACAGACACCCTGTGAGGTAGGTGGGGCTGAGAGGGTGCTGAGGGAACAGCTCTCCAAGAACAGCCCTAATAGAACTGTGACCAGCTCAAGTTCACTCAGCAGGCATCATGTGTCTCAAAGTGGCTAACAGTCACCTGTCCTTCTTCTCCCCACAACAGACACTCAATGAGGTAGGTGGGGCTGCGAGAGCTTTAAGAGAACTGTGACTAGCTCAAGGTCACTCAGCTGGCTTCATGTAGAGGAGGAATGGGGAATCAAACAGATTAAAAACTACTGTTCTTTAAATACTACACCGGGCTGGCTAGTAATTTGCCTTGTGAAGTTAGCGGGAGCTAGGCTCCCTCTGAGAAAAAGGATGTGGTGCAGATCATGTATCAAGTTTGCCTTTGTAGATAGAACAAAGTGCTAAAAATATTTATTTATTTCTTAAATTTATATGTCGCCCTTCCCTGAAAGCTCAGAAATACCACTTTCTCTTCAGATTCCTAGCAAGAGGCTTAATATTTTAAACAGAGATGATCAAACTGCATCTTTATAGTAGACAGTTTGAGATATTGGCAGAATACCCACTTATCATGTACATTTAAATCATAAAGGTGTGAAAGTTTTACAAGATGTTCTGAAGTAATATACCTAGCCCTCCAAATAAATATGACATATGTACTTTTTAAGTGATTACTTAGATCAATATGACTAATTTTATGAACATATAGGGCAGGCTTTCTCAACCAGGGTTTCCTGAAACCCAGGGGTTTCTTGACAGCCCTGGAAGGGTTTTTCAAATGTTGTTGTTGTTATGTGCGAAGTCGTGTCCGACCCATCGCGACCCCATGGACATTGATCCTCCAGGCCTTCCTGTCCTCTACCATTCCCCGGAGTCCATTTAAGTTTGCACCTACTGCTTCAGTGACTCCATCCAGCCACCTCATTCTCTGTCGTCCCCTTCTTCTTTTGCCCTCGATCGCTCCCAGCATTAGGCTCTTCTCCAGGGAGTCCTTCCTTCTCATGAGGTGGCCAAAGTATTTGAGTTTCATCTTCAGGATCTGGCCTTCTAAAGAGCAGTCAGGGCTGATCTCCTCTAGGACTGACCGGTTTGTTCGCCTTGCAGTCCAAGAGACTCGCAAGAATCTTCTCCAGCACCAGAGTTCAAAAGCCTCAATTCTTTGACGCTCGGCCTTCCTTATGGTCCAACTTTCACAGCCATACATTGCAACTGGGAAGACCATAGCCTTGACTAAACGCACTTTTGTTGGCAGGGTGATGTCTCTGCTTTTTTTGTTTTAAAATTTGTTTTAAAATTTGTTTTATCACATTTTTGGGTGATATGACCATATATGGTTATGTTGACCTGCCCCCCTCTCCTAAAATGGCCAATGATGGGCCTTAAGGGGGTGGAAAGGAAAAGGCCCCCAGGTGGGCATGTACACAGCTATGCTTCCTACATATATTCTAACCTATAGGAGCATGCCACTTCTGGGGTTTCTCAAAGCTAGAAGATTGTTTAGGAGTTTCTCAACGGTAAAATAGTTGAGAAAGGCTACATAGGATTACCAGCTTTGATTTGGGATATCCCTGGAGACTGGGGGGGGGGGGACTGAAGTCCAAGGAGAGTGGACTTTGGAGAAGGGCGGAGCCATAGCAGTGTACAATGCTGTAGAGTTCACCGTCCAAGTCAGCCATTTTTTTCAGGGGAACGCATCTCTCTTGTCTGAAGTTCAGTTGGAATAGAGGGAAGCCTTCAAGTTCCAACAGGATGCTGACAACTGTATGAATACAGCTTTTTTTTTCAACTGAGTTTAGTGCTTATTCATTTTGCTGGTGATAAAGACTGACATCTGACCTAAAAAGCTCTTTATTATTTTAATTTTTTTTTTCAAAAAGTAAAGCCTGGCTCAGAACAGATGTGTAGAAATAAACTTATCACTTTTTGTCAAATGATTAAACACCAGATTCTTTTATTTTCTTTTAACATTTAAATACACAATGTTTTCCATCAAGGAGGTCACCTGACTGATAACAATTTTCCTCCTGGGAAGCTTATTTCTATTTTGATTTGTCAAAAGCTAATAGGAAAAATAATAGAGCCTAATCGAGAAGCAAAGCCAACACCTGGCGGGCCCCACACTGTTTTGGTTAATAAGCAATAGAAGTGGTATGGATTTCAAACTCGTATAGAACTGGATTTCTCAACCAGGGTTTTGTGAAACTCCAGGTTTCTTGATGACCCCCGAAGGGTTTCCTGAATGGGTGGGAGTTAATTAATTTTATATATTTCTTTAAAACTTGTTTAACATTTATCAGGTGATATGACCATATGCACTCAGGTTGACCCATCCCCCTCCCAAAATGGCCAATGATAGGCCAGGAGGGGCTGGGGAGGGGAGGGGCTACAAGTGGGCTTGTCCACAGCTCTGCTTCCCAACCATATTCTGCATGAAATCACATCTGGGGTTTCTCAAAGCCGGAAGGATGTTTCGGGGGTTTCTCAAAGGTAAAAAGCTTGAGAGGGGATGATATAGAACAGGGGTAGTCAAACTGCGGCCCTCCAGATGTCCATGGACTACAATTTCCAGGAGCCCACTGCCAGCATTTGCTACCCCTGATATAGAACATCACTTGGTAGTGGCAAATGATAAACAGGCTAAAATGACATAAGCAGGTCTATACAGTTTAAAGAACTATTTCCGAAAACGTATCTAAAGATGAAAACGATTGCATCAAAAGCCATTTTGACTCCATTATTGTCCTCCTTTACCTGTCTGATTTGGGAAGAATTCTGTCCAGGTCTTTAATTAAGGTTATTTCAAACACCATCAGACATAACCCTGATAATGTTTTATTTTCCTTGCATGAATCAAAACATAGAACTAGGGCTGCAAGCCTCCAGATGGGACCTGGAGATCCCCCAAAATTGCAGCTCCTCCCCAGACTACAGAGAGCAGATTCCCTGCAGAAAACGGCGGTTCTGGAGGGTGGAATCTGTGGCATTGTACCCCACTGTGCTCCCCGTCCTCCTCAGGCTCCATCTGCAAATCTCCAGCAGTTTCCCAATCTGGAGCCAGCAACCCTGCATAAAACAGTGCATGCACATTTTCCTTTCTCTTTTTCATTTTAAGCCTCTTTGATCCAATAATCTCAAGAAGGATCAGTCATCTTTATTTCTTTAAGGAAAATGTGGCGCTGAGGTACTCCACCACTGTCAACATAGTCCTTGAATCTCTATCCACCAACAGATAGCCTTACGCTCTGCGGGGACAAACTTGTTGGTGATTCCCGGCCCCTGGGAGGCGTGTCTGACCTCAACCAGGGCCGGGCCTTTTCGGTCCAGGACCCTACCTGGTGGAATGAGCTCCCGGAAGAGCTGCGGGCCCTGCAGGATTTATCAGCTTTCCACAGGGCCTGCAAAACAGAGCTCTTCCACCAGGCCTACGGCTGAGGCCGGGACCTCCTGGTAAGATCACTCCCCCCTCCCCTCTTCACTTCTCTTCTCTTTTCAGAGTTATACATGCAGTGATCCCTGGTCTCCTCGTTGGATAATGTCGCCGTTGTTGGGTTGGAAAATATGATTGTGTGGTAGGGTGTTTTTATGTATCAGGGGTTTTATGGGGTTTTATATGCTGTTACCCGCCACTAGCCTTAGGGGATTGGCAGGCTATAAATCCAAATAATAACAATAACAATAACAATAACAATAACAATAACAATAACAATAACAATAACAATAACAATAACAATAACAATAACAATAACAATAACAACAACAACAACAACAATAACAATAATAATAATAATAATAATAATAATAATAATAATAATAATAGACTTGATTGTCCTGTAATACAATCAGAGTAATTTAGTTAATATTGGGGCAATCCATAGTTCACAATAAAAGTTGTCAGAAGGGCATTCCCATAGCAGGTCAAAGAGTCAAAAAATCTTCAAATCCCACTTTCTAAGCTTCCCTGGAGAGTCCATTATAATATCTCCCATGTAGGACAGCTGAAAGGGCAGCGTTCAGGTGTGCAAGCATGAATGCTATGTGATAAACAGGAGCTCTTAGGTATTTGGTACAGGGTGAGATGGTTGGAGATGGAAGGATGCCAAAATATTGGGTGGAGCATACTCTCCAAGCTTATATAACTGAGCTGAAGTAATCTAGGTCCTTTATGTGATTCTTGATCATTAGTAAGCATTCACTTTTCCCAATGCTCTATATATCTTCCACCGCTAAGCCAAGAATTGCAACCAGCAGGAATACAACTGATCTTGATTAAGCTCAACGAAGTCCATCCTTCTTTGTGGAAAAAAAGAACATTTCCACAGTGTTTGAATGCATGGTATTTTCATATTAAATGCATGCGACAACCCCTGGAATGTGGATCTCCTTTAAGAGTTTGCACTTACCATCAAACCAACTATTACATCTATTAGTTTCTTAGATGCCCAGGTGTGGTTTGATATATAGGGGTTTGAAAATATCAAATAAGGAGTACAGAGAAATAATAGAATTATAGAATCATAGAGTTGGAAGGGGTCCTACAGGCCATCTAGTCTAACCGCCTGATCAGCCTAAAGCATCCAGGATAAGTATCAGTCCAGCCACCGCTTGAAGACTGCCAGTGAGATTGCTTGATAAAAGTTTACTGTCTCTATCCTGAAATTCTAGGGAGTTGAGCAGCTTGATTGCTGCCTCTTCAGTGATATAAGACCAACAAATGTGGTGCTTCCATGCCTGTTTGTCAGTAGGATGGAAAAATGCTTTATGGAGCATTTGACTATAGAAGAAGAACTGTTTTTTTATACCCCACCTTTCACTACCCAAAGGAGTCCCGAAGCACCTTTCCCCTTCCCCTCCCCATGAAAGACACCCTGTGAAATAGGTGGGGCTGAGAGAGCTCTAAGAGAACGGCTTTGCAAAAACAACCCTAAGAGAACTGAAATTGGCCGAAGGTCATCCAGCTGGCTTCTTGTGGTGGAGTGGGGAATTATACCCAGTTCTCTAGATTAGAGTCTACTGTGTTTAATCACTACACCACACTGGCTAAGGGAGATTGGGGAATAGTTTCTCCCCCCATATATTCTTCCATGTTGACTTTCTCAACTAGATAGAAATAATCTATCGCAATGATGAAATAATCAAACTGGATAAAGGAAGTTAAATTTACCTTTTTCATCAATTCCTTTTTGCCTAGTTAAGATGACTAGTTTCCTTTGCATGGAAAAACCAAACACTTTACAGCAGTAATTGTCTTATCCTTTGAAAAATTATTATACAGACAGGGGGAAAGATTTTCTTCTGGCTCACAGCCTAACTGTTTTTTAACTAGACACTTATCATCTTGACCGACTCTAGCATTAAATCACCTGTAATAAGGATTGGCTAGTTAGAGAACTGGTGGAAGAAATTATTATAGGTTTCTGAAAAGAAGGACCAACAGGAGGTCAACACTTGCTGATTTTGCTTCGGAGGTGTATAAGTTGATATTGCTATTAAAGAAAAATCAATCAATTGCATCAAAACTGCCAACTTCACATTTGATTTAGGCTACTGTTTCGAGTCTGGCGATGATAAGGGCAGAGGATATGAGGTGAGTTAACCCACCTTTCTTGACCTTTTTGTTTTCATTAGAGAAAAGAATATATCTGGGAAAGTTACTTAGCCAAGTTAATTAGCTAAGTTTCTTGTGATAACATAATATCAAAAGTAGATAAAAAGGAATTAACTTCTGGGAGGAGGCATTTAGTCTTCCAGCCAGCCATGTACCAACTTCTGTTTTCAAGTTGTTACAAAGGTGTTGTCATTGACTATCAAAATCAGAATTTATTTGATACATTTTAAAAGTATGAAAACAATGTAAATGCATTGAAGTTAGTTTTAAATAATGGAATCCCATTATTGACTGCTCTATATACAAAGACACAACATTTAGCAGCCTGCCTGAAAGTAGACTCTTTCCTTTGCCCCAGAAGGAATTTTTCTCTTTTCTGAAGTATTGGAGTTTGCTGGCAGGGGCTCATGGGAATTGTAGTCCATGGATATCTGGAGGACCACAGGTTGACTACCCCTGTTCTACAGTATATTGAAAGTGCATTTTCTAATGTGTGCTGAGAGTTTCTGTATAATTGTCGTGCACTAGATTCTGTGCTCATTATTATTGCTGTCATCATCCTTATCAGGTTTAGTTGCATTCCTTTGTTGGGCTTTAATCCACTGAACTTGTAATAGTTTAAGTCTCTTGATCATATCATCTGCTCTCAGAGAGGGAAAGCCTCAAAAGCATTCAAGGAGCATCAATAGCATCCAGGTCATTTTCATGCGATCAAACTCACTAGAAAAATCGTTAATGCTCGGCATGGTCAGCGGCAGAAGGAGGCGTGGTCACCAAAGGATCCGCTGGCTCGACACGATCAAAGCCGATACAGGGATGACCATGAACCAAATCAAAGAAGCAGTCAGAGACAGGGGCGCATGGTGAAGTATCACAGAATCATAGAATCATAGAATCATAGAGCTGGAAGAGAGCTCATGGGTCATCTAGTCCAACTGCCTGCATTATGCAGGACACTCACATCCCAATCGCTCATCTACTGTAACCTGCTACCCACTTGAGCCTTCACAGAATCAGTTTTGAGAGAGTGACGAAAGACTCCATGACTGCAAAACCACCCCCAATTTCACAAAATTTGGGGGGAGTAAAATAAAAGCATTAATCTGAATGTTACTAGATAGGTTCAATTGAGGCATGGTGCAAATTTAGAAGGGATGCTACTTACTCAAAAACAGGCTTTCTCAACCAGGGTTTCATGAAATCTTGGTGGTCCTGGAAAGGTTTCCTGGGTGAGAGTTAATATATATAAAATAAACAAATTATATATATATAATTTGTTAAATATTTATCAGGTACTATGACCATATGTAGTCATACTGATCCTCCCCCTCCCCCAAAATGGCCAAAGATGGGACTGGACGAGGGGAGGAGGGTTGGGGCCTTGGGTGGGCGTGTACATAGCTCTGCTTCCCAACCATATTCTGTATGATTGTTCCATGCCTGGGGTTTCTCAAAGCCTGAGGAATGTTTCAGGAGGTCCTCAACAGTAAAGAATTTGAGAAAGGCTGCTCTAAAATGATAAATAGCCAGTGCAATTCTACAAGTGTCAGGAACAGGAGTGAGATATTTTGTTATATTATAAGATTTCCTCCAGTTTCTGCCTGGGTTACTGTTTAGACTTTGGGTGGAGTGATGACCTATTAAGTATCTGCAATAAAGAAGGTTTGTGAGGCCATCAGATTCAATCTGAAGCCCCCAGTTTGGGGCAGACAGGTTCTGCAAGTCATCTAAATTTGTGGTTGCCTCTTTGGTTGAAGAATCCTTCAAGACATGGCGAGCACTGTGTGCTTTTGCATTGTTTGATAAAAACTTCAAACCTTTTTTCAAGTACCGGTTGAGAGGATCTTCTGTTTCTACTCTGTTTAGGTGGGGATAGCGTAAGGTCATCAAAGGGGCAATTATGTTTGGCCTCGAAAGAGGTCTGAAGGCGCAGTCCCTAAGTTGATGCCTCCTGTGTGCATTGTGCACACAAAACCCAAGTAGATCTGAATAGATAATGCAGAGTTGGAGTGAATTGTTATCGAACAGCCCTTTGGTCTTCCAGGAAGAGCCAAATGAAGGGCCCCAACTGAAAATGTAAAAACAAGTAGTTCCTCAAAAGTCATTGGGTAGTCAACCTGTGGTCCTCCAGATGTTCATGGACTACAATTCCCATGAGCCCCTACCAGCATTTGGACATCTGGAGGACCACAGGTTAACTACCCCTGGTTATAGATACAGATAACCTATAATGGCATAAAAACTCAAACACGTGCAGATGAACACCACTCAAATGATTGCTCAAACCAATATACACAAAAACACCAATGCATGATTTACAATTTTAGCAGGGAGACAGTATTAAATCTTATTACCGGGCAGAGTACATCGGCAACTTTGGACAGTACAGCATAATCCTTCTCATTAAGCATAACACTGATAAGTTGTAGTTCATTACGGCAATTGTATTTGGTGTTGAGTGGGGTTTTAGTAGGAGTTTTATGTAACTGTTGTTACCCGTTGTGCAAGCCAAGCCTCTCCACTACCAGAATTTGACAATACCTGCCACAGGTCACAGTCGAAGGGATGTTGTTTAGCCTTGCCAAAAGGTAATGCCTTTCTTGCCTGAAAAGTTTCCAAAGAGTGTAGGTAGAAAGGCAGAGCTGTATAAGAAGGGATACCCCAAAGTCTGGGAGAGCAGGGGCTACAAGTGACTGAATTTAAAAATTGAAGTTCTAGGTCCTCAAAGCTCCGTGAAATCATTTTAAATATATATATTTCCTCCTGGCCTAGGGGCTATGATACATTGATTCCTGTGCTTTTAATGTTAGAGAGAATTCAATTATAACTGATCAATATTAATGGCTCACCTAGCATGTCAACTGTTTTTGGTGAGTTTATATAGTTTTTGAAGAGTTTTTGCTCTACTGAAGACGTCCCTTTGCATTTTGATTTCCATGTAACTATTTTCATGTTACAGTAATAACCTGATAGGTGTTTTCATCTATTGTATTATTTGGTAGATATTATCAATCACTGTATTTTCATAATATATTGTTTAAATTAAATAGAGGTGTTATGCTTATCTTTATATACTCATGCAAAATTTCTCTTTTTGTATAAGCTGCTAATTTATGGAATTATTCATTTAATAGATTTACAGAACTAAACTGAAGAAGGTGCATACTGAAATGTTTTCAGTGCTTTTTTCTTCAAATAAATTCTGCTATTAAATATTTTTACTGAAGGAAGAAACTGTGACAAGTTTGTTATTTGCTGCTTATTTTATTAGCAATTTCCACCACACAGTACATTGCTTTGTTTTATTCCTACACTGTGTGTTCCTTCCTTTGTTATACCAACCATTTCACTAATCATTAGATTTGCTACACATTACATGAAGATACTGTTGGGTTTGACTTGATGGAGGAATGAACATTCTCCTGTTGGACTACTGGAAACTCCTCATTGGTGAATTGCAGGTGAATGGTTTGACAAAGTAGGACCTCCTTTCCATGGTACACAAGGTTATGGTGGCACAGGATCACAGAGTTACACGGAACATAGTGTCAGAAGCAACTAAGGGTGTTTCCACACAAGGACCAATGTTGCCAATTGGTCCCGCAAAGCAGAAACGCTATTTTTAAAAGTGCAATCCTGGCGTTACGCATACCTGCTTTTTTAGTGGAATCCAGTAGCGTTTCATCCATTTCCCACAGGTTTCCTGTCTTGCAAAAATCGCTAGACAGGAAGCGATTTTTCCTGTGCTTTGTCCCACCCCTGGCCGTCAGTCAAACGAACAGCCAATGGGCGGTTGTTATCATGCTCCGGGAAAGCCCCTTTCCCTTTAAGAAAAGTTAAAAAAAAACATGTTGCAACGAATATGCCTTGATTCTCCCTAACGAACAGACCCATCTAGCTGGCAGTTGGCGTGTGAGCTGGCGATTCATCATTGCCACCCGAATGAAAAAAAACAGAGGCCCCCGAATGAAAAAAAAAATCCCCCTCCCCTGCACGGGCGCAATTTTTGGCCGAAAATAAAGGGAACTTGCAAACGGGGCTGTGTTGTACTTGGGGACTTAGGGGAGCTTTAAAGCACTTCTGTGGAGGGACTGTAGCCAGAGAAGCCTCACTGGGTGAATGAAGGCTCGCTGGTTCGTTGCTTTCTGCTCACTCCGAGAAAAAAAAAAAGGTGATCACTTAGCTGGAAGTTTGGAGGAGAGAACCAGGGGGAGGGACTTTGCTGGAACCGCAACAATGGGAACGCACAGGTCTTTTTCGCTAGTGTTGCAGATTGTTTGCAAGAGTGTAGTGCTTTTCGGAGGGTGAATCCACTTTTCCCGATTTCCCTTTAAGTGCTACAACAAATTGCTTTTTGCAGGACTGTTTCAGGCGTGTGGCAGATTATGTGCGACGTCTTGTGGAACTTCAAATTAGTAGCGTTTACAATTTGCAAGCCTTCTGCTACATTGAAGTCATGCGGAATGGACTTAAATTTCATCAGCAGTTTCAAAATTATGCCACCACAATCTATAAATGGATATCGGCGTGTAAGACTCAAATGCATAATCCTAAATGACCCATTAGGGGAGGTACATAGTGGATGAGTGACTGGGAGTTGATATTATTAGATTGCAGTCAAGCCTTTGTATACCATGGAGAGGTCAAAAGTACCACTGTAAATAAGCCTACTCAGAAGCCTGCTGCAGTCTATTCCATTTTGGAAAAGTGTTCTGTCAAGTTGTAGCCAGCTTATAACAATAGCAGCAAGGGGCATTCAAGCCAAGTTAGAAGCAGAGATGGTTGGCCATTGCCTTCCTCTGCAAAGCCACCCTTGGTGGTCTCCCTTCCATAGTGCTGACCCTACTTAGTTTTCAACTTATAGAGACCCCAGCAAGGGGCTTTCAAGGCAAGGAAGAAGCAGAGGCCTTTTCCTTCCTCCACAAAGCCTTCCTTGGTGGTCTCCCTTCCATAGTGCTGACCCTACTTAGCTTTCAACTTATAGAGACCCCAGCAAGGGGCTTTCAAGGCAAGGAAGAAGCAGAGGCCTTTTCCTTCCTCCACAAAGCCTTCCTTGGTGGTCTCCCTTCCATAGTGCTGACCCTACTTAGTTTTCAACTTATAGAGACCCCAGCAAGGGGCTTTCAAGGCAAGGAAGAAGCAGAGGCCTTTTCCTTCCTCCACAAAGCCTTCCTTGGTGGTCTCCCTTCCATAGTGCTGACCCTACTTAGTTTTCAACTTATAGAGACCCCAGCAAGGGGCTTTCAAGGCAAGGAAGAAGCAGAGGCCTTTTCCTTCCTCCACAAAGCCTTCCTTGGTGGTCTCCCTTCCATAGTGCTGACCCTACTTAGCTTTCAACTTATAGAGACCCCAGCAAGGGGCTTTCAAGGCAAGGAAGAAGCAGAGGCCTTTTCCTTCCTCCACAAAGCCTTCCTTGGTGGTCTCCCTTCCATAGTGCTGACCCTACTTAGCTTTCAACTTATAGAGACCCCAGCAAGGGGCTTTCAAGGCAAGGAAGAAGCAGAGGCCTTTTCCTTCCTTCCTTGGTGGTCTCCCTTCCAAGTACCGATGCTGCTTAGCTTCCAATGTATAGGGACCCCAGCAAGGAGCTTTCAGGGCAAATGAGAAGCAGAGGTGGTTGGCCACTGCCTTCCTCTGCAGAGTCTTCCTTGGTGGTCTCCCTTCCAAGTACCCACCCTGCATAGCTTCTGCGATCTGGTGAGATTGGGTTACACCATGCTGCTTTCCCTCCTATAAACAGTTTATGACCCCCCCCCCCAAATTGTCAGTCTAAAATGCTTTGTTAAAATGTCCCACAGACATTTCCAGTCTGTAAAGAATAGCTAGCGGTTAGGATTTCTGGTCAATATTTGTGTAATATTCGGTGCCAGATCACTCCATTTACTGTTTGCTGAGGGAATACATAATAGGCTGGTGACTCCACATCGTAAAATTCAATGATCTGTGAAAATGCCAACATTTACAATGCCTTTTTTTAATGTCTCTGTTGTTTTTATTAGGACACGCTGCAAGCTCAAATGCCCATCAGATAACTAATGACATTTATTAGATTGATTCAGTCAGTTTGTACCTCTGTTTTGCCCATAACTCCCCATGAATTTTATTATAATTACTGCTACAAAGGGAGGGGGCAGTGGGTATCTGTTCCAGTGCACATATCTGGCTTAGAATAATCTAGTTTTGGATAATGTGAGAAGTCTCCCTAGATAGGACTTTCTCAACTTTTTTTACCATTGAGAAACCCCTAGAATATTCCTCAGGTTTCAAGAAACCCCAGATGTGGGGCAATCATGCAGAATATGGTTGGGAAGCAGAGCTGCACACGTGTCCTATATGGTCATATCACCTGATAAATGTTTAACAAATATTATAAATATATTAAAAATTAACTCCCACCCATTTGGGAAACTATCAAGAAACCCCACAAAACCCTGGTTGAGAAAACCTGTCCTAGATCATTGGAGGTAATTGATATCAGTACCAGCCAAGTTCTCACAGGTGGCTTGCAGGGGAAGGGGCTGAAGACCAGGGCCCATTCTGCACACATAGGATGATGCACTTTTAGTGTGCTTTGGCAGCTGGATTTTCTTGTGTAGAACAGGAAAATCTACTTATAAAGTACATTGAAAGTGCATTATCTATTGTGTGCAGAATAGGCCCAGGTAGGTGTCATACTTCAGTCATTCACTAATAGGGATGCCTGCCTCCATGTGGGACTCAAGGACACCCCCCCCCCCGCCTGAAAAAAATTGTAGCTCATCTCCAGATTATGGAGATCTGTTCCCCTGGAGCAAATGGAGACTTCTGAGGGTGGGCTCTGTGCCTTTGGACCCCACTGAGGTCCCTGTCTTCCCTAGGCACCTTCCCCACAGCTCCAGGAGTTTTCCAACCTGGCAACCATCCCGTCTCCCATCCCTTGCCCATAGCTAGGGGAATGTGGCAACCCTACTGCTGGAGATGGGAATGGTTCAATGCACCAAATGCAGAGCTGTCCCAAGTTCCATTTTATTTTCCCCCTATCAAGTGCTCATTTACAGAAAGGTTTCTCAACCAGAGTTTTGTGAAACCATGGGGTTTCTTGGTGGCCCTGGAAGAGTTTCCTGAATGGGTGGAATTAAATTTTTATATGTATTTTAAATTTGTTAAACATTTATTGGGTGATATGATCATATATGTTCATATTGACCTTCTGCCTACCCAAAATGTCCAGTGATGGGCCTGGAGAGGGTGGAAAAGGACACAGATGGGCATGTACACAGCTCTGCTTTCCAACCATATTCTCCATGATCTCGTACCACATCTGGGGTTGTGGTCCATCTAGGTACCCTTTAGTTTTATACTTAGCTGGTTCAGTAATTTATAAATATCAGTTAAAGAGCATGGATATTTTCTCTTTAATCTCATGAAGAATAGTGATTTGTCCAGTAACTAGCTCTCTTATTTATGATGCAGATTAGTTACTGGTTTATGCAATAGATTTATAAGGATATCTGTCTGTTGAAGGATCCCCAGACATTGCAGGCTGACAGTGTATGGGTCTTCCTGATTGCATATTAGGTTGAAATGGCTAACATTTCACCCCACATCCCATTTCAAAGCTAGCAGCCATTTAAACCTTACAGTTGACAGGGGAGCCCACCAACCTATTCAGTTTAAATGGCCAGCCACCATTTCAACAATCGATTTCACTCCCTGCTGTTTCAAAGCTGGCAGTCATTTCAGCCTAACATCTGGTCACATCCCTCTGCTCTTAGGTTGAAATGGCCATGGCCATTTTATCTGACTCTTTTGCTTCCCCCACTTGGAAGAAAAAAAATGGATGACTTAACAGATGACAGGCAGAACGAACCCTGATTCAAACTGGAGAAAAATCTGGGAAATGTTCAATGAACCTCAGTTTCTGAGTCGTGAACTGGGCCAAATTCATCATGAGTTTTGACTTGCCATGCAGTTCGAGCCCATCCCAATTTGCCTGAAATCTTCAATTCAGTTGTAGATTGTATGGTGAAATTTATTCACAGCTGCTGTTTATACTTGCGGGCAAGAATAATTGTTCAGATTTTCCAGAAATTGAGACTCTAAAACAAGATTAACAATTATCTAACACAGAACAAATTTTAAGTCCAGTGGCAACTTTAAGACCAATGCAGTTAGATTTTGGGTATAAGCTTATGGGTGCATGCACACTTCTTCAGATAAGTGCATCTGAATAAGTCTGCATGCACATGCAAGCTTATACCCAGAAACTTCATTGGTCTTCACTGGACTCAAACCTTGTCCTATTATCTAATGCAGACTAAACAAAAGCAGTTGACAACAGATCTTTGTATCCTGTTCCATTTCCATGCCAGCTATAAGCAAGACACCAAAGAAATGATCTCTTATGATACTGCTGTCCTCTGGTGGCTTGGAAGAATACATGGAGTATTTTGAGGCAGTAGGGAGAGGATATTTCCCCCATATGTTTCAACCCACTGCTTATTTGAAATATCCACAATGGAGATTCAACTGTGACACTGCGAATGAATATTTTGATTGTTTCCTATCACTACTTCCCATGACTTATGTATGAGCAGACTTGAGAGCTGCTTCTGAAATGCAGCATAATATTTTATAGACTAGCTTCAAAACCCATTCCTAAGAACGGGCCTAGAAAGGGCCCCCTCCCCTGGCCCCCGGCCAGGCAGCTTAAGGTGGCTTTGGGCTGCAGCTTGCAGCCAGATCAAGTGGGGCGAGTAGGGGCTGGGCAGCTTGTTAGCAGGGCCAGGACAGAGCTCTTTAGCAGGCAGTCAGCAGGCTGGGATACCCTTATCAGCAGGCCCAGCCGAGCAGACCAAGAGGCCCTCGTTAGCAAGCCCTCCACCATGACTCTTTGACCAGGGCCTTCTTCCCTTACCTGCTGCTGGCTCCAGGCACTGAGGTATCTGAGAGCAAAGAGGCTAGAGTCCAGGGATGGAGGGCAGGAGCTGCAGGGGCAGGGCCAATCAGGACAAAGCTGGCTGCACCCTGATTGGCCCTATTCTAACTTGGACAGCCAGACACATCCCACCCCCTAGGCTGTTTCATAAATATGCAGAGGAATAACAATGGATAAGGATGCCTCTTTTGCATCACAAGTATCACTAAGTGGCTTGGAATTCTTTCTTGGAGTGCCAAACTGGGTAGCAATTTCTATAAGGGAAGCCAGAATTTTGTGAGTAGCAACCGGTATTCTCTCTTGCTTACCATTTTATGTCGATTCAGAAGCTCACAATAGATTGCTTTTGCGCCCAAAATTAGACCGAGCATCAACCATTAGAACGAGTCTCAACCCTGTGATCCTGTCCTCCTGCTTTTCTACAGACTGGAAATAATAATAACAGGGAGAGTAGCATCTGCTTTGTCATCAAATCTATTCTCCCCTCTCTTGTCGTTGCAACTCTGTGACAATAGAATGGTGTTGAAAGAACACGGGATAGTTTACTTTTGAATTTTCAGTCTGTTCTAGTTTGGCTTCCTTGGTTTTGTTTGAATTAAAAGGGTACCTCCAGTTTCTGCTTCAGAAATTCTCAAATTTGACTTTAGTCTTGTTGGGTTTTAGCATAGCCACAGTGACACTGGTTCTGCTGGGCTCTGTTGCACTGCTTCTGCTGCTGCACTGGCCTTGCAAAAATGACCCCTGCTGAGATTCTGTGGGTTTGGGCTGCCACCTAGCTAAGTTTCCCCACTGGGAATCATGGAGGATGGGGGCACATCCTTTGGATGCCCACAGAATTAGACTTCCTGGTCTGACCTTTTTGAAACTTGGTGGTTCTTTTGAGGGGAGGCTCCAGCTACTTTGCTGCAGATTTGGTGCCTCTACCTCAAGTCCCACCCTCACTAGACCACTGAATAATCTCAATACAGTATTTTAAAATGGGGGGGGGGGTTGTTTGTTTTTTGCATTGACAGTAGAGAAAATGTTGTGGGGGGGGGAGGGAATGGCAAGGGTATATTCCAGTATTTTTTCCAGGTTTACTAAACTGCATGCACATGCCTAGTTGCCAACCTCCAGGTGGCAGCTGGAAATCCCCATGCAACAGAGATTGCTTTACCTGGAGAAAATGGCAACTTTGGAAAGAGGACTCCGTGGCCACTGTGGCAGTGCCAAATGTCTTTCCGTTTCTTTCAATGCAGTTCCGGATGCAGCCACTAGGGGCACAAGGAAGCCTGAGCATAGCAGAAATGTTAGAAATGTTATGCGTTCATAATTATAATGCATTCTCTGTACAGTACTATGAATCTTCATTGTAAAGCGCCCTAAGCCACAAGGCAGAGCGGTTTAAAAATGTAATAAAATAAAATAAATTATGCCCTACTGAAGTCCCTTCTGCCTATGTTTTCTTTACAGAGGCACAGCAACTGCCTTAAATACAAAGTTCTTTAACTCCCTATAAAAATCTGTTTTCAGCTTTGTTTAGATGTGATGATGGTCTGGAATCACAGAACCACATTTTTGGCTCACCGCTTGAAGGTCACTGCTGTTAATTTGTCAGCAGTTTGACTCCTAACACTCCCATTCCACTAGTGCTCAAAATAGCCCTCCCCAAACCCCTCCCTCCTCCAACCCCCCCCCCCCCTCGCACTCCATTCCCCAAATTGCCCAGTCTTTCCTAAGCCAGTGCTGGCAACCTTGATGGAAAGGCACCAGGTCCATTTCACAGTCAGGGATTGTGCTAGTTTGGAGCAAAATATGAAGCATATTTCTATTTCCAGATTAATGGTCGTATTGCTGTTGACACAATTATAGCAGTTTTATAGCAGTGTTGATGCAATTTATTCTGTCCATATTCAGAGGCAAGTAACCTCGATGCCATTATTGCTGGTTCTCCAGGGCAACTGGTCATCCACTGGTGGAATGGGATGCTGGACTGGATGGACCAGAGGTCTGACCCAGCAGGACTCTTCCTAGGGTCATGCCTTGCTCCTGCCTCTGCAATGAACTTTTTGCAAGTAATAGCTAGTTACACCAGGTGCTGAAAGACTTTCTTGCATCTTTAGATAACTTGCATATCAGAAAGGGAAGATACGAAGAAAGATTTCTTCCTGCCCTGCAGCTGTTGAAGGCATTTTGATCAAGAGCCGGCTGTTTCATTGTTTTTAAAATGAAATGTATTAAAAGGGGAAGACAGTTTTCTGAGTCTTTACCTTTTAGGTAATGTGTACAAAGCATTAAGGCAGGCTTTCTCAACCAGGGTTTTCTGAAACCCTGGGGTTTCCTGACAGCCCTTGATGGTCATGTCAACCCACCCACCCCTCCCAAAATGGCCAATGATGGGCCTGGAGTGGGTGGGAAGGGGAGGGGCCCCAGGTGGGGATATATTCAGCTCGGCTTCCCAACCATATTCTGCATGATTGCACCACTTCAGGGGATCCTCAAAGCCTAAATAATGTTTTAGGGAGATTTCAACAATAAAAAAGTTGAGAAAATCTGCATTAAGGCAAGTACTGAAAAATACCTTCTATAACAATCTCATTCAGTATTAAATTCCCAACAAGATTACTTCAAAAATACAAAACACAAGCAAGAAATGACGAGAGAGAAATGCAAAAGCAAGTTCTAGTATCTAAGTTTCCTTTATTCACTGTCTGCCCCCCCCCCTCCAAGAGAAGAGATATTTTAATATCAAGGATAGACCTCTTTCCAGGGCCACTGACAGAAAGGGACAAAATTGGGGGGCTGAAGTCAGCTGGAAGGCCCTTGGAGCCACTAGGGGCACAGTGGCTCTATGCAACATCTTGGGGCACAGGGAAGCCGAAGCATAGCAAAAGGCACTCTAGGATCGGCTAGACTTCCCTTTCTCCAAGACTGAAGCCAATTTGCCTGATAAATCATTCCAACCCCATCAACTAATCCCGCATAGGAGCAAGACAAGCAACTCCAACTGACAGCTGTCACACTGTCAGACTTCAGCCTGCTAATCGATATTTTTCTATAACAGCCTAGCTTCTCTTGCTTCCTTTCCTTACACCAATTCAGCCAGATCTTGCAAAGGGGTACTTAAGCTGCTGCAGCAAGATAAAATAATCTCTCCCCCTCTTTCCCTTAATTTCTCCCCCTCTTTTGTGGATTGACCAGCCCAAATGCCACTTGTGCATTGCACATATAGCTTCATGCTTTTCAGAAGGACGTGGGACCAAAAAGGAGTGGGAGGATCTTAGCGCTCACTTGTATTAGTGCTAAGTGTGAGCTGTGGCTTGTGTTTGTTCGGTTTGGGCTAGTCCCTATCTCTTCATTTTTGGCAAGTGTTCAGTGTTCAAGCATCATTTTCTGAGATATGCCAGCCACAGAGACCCTTCACTTCAAATGCAAGTCGCATGGTATAGTGGCAGTTTGTCTCCCCATGCCTTTCCATTTTGGCTGTGGAACTCCCACAACCATCCTGGGGCTGGTGGCCAATTTTGAGTCTCCTAGACCAGGCGTAGTCAACCTGTGGTCCTCCAGATGCCCATGGACTACAATTCCCATGAGCCCCTGCCAGCATTTGCTGGCAGGGGCTCATGGGAATTGTAGTCCATGGACATCTGGAGGGCCACAGGTTGACTACCCCTGTCTGAGACTGCTTCCACACAATGGCTTAGGCTGCAATCACAGCTTGTTTGTGTGCAGGGCTAATTCCCGCTTTCACACAATATCGGGCCTGGTCCAGGGTATTTCCAGGCCTGGCCCAGCTCAGGCCCTCAGTTGCCTTGCAGCAAGGGAATGCGGATAAATCCATGTTCTCTTTTTTGTCCCGGGATTCATTGGTGTGTATGTTGGGGCAACGCCATTTGTAAGGGGGAAAACTTGGGCTGTTCCCAGTCAGGCACTGCTTCCCCCACTCCAAGCATGTCTCCCATCATCTACCCTTGCAATCTTTTTTTTAATCCAATAGTATTACAACACAATTCCAAAGTAACAAAATAGCAAAAATACAAAAACAAAACATCTGCCAACACGTTTAGTCGGCCCCTTTCCCTCTTTCTATTTTTTGTTTGTTTGTTTCACTGAGGTTGGGGATAATCTGCGTGTGTGTGTGTGTGGGGGGGGGAATGGCATGATAAAACAGCCCACTTTTTAATACCTTTGTTTGTGTTGTAACAGTTTTGCATTACAACGCAATTGTGGCAATTAAAACAAATATTTCAGACCCAGAGGGGTGTTTGAATGGTGCTGGAAGGTGATTGGGCAGTTTCTGCCCCATGATGATGATTGGCGAGTAAAATGAATGATGGGAAGTTTTCACCTCCTGTCCCTCAGCTATCCTGTGTGTACACAAATCCTGGGGGCAAAGCCAGCCAAAGCCTCCCTGTGCAGTCAAGGGAAAAACTGGGACTATCCCCAGGCCAAAACCCAGGGGACAGTGTGGCATCATGCCTCCCATGTGGAAGATGTCCTAGCTTTCGCCAATGAAGAAGAAGAAGAAGAAGAAGAGTTGGTTCTTATATGCCACTTTTCTCTACCCGAAGGAGTCTCAAAACGACTTACAGTAGCTTTCCCTTTCCTCTCCCCACAACAGACACCCTGTGGGGTGGGTGAGGCTGAGAGAGCCCTGATATCACTGCCCGGTCAGAACAGTTTTATCAGCGCCGTGGCGAGCCCAAGGTCACCCAGCTGGTTGCATGTGGGGGAGTGCAGAACTGAACCTGGCATGCCAGATTAGAAGTCCGCACTCCTAACCACTACACCAAACTGGCAATGAGTTATGCCTGCCCGTGCTGGTGTCGTGGTTAAAGTTTTGGATGAGGAACTTGCCCATGGAAGCCTGATGGGTGACCTCGGGCATAGTTGTGTGCATGCCCACCCCCTCCAGGCCCATCACTGGCCATTTTGGGAGGGGGTGGGTAGGTCAAAATGACCATATAAGGATGTATCACTTGATTAATTAACAAATTTAAAATATATATATTTAAAAAAATTAACTCCAGCCCATTTGGGAAACCTTTCCGGAGTCACCAAGAAACCCCAGGGTTTCACGAAACCTTGGTTGGGAAAGCCTGGCCTAGCCTACCTCACAGGGTTGTTGTGAGGGCAAAATGGAGGAGAGGAGAACTATGGGTTTGGGTTCCCACTGGGAAGAATGACGGGGTATAAATATAAATACATAAAAGATGGACAGACTGGCCCGTTCTTTTAAGACTATAGGAACAACAAGCCAAGTGATTTGTTCATTTTCTTATGCCATTTGGCTTGGATCAGGGTCATGTGGGGGGCAGGAATCTCTGTCGGGGGGGGGGGGGGCTGGTGGCTCTCAGCAGCCCTGCCTCTTGCAGATGAAAAGAAGAAAAGTGGGGGAAATCACAGAGGAAGCAAAATAGACGGAAATAAGGAATGTATTGTGCAAAATCTGTGATGGAGTTTTAAATTGTCCTTTCAGAGCAAAAATAATTGCATAAAGCCACCCCCCCACCCCGTTATGTGGGCAAGAGAGGTTATGGAGTGATCAGATTGAAATCAGGAGAACGGGGGAAATGGTGTCACAGAGCGGGACAATGGTAACGGCCACTCTCGTCCTGTCGCTGAGATGCATTAGCAGCCCCTTTTTATACCTTAATATGTATTATTGTAAATATTTTGAAGGACAAATATCCATATTGCCAAGCATAGCTCAAAAGCTAATGGAAGATGAAAAGCTCATATATAAAAAAGCAACAAATCACCAAGGCTCAGATATTCAGATCCCCTTCAATGCAGGCACTCTTGCTGGATCAGAATCTCAGGTGGTGTGAAGGAACTAATTTTTTGAGAAGGAGGCTGGGTGGGTAAATGGACATTTCCCTCATTCTCTTTCGTTCAAAAGCATAACCTTTGCAAAGCCAGTTCTGCAAGATTCCAGTCCAGTTAGCAGGAGCTGAAAAAGGATGAATTTGGCTTGTGCCCGTAATGGGCATACATCTTCCCTTTTCTCCCCAGCTTCATGAACCTGCTATGAAACCATTTTTAAATTGATGCGATTTGGGCCAGGAGAACCTAGTACATGGTGGACCTCTAAGCAGATAGCACTTAACTACCCTCGCCCTGGGGCAGTTTATATGAAGCCCAAGATGAGGAGCAAGCCTTTTTAGCAATCCTGCATTTCACTTGCTGAAACATAAAAGTGTTATGCAAGCTCCATTAAAGTCCATTGGTCCACTAAAGTCAGATTGTCTACACCAGGGGTAGTCAAACTGCGGCCCTCCAGATGTCCATGGACTACAATTCCCAGGAGCCCCTGCCAGCATTCGCTGGCAGGGGCTCCTGGGAATTGTAGTCCATGGACATCTGGAGGGCCGCAGTTTGACTACCTCTGGTCTACACAGACTGGTGGCAGATCTCCAGTATCTCACCATCTGACAGATTCTTCACCTGGAGGGATTGAACCTGGAGCCTTCTGCAAGCCAAGCAAATGCTCTACCACTGAGCTACAGCCCCTCCCCTGGTGTAAGAGGTGAGATAAATTCCTGTTGCCTGCTACTATAAGCGCCAAATTCATGATGTTTCTTAAGGCTCAGTTTCACAGCCCCTCATCCCATGCTGTTTACCAGCTTCGTGAAACAACTGGGGAAGGTCAATAAATTGCCGAAGACTTCATGAAACAACTGGAAGAGGTCATCTGGCGATCTGGAATGAAGTGCCGTCAATTTGCAGATGACGTAACTCTCATCTGTGTTAAGAACATTAGAGAAGTCATGTTGGATCATGCCAATGGCCTGTCCAGTCCAACACAGTGGCTAAACCCCAAGTCTTTTTCTCCTGATATGCAGATATGGTGGTGGATGTTCTTCTGAACCATTGCCCAGATGGGTTAATGATGCCACCTGTAATCAGAGATGGAGCTGTTTGCTACAGAAGATGCCAATCAGGGTAAACAGTCTAATACTATGAGAGCTTTTCTTACCTTTGGTCTCTTACCTGCTGGGAAACCTCGTTCTATCTAGATTTCTGCAGCAACTGTATTAAAATCAGAAGCCTGCAGATTGTATTTATTACTGGACACCAAAATGGAGAGACCTGAATATTTGTAGTGAACGTGTCACATAATTGTCTATGACTCTAGATTTGCCAACCTCCAACTAGTGGAGGGAGATCTCCTAGACTTATAACAGATCTCCAGTCGACAGAAAATGGCCACTTTGGAAGGTGGGGTCTAATGCCATTGAAGTCCCTCCCCTCCCAAAACCTCTCTCTCCATAGGCGTCACCCCTCAAATATCCAGGTATTTTCCAAACTAGAGCTGGCCACCCTACCTATTGAGCACTGGCGAACCACCCTACCTACTGAGCACTGGCAAACCAGCTGGCAGGGGCTTCTGGGAATTGTAGTCCATGGACATCTGGAGGGCCGCAGTTTGACTACCCCTGCTCTTTTGGGTCATTTTGCTGCTGTCTCCTTGGTCCTCTCCCCATTTTAATGGTAACAGTAGCTTCCCCCACTTCTTCATAACTATGCCTATTCAACCTTGCTTGACCTTAATTTCTGATGTATATGCATATGTTTCATCAGTTTTTGTGTCTCTGTTTGTGTGTGATCTGCCTTTAAATTCCTCTCCCCAGTTTAATTTGGACTGGTTTATTTAGAGTTTATTAAGGGAATATCCTGATATACATAGGTGGAGATCCCAAAGTTACCCACCTCGCAGTATGTTTCCAAGTGATTTGCTAATTACCCCATCTAAATTTAGGAGACCTCCAATCTGGGTAAGTACAATGTAGGGAGACTCCCTTCCCCAAGAAACTCATGTTAGGAATGTGTGAGTGACAGAGTATGGCCTGAGTGCTTGTACTATCAGGGTTGGTGGTACACATAGGAACACGTAGGAACCCCCAACTGAGGACATCTCCTCAGAATTTGGCTGCATGCTGCCATTTTACACTTTGTCATGAGGAAAGATTTTCCTGCCGCCCCTGTGGAAGTATTTGGGCTGTTTATGCAGTGTGGAGACAGAGCCCCCTTAGTTTAAGGCAATTTCCCCAGATTGTGGAGTAGCACCCTTCCTTTGGACAATTTGAATATAATTCTGACAAGTTGGGTACTTGTCTGCAGTTTTTTTTCCTCCTTGCCTCCTCCTCCTCTTCTGCTGCTTTCCCTGAGAGGAGTGGCCTTCCTTCAGCCCACCTAAATGCCCTTCCTTCAGCCCACCCTCCAACACTACACAAAAGGGTGGTTTCAAGTGAGCATGCTTTCCCTTCCTCCAGCCGCAGCAAGCCTTCCTTCCATGTATGTGAGGGAGGGCATACCAGAGCAGCCTTAAGAGTCTTTTCAGAATACTGTGGGGGCAAAAGGGAATATTAATTTTGGCTAAGCTTCCACATACATTTTGCATAAGTATTAGTAAAGCATTTCCTACTTTCTCTGTTTTTGAGAGCAGCATGCAACTTTCCTTTGTTTGTCTTTGGATTTTTTTTTTTTAAGTGTCATAATCCAGCTCTGAGTGCCTGGTCTCTTAATTTGCGAGTGGCCATCTCTTCTTCCAGCTCTTATGTCCTCTAGCAGCTAGGTTTGTTGTTGCTGCATGAGACTAATACATGGCTTATCTAAGGAGTACCGCAAACGGGGGGGGGGGGGGGGACATAACTTTCACATGCCAAACATCAATAAACAGCCCCTGACCTTTTTTGAAAAATGATGCTTGTAGCGTTTACAATAGAGCTGTAAACAATTTTACAAGAATATGAATAATGCCGCTTTCAGCTCTTGAGTGTACTAACCTGCTTGGCAATATAACCGATATGCTGCTGAACACTTATAACTGTGACCAGGTCTCTCTATACGTTCAATACACATTTGGGGTTTTAGTTGATGCTAATGCTGCCACCATCTCACATGACAGAAAAGCGGGAATGAGTAGGGTTGACAATGTCCAGATGTGGGCTAGAGCAATGGTCCCCATCCTAGGCCGGGGACCGGGGGGTCTGGAGAGGGAGGCCTGGGGGCTGGGGGGGAGGGAGCTGCCACGCCTGCGTGTTTGTGGCTGCGCCTCCCTCCCTACAGCACAGCTAGGCTTGTGTGCTGCGTTGCGGAGGGAGGGAGTGCCACGCAGCCCTCCTCCCTGCCTCCCTCCTCCCCGCCTCCCTCCCCCCATGCCTCCCTCCCCCCCACCGCGGCCCAGTACCAAGGGCTCCTATGGCCTGGTACCAGGCCACAGCCCGGGGATTGGGGAACACGGGGCTAGAGAGCTCCCAGAATCAGTTCCCTTGGAGGAAATGACAGTTTTGGAGGGCAGATTTTATGGGATCAGATCATTGCTGACCTCCGTCTCCTTCCCAAATTCCACCTTTTCCAGATTCCCCCCAGAGATGAGGCCTAATTGATTCAGAGCTATGTGGAATACAGAAAACAATTTGGAAATATTTCCCTCCAATAATCTACAAGCTTTAGGGATGGCAGTCTTCCGGTGGGACCTGAGGATCTCCTAGAATTACAGCTCATCTCCAGATTCTGACAATCAGCTTCCCTGGAGAAAATGGAGTGAAATGTTAAATGTTTTACATGGTTTTATGATGTTTTAGAATGGGTTTTATCTGAATACTTGTTGTGAACTGCCCCAAGCCCACTTACAGGAGGGGCGGTCTAGAAACTAAAGGAAATGAACGGAGAGACCACAGGCCCTAATCTTCCACTGGGAGGGCATTCCAGAGGGTTGGAGCCAGGACTGAAAACACGCTAGCCCTTGTCAATCATAATTGGGCCTGTTTACATATCTGGCAGTGTGGCCTTCCGAGGAATAAAATATTCTCTTTCCTTGTGCTTAATAATCTTTACCCCCTATGATTTTTAATTCACTTTTAATTCTTTTTTAAGTATAAGTTATCAAATTATTATTTTTATTTTAATGCATTCAGCTAAATTATCAGCTGTGGTAAATAGTGTGATATGGCATTAGCCCCCAATCCCTGGTCTGGAGACCAGTACCGGGCCGTGGTTACTCCTCCTCCTCCTCCTCCCTGGCTGCTGCCTCGGGGGCTGCCCTGCCACTCTGCCGCCGGCTCACCTTTGGTGCTCTCCAGCAGCCGCCATGGCTGGGGCTCCCCCTTGGTGTGGCACTGTGCAGCTGCTGCTGGCAGCACCCCCCAGTGGGCGGTGGGAAGTCAGGGGTGCCGGCAGGAAAGCAAGTGGAGCAGCGGCTCAGGCAGCAGCGACATCCCTCGGCAAAAGACTACCCCCCCCCCCGGGCCTCAGTAAAATTGTCAATTATTGATCGGTCCCTGTTGATAAAAAGGTTGGGGACCACTGTGATACGGGATATATTGAAGTGATTAAAATAATACAGCAGTAAAATAGATTGGTTATCATAATTGAAGAATTCAATTATGAACTTAAGTAAGAATTCAATTGTGAGTGGGTGGGCAGGAAGGGATGTGCCAGTGTTTGTCTCTTGTGGCCCCTCCTTGATACCCAGGGAATTGCTGATCACCACTGTGAGATCACAGGTGAATTTGCTTCAGGCTGGGTTGGCTTCTGGAGATTTATGGTGGTGGGGGGGATCATAGGCAGGTAGTTGTGAGTTCCTCCATTGTGCAGGAAGTTGGACTAGATGACCATGGAGGTCCTTTCCAACTCTATGATTTTATGATTCTAATTATTACAAAGTTCATAATCAGGAGAAAGATGCTGTGGAGAGACCCCCTCTTGTCTATTTTATCTGTAAATAAATAAATCCAGAAAGGGATGGAGGGAGGAGTTAGGACTCATCACCTAGCTGATTGGGCCCCTGGGGAGTCACTCACCCTGGAGCACCAATCAGGCAGGGGATGGCCCACCCCTAAATGTCTCCACCTCCCAGATTGGCCCTCACCCCCAGAGGACCAATCAGATAGGGGACATGCCATCCCCAACTGCCTCTCCCTCCACCTTCCAGCCGCACAAAGAAGCGGCAGTCAGGTAGGGTAGCCCCAGTCTAAGCAGCCCCACTGCAGCCTCACCAGGCCTTGTCAGGGCTGCCTGGGTGGGTGGGGAGGGAGGCAAGGAGCACTGACCTGAGCTTGCGCTCGCCACAGCCTGGTGGGACCTTCGTAGGGCTGCCCAGGCAGGTGGGGGAGGAGGTGGGGTGTGCCTGTCCGATCTACTCCCTCCAATCATCCTCACCACAGCCTGCCAAGGCCTCAGTGGGGCTGCCCAGGTGTATGGGTGGGGATGTGGGGAGCGCCCGCCCAAGCTCGCCCCCATCCTGACCTGCATTGCCATGGCCTGGCAAGGACTGCTGGGGGAGTGGATGCTAGAGCCCGTTGTATTTTTTACACATCAGGCTTTTCTGCTAGTATAATAAATATTATAAAGCAAATTTTGAATAATTAAATGTATAACCCCTTTTTCTTTTATGTACCCCTTCTCTATTTCTAGTACACTTTTATTTCTCTTTTTAAAATAAAAAAATAATCATATATATATTTAAAACAAATCTTTGCCGCATCATAGATAAGGATATAAAGGCCTAATGTACAGACTTATTGAAAAGAGTTCTTTCCAGCCCATTACAGGCTTTACAATGTTCTATGATTCTTGAAAGAAAATTTGACCCTGCTTTGGAACCAAGTTGTTTCCACCGAAGGGCTTTCCCTATAAAATAAAAACCTCTTTAAAGCTGCATAACATTATGTTTGGAGTGAAAATTAAAAAAAAAAACACCGCAAGCCTTTTATTGGGTTAATATTGCAAAGATGAATATTTTTACTTATAAAAGTTTTTTTTTCCAAAAAGAAAAGAATTAATTCCTATTTACAATCCCGACACACTCATAGCTCTGTTCCAATTTTGACAGCCAAACAGCTGTTCCTTTTTCACTCTCCAATTTGCAGCTGGGTTCCCCTGCGTATCCAGATACTTGTTCCTGAGCATTTACCAAATGTTGTGCCAACAGGTGTCCCTGCAAATAGAATGCTTCCAGAAGTGGAATGCAATAAGCTTGCTCCCACCCCCAGCCCCGAGCTCTTAAAAGAATTAACGAGCCATAATAAATAACTTTATTAATATTCCCTATCAAACCACCAGCCGACCAAGATTATGTTAAATAGAGGACTGGTCTCTTGAGACCAAAGTAATTTTCAATGGATTTCCCCCCATTTCGCTGTGTTCTTTCCGACAGCAGACATGTAGTTGTGCGATCAGGCAAAACGCTGCAGAGATTTAAAGAGCACAGAAAAATATATTGACCAGAAAATGGTTCAGTTACTAAACACAGTCAAGTATTCCCATTGAGTAACATGGACTGAAACATACACAGAACAGGAGTATATACCGTATTTGCCGGCTTATAAGACGACTGGGCGTATAAGACGACCCCCCAACATTTCCACTCAAAATATAGAGTTTGTTACATTACATTACTGTACTATGGGCCACTATGGGCAGCTATGTCTATCCCAACTGAAGTGCACCCGGCGTATAGGACGACCCCCCCACTTGGAGGCATGTTTTTCAGGGGGGGAAAAGTAGTCTTATACGCCAGCAAATACTGTATATATATTTACAGCCATTGTGTGCTGTTGATAGCATCAGTTGTAGTTCATGCTAAATAAATATCAAATTACAATACTATGTATTTTGGGGAGCTAGGGAAAATAATGTGGATAACCTTTGAGAAAAGAAGCGTGTGCTTCCAGTTAAACACTCTCCATCATAAATTCAATCAAGTTTAAAACTTTAATCAAATGTTGTAGTTTATTAACTGCTTGGGATTTCTTGAGCAGCTGCTTACTCCCCTCAGTATTAAATCTGTTCCCCTGAGTAGGCTCTCTGGGGAACAGTCACACAAACGTCAGTGGTTATAGCAGCGTTTCTCAATTTTTATATTATTGAGAAAACTCTGAAACATTCTTCAGGTTTCAAGAAACCCCTCCAAATAGCATAATCTTGCAGAATATGGTTGGGAAGTATAGCTGTGTACCCATCCAGGCCCCCCCCTTCCCAGCCCCAGAAGTGATCAGCTGGCCACACTTCCTTTCTATGCCCCCCACCAAAATGACCTATCACCGGAAGTGACCTCACCACCCGTGTTAACAGATAGACTCGAGGAGAGACAGGAGGCAGTTTAAAGCGGACGTAGAGTTGCAGGCACTGCCCCTCCCAGTGCAGAAACCACGACGGAACTCATTTATGCTCGGGAGAAGGGAGAGCAATGCAAGTGGTCGGTTCCCGAGCTTGTGGCCAAGTTTATAAAGTCAGGAGGGGAAAGGCCGCAGATCTCCTCCGGAGATCCTATGGATCTCGGGGGGGGAGGGGGGTCTATGGCTCCCTGGTTGGGAATCCCTGACTTTTCACTTATGTTGTCAATAGGAATATGATCCAGTCTTCTGCTATGAGTTGGGTGTACAAATCTGGTCCACATTAGAATGGGCCTGCAGTTGGGCCTTGTTGCAGAAGGGGGGTTCCATATGGGGAGAGGCTTGTGCGGTTCCTCACTGATGGAGTGGTGTCAGAGGAAGCGCAGCAGCAATGGGGTTTCTGAACCCTCATCTCCCCAGCAGCGGCTATACCAGCGGCTGTACCTGAGATCCCCACCTGGGATTTTGCAATGTTTGTTTTAGATACATTGGTGCTGGAATATCGTTATACTGATGTACTGTTGTAACAACGGATGGAACAAGTTCTGTTAATTCCCAGCTTTCATTTTGAAAAGAGCCAGTCTCTAGCAGCCTCCCATCCCCTGCTGGTGACCAAGCGGGACCAGACAGCCCCGCTCTAGCCACTTCTCTTCTGCAGCTGAGCCTTTCTCCTTATATCTCTGCAAGGAAAAAGGACAGAGACTTGCCTTTTAAAAAAACTGAAATCTGAGACTTCAGAGAACCCACTATATCTATTGGTTTTTAAGTCTTTTAATGGGAGTTTTAATGGGGTTTTAAGACACTGTAACCCACCACGAGCCATTTGGGAGTGGCGGGAAATAAATCGAAATAATAATAATAATAATAATAATAATAATAATAATAATAATAATAATAATAATAGTTACAACAGTAGAATGATATTCTAGTGCCATATATATATATATGCATTCCAGAAACTGGGAAATAATATGGCTGCTGTTTTCCGTAGGGAGTGATTAAAATGTGGAATGCATTGCCATAGGGTGTAGCCACAAGAATAAACCGCTTTAAAGGGGGGCTAGATAGATTGACAGAGGATAAGTCTGTCAATGGCTACTAGCCATGGTGGCTGGGAGAAACCTCCAGTTTCAGAGGAATTAATCTTCTGAATTTCAGAACCAAGAGGCAACATCAGGGGAAGGCTTCCGCCTCTCAGCCCTGGAAACCAGAGGAACAGGATGCCGGACTAGATGGACCAGTGGTCTGATCCAGCTAGGCTGTTCTGATGTTCTTATGTCAGGGGAAATGGCTGCTATATGGGCAGGAAAATCCAACCTTTCCCATGAACACAGCAACCATCTGGGCTTTAGTACAATCTTTCCTGAAACTCTGGAGCAAAGCAGGTTTCAGAAAAATCAAAAGAAAGCCAAGGAAACCCTGGGAAAGCCAAGGAAACCCATGCCTCGCCATGTTATAGGGAAGCAACAGGGGAACCACTTCCCAGTTACATTGAATATAGTGCAGAGAAGAAGCTGACAAAGAAGACAATGACGATGATGAAGACAAGGAGGAGGAGGAGGTTTTTATACTGCGCTTTTCCCTACCCATAGAATCATAGAGTTGGAAGGGACCTCATGGGTCTTCTAGTCCAACCCTCTGCACTGTGCAGGACACCCACAACCCTATCGCTCATCTACTGTAACCTGTCACCCCTTTGAACCTTCACAGAATCAGGCTATCCATCAGATGGCTATCCAGCCTCTGTTTAAAAATCTCCAAAGATGGAGAACCCACCACCTCCTGAGGAAGCCTGTTCCACTGGGAAACCGCTCTCACTGTCAGGAACATTCTCCACATGTTTTGACAGAATTTCTTTTAAATTAATTTCATCCCATTGGTTCTGGTCCATCCCTCCGAGGCAAGAGAGAACAACTCCGCTCCATCCTCTACATGGCAGCCTTTTAATTACCCAAAGGAGTGTCAAAGCAGCTTACAATCACCTTCCCTTGTTCTTCCCACAACAGATACCCTTTGAGGTCAATGAGACTAAGAGGAACTGTGACAGATGCAGGTGGCTGTATATGGAAGAAAGGAGGATCAAACCCACTTTTCCAGATTAGCAGCCACTACTGTTAACCACCACACCACAGAATAGCTTGTGTGGAAAGGGCCCACGAAAGGAAACCAGACTGTAAATATATTTAAAAACTCTGAATGCCAAAGAGTACTTTCGGTTCTAAATAACTGAAGAGTCAATAAATATTTGATTTTTTAAACAAAGTTGTGGAAAAGTTAGAAGTATGTGGTTTGATTAAATGGATTTATTTTGGATCCAATGTATTCCAAAGATTTTCACCCGGAATAGTTTAATTCATATTTAAGTGCCTGTGGCTTTAGCTGCCTTGTTATTATCTTTTCTTGTCTTTTTCATTTATGAGACTGTTATATTTCTTTGTGATTCAATATATAAAATGTAATGGTTTCCCAGAAAGATTTCTACCACAAGACACACATAAATTCAGTCCAACTTGCATCCTTTACAGCTTATGCATCATGCCTGCTGACACCTTCTCTGCCACCCGCTAAGTATTTTTCGAAACTGAGTAGGGCTACATTGGCCCTTTTTCTAGCAAGGCTTCTGATTGGCTGTGCTGTTACCTGAACTGGATCCCACAAAGGGAATTGGGGGGAATTATGAATATAGCAAGAGTTTGGGTAACACAAGATCTTTTCTACCCATTTTTTCAGAACCCCTTACTCGGAAGAAACCCTGAAATAAGCAGACCTAATGTGGTTCCAAAAAGTTTGTTGAGAAACACACAGAGAAAAACGTACACTAAGTTCTACAGGGGGAAAGGTTAGCTAAATAATGCTAAATAGCGAGATAGTGCAGGAAGATCAGTTGGGGTCACCCTGATGTTAAACAACAAATGCCACCTCTGATTTTGTCTCTCCCTTCTCCACCCTCTCGTAGGGGGGGTGTGTGTGAGGATTTCCCCATATTTTTCTATTATGTTTTCCCAGCTGCATTGAATGTAGTGCAAAGTCCATTTTAATGGGTTTTAGCTGGACTTTTGTAAAGTCTCCCTAGCGTGGCGGTTAATACATTTAATAATAATAATAATAATAATAATAATAATAATAATAATAATAATAATAATAATAATAATAATAAATAGGGAAATGCTGTACCTGTATTGAGTCTAAGCACAAAGAAATGGGGTTGACCATCAGAGATGGAAAGGATGCCAGGTGTGGAGGGGTCAACACACACACACACACACACACACAAAGCATAGTTCAGGTTCTGACAGATAAAGGATTTGAAATTCCGGGGCCAGCCCACAGACCAGCATGTGAGGCTTGCTGCGTGATGCAGGTGATAGGTGATTGGCCAAGGGCCCTAGGTGTACCTGATAGGCAAGTTGAAATGTGATGTAATTGAAGTGGGCTGTTTGGAGTCTGACTCACAGTCAGGTGCTTGAAGAGATGAAACATATCTGATGTAAAGAATGTGTCTTATTAGCCCTGTATTGTTTAATCAGGAAGGCGTCTAGGAGGAGTACAGTAGGAGACATTAAGCAGGTGAGATGCTACTAGACAGAGATTGCACTGAACAAATAAGTCTGTTTGGGGTAAGGAGACAAGGCAAAAGAAGTTTCAGTTAGTTCCTGGGGGAGCCTCTCCCTTCCCTGGACAGTCTAATGGTTCTGGCTGGGAGGAATAATGGTCCTATGGTCTTCCATAACTGCCCATTAAGGCTTATGTCTGTTGGAATGGCTTAGAGGAAATGGGGGAGAAGGGAATTTTTCTATCTTGTTCTAACAATTCCAGACAAGATGGAGATTCTAGTCCAATACATGAATCCAATTACTTTTCGTATTTAACAACTGTGAGTCTGGTTTCTGTGGAGGCCATTCTGCATAGTGCCCCACATGTGCCAAGCATGATTGAAGACTGTCTCCTATTATGGGTGTTCTCACCAGGGTAACAGTGCAGACTTTTGAAAATGCTGTTTTAGCACTAGTGATCTCCACAGTACAAGGATTTTCTGTGTTTGACTGAAGGTAAGCTACAGCAGCCATTTTCCAGCTGGCTCTATCTAGCCCGCTCCACAAGTTTTTAACCATGCCTCAGATTCTTCTCGAGAGCCCCCACTTTGGAGGGAAGGAGATCAAGGGTACAGACTGGTGGGATTAAGGGGCGCAACATAAACAAAGGTGCAAGTAGGCACCATTTTACAAAAAACATGTTTTTGTAAAGGGTTAGTGAGCAAAATATGATGAAAGGCTGTCTCCATCAGACTCAGTACAGAAAGTATGTCATGAATTTCAGCCTGGGAAATAAGGGGAGGAAAGCCCAAATGTGGAAACACTAGACTCCACTTGCAGCATCCAAAGGAAATCCGAAAGAAATTCAATCAAGACATGTTTCCTAATGCATAAATGGTCTGAGAGTACATTCCACTAGGGCCCAGGCATCTTTAAGAACTTTCCAAGGTGCAGTGCCATTGCAAGAGATCTGCAAGGCTGCTATATGGTCTAAAGCGGATGCTTTTGCAAAATGCTGTGGATGCCTCCACCAGAGGGAAGACTGCAGCGACCGCAGTTTTATACTCTATGCTTTTGTAAAGCTCACCCCATCTTCTGCTTCTTCAGGAAGTTATGTAGTCTTCCATATGACAATTATTCAAAACAGGGTTGCACTTACCTGTAACTGTTGCTCATCTAGTTGTTTCTGTGCAGGCACACATCCCTCCCTCCTTCCCCACTGTGAGCCTTGTTATATGAATAAAATATTGTTGTCTGCTGAACATGTATCTTGTGTGTCATTTCTGTCTAGTTCATAACAGTGGCTTTTGGAGAACGAAGGGAAAGAAGGGCATACCTCCCAGAGCATGTGACCATTTAGGTGGGAAGTAGTCACAGGGCCTGATTGGAGGGTCTCCTCAATAGCTATATCTAAGCTAGCTGGAAATCATTCAGTGTTCGGCCTGCGTGCCTGCACATGACTCATGTGTGCCTGCACAGAAACAACTAGATGAACAACAGTTTTGTTTTTCCAAGACAAGATCAGAAAAGATTCATGGAACTGTAATGTAAAGGCCTTCGGAATAAATGAAGTGAGATCATTTTTAAAAACCCTGAGCAGTAGGGATTTTTAAACATAGTATTTCACGGTCCAACAAAATGAGTTTGTCTCCATCTTTATCATGAAAGACTTTTAGGGCCGTTCCGCATTCGTCCAAAATAGCACAATGGTTACTAATTGAAATCGCTACAGTTTTGCCGTTATGCACAACGTCGTTGACAATCTGCAACACTCCTGAAAACAATCCGCAAAAAGTGCTTCATTGTAGCGCTTTCAGGGAAATCCCAAAAAGTGGATTCACCCTCCGGAAAGCGCTACACTCCTGCAACCAATCTGCAACACGAGCGGGAAAGTTCTGTGCGTTACCATTGTTGCGGTTTCTGCAAAGTCCCTCCCCCTGGCTCTCTCCTCTGATCTTCCGGCGAAGCGATCGCCATTTTTTTTCTCCGAGCGAGCAGAGATCAACGCACCGGCAAACCTTCATTTACCCAGTGAGGCTTCCCTGGCTGCAGTCCCTCTGTTTAAAGTCACCAAGCACAAGCAACACAGAGGCCCGTTTGCTGGTTTATTTTCACTTTATTTTTCACACTGTTTTCAGCCGAAAATCGCGCCTGTGAGGGGGGGGGGGATTTTTTTTTCACTCGGGGGGGAGCGTGGCAACAATGAAATGGCAGCTCAAACATCACCTGCTAGCTGGATGGGTCTCTCCGTTGCAACGAATCAACGCATATTCGTTGCAACGTGTGTGTGTGTTTTTTTAAACCTTCCTTAAAGGGAAAGGGGCTGTTTGGGAGCATGATAACGGCCGCCCATTGGCTGCTTGATGGCCAGGGGCGGGACACAGCTCAGCAATAGCACTTCCTTTCTAGCGATTTTTGCCGAGACCGGAACTCTGTGGGAAACGATAGAAACGCAACTGGATTCCACTACAAAGGCAGGTATGCATAACAACGAATTCCACTATTTAAAATGGCGATTTTTCGTTCAGCAAACAATTTGCTACATGGATCCCAGTGCGGAATGGCCCTTACTGTTAGCATGTTATGAATTTTGCTGAGAAGTTAGTCCTAGGGCATTTCACAGAATCTTCTGTTTCTCACCCATCACATGGGAGCTGCGGGGAGGAGATGGAGGAAACATATCAAAGGAGAAAAAGCAAGAGCTCGTTTCTCTGCAAAAAAAGAGAATTGTTTTGTTCGTTTCCACATGGTCTGTCCTAAGAATGGGCTCCCGGTGGGCCATTTCCTGTTCTCATTATGCCCTTTCTCATGAGAATCCTTCTTAGGCCACACTCCCCTCGCGCTTTCTAACAGATGGTGGAATTCAACAGCACTTTGATAACCAGCAAAAATGGGACCCCAAAAGCCAGTTCGAATGACAGAACGTTCAAAAAGTCAATTCTCAAAGCACAGATGATGGTCACTGTAAAAATAAAAAAAATGTAATAGTGATTTAAAAGATATGAGCTAAGCCCATCTGTTTGTTTCCAGGCAAAACTTGAGAGAAAGTTCAAGTTCCACGTATTTATGAAGTTTTGGTCTGCTAGGCTTTGTGCAGAAGGCCACTCATAGGGGGAAATACAAGACTTGTATGTTTCTTTCCTTTAAATGATGAAGGGAAAGTGATTTGCAGTTATCATAATTAATATTTTTTTTAAATTCTCCATCAAAACTTCCTATAACAACAAAAACACCCTATGATTTTCTTTAGTTTTGTTTTCTTTCTTTCGTCATTGCAGAGTTGTTTGTCTCTGACTCTACTGGTATCATAGAATCATAGAATTATAGGGCTGGAAGGGACCTTCAGGGTCATCTAGTCCAACCCCCTACACAATGCAGGAACTCACAACTACCTGCCCACCCATGTTGACCTCAATTTCATGACAAAATTATTCCCCCACCAGAAATCTCTAGAATCCATCTTGGCCTGGAGGAGATTTATGCACTGTTCCACAGTGGTGATCAGCAATTCCCTGGGTATTCAGTGAAGGGCCACAAGAGACAAACACTGGCACATCCATTCCTGCCCACACACTCACAATCTGCCTTCATTCATAAAATCAACATTTCTGACAGATGGGCACTGTCTACCAAGGGCCATCCTAAACCTGGAACCAGCTTGGTGGGAGGTATGCCTATCCTGAAAGGTACAGGGCCCATTCCTCACACATAGGATAATGCACTTTCAATGTGCTTTGGCAGCTGGATTTTCCTGTGTGGAACAGGAAAATCTTCTTCTAAAGTGCATTGAAAGTGCATTATCTATTGTGTGCAGAATAGGCCCAGGATAGGACTTTTGCCTTCTACTCTTCTCCTAATGCCTGCCCAGCTGTGCCAAATTTCCCCTTCCAGTCTGTGATCCTCTGCTTGCCTGTTACTTTTCAGATCTTAACCTGTGTCCAAGCCAATCTACCTCAAGGTCTTTCAGCTGCCACCTGCCACCTGCCACCTACCCCCCCCCCCCAATTTCATATCCATCTTCATCCACCAAATGCCTTTGCCTTTCCGGTCTGCCTCTTCATTGTGCTACTGTCCTTCAAGCTAAGTGGCTGCAGTGCCAAAATTTCCTCTTTAGACATTGCCAAAGGTGTTTGGAATCATTTCCATTAATTTCTCCATAGCCCAGGGGTGGCCAAATGGCCTCAGTTAGGGGAACCCCTTTATTCTCTGTGCTTGAATTTTAGAAGAGTGGATGTCCTAGGGGAGTACTATAAACTTTCTCAGGATGGGAGATGATGCTGAAGGATGGGAAATCATGAAGGAGCAGAACCAAAAAGTGTGTGTGTGTGTGTGTTCTACTCAAACTAGTGGGAAATATTGTCTGATCGATTGATTGACTGATTGTATTCCACCCTTCCCTGGACAGCTCAGGGCAGATCACATCAAGTTTAAAGACAATCAAAATACAAACATATTAAATATATGTTAAACATTCATCAAAATTATAACTTTGAATTTAGGTTCTGAAACCTAAAATGCCTCCTCTTCACAAACTAGAAACTTAGTGCGGAGGACAAGTCACTCTTTGGAGGGCTAAGTTGATTGGTTGGGTTCTCAGGCACGGGGGCCAACATCTTCTCGATGTTGTTTTTGGCATCAACCATAGGCCTGACTGAACAGCTTCATCTTGCAGGCCCTGCAGAGCTGGTTAAAGTCCCACAGGGCCCTATTTCCACTACACAGGACATTCCACAAGGCCAGTTTTACCTCTTTGGGGCCGAGGATCCTGAGCAGGTTTTGATCACTTGATCACTTTGGGGGCATAGCAGAAGAGGCAGGTCTGTAGACACAGGAGTCCAAGACTGTTTAGGGTTTTGAAAGTAAGAATGAGAATCTTGAACCTGATCCAGTCTCCAGTCTGGAGCCAGTGCAGCTGAGAAAGCACAGATGAGACCAGCTCCTCCTCCAAGCCTTGCCAAAAATATATTATGTGGAACTGATAGTGAAGTCTTAAAGTTGGCATCTAGGGTTGCCAACTCCAGGATGGGAAATTCCTGGTGATTTCGGGGAGCCTGCCCTCCAAGGCAACTATTTTCTCCAGGGGAACAGATCTCTATAGACTGAAGAGGATCTTATATTCTGGGAGATCCCCAGGCCCCATCCAGAAGCTGGCATTTCTACTTTCAACTTTACTGATCTAATTTTTTTTAAGAAGTTTCTTTCAGTAACTGCTTGGTGATTAATAAGAACATACAGGACTATTGTCTGGCTTCCCACCCTAAGCTGAGTTGCTCTTGTGTGGGAGCTGAGTGCAAAGACTAAGATCATAGCCTGAGGAAATGTGTCTGTGTTTACACACATGCCCACATGCTTCCTTTGCTCTGGCAAGAGCACATCCAGGATCTGAAATTTATGTTTTTGCAGATGCATAGGTCTTAATTTCCTCTGTTAAAATGTTTTGAGAAGTATGGAAAGGTCAATGTCACAAGTGATCAGGAAGATGCTATGAGAGCATGGTGCATAATGCTCTAGTAATAGTAAGTAGAGGCCTTGTCTGGCAGACAGAGTTTTGTCTACTACTGGTTGGGATGCCAGCCTCCAGGTGGGACCTGGGACCTGGGGATACCCTGGAATTTCAGCTCATTTCCAGTTCACCTGGAGAAAATGGATGCTTTGGAGGGGGGCTTCTATGGCAATGTAACCCACTAAGTTCCCTGTCCTCTCCTGGGCCAATCCCTAAATTTCCAGGAGTTTCCCAACCTGGATCTGGCAGCCTTACTCCCCAACCAGTGGCCAGGGGTACCTGACAACCCTAACTACAGGAGAAGAGCATCCAAGCATAGCTGCACAGAATTAAATTCATAAATCTACAGAAGCACAAACAAAAGTAATATCCAAATATTGGACTCCCAAAGGAATGATGACTTGAACATTTCTTAAAGTTCCAGACATATCTCACTGCAAGTGAATTTATGCCAAAATAGAGAAGATTTATTCCTATCACCTATGGGGAAAATCCAACTGCCAGGTTAATCCATGAGGGGGACTATTTTATTCTGAATCCACTTGGGTTCTGATAACCCCAAAGTCAGCGCAGAATAAGGAGGCTTTTTCCAGCAAAGTTGATTCTCCAACCTTTGGGAAGATATTAATAAACTAGACAATCAGTTGAATGTATAAAGCCAACAGGAGTTGAAGAAGTGTCTGTAGGAGTGCAGTGATGGGATACTTAGAGTTGCCAGCTCTGGGTGCAGAAATTTGGGGAGATTTGAAGGGTGGAAACTGGGGAAGTTTGGAGAGGGAAGGGATCTCAGATCATTTCCACATGAGGACTTTGGCCCAGGACAGCACTCATCTAGTTCTGAGGCTAATATCCATTTGCAGATGACATTGATGCCAACTGGGTCTGGCCCGACTCAGGCCTTCTGTTCCTTGCAATGGGGACCTTCGGGGTCTATGTCTGGGCAGGCCCTTGTGGCCAGGATGAGTCCAGCCATCCGGGCTCAGCTCCTCCCCTGACTACAGCATTCTGGAATAGACAAAAAATGCCCCAGACAGCTCTGTGTCCCTGTGAAGCACTGCAAAACTACCTGGGACATTATTTTATTATTATTTTTAAGAATAGGGTATTGCATTGCAACACAATACCCCATTCTTAAAAACAGAAATCAAGCCCTCTCCGCCCAGCATCATGGCAGAACCTCGCTGCCCTAGTCTGGAAGCACAAATATGGGCTGGATCAGGTCTGGCAATGAAAACGCTGCCCCATACAGACTCGGGAACAGGTGAGACAACATGCCCTGGCTGAAACACCTGGTGGTACTCCGGTGTGGCAGCGCTAGTGCAGAAAAGGTCTCATTGGGATATAATGCATTAAGTCCACCTTCCAAAGCAGCCATTTTCTCCAGGAGAAATTATCTTAGTTTTCTGGAAATCAAATGTCATCATGAGAGAGCACCATTCTACCTCTGGAGTTTCGCAACCATAATGACACACATCAGAGTTATAGAGGCTCCACTGTGAGATCTTCATGAAGCAGAAAGACTGCAGATGTGTAGAAATATCCCTGCCCCCAACTCTTCTGACCACAGGCATTGCCTTAATGGTGATAAGGCAGCTGGGAGCCAATGAATCAATGCCAGAAAAGGCATGCAGCAAGCTACAGAGGGGCACCAATGTCCAGTATTATGTCTGTGGGCATTTGGCCAATGATGCAAATGAGGGTTTCTGTCAGCCAAGGGACTAACCAATCAGAACCTGATTGCTCTGCTAGAGCCAATTGGATTGCTCTGTTTAGGGCCAATCAGATTGCTCCGCTTTGGGGCCAATCGGATTGCTCCACTAGGACCAATCCGATTGCTCTACTTAGAGCCAATCAGAAACAGCAGCTGGCTGCCTATAAGGTATAAATGTGCATGAGTTTGCCTGTTTTTCCCTGTTCAGTAGTTGTAGTCTGTTGCTGGAGTTGCTTAATAAAAAGAGCTGTTCTGAAGACTTGGAGTCTGTGATCACTGGACCTGCAGACTTAATATCCAGGCTTTCTTTTTTCTTTACAAAATGCTAAAAGCAAATCAGGGAACCTCCAAACATTGAAACTGAGTGGGGCTTAGGAATGCCAGCTGGCAAATCCTGGGAGCCTTGGGGATTCAGAGCAAGAGGAGGGGGAAAAGGCCCCAGAGGACCCCAACCCAAGCAGCCGTGGCTGCAGAGCAGGCCACTGGGCCACTTGGGGGTGGGTGAGTGGAGTGTTACATAAGGGGAGGGGGATTACTCATAGTGGGTGGGTATTCTTGGGAGGGTGTGGGGGGACATGTCACTTCTGGGGGTGTGGCAGGGAGGTGGGGCCAGCTGACATCACTTCAGGGTTACCTCGAAACCTGCACACGTTTTCAGGGGTTACTATAGCATCTCAGGTTTCCCACGCTCACATTCAGGGAAGTACGTGCTGGAGTCCAGCCCCCAGAGCAACCATTTTCTTCTGGGGAACCGATCTTCGTCGTCTGGAGATCCACTGCAGTAGCAGTGTCCTTTTCAGTAAAAGCTTATATGGGATTCGAGAAAGCATTTAGGCTTCTCCATAACCGGCCCCTGCTCCCTGTGGGTCCAGCCCCAGAATTCCGAAGCAATCTGAGCACGGCCCTATCGGGCCTATGTACCTAACACTCCCATTGAGGGCAAAGGGAGTTTTCTCTGATAAAATGTACAAGAGCGGAGCTTAAGAGCATGGAACACAGAGCCGCAGAAATGTACGTGGTTTTAAACTGAAACAAGCAGAACGATCCCCCCAAGGAGAGTTTGTGGGATTTAAACCCTTTTAAACCCTGCCTTGTAATCAGATCGCTCTTTTCCTGCTGTCCCGATCCGATCCCTGAATGCAAAGCATTTTTATTAACATTTCTGGCAAGCTCCTTTTTGAATCGAGAAAAAAAAATATTTCAAAAATTATCGGGAATAACTGTTTATATCATAAGGTAGTTTATCATTCCAAACACCTGTGTAGGAACTGGGGCTGATAAGAGGACCGCGCTGGGTCTATCTCAGTTTGGGCCATTAGCAAGGTGTGAGCAAGTGTACGGAGTCGCTATCTCTTGGCTCCTATTTAACCAAGATAAGGGATTTATAAAACGGGGCGTGTTCTGCTCGGGGCCTGGCATGTTAAATCTCACCTGAAAAGATAAGCACTTGGAAACTGTAAATTAAATATCAAAACAATGATGCAAAACATTCGGCCGTAGGTTTTATCAGGCCAGCGAGTCATTTTGTGATCAGGTAAAAAGTCAAGTTTCTTTTTCAAAACAAACGGTGTGTCCACGGATGCCGTGCATTACGTGACAAAAGCGAGAGAGTGTCGATTGCCTGGAGGAGAGCCTGGGTATGAAAATGCTGGGACAATGTGGGCTTAGAACAGGAGTGGCCTCCAGCTTGCATTGCCTGCTCGATTTTTTTTGTTCTTTGCTAAAATTCCCATGAGCTAGAGCAGTGGGGATCTGGGATCCTGGGGATCGGGGATCTTGGGGATCGGGACCCCTTTGGGGGTCGAATGACCCTTTCACAGGGGTTGTGGCAGGGCGAGCAGCTTGGCCTGGTGCAGGGGGCGCTGTCACTGTTGCCACTCCTCCTGAAGGCACCGCCAATTTATATACAATCTATAACCAAGTTATATACAATAATGGACGATGGATCTTCACACCATTGGTCAGTTTCGGTTTAATTCCTGTGAAAGAAGACTTGCATAGTTTTATGGTTGGGGGTTGGGAGTCAACACAACATGAGGAACTGTATTAAAGGGTCATGGCATTAGGAAAGTTGAGAACCACTGGGCTACAGACAGACAGACAGACAGACAGACAGACAGACAGACAGACAGACAGACAGACAGACAGACACATATGCACATACCCCAGAGTCACCCCAGAAGTGTGGCAGAGATGTAGACAGAGGTGCAGAAGTGGTGCAGAGGGGCCCCTCCCCTTCCCACCCCCTCCAGGCTAAGGTGACCAGATTGTCCCATTTTTGGAGGGGTGCACCTGATAAATTGTACTTGTTGAAATTAAAAAATATATATTACAATACTATTTTTGCGTTCTGTGAATTCTATGAAACTTTTTGTTGTTCCACATAGACCAAATTTTTAATCAACCCCCCCCCTCCCGGTCAATGGTGTCCCGCTTAACCAATGTTAACATCTGGTCACCTTACTCCAGGCCCATCATTGGCCATTTGGGGAGGGGGGGAGGAAGGTTGACATAACCATATATATCATATCACCTGATAAATGTTATACAATTTGTAATATATATATTAATCCCCCCCACACCCGGCCAAGCTGCTCGCCCTGTCACAACCTCTGTGAAAGGGTCATTCGACCCCCAAAGGGGTCCCGATCCCCAGGATCCCCGATCACCACTGCTCTAGCCCATGGGAATTTTAGCAATATAAAATAATTAACTCCCATCCATTATGGAAATTCTGCCAGGACAATCAAGAAACCCCAGGGTTTCATGAAACCCTGGTTGAGAAATCTGCTGTAAGATTATCAAGGCAAGAGATGTTCAGGGGTCATTTGCCATTGCCTGCCTCTACATAGCCACCCTGGGTGGTTTCCCATCTAACTATTAACCCAAGACAGCCCTGCTTAGCTTTTGAGATCTGACAAGATAGCTTGGGCTATCTGGGTCAGGTTTTAGAAATGTACCAAAACTGTATGTTTCCCTCTTGTAGCTTTTGTTTTATTCTTGTAGCTTTTGATCCTGCCCTTCTTCCAGAGAGCTCTGGGAATCATGCACCATTTCCCGCCAGTCCACGTTCTCCTCCCAGTTACCCCGTGGGGTCAGTGATTGAGCTGAGCTTCATGGCAAAGTTGAGATTTGAATCTGGCTGTCTTCTAGTCCAGGGGTAGTCAGCCTGTGGTCCTCCAGAGGTCCATGGACTACAATTCCCATGAGCCCCTACCAGCAAACTATCAGGGGCTCATGGGAATTGTAGTCCATGGACATCTGGAGGGCCGCAGGTTGAGTACCCGTGTTCTAGTCCAACTGAGCTGGACAGATACTTATTCGGGATGCTTGAGGCTGATTGATGGCTTGTAGGACCCATTGCACCACCCAGGTTCTCTTCTCAATGAATACTTTGCTACCCTATGTTAAGAGATGTTACATATCTACTCCTAAAACAGACCATAAGAAGAGACTTGTTGGATCAGCCACGTGTGAACTCTTTCCCAAGGATTCCAGCTGCACTTAAGGACCCATCAGAAACTGGGCAGAGGATGGACCTCCATCTGAGGAGGTGATATGAATAAAGACCCTAGGCAAAGTCCAAATCCTGTTCCTGGGGGCCTGGAAAAAAGGTTTCGTAACCTTTCGTTGTAAAAACCTCACTGCTGTTGAGGGATATTTGGATGGAGTTACAACACTTACACGTTCGTGCCTCAAGGTACATCTCCTCCTACTACCGTATTTTTACTAGGGCTGACCTTCCGACAGCGCAGGAAATCCCCTTGTAGGCAAATTCCCATACCCAGTCATCCTGCTGTTTAGTCTGCCTTGGCTCAAGTAGTGGCTTGCTCGTTCTTTTGATTGGCAACCATGGTCCTAAAACAACAAATGTACAGAGCAAGTCTCCCTAGGACAACCTCTCCCCCCTCCCCAACCCGAAAACCCTTTCAGCTTTATTTGGATTGAAATTCGATGAGATCCACGCCAGACAGGAAGCTCTCCTCTCTCATGTAGCCTTAACAGGATGACACATTTTCTCACAGAACGAGTAGCTGGGCTGGAGAAACCCACGCTATGGCAGCTTTCAAGCATTTCTTCTTAAAACTTTCAGAGGTGGGAACTGAGGTGCATGGGTGTGTTTTTATGTTCCTTAAATTAATTGTTAGGTTGAGAAAGATGGCCATTTGAACAGCTCACGGGGGATTAGGAAATCATGTGAGAGCACCAGACCTTTGGAACATGTTGTGCTAGATCAGGGGTAGTCAACCTGTGGTCCTCCAGATGTCCATGGACTACAATTCCCATGAGCCCCTGCCAGCAAATGCTAGATGACACCTAGTGCTGGTCAAGCCAGGAAGCCACGGGTTTCTGCCTGCATGACTTCAGGAAGGCTGTTAGTGACAGGACATTGTTGATGTTGTTAATTCGTATGGTTGCTAAAAGTCTGTCCTGAGTGAGGTCTGAACCCAGGTTGAAAAGGATCAAGAAGAAGAAGAAGGAGAAGAGCAGGGTTTTATACTCACTGAAGTAGTCTCAAAGTGGCTTACAATCACCTTCCCTTCCTCTCCCCCACAACAGAAACCCTCTAAGGTAGGTGAGGCTGACAGAGCCCTGGCAGAACAGCTCTGTGAGAACAGCTCTAATAGGACTGTGATAAGCCCAAGATCAAAGGCAAATATGTAAAGATGCCAGCTCTGGGATGGAAAATACCTGAAGATTTTAGGGGAGGAGCCTGAAGAGGGTGGGGTTTGGGGAGCGGTGTAACACCATAGAGTCTAACGTTCAAAGTAGCCATTTGCTTCTGGTGAACTGTCCTCTGGAGCTAAGTAGCAGTCCCAAGAGATCTCCAGCCACCACCTGCAGGTTGGCAGCCTGATGTGTCCTCCGGGAATCCCTGGTGTTGCTTGGCAACCACCTGCTCAGTCCCCTTTCCTGGAAATGGTTAAGTCAGACACAGGCTTATCATTGGCCAACTCCTGATTTACATGAGAGCTTTTTACATGATTGCATCATAGCTTCCTTTTTCCATTCAAAGGAAACAAAGAAAGTGGGCATGCTGATTTGCCTTCTGACCAGCTGAAAGGAAGAAAACTTTGGTTCATGGTTCTGGTAATGCTTCCAAATAAGTTTTTAAAAGGAAGATATCCAGGCGGGTGGTTGAGTGCAGTGTGGCTTAGCAATTCCAAAAAGTCCAAAATAGAACAGAGAAATGTTCTTTGAGAAATGCTACCATGGTTTTCTAAGTATCTTTATGTATACCAATTCATAATTGGAGTGATCAGATTAGGTGCAGTTCTATACCCATTCTCTGTCTTTTTTCTTTTCTCACCATCAGAATAGTTCATCAGTGGAATCTGCTGCCTAAGGAGGTGGTGAGCTCCCCCTCACTGGCTGGACCAGGGGTAGTCAAACTGCGGCCCTCCAGATGTCCATGGACTACAATCCCCATGAGCCCATGCCATCGTTCGCTGGCAGGGGATCATGGGAATTGTAGTCCATGGACATCTGGAGGGCCGCAGTTTGACTACTCCTGGGCTGGACAGATACTTATTCTGGATGCTTGAGGCTGATTGGACTAGATGGCTTGTAGGACCCCTTCTAACTCTATTATTTTGTGATCCAATGACAATGCCCTGAAACCCAGTTTATTGCCCAATGTGGAGAGGCAGCCACATCTCCACCCATGAAGCTGCCTTATACTGAATCAGATGCTTGGTACATCAAGTTCAGTATTGTCAATTCAGCTCTCCAGGGCCTCAGGCTGAGGTCTTTCCTTTGAACTGGAGATGCCAGGGATTGAACCCAGGACACTCTGCATGCCAAGTGGATGCCCTACCACCGAGCCATGGTTCTTAATCCTTAATCCTAGCATCATGCTGGATGCTGGTAGGGTTGTCAGAGCCCTCACTGCTACCAGCAGGGTTAACCAGGTCCATGCTGGGAAACTCCTGGAGATTTGGAAGTGGGGTCTGGGGTGGGCAGGGACCCCAGTGGGGAACAATGCCATAGAAGGCACCTTCCAGAGCAACCTTTTTCTCCAGGAGAACTGATCTCTGTAGTCTGGAGATGAGCTGTAATTCTGGGGGGTCATCGGGTCCCACCTGGAGGCTGGCCTCCCCAGGTGACGGCGAGAAGAAAAATCACAAATGAAGCCTTGCTGGCAACAATGGACTCATTTGCCTTTGCACATTGGCTCCTTCTGCGTTTACAACAGTGTAAAGCAGGCTTTATCAACAAGGGTTTAGTGAAACTCTGTTGTTTCTTGACAGACCTGGAAGGATTTCCTGAATGGGTGGGAGTTCATTAATTTAAATATATTTTTTAAAATTTGTTAAACATTTATCAGTGATATGACCATCTATGGTCAAGTCAACCCATCCAGCCCTCAAAATGTCCAATGATGGGCCAGGAGGGGGTGGGAAAGGGACGGGCCTTGGGTGGGCATGTCCACAATTCTGCTTCCCAACCGTATTCTGCACAATTGCCCCACTTCTGGGGTTTCTCAAAGCCTGAAGAATATTTCAGGGGTTTCTCATGGGTAAAAAAGTTGAGAAAGGCTGGTGTCAAGAGACCATTTGAAGAATTCTGAAAGAGCCTTCCAGCTTTGTCCTATAATCTTGGTGTTTCATTCATTCATTCATTCATTCATTCATTCATTTGGATTTTTATACTGCCCATTCTTTACAGTTCTGGGCAGTTTTATATTTTAAGATTACCCTGCTGTTAATTAAGTCTTGCTGTTGATAGATGTTCTGATTGTAAATCTCTTCTGTGACATGGAACCCACTTGGAAGACTGATGTGTCTTTTTTTTTAGGAACTTCAGCACATCTTCAAATATAAACAGTGTTTTGTCATATGATGCAATGTTGGGGGGGGAAAGTTGACCGATGATTTATAGTGAAGGAACATGCAGACTATTAAAGACTTGCTTGACGACACTCCTGTTTATAATAACGAGACACTTGATTTGAAAGTATTTGGGCAAGTCCTCCTAAAGTGCTAAGTAGGCAGTAATCACGGAGAACTCCGTCCGTGAGTCAACAAATTGCTCTCCTGCACTGATCAAACATTTCTGGCATTTCTATTTTTAAAACATAGCCATGGTTTAGGGGCACACAAGCCTTGGGCTTGCACATATACACAGTGTGTCTCGAGTTATTTATTGTACTTTCATTTGGCAAAGTCTGGACTGAAAATAACCCAAAGAGGCAGCTGTTCTGCTCATAATTCCTTACATGTGATTTCAATTTGCAGCTAAGAGGAGGGATGAGATACCCATTTAATCACCGTGATAAGGGCTGGAGGAAAACAACTACCGTTGTTTTCAGACCTGGCGTTGGAGGAGCAACATTTCTTAGAGGTGGCAAAGGATGACATTTTAGCGCTGTTTGTCAAATCGCAAATCAACAAGCTACTGTGGCTGTGTGACGTTCATCCAAGAGTCCTTAAGGAACTTGAATTGCACTTCCCAAACCCTTCTAGGTCCGCTGAGGCCTGGAGGCTTAGAAAGGTATAAGGCTGCTGAAGAATTGCACCATTCTATGTGAAATTGCTGGGGTTTTGCTAAAAGTGACTCAACCTAACATTGAAATCTGCCTTCTTAGCAGAGGGCTGGAAAGTTGCCAACATAACTATAATTTTTTTTAAAGAAATCAAGGCAGCACCATATTACATATTTAATTTGAAAAAAAAGAAATCAATATTTATTTTAAAAAGAAAGAAATCAAGGCAGCACTATATTACAACCATATTAGCTACACTTTTGTCTCTGATACGTTAATAGAAAGCATCATTTAAGACAGGATTATGAAACAAATAGAATAGCCAGCCTTGTTAAGGAAGAATGGAAAGAAACTTCTGGGATCTTGGAGAAGGGTTACCAATTTTGGGTTCGGAAACTGCTGGAGATTTGGACATGGAGCCTTTGAAGGGCAGGGCTTAGGAAGGGGCGGGACCCCCGTGGCTATACTGCCCTACAGTCCAATTTCCAAAGCAGCCATTTTCTCCAAGAAAACTAACCATGGTCACCTGGAGATCTGGTGTAATCACTCAAAGTCTCCAAGCCCTACCTAGAGGTTGGCAACCCTAAGTGTTAAGAGGCATATTGTTGTGTATGTGAGGCAGCAGAGGGCTGAGCTTGGGGTCTGGAGCAGGATCCAAGCAGCTCCGAAGAACAACCAATGAACTGTCAGGTCCCCACCCGCGGGGCCCAATGAGTTTGAATCAATCAAGCACCACTAAGCCAATCAGGCTCGACCTAGGGCGATTCAACCTCCTGTAGATATGTATATAAGTGGGGGCTTGTCCAGACAAGTCTCCAGTCTGCATGGTTACCTTCAATATGTACCCACTCCTGGAAGCAATAAAGAGCTGCTTGATGCACGACCGCGTCTCGCTTATTTCCTAGCGAACCCACTCTACAACACATATAATGGCATAAATGACATTATGACCTGATGAGAACCCTGATTGAACAGCAAAGAACTCCAAAAAGGTCTTTTCAGACTGGGCAAAGGAAATGCAAGTATATATAAGTATAAATCAGGTTTTCTCAACCAGGGTTTCGTGAAACCCTGGGGTTTCTTGATGGCCCTGGAAGGGTTTCCCAAAAGGATGGGAGTTATTAATGTTTTTAAAATATTTTCACATGTGTTCAACATTTAGTGGGGTGATATGACCATATATGGTCATGTCGCCCCCCCTCCCCAAATGGCAGCCCAAACACATTCCTGTTTGCATTTTCTGGTGGTGAGGTATCAACAGGGAGGTGGGGGGCGTGGGATGAAGCAGCCCTCTCCAATCAGCTAGGTGTCTGTTTAAACCTTACTTTGAACACACAATCACTCATTGGGGTCCAGTGACCATGGCCAGCCTCTCAGAAATCTACCCAAACATAAATAGAAATTATTACACAAAGAATCCCAAAAAGAGGAGGGGATGTTTCATTTTTGTGGTGTTTCTCCATAGCTACGAGGAAGTGCACTTAAAAAAAAAATTGGGGGCACAGGGCGAAGGAAGTCTGAGTCCCCGATACAACCCCCATGCTGGGATTGGTGGCTTGGAGTGATTGACAAGCCAAGGAGTTGGGGGGGGAGTTTGGTTTTCCCTTGTTGCTTCATTGGGAGACAAAAAGCCACGATGAGGTGGCAGGAAAACATGGAAGGAGTATCTCATCAGGAAGCTTGCAAATGCCCAGCTTCCAATCACGCGTTTTGCAAGCAGGAGGTGGCGCAAGTTCTACGCCTCTGTGTAGAATCGGTCTGAATATGTTCCAGAAAGCTCAGACCATTGACAACAATGTAGAGTCAGTTAAATAAATAAGAGGAGATGTGAGATCAGCTCCCAAAGAGCCCCAAAGAGCTCAGAGATCCCTGGAGGGAGTTTGAGAGGATGAAATTCCAGATGGGCACCCTCCTGGGATGCCTTGAAGTCACCCATCTCCTAAATGCTAATGGAAGCATTAAATATTTGTGTGGCGCATACATTTCCTTGTAATCTATAACCACCACATGGAGTGTGGTATTATTATCTTCATGGATGACGTGGTAAGGAAACGTGCTTTATAGGATTGCCAACTCTGGTTTAGGAGATCCCTGGAGATTTAAGAGAAGTGGGGCCAGGGAAGGGAGAGGGACCTCCATAGGGTATAATAGCAGAGAGTCCACCCTCTAAAACAGCTATTTGTCCCAGGGGAACTGATCTCTGTAGTCTTTGTAATCTAGAAACCAGGAGATTCCATGTGATCTCCAGGCCCCAACTTGAGATGGTCACCTACTGGGTTACCTAAGGCAGGGGTAGTCAACCTGTGGTCCTCCAGATGTTCATGGACTACAATTCCCATGAACCCCTGCCAGCAAACGCATGAACATCTGGAGGACCACAGGTTGGCTACCCCTGACCTAAGGCATCAAGCGAGGGTGTGGCAGAGGCAAGATACCAACTGGGATTTTCCTGATCCCCAGCTTGGTTTCTTTTGTGTGAAACATGCTGTTGGAGAAAAGTTTTATGGGTACCAAAACGATACATAATTGGCCAAATGATCGGATACAGGGGTTTCATGAAACCCTGGGGTTTCTTGGCAGCCCTGGTAGGATTTCTAACCAATTGGGTGGGACTTAATTTATAATTTATATATTTTTCACATTTAAAAATTTATTGGGTGATATCATCTTATATGGTTATGCCGATGCGCACACACACACACCCCTCCAAAAATGGCCAATGATAGGTGTGGATGGGATGGAAAGAGGAGGGGGCCTGGTCATAATACTCCTTGCTGACTGAGGTTCATCATACATGGTAGCTACTGGAGTCTAAAGAAGTAAGTACTGTCATGCTGTGGGGGTGGCAGAGGGCGATGGAGAAGCAAATGTCTGCCCCAACCTGTTCCTGGCCCAGCACAGTCGGTCACTGGGCTGTTTCTGTTGGGCAGGGGAGGGCAGGGAACAATAGAGCTTGACGTCACATTCAGTGGGAGGGTCTGTGTGATGTCATTTCTGGTGACATGTGACTTCTGGGGGCGTGGCTGGGAGGTGTGGCCTGCTGACTTCACTTCCAGAGTTTCTCAAAGCCTGAAGGATGTTTCAGGGGCTTCTCAACAGTGGAAAGGTCGAGAAAGGCTGGGTTACATGATCAGAAGACCAGACTCACTAGAAAAGACAATAACACTCGGAAAAGGTATGGGCAGGAGGGAAAAAGGAAAGTCCAACATGAGAGGGATGGACTCAGTCAAGAAAGCCAGGGCCCTCCGTTTGCCAGATTTGAGCAAGGCTGCTTATGATGGGATGTTTTGGAGGACATTAAGTCATCGGGTCGCCATAAGCTGGAAGCAACTTGATAGCACAGAGCACAACACAGGCAGCTTGGCCGTGGCAGTATTCCTTCTGGAATCAGCGGGACAGACTTCTGAGGAAACAGAGAGGGGATCAGGCTGCAAGGCTGCAGTCCAATTAGGACTGATTAACATGGAACGGGCCTGAGCCCAGAGTTTACTTTTCAAAGGAATGCCGAACCTCTGTGTAATTACTACCAATCAAAGCATATAAAAGCCGATGGGCGATGTACGGCACTCGGCTTTTTAAAAACCTGGGCTGTGTGTGTTTTGGGTTGTCTCTTGACTTATTCATCTTTCCAACACTTGGGCAAGTTTCCTCATTTCTGAGCAGCCTCACAAAAGCCAACCACAACAGCTTTTCTTTTGAAGTCTTCCCTTTAAAACCGATTCCCTTTCAGATGTTAACCGAGAGTGAGGGGCGTCATTTCCCACCCGCCCTCTAAAATTTTCCTCTGTGGATAAGAATTGACGGTGGAGGGGGGGGAGGGCCGAATTTGAAGCGGGCGAAATGTTTCTGCAAAATTAGTAACATGCATATGGCTGAACGACACCAAACCCCTGGAACAGGGTGGGATTGGACATGAGGACGGCTCCAGCACACAAGTATTTCCTTTTCCCATGTTCATTGAGAAAGGGACTGTGTGCGCATAAAATGTTTTCTAGTCTGTAGGGACCTGACCCACATCATCTTGCACATTCTGAACCAGTTCAACACATCGCATTTCAGCTCAAATCCTGTTGCATCAAAATAAGCTGGAAACGGCATGCGCTGAATGTTTTTGTTGGATTTATAGCCACTCCTGTCTCTTATGAATGATGTTCTTGGAGCATGGCTGCATCTAAGTTGATGATTCTTAAGCTGTGGTTTGAGACCCCCAAAGGGGGTGTGATTATGGTTGGGGGTCACCACAACATGAGGAACTGTATTAAAGGGTTGCAGAATTAGGAAGGTTGAGAACCACTGTTCTAGGCTTTCTCACCCAGGGTTATATGTCTGGATTTGATATTGATTCAGTGTTTGCAGAGCATTAGATGCCATGTAGAATTCAGGGGTGATCAATTCCGGAACCAAAGCCTTGCAAACAAAAGGGCATGAAAACTTCACTTGTGGTTATACCTCAAGTAAGATATCTGGAGGTCCAGGGAATGGTAGCCATACAGGTTCTGTTTGGTAGCAATTTGGTGGGAGCTATACAGGTCCAGGGATTGGCTCACCTGTATTTGGGACAGGTGAGCACAGTATATTTGGCCATCCTTATTTCTGAGCTTTGTACACAACCTGGTAGATTTAATGAATGAAATGAGCAGAAAAGCTCATCTGCCTTAAGAATTCCCTCACATTTAAATGGATACTAGAAAACTATCTTCGTAGATGCTGTTCCATTTTCTGAAGCTACCAATTTCAGGTTATCTCTGCGAGACATTTTCAGGAAAGGATAAAGAGGGGACTGGATCCACTGATGCAAGGAGCCTTGCTCTGAGTACAAGATTTATCACGAGAGAATTGTTGGATTTGACTCTTCAATGCCTAAATATAACTTCAAAATGTTCAGGTCTTGACCCTTTGGGTGACATTTTGATTTCCGTTGTAAATATGTTTGCACTATTTAATGTTAATAAAATAGTGTCATTCTTTTTAAGGCCCTTACTGCATGGAGGACATTGCACCGGGCTGCTGCACCGGGCTGCAGTGGGAAAAGAAGAGCCAAACTGAGGTGGATTGAATCGATCAAGGCAGCCAAGGCCCTCAGTTTGCAAGACAGGAGCAAGGCTGGTAATGCCGGGATCTTTTGCTGGACATTAATTCATAGGGCTGCTGTTGCGTTTGTGGTTGTGCCATGTTGCCAGAAACACACTTACACACATGTCCTGCAACACGTGTATATTCAGCATAGGGGTATTTGCTTAGTGAGAGGTGGTAGTTCAAAAAAATGGATCCTTTGCCAATGTTTACGAGGTCATTACACCCTTAAGAACTCAAGGTAGACACAAATAGTTATAGTAAAAATAGTAACAGTCTTTATTAGAAGGACAATAACAAAACAGGCAAAAATATATGTAACACACTAGAGGAAAATAGAATGGGAAAAGAGGTTTCAGTATAATTACCAGTCTCGATAAGCATAAAGGCAGAGAAAGAAGAAGAAGAAGAAGAAGAAGAAGAAGAAGAAGAAGAAGAAGAAGAAGAAGAAGAAGAAGAAGAAGAAGAAGAAGAAGAGTTGGTTCTTATATGCCGCTTTTCTCTACCCGAAGCGGCTTACAGTCGCCTTCCCTTTCCTCTCCCCACAACAGACACCTGGGTGAGACTGAGAGAGCCCTGATATTACCGCTCGGTCAGAACAGCTTCATCAGAGCTGTGGCAAGCCCAAGGTCACCCAGCTGGCTGCATGTGGGGGAGTGAAGAATTGAACCCGGCATGCCAGATTAGAAGTCTGCACTCCTAACTACTATATCAAACTGGCTCTCCAGACACAAGGTGGCTTTGTGAAGCCACTGTTTATATATGTTTTTTAGGGAGGGGGCTTTGTGATGTAACCCAGGTGGACACATGATAGAATTTTCCATGGGGCAGCATGTTGGGCAATGCCCCGGCCAGGTCTGGAGAAGGGTGTTGATGGGCTTAGACCAAGGAATTAATGGGTCTAAGAAAGGGAACCATCATGTCTCAATGGGTCTAGCTGCTGAGATTTCTCCCTGGCAGAGGGGCCAAGCATGAGTCATAGGCGTGAGACAAAGGAGTTCACCCAGGAGCCCCTGGACAAACAGGCTTCTGCCAGGCCACTGAATCAGCAGTACAATGGAATGGGGGAGAAGGAAGAGAGCAATACATGTTTTAGGTGGTTTCTGTAATTCCTAACCTGTAGTGAAGGATAAGATGAAGGGGTGGGGGGGGGGGTTCCAGCCGTGTCTTGGCAGGTTTTTAACATTGTCTGGCTTTGGCACAAGCCTAGACTTTGGACAGTGCTACTGGTTATGGAAAACCAATGTGTCAGCCTGTGAGGCAGGGTCCTGCCATACCTAACAGCGGAGGACCAAGCTTGATGTTCGAGGCAGGGTCAGAGCGGGCAAGGTAATTGATCAATGTGCAGCTAGATCCCGCTGGCTGGATCCAGTCAGTTTAAACTGAAACTGACCAATAGCATGCAGTGTCAGGAAGATCCTTTGTCTGCTCATGCATATAAGTTGAGGTTTTGCAGGGGTTTGTTGGTTCAGTTCAGGACTTCTTGTACTACTCTGGGGTCTTAATACAGAGCTCAAATCACTTCCAGTGTCCGTGTCCACCTCTGAACCCACATATTTAACAGTTGCCATAAGTCAGAAACAAATTCACGGCTCCTATTTTTGCAAAATAGCACCCTCTAAGGCAGGGGTAGTCAAACTGCGGCCCTCCAGATGTCCATGGACTACAATTCCCAGAAGCCCCTGCCAGCATTCGCTGGCAGGGGCTCCTGGGAATTGTAGTCCATGGACATCTGGAGGGCCGCAGTTTGACTAGCCCTGCTCTAAGGGGAAGACTTGTACATCCTCCCCTTAGAGATCTACCTTTTCTGTTGTCTTCGAACTATGGAGAGGAAGTCTTCTCTTCCGGGGGCTTTTTGAACGTGTCAGGAAAAAATCAGAGTCATGTGACCTTTGTCTTAACTGACAAAAGGCCCTCGTTTCCCGATATTAGTTCTCGTCACCTTTCTTTTGACTACTCCTTTGGAGGGGAAAGGCTTACAACTTGTTAAGAATAATTGCCATTTGTTTAATAATTCACTTTCTTTAGACAAAAAAATAAAACATTCCGAGCCTCATTGTTATGCCTTTTTGTTGAAATTCCATGGGAAAACATACCACGGTGCTTGGTATGAAAGTAATTTCATCAAACAGCTTTCTTTCCGCTGCCAGTGCTTTGAGCCGGCTGAGGTTTTCATTACTAATTGACTTTATTAGCATGTCCAACCATCAATGTTCTTATTAATATTTCAGTCGGAAATACAGCGAGATGGGATAGGTAGCACATTTAGGTCATCAAAACAGTGTGAGGCCTTGCGGAATCCCATACAATAGCATTAGTAATAGCCTGCCCCCCAAAAGCTTATTTTAGAACATTTGGGAGTTACCACGTGGGGATGGGGTTGTTCTGGTTTCTCTGTTGCTGGAAATGATGCAATAAGATAAAGTTCAGATACAGGCAAAAATATATACAGATACAGGCAAAAACGCAGATAAAGTTCAGCAAACATGGAGCTTCCACATGGCAAAGCTCCCAGCAGTTTCCCTGCCTTGCCCCCCGAAATTCGTTACCCTCCTTCCCTGCACTTTCAAAAAAATCAGTATGGGGCTAGCAGTATATCTATATGCCACTGTAGCAGGCTCTCTGAATTCCCAGCTTAAATTTAAAACAAAAAGTAAGTCTCTATCCTTTTCCCTCGCAAAGATATGCCTCTTTCCTTATATCTCCACAAGGGAATGGACTCGTCTCCTTCAACCTTTGGACAATGGAGAAGCCCTGAAATAATTTTTCAGGCTTCAAGGGGCCCTGATAGTGATGTCAGCTGGCCTCAGCTCCCTGCCATGCTACTTGGAAGTGACACGGCACCAGAAGTGACATCACTACCCGCGTTAACAGGCAGGCTCAGGAAGGCTCAGGCAGGCTGAGAGGACAGCGACAGAAGGCAGTTTAAGGCAAGTATAGGCAGGCAAGTGCATCGGCTCAGAAACTACGAGAGAACTCACTCATGCTCAGGAGGGGGAGAGGGGGGAGCAATGGCAGTGACAAAGTCCATTAAGCTTGTGGCCTAGTCCATTAAGGCAGGAGGGGAAAGTCTGTAGACCCCCGCCAGAGCTCCTGCAGACCGCTGGGGGTTCTGGAACGCTTGGTTGCATGATCCCTCGACTAGAGACTCACTTTTCTGTTAAATGAAAGAAGAGAATCCAGAGAACATGCTACACCTATTGTTACAACTGTACTGGATTGACTCAATCAACGAAGCCAGAGCCCTCAGTCTACAAGATCTGAGCAAAGCTGCTCTCAATGGGATATTTGTGGAGACATTAATTCATAGAGTGGCCATAAGTCATACGCAACTTCACTGCACGTAATGCACACACACACACAGAGCACCGAACAGGAGTGATTTCATTTTGGTTCTGCCTGTCACAGCTTCAAATCGTAATGTAAGCAACAACTGTAAAAAGCACAAATGTCCTCTTTTTGTAAGCATTTGAATGAAATGGTCTTTTTTTTTTCCATTTCAGGACTTTTGGGGGGGAGGAATAAAGTTTTCCGCAAACGTTTCTGGCCTATCTTTTGAGGACATGGGTCAAAAGATGGAAACGATCTTTGCAAGAGCCATTTGTTTACCAGATCTTACCTCGTGGCCTTTAAGAAAACATTGGACGTGAAAGAACGCAGGGCTCCAACGTAGCAAGCAGTCATTGGACCCAGATGCCAAACTGGAGGGATCTTCTTACCAGCAATAACATCTGGCTCTTTGGCCAAGCCCCTTGGCTAGCTGATCTTACAGCTGTTTGCTTCTCCAGATTGTTTCATGCTCTGTTACACTGGGTTCTATTTTGAGTTGACAGAGGCCGTGTCACCCACTGTTGCTTCACCCACTGTTCCGCTTATTGCATCATTTCGGCTTATGACCAGATTCTTGGCTTATCCAAAACAGAGAGCTTATAAAGCTATTCAAAGGGATCCAGGCAATATCTGCAAAGACAGAAGGAGGAGGAAAGCTAAATATGTAAACCACTTGTCCGATTTGGATGCCATTAAAGGTACAGGAGCACGGCCAGGAAAATGGTAGTTAAGCCTAATGTTTACACATGTGACAAAAATTCTGATAATTTATAAAATGAAGCCTGTCCAGATCTCAATGTCCCATTCCACCACCACCCCCTTCTCAGTCCATGTGGCACTTTTAATTTCTTAAAGAAAACACAGGGTTAGATTGTGTAACAGGAAGTGTTCATGGGCATGGACCTTGCCTACCTTTCTCCAGCTTGTGACTTCCCAAAATCTGATGCTGGAAGTCAGATATGGAGAGACCCATGGATAAAATAACAAACTGGAACATGTCCAGAGGAGGGCAACAAAGATGGTGAGGGGGTTTGAAGACCAAGACATATGAAGAAAGGTTGGGGAGCTTGGTCTGTTTAGCCTAGAGAGGAGACGACTGAGAGGGGATCTGATAACCATCTTCAAGTATTTAAAAGGGTGCCATATGGAGGATGGAGCAGAATTGTTCTCTCTTATCCCAGAGGGATGGACCAGAATGAATGGGATGAAATTAATTCAAAAGAAATTCCATCTAAACACCCAGAAGTTCCTGACAGTTAGAGCGGTTTCTAAGTGGAACAGGCTTCCTCAGGAGGTGGTGGGTTCTCCATCTTTGGAAATTTTTAAACAGAGGCTGGATAGCCATCTGACAAAGAGGCTGATTCTGTGAAGGCTCAAGGGGGTGGCAGGTTACAGTAGATGAGCGATTGGGATGTGAGTGTCCTGCATAGTGCAGGGGGTTGGACTAGATGACCCATGAGGTCCCTTCCAACTCCGTTATTCTATGTTTCTATAATTTTACCACCAAAGAATACCAAGGTCGTGATATAGACGCAACCAATTGCAAAGCACTTCTGAATATATTTTGCCTTGATAACTTCACCATGGATCAACATAACCCAGCAGTGCCTTGCCGGCAGGGAGGGAGGGAGGGAGGGAGGGAGGGAGGGAGAGAGAGAGAGAGAGAGAGAGAGAGAGAGAGAGAGAGAGAGAGAGAGAGAAAGAAAGAAAGAAAGAAAGAAAGAAAGAAAGAAAGAAAGAAAGAAAGAAAGAAACTACCACTGGATGCTACTTCTAGTATCTGTAATTAACAATTTCTGGATTTGTAATGATGTTATCACCCACCTAAGATTATCCTGTAAAGCTTAGCTGTAGAGAGAGTCAAAATATTAGAGACTTGCTGTTTTTTTAAAAAAATACATTTTTGGGCATACATCTGTCAAATAAACTCCTGAGGTTTTTTAAAGCCAGCTTTATCCCAGTTGTGACTGGCTGGGGGAAAAAACAGTATGTTGAGGATGAAATTACTTGCCTCCATTGATAGAACACAGATGCAAATCCTTCAAAAGAAGTATCTCGAGGACAATTGGGCGTTCTTTTGTGACCCCTGGTGGTGAATTCTAATAATGAGTCTTCAAAATGAAGTTGCTTGCTTGTTTAATTGGCTTTCAGCAAACTGGAAGAAGGTGGTGTTTTATGTGGCATGCATGTCAGCTATTACACTTTTCACATCTGCATATTACCCGTGTTTTATACCATTTGGCGTTTTAGTATTCAAATTTCCTGCTAACAAAAAGAAAAATGCATTGGCCGTGAAATTGAAACCATTCATTTCTTATTGATCCCAGTAAAGGACCGTCTCTCCGTAATGGAAGAAAAGCTTTGCTGGGTCAGACTTCTGCCCTATCTAATCCAGCCTAAGCTAGAAATATTGCAAGTGTAAGACAAACTTTGCTTGTAAAGAAATAACTTGAAATTCTAGAAAACTATTTTTTTTTAAATAGATAATCCCCCCCTGGAAGGGTTTCTGGAATGAGTGGGAAATAATTATTTTTAATATATCTTTTAAAATTTGATAAATGTTTATTGGGTGATATGATCATATATGGTCATGTCAACACTCCCGCCTCCTCCCAAATTGGCCAATGATGGGCCTGGAGGTGGTGGGAAAGGGAGGGGCCCTGCGTGGGCGTGTCCACATAGATGCTTCCCAACCATATTTTGCACAATCACACCATTCTGGGGTTTCTCGAAGCCTGAAGAATGTTTCAGGGGGTTCTCAGTGGTAAAAAGGTAGAGAAAGGCTGTGTTAGTGTCTTTCACAAACAGTAGGGAAACCAATAGATTTGAAAACCTTCCATCTGTAGGCCCTTCCATGAAGACTTAGATTATCCTTTTCATTTACAGCTTTCGCAGATAAGCTGATCGCTCTTGAAATCCAGAGGTGCACAAGCAGAAGAGCTCAACGTAAATGGGAAAAGAAACAGAAGCACAGAGGCACTAAGAAGAGGTCACGTTCCTGATTGTTACCATCTGGGGTGAGGTCCCGGCATAACACAGGAACGGGGCTTGCGTGTGTAAACACCGGCTAATTGGCGAGCAATGCAGAGGAACCTGATCCTGCATTAATGAGAGCGCTGCCATGGGGCCACCAAGAGACAACTGCTGGGAAGCACCAATCACTCGTTTGGGCAAGTGGCATTCTCGGCTCACCTCGCTCAGTTCCAGCCCTTTTGCTTGTGGGCTGTCAGTTTCGTAGGCAGAGGAGGAAGCAGCGAGTCGAAATGGTCTTGAAGCTCAAAATCTGACGCTTGACAGGCTGCAAACGGCCCTTGGAAACCCTTTGTGAATGTGTGTTACATTCATTACCATACGTAGCCTTACTGATGCTGGTGTCCATAAGGAATAGAAGAGGATGGAAATTTTATACACACACACACACAAAGACACACACACAATAATTGCTCTAGGGTTATTCGTCATTCAACGAAGTAAGCGCTTCTTTGTGCTTATCCTTCCTGTTCTAGTCCTCTGCATGGGTTTGCTGACAGCAAACTGACAAAATAGTGGGCTTTCTTTGAGCTGATAATTAAAGCAGGAGTCCAGGAGCGGTCCTTTCCGTCTTAGACCTGAGCTTAAGGATGGTTTTAAAGAGCAGCATTGCACAGTGCTTTTGCAGAGCTTAAAACACTTTGCATGTGTCACCTTTGTACTGTTTACAGGAGCCCTTTAAAGAAAGGAAATATGGACAGCTGTGGACTTATTTACGTCTCAGTTCCACAGGGCCTAAAAGACCAGGCTCTTCCACCAGGTGTTTGGTTGAGTCCAGGGCAAGGAAGATAAACAAGGCCCCTCCCCTGATAACCTGCCCTGAGGTGCCGAGCCGAAGGGGGTCCACAAGTCTTTAGGATTTGAGTTTGTTGGGTTGAGGGGTCAGTTGAAGGGTTGGGTTTTATCGTTTTATGACATTTACTCTATTGTTGTAAACCATTACAAGTCAACTGGCCCAGGAGCAATGGTAAGTAAATTGAAGAACAAATGAATGAATAAATGAACAAATGAACTAGCAAACAAATGAATATTTTTATTTTGGGACTTCTATTTTGCCCTGTTTTCAAAAACCCGGGGCAGAGTACATCCTTGTACCATACATAAAATCCCTATATAAAATCTATGATTAATAACAATAAAACAATTTCATTATTAAAATAAAAATATTAAGTATTAAGATTGACCATAGTAGTTTCTGTTATGGGGGGTTCCTTTAGAGGCCTAGCGGGGTCAGGCATAGAGGCCAATGCTATTAGATGTTACTTCTGGCCTCAACCGTGGGCCCGGTGGAACAATTCTGTCCTACAAGCCCTACAGAATTGTCACAGGTCCTGCAAGGCTCTAATTTCATTTGATTGTGTGTTTCAACAGTTCGGGCCTACTTGAGGTTTCCAACCTCCAGGTGGTGGCTGTTGTGTATGTAGCCCTGCCAAGGAGGGAGGATCAAGATTCACAGCCCCTGATTGGCTCATGGCTAGCTGGCTGCCCCATGGAAGCAGGTGGATTCAAACAGTCTAGCCCAGGGGTAGTCAAACTGCGGCCCTCCAGATGTCCATTGACTACAATTCCCAGGAGCCCCCTGCCAGCGAATACTGGCAGGGGGCTCCTGGAAATTGTAGTCCATGGACATCTGGAGGGCCGCAGTTTGACTACCCCTGGTCTAGCCACTGCCTATTTTGACAGCTCGCAGCAGGATTCTCCAGGGATCAAATCAGTTTAAACCACTGTGTAGCCAATCGCCTGCATCTGCGCGACCGTCCATTGTTCTGTAACTGTATATAAAGTGGGGTTTGTTTGAGGGGTGGGGGGATTTCAGTGAAGTCTTGGTGCTGCTTGTATCATGGGTCTTCACCAATGAAGAGCTGCAACGATTACGTTGTTTCTGTGTTCCTGAGCCCATAGATTAAACCATGGATGGAGATCTCCTGGGATTATATCTGACCTCCAGGCGAGACCAGTTCATCTGGAGAAAATGGCTGCTTCAGAAGGTGGACACTAGGGCATCATAGCCAACTAAAGACCCTCCGCTCCCCAAATCTTGCCCTCCTCAGGCTCTACCCCTAAAATCTCCAAGTATTTTCCAACTCGGAGCTGCCAACCCTACCCGGACTGCCGATGGAAATGAAGTGAAGAAGAAGTGGTTTGCCTAAGGCCAACGGAGCTCTTCCGTCAGGCTTATGGTTGAGGCCTGCGCCTCCCCTTTTTAGATCGGGCCCCCCCTCTACATCAGCACTGACTCCTGGTTTCCTGGATAGTTCCGCCGCCATCAGGTGTTTTGGGTTGGGGATTGTTTTTAGATGTTTTATGTATTAAGGGTTTTATGGGTTTTTTTACATTTTGTTACCTGGCGCGAGCCTCAGGGGAGCGGCGGGTTAGAAATCCAATAATAACAATAACAACAACAACAACAACAACAACAATAATGTAAATTCATGGGATTCGAGCTTAGGGGTGAATATTTCACAACTCACTGTTTTTGGAGATAAAGAGTGGCATCTGACTTTGCCTTGAATGCAGAACCACCCAGGAAACTGAAGTGAACTTAAGGTGGCCAACCTCCAGGTGGATTACATCTGATCTCCAGGTAACAGAGATCAGTTCACCTGGAAAAAATGCCCACTTTGGAAGGTGAACTCTGTGGCATTAGATTAAGGGCCTTTACGCACTGGGATCTTTGTTGCAAATTGTTTGCGGAATGAAAAATCGCCATTTAAAATAGTGGAATTCGTCGTTATGCATACCTGCCTTTGTAGTGGAATCAGTTGCGTTTTTTAGCGTTTCCCACAGGCTTCCGGTCTCGGCAGAAATCGCTAGAAAGGAAGCGCTATTGCCAAGCTCGTCCCGCCCCTGGCCGTCAAGCAGCCAATGGGCAGCCGTTAGTATGCTCCCAAACAGCCCCTTTCCCTTTAAGAAAGGTTTTTAAAAAAAAAAAACAGACCCATAGCAACGAATCTAGGTAGATTCGTTGCAACGGAGAGACCCATCCAGCTGCCTAATGTGAGCTGTCGTTTGATTGTATGATCGTTGGCACGCTGCCTCGAGTGATAAAAAAAAAATCCCCCCCCCCTCTCACGGGCCCGATTTTCGGCTGAATTAATGTGTAAAAAATAAAGGGACTTTATTTCAGCAAACGGGCTTTTATGTGGTTTGTGCTTAGTGACTAAAGGTGAAGGACTGAAGCCAGGGAAGCCTCTAAACAGAAAGAGGCTCGCTGGTGCGTTTATCCCCGCTCGCTCGGAGAAAAAAAAATGGCGATCGCTTCGCCGGAAGTTTGGAGGACAGGCTCAGGCGGAGGGACTTTGAAGAACCCGCAACAATGGTAACACACAGGTCTTTAGCGCTAGTGTTGCAGATTGGTTGCAGGAGTGTATCGCTATCCGGAGGATGAATCCACTTTTCTGGATTCCCCTAAAAGCGCTACAACGAAGCGCTTTTTGCTGATTGGTTTCAGGAGTGTTGCAGATTGTCTGCGACGTCGTGCGTTAAGGCAAATTAGTAGCGTTTTCAATTAGCAACCATTGTGCTATTTTGAAGCCGTGCGAAATGGCCCTCAGTCTCTCCACTCCACAAATCCTGACCTCCTCAGACTCCAACCCCCCCCCCCCAACCTGGATAGCCCAGGCAAGCTCGATCCTATCAGATCTTGGAAGCTAAGCAGGGTCAGCCCTGACTAGTATTTGGGTGGGAGACCTCCAAGAATTTGGGTAGTAGTTCCCTCAAGGAACATGAGATGCCATGATGCTGAAGCAGGAAATGGCAAATCACATTCCTCAGATCTCCTGGCTACAGTACACATGCCATACTATAAATAATCCCACCCCTCGAATCTCCAGGTACTTCCGAAGCCAACACTGGCAATCCTAGTTGGCCGCTGATTTTGTTCGGTGGTGCCCTTCAGTACGGGGCAATCAACTTTTCATGCCTGCCTGTTCTCACACAGGCCAATGACAATCAAATGAAGTTCCCGCTCCAGGACTCCACTTGGCTTACAGTGGTTTAAATGACAGTGAAATCAGTTGCAACTCCTAGAAACGAACCCTAAATCCTTGCTGTGCTTGACGTGTTCATTGAAGTTGCCCTTAGAAGCGTCAACGGTGGCCAGTCTATTTGGATCGCCAGGATTTGTGTGTGTGTGCAGCTCTGCAAAAACACTGTGTGAACCCACTCGGCAGGTGTTTTAGTCACTTGGTGCTGAACCAAACAGACCCTCTGCTTAGCTCATGTCTGAGCAGCACAGTCAAACACAGTTAAGTTTGATGGCTGGACACATTTGCTGCAGGATTTGCAGGTTCCTTACAAATTATCATATGTCTGAAGAGAAAAGCTCCATACCTTGTCCCCTGTCAAACGATCCCCCTTGCAAGAACACAAAGTTCCCTTTATCAAAAAAGACATCCAGCGTTCTCATCATCCCGGTCGTTTCTTGCCAGAATCCTGTTTCGGCTTTCAAAATTACTCACGAGTGAGGCAATCCCACAGTCTCTCTTCCAATGTACAGTTCATTAACATTCTTCCCGGTTTTATGATCAAAGTTTTGCACTCAGTCCCATTCCACGATTTCCTTTCAGTATATTCCAACTCTTTTACAAACTCAATGTGTTGTGTATTTTTCAAGAGACCTTCTTGAACTTTTCCCATTAAATCTAGAGGGTGAAGCAGTGGACATGGCTGTACATGGAAAAATGGTTGTGGAGCAGAATTCATTTTGGGGAACACTACAATCTTAACCATAAGTCTTATATATAAAGGGAAAAGGGCCATGTAGGTGGCCCTGTCCGTGCCCGGACACCACCCCTGTCCAAGTGGTGTCCAAGTTAGTGGGCCAATCCGGATGTGCCAAGTAAAGCACATCTCTGTGAGGTGCTGGGTGTACTCTGCGGGCCGCGGGGAAGTGGCCGGGGGGCTCTTTCAAAGTCCCTTCTTACAAATGGGCTTTGAAGCTAGTTCTGTAATACTTAGCAAACCTGTGTTTTTTTGGCCCTTTCTTGCATGCCCAAGGAAATGCTGATCGCCACTTTGGGGTCAGAGGATGAATTTCCTCCAGACCAGATTGACCAGGTATTCTGTTTTTTTGGGGGGAGGCATCATCTGGACATGGAATTGGATCACTGTGGGCCATTTCGCACAGAGCTCAAAGTTGCTATTTGGTTGCTGTTAGCGAAATCGCTACTTCAACTAGCGAAATGTAACTAGCTGTGCCCGTAACGCACAGCTGCGGTTTTTGCGGAATTTAGCACTTTCACTTCTCGTCACTTTCGTAACCCACAGGCTTCCGGTTCTCCGTCTTTTCGCTACAAAGGAGGTCCCTTTTTAGCGCTTCTGGCCTCCCGTGCCCGTCAATCAAACTGCGGGCACACCTTTGACCTCGACCCTAAAGCCGGACTTGTCGGGGTCCCCTTTTTTTTTTAAAAACCTTGGGAAACCCGTAGCAACGCGTTATCGTCAAATCATTGGCGCCCTTGGAACGTGTTTTCTATTGTTTTCTATGAACCAGAGGTTGATGCATTGATATGTTTGAAAGGTTAATCCCCGCCCACAGTACACGCCCACAGGTTACCTGCTTATATGCACCTGGGCAGACACGCGGTCGGCCTCTCTTTGTTTGCGTAGCCTACTGCCCGCAGCACAGGTTAACGTTGAAATGGAGAGGATTATTGTTCAATTGTTGGCTCGGATGATTGCGTTGGTCCAGCGTATCCGCACCACTGTGCAGCATAGGAGGGCTGCTTCAGAGGAATACCGAGAACGTATTGCCAGAGCGATGACCAGCAGCACAAGACGTTCTCAACGGGCAACCATGGCGGCAAAGAGGCACTGGCAAGCTCTGGCAGAGGTCCGGTTCCCCCCCCGGTTCTGGGCGGACGAAAGATCCTCTGACTGGTGGGAAAATTTTGTGTGGGCTCGCTGGGATGATGACCACTGGATTGCCAACTTTAGAATGTCTAGGGGGACATTTTTTGAACTCGTGGAGGCTCTACGTGGACGCATGGAGAGGCAAGTCACTGGCATGCGGCGCCCCGTGCCAGTGGAAAAAAGGGTGGCGGTCGCATTGTGGTACTTGGCAACCCCTCAGTACTTCCGGACAGTAGCCCAGCAATTCGGACTCGGAGTCACTACGGTTGGCGATATCCTTAAGGAGTTCTGCCTCGCCATGGAGGCGGAATTGTTCAGCAAAGTCGTGTGCCTCGGAGACCGGCTTGGAGCGGTGAGTGTCATTCGATCCCCTTTGCCCTTTAAAATTTTTTTCTTGTTTGACAGGTCAGCAACGAAGACGCGATACACCCCACGCTGACATGCCATGGCTTATATTCTTTTATTTCCCTTATTTCAGAGTATGGACGGGTTTGCCAGGCTTGGATTCCCGCATTGTTCTGCGGCCGTCGATGGAAGCCACATCCCTATCCGTGCCCCCGGGGGAAGCATAAAGGAGTACGGTAACAGGAAGGACTTTTGTTCTGTTCTCCTGCAAGGAACTGTGGACTTCTCCGGCCGGTTTATCGATGCCGAGGTGGGGTGGAGTGGCAGGAGGCATGATGCCCTTGTTTTCAGGGAATCCAACCTCAGGAAAGCCATGGACGAAGGGGTCTTTGTTCCAGGAAACCCCACCGCCACCATTGAGGGCGTGCGTGTGCCGGCGTTGGTGCTCGGTGACGGAGCCTACCCATTACGACGCTGGCTCATGACTCCCTACAAGCGGCCAAGGACAGACGTGCAGAGCCACTACAACCTCAGTCACTCCCGGGCAAGGAATGTAGTGGAGCGTGCCTTTGGACGTCTGAAGTCCCGGTTCCGTTGCCTGATGTCCCGACTCCATGTGCATATAGACAATGTGACTCCGCTGATCATCGCGTGTGTCATTTTGCACAACATATGCGAGGACAAGGGACATAACATCCCCTTCCCTGTGGATGAACCTGATCCTGTGGTCCTTGAGGACACTCAAGACATCCCTGAAGCAAGGAGAAAAAGGATCTATGCTGAGGGGTGCAAGGTTCGGGACGCCATAGCCACCCACATCTACAGAAACAGGAGGCGTGTTTAATTGTTTTTCCCACTCTGTTGTTGAATAAAGTTTGGTGTTCTTTGTTTAACCTTGTCTTGTGCGGTTTGTGTACTTTGCCTGCAAAAAAACGGGGATTCTCTGGTCGAAAAGCACTTTGACAGCCCTAAATGCTAACTCCCCACTGAAATTGACACACACAATACGGAAGCGCTGAACGGGGAAAGTTCGGGGAGGCGGGTAGCCAGGAAGTATTGGCGACCCCTGTCAAACCGGAGGATCAATCCACTTATGTTCCAAGGAATAATTTTATTGGTGGGCAGCTTTGATACATTTAAAATAGGGGTGGTCGATCGGAGCAACGCACGTTCATTCCCTAACCGTCATTCCGAAGATGCCGAAGCCACGGAAGGGCTCCTTCTGGCAGCGCGCCGAGGCTGAGGCACTTCTGGAGCTGGTGCTCCAATCGAAAAGTGTTGGCCGCCTTATGGCCAGCACCCACTGCCACACCAAGGGTGCTTACCTGGTGTTGGCATCAAAGCTGAGGGAGAGGGGCTATGTCCGGACCTGGGAGCAGGTCCGGACAAAATTTAAGCGAGTGAAGCTGGACTTCCTCAACAGTCTGGAGCAGTGGGGGGGGTTCCCGCAGCCAAGCGGGAGGACGGTCTTCCACGACCAGATGGTGAAAATATGGGAGAAGGCTGGGAAGCCCCCCCTGGAAATGAGGAGGCATATGGGTAAGTGCTGCCCTCGTTGTGTTTTGCCCTTAAACATGCATGGCATGACTAGCTGCCTCTTTCCCCTACTGTCCCCAATGAAATTCGAGAAAGTACTTAGATGCTGTCAACCCCCTCTGACTTAGCCCGCCAGTACTGTGTAGAACCACTTTGGTTATGCGCCTTGACTCTAACTGTGGTGTGTCTACCAGCTGTGTTTCATCTCTGGTTTGTGTGCTTTTAATTATGATTTCTCTTTTTCTTTGCCCAGCCACACAATCACCATCCAAGATGGCAAAAGCACCTGAGCTTGAGGAGGGGGAGGAAGAGGGACCTTCCACCTCGGGACAGGCTGCAGGTGAGAGTTTTATGTCTGTGCGGGAGACCCATGTGTGTGTTCCCCCATGGAGCAATATGGGAGCCTGCTGTGATGCCTCCATTTTAAGTGCTATTAAATTCTTTGTTTGATTTCTATAGCAGAAACTATGGAGGCAAGGCTGCGTGCCATGGAGGCCAGGGTGGCTGCCTTAGAGGCTGAAGTGGCAGACCTGAAAGGGGAGTTAGAGCAGCAAAGGCAGCAGAGGGAGGCGGAAGAACGTAGGTTATGTTCCCCACTGCCCAACTCTTCTCACACTGTGGCTACGGCCACCAAAAAGTGTATGCATGTAAACTAAAAAAATTGGAAAATATGTCTGGCACTAATGTGTACTTTTTCTCCCTCCCCACACAGTTAAGAAGAAGGAGGACGAAGACCTCTTCCGCCGCAAAGTGCGGGGGACCATGGGACGGTTGTGCAGGAGAGTGAGGGAGCTGGAAGGGGCTGGGGAGGGGAGCGGTGGGACCTAAGTTTTGTTTTCTTTTTGTGTTTTGGGGTGGGGGTGTTGGGGGGGTTCCCAGTTACTTAGCCCATTTTTCTATCCCTGTTAAATATTTGAATTTGTTAAAAAAAAGTTGGCTTTCTTGGAGGGTGGGGGTGGTGGTGGGGGGGTCCAAGTTACATTCCCTTGTTTTTTTCCCCTGTTGAACTGTTTCTGAAAATAAAATGTTGTTGTAAATTTCCTGAAAAAGACTCCAGTGTGACTCCTTACACTCGCACACCTTTCACCCCAAACTCCTAAAACACCTTTAACCTTTAAAACACCCTCCAACCTCCAACCCACACAACGGTGCCAGAATAGGCACAATCACTAGAGAGGGTACACAGAGACAGAGTCAAAAACATAAACTTTATTGAACAGACAACAGCAAACACAGATAAACAGACAAAATGGCCCAAACTAGGAGGGGGAGAACTTGTCCGCGGGTTTAACGACTCTCTTCCCGAGAACAGTCCTCCTTCTCGTTTGGGTCGCGGCATTCTGAGAGGGGGTGGGTGGGGTGGGTGCTGGAGGTGGTGGGGGGGGTGGGGTGGGTGCTGGAGGTGGTGGGGGGGGTGTGGGTTGGGGGGGGGACGTTCACTGTAATCTGAGGAGGGGGGGCCGCCTCCATAACCGCGACCGCCCTCTCCATCAGCCTCCTTATCATTCGAACTTCCTCCACGCTTTCGCGTAGTGAGTTGTTCGAATCTCTAAGGATGGCACGGAATTTTTTGCCCTCCTGGGCCACGAGGGAGAGCATCGCCTGGTCTGCAGCAGCTGCACGCCTGGACTCCTCCTGGCAGTGCTCCAGGATCCTTTCTCCCACACTAGTCAGGACGGAGACGCGCCGCAGCCTGCCGCGTTCCCTGGCCAGCCTCTCCTCAGCCGGGAGAGCGCCCCTGGGTGGTGAGCCAGCTGGCTCGTCGTCTTCAGAAAGGACCTCTGTTGGCAAAAAAAGAGAAAAAGAACTGTTAGTAACAACGAGACAGTCAAAACCCACCCTGGTGCACATGGTGGCCTTTCTTGGTTACATATTGTTAAACCAAGACTCAGAACAATGCCAGGGGAGCACAAAAATGAAAAGGAAGCACACAGTTATTGCACACAGACATTGTCCTGCAGCCATGGCTCGAAAGGAACAGTTCATGCACGCTCACCATCTTGTATCTGTATCCGCCTGCGCAGGGCAGGAGGTCCAGCCACCCCACGCTCCTCCTCCTCCTGTGTCCCGGGTATGAAATCTGAAAAAAGGGAAAAAAGAACATGATTTAGGACCAAAGTGTGGCAAAGCAAGCTTCAAACCCTAAAGCAGCAACGTTGAGGGACTATCTTCTGTCTCTTGGCAGTGCTGCTGCCCTGCACAAACAGAAAAGCACAAAGCAGTTAAACCCCCCCCCCCTTATTGCAACTGATACTTACCAACATTTGTGGACGCCCCAGAATCACTGTCCTCTGCTACTGCTGCAGGGGACTCTAGGACCACCGTCCCAGGCATCTGTGTCTCTGTGGACAAGAGCAGAAAATAGTGAAAAAGGAGCAAGCATACAACCTGAACCACACAGCAAGCTCCCAAAGAAGTGGCTAGAGCACTGCAGAAGGCCTATGGCTGAGGCATGCAGCAAAACTGTTTGGGTTGTTGTTTAAACACAACCGTTTTAAAAAGCCACCCAAAGCAATCCACAAACATCCAAGCATAGCATGCGTTGCAACGAACACAAGGCATACAATAGTGAAAAAGGAGCAAGCACACAACCTGAACCACACATCAAGGTCCCAAAGTAGTGGCTAGAGCGCTGCAGAAGGCCTATGGCTGAGGCATGCTGCAAAACTGTTTGGGTTGTTGGTTAAACACAACCGTTTTAAAAAGCCACCCAAAGCAATCCACAAACATCCTATCATATTATGCGTAGCAACGAACACACGAGAAAACGATCCCCAAACGTCAGAACACACATTTGCTCAATATAAAAACAATAAAATATAAAATAAAAAGAAAATTACTTACCGGAGGCAAGGGGCGTTTGCTCAGGAACCTCCTCCGGCTCCCCAGGAGCGATGGCCATCAGGTCCACCGTGACCAATTCCGCTGGTCGTTGCTGGACGGGGGGTGGAGGCCGAAAGCTGGACGAGGTGCCCTCGCCGGGATCATCCTCAGCGGGTGGTTCCTCGACCGGGGCAGCCGGCTTCCGAACCACCTTAAGGCTCCTCCCGACGCGCTTCGGCCTGCCGGCTCCTTCCCCGTCTCCGTACAGCTGGCGCTGCTCCTCGAAGTAGGGGCAGGTCACCTTTTCGTTGCCGGAACCCTTGTTATGGTTCACGGCTCTCATGTACTCCGCCCGCATCGTTTTGGTCTTCGACCGGCATTCAAGGCCGGTCCTGTTGTGGCCCAGGGCACGCATCTTTATGGCCACTTGCTCGAAGACCTCCCTATTCCTGTGAGAGGACTGGAAGGCGTCCTGGATTTTCTCCTCCGAGAAAATCGCGATCAGGTCCCTGATCTCCGCGTCCCTCCAAGTTGGGCCACGGCCGGTTGCAGGGACGGACGAGGCTTGAGAAGAGGATTCCATGGTGCTTTCGCTAGTAGCTGAGCAAAATGGAGGTGCGAGGTGCAGGGTGCAACGGATCATATACCTTCCCGCACACAAAGACAAAGGGACTAGCCGGCTCCTGATTGGTGGAGGGCAGTAGGGGACACGCACATTGGCCACATTAGGTCACATGTCACGTTCAAAACTCCTCGTGCGGGAACAGGATCTGCTCCTAATGGCCAGATTAGCGCCTTTTGTTTGACTTCTCGCATGCGCTGATTCGTCCACACGCGGGAAGAGCAGTTTGAACATGCAGCGGGAGCCATTTTAGTGAGATGTCCGCCATTACAAAAACGCATGCCGGTGTAAAACCGAGAGCAATTGCAGTGGTACGCGACAGTTCCCCAATAATATTCACCAACCAAAGCATAAATCAATGACATGTAACTGGCGAACGTTCGTTGTCACGCTCAGCGGACAGTTTTTTAAAATGAACGGCGGACGGCGACTCCGCTTGCCGGAGGTCTAGCCGCCGATGGAAGGGGTTGTCCGCACCCAAGCACAACCACGCACCCGGAACCACACAAAGACCCACTACACATAAACCGCCCCTCATGCTGGAATCATTTCTATTGAACCCCTCTAAGCTAAACTGGAGAATGCGAGCGGCGAACGTTCGTTGGCACGCTCAGCTGAAAGTTTTTTTAAAATGAACGGCGGACGGCGACTCCGCTTGCCGGAGGTCTAGCCGCCGATGGAAGGGGTTGTCCGCACCCAAGCACAACCACGCACCCGGAACCACACAAAGACCCACTACACATAAACCGCCCCTCATGAAATCACCTCGAATCATATCTATTGAACCCCAGTAATCTAAACAGGAGACTGCGAGCGGCGAACGTTCGTTGGCACGCTCAGAGGAAAGTTTTTAAAAATGATCCCCGTACGTTGACTCCGCTAGTACTGGCCTAAGGTAGACGGGGTTTTAAGCTATGGGCAAATGTTTGGAACGTGACGGTGTGTGCCACTGTGCTTTTGGAAAACTATTGTGGTGTCCGGGCAGAATTTCAGAAAGTGATCTTGCTTGAAAGCCAGTCGCTGTCTCGTTGCCTCGTAGATCCCCGCTCGCTCGGAGAAAAAAGATGGCGGACAGTTCGCCGGAAGTTAGGAGGAAAGGCTCGGGAGGAGGGACTTTGAAGAAACCGCAACAATGGTAACGCACAAGTCTGTGGCGCTACTGTTGCAGATTGGTTGCAGGAGTGTATCGCTATCCGGAGGGTGAATCCACTTTTCTGGATTCCCCTAGAAGCGCTACAACGAAGCGCTTTTTGCGGGTCGGTTGCAGGACTGTTGCAGATTGTGTACGACGTCGTGGGTTATGGCAAATTTGTAGCGTTTCCAATTTGCAACCATCCTGCTACTTTGAAGCCGTGCGAAATGGCCCTGTGAGTGGATAGTTGTGAATTTCCTGCATTCTGCAGGAGGTTGGACTAGATGACCCTGTAAGTCCCTTCCAACTCTATGATTCTTTAATTCTATGATTCTATGACCTCCAGTTTCTTGGCCATAGGATTTTGAACATTTCATTGCTGGAATAGCTTTGCTGTAACCTGAGAGCTTTACAAGTTATCAGGGCCTCTCTAACAATGATTGGCTTAGCTGCAATGACGTCATAGAGGGGCAAAGGTACCAGGAAATGAATTCACAAAAGTATTACCAATACTTTATGGGATTAGATGATCCATATGTTCTATTTTGAGCAATTTTAAAGCCTTTTACAGGTTACCAACAAGTGCCAGCTGGTGCTTATAGTCAATAATGCTGGAAAAATGGAACATAACTCTTAACACATGCTTTGATGTGGTACACAGAACATATACCCTCATTTATTTTTATGGAATGTATGTATAATGCCATTCCCACCACTTCTGTACATGGACCGCCCACATGAATAATAATCTCCCCTGTCATAGTGGATATAAAGTATGAGAAAGGGTTTACACTGTACACATTTTCAATATTCTGTATAATATCTGCTACAGTTTACTGGATTTAATTAGCCACATGGGACTCCTGAGCTTCCCGTTGCAGCAAAAATATTTTCAAAATTTCGGTAGGTAAAATCATTTCAGTGGCAGTATAGTAACTACAGATCTCAAAATATTCAGTTTAAATAGTTGATTAAAAGCTATGGGATTTTGCAGGACTTTTTGTTGTTATTGTCAAATAATAATAATAATGATACATTTTATTTACGTCCTGCCCTTCCAGTGCTCAGGGTGGGTTACAGTCTTAAAAACACAACAAAGTTAAAACATTAAAACATTCCAAGTTCTGCCAGTGCTGCCCTCAACTAAGTCCCAGATGAGGGAGGTTTAGCAGGAGCAGGTCTTCCATCTCCTCTCCTTCCTCCCCAAGCAGTGAGGACACCTCCTATAGGGGATGTTATTTTTGGCCTCAACCATAAACCTGATGGAACAACTCCATCTTGCAAGCCCTGCAGATCTGATTTAGGTCCTTCAGGGTCCTGGCCTCTCCTGGGAGCTCATTCCAGCAGGCTGGGGCCAGGGCTGAAAAGGCCCTGTCTTGTTCAAAGCCATCTTCACCACTTTCAAGCTGGGGACCCTGAGCAGATGTTGTTGTGATGATCTTAGTGCTCTTGGGGGATAAGGAGGGAAAAGGTGGTCCTGCAGGAATGCTGGTCCCATACCATTAAGGCAGGGGTAGTCAAACTGCGGCCCTCCAGATGTCCATGGACTACAATTCCCAGGAGCCCCCTGCCAGCGAATGCTGGCAGGGGGCTCCTGGGAATTGTAGTCCATGGACATCTGGAGGGCCGCAGTTTGACTACCCCTGCATTAAGGGTTTTAAAGGTTAAGAACAGCACCTCGAACCTGATTCGCTCACCAATCTGGAGCCAATGCAACTGAGTAAGCACCAGTGTTTTATGTGCTACATAATGAGTCCTTTTCAGCAGGGGTAGTCAACCTATGGTCCTCCAGATGTTCAACCGCTAGCAGGGGCTCATGGGAATTGTAGTCCATGAACATCTGGAGGACCATAGGTTGACTACCCCTGCTTTTCAGGACTTGGGTAGCTGCATTTTGGACCAGTTGCCGTTCCTGGGAGCCCTTGGCCTTGATCTGTAATTAACTTAAGTACATTAAGGGGATCCTTTATGATGTGCAAATGCGCAAAGCTGATTCGGTGAGAATTCATAAGCTTTTTGAGTTAAATAGCACATAAGTTTCCAGAAGTCAATTATCAGCTACTAAGCAAAGGGAAAGGCATTCTAATCAAAATGCTGCTCTCATGCTCCTTGAACATAGCCATGTTGCAATCATCCAGTGTGTGAGTTGTCCACTAGATTGCTGAGTCTTTGGTCTGCATGTACGGGAAAGGGAAGGCGTAAATTTAGCCACAGGAAAATTTCCCCGTTATTGCCTGCGCGTAATAAAGACCCAGTGAGCTTTACAAGGAAATTTTTAATAAAACGTTGACTGTAGAATCCATGGATTTCAAAGTGTTCTCCATCCAAACCAGTACATGTGCAAACTTTTCATCTATCAGCCTACCCTGACTTTGGGGTTTTGCTTGTTCAGTAATGAAAGAGGGGGAGAAAATAGGTTTCCTTTGGGGTTTTTTTTTTAACCTATAAATCTTTTTCTGAGTAAGAAAGAAATGAACACATGTGGAAGGGAGATTGGATCACACAGTATTAAATTGATTATAGCTTGATAATGGAAAAAGGGGCGGGGGAAGGCTAAACCTCCAACGCTTGAGAATGGCCTTCCCTAAGAGCTTATTTCCCCATCAGGTTGACGTATTCATATAGTTCTGCTGATTGTACACTGGGGTTGTTTGCACATGCATATTAAAACTTCATCAGATACGTGACACAAGCCCCACGTTCTGCCTTTTAAATAGATATGATTATTATATATGGGCCTGCATGGCATTGGAACAGATGACATTTGTCCCAGTAATGGGTGGGTTTTTTTTTAATGGATAGTTTCATTCATTCATTCATTCATTCATTCATTCATTTGATTTTTATACTGCCCTCCCATATGGCTCAGTGTGGTTCACATAAAACCTTGCAGGAGTGATACATAGAACAGTCTAAACAAATGACACAGTCATCAATAACATATCAACAATCTAAAAGTGGCTTCAAATAGAACGATAACTTAGACAAGCCCCCGGCGGGGTCAGGCTGCTTCAGGTCATGGAGGGGGTGTTTGCGGGGGGGGGACCAGCAGATGTTGTTGGGCTGGTCAGACTTAAGCAAAGTCCTGGTGGAGGAGCTCCGTTTTGCAGGCCGTGTGGAGTTGATGAATGTTTTACTGTTGTGTCATCAAAACCGCATTTCTCGTGTCCACGTCCTACATAGTTACGGTGAAGGCTTAGAGCAGCCTCTCTCAACCTTTTTACCATTGAGAAACTCCTGAAACATTCTTCAGGCTTCCAGAAACCCTGGAAGTGAGGTCAGCCTGCCACGCTCACAAAAATCGCACATCACCAGAAGTGATATCACCCAGAAATGACAAACAGAAATATACTGTACACAAATATACCTACAGTGTTCTGCAATGATGTACTGTTTTCAGCTCTATTGAAATATAGTTCATTCTTATGTGTTTGGGGCTTGCAAAGAACTATGGTCATATACAGCAGGAGTAGTCAACCTGTGGTCCTCCAGATGTTCGTGCTGGCAGGGGCTCATGGGAATTGTAGTCCACGAACATCTGGAGGACCACAGGTTGACTACCCCTGATATACAGTAATGTTTGACTGGACTGTAGTGCAATGGGGCAAAACTAGCAGATATACTTACCATGAAAAATTCTTTACAGACAAAAACTGTCTTGCATTTTTGTTTTTCAAAAAGGGAATGTATTGCTTGTAGAAGAATTCCCAAAAGAATCAGAAAATAATTGTAGAGTTCAAAAGGGAAAGGTTTCGACCCAAAATGAATCTTTTTTTCCGTTCACAATAGTCAATGGTTCAATGGAACTTCAATGATGCATCCTCAAATATGGTGTCACAAGTTTCTTGTGGTTCCATAGAACCTCAATAAGAGATCACACCTTCACTTTTGGTGTGTTTAACTCAATATACTTTGTCCAAATGGCTCTGAGTGATCATTAAAATAGTTGGTTAAAATAGTTTAAACCTTTAAATGATTGATTGATTGGTTGGTTGGTTGGTTGGTTGGTTGATTGATTGATTGATTGATTGATTGATTGATTGATTGATTGGTTGGTTGGTTGGTTGGTTGGTTGGTTGGTTGAATTACCTGAATTTAGCCATGCGAAATCCTGGCCTCTTCTCTGGTAATTTAGAAGATTTACTTTTTTTATAGGTTACTTAAAGTTACCACCAAAGCCTTACTTGGCTCTTTAGTACTGCAGGGCCCCCAAGCTGCTTGTCACGTTGTCTAAGATCAATTTTGACAGACACAATCCAAGCGACCTGCTCAGGAGTTTGCCTCGTGCATAATCCAGAATGGCTGACCCAGCTGATGTTGGAGTCAAAGTTTTTGACAAGCCGGGCCTTATACGTAGTCACACCTGTGTTTGGGAACCGTTTGGGGGTGGTCAGATCTCACACTGTACTCCCATGCCAATGTTACCCTTTCAGGGTAACCACAAAATTATCTGCCTATCCGGTATCTCTCCTATATACTGCTGTGGTATCTGCTTTAGGCAGACCCTGCATTGACTTGAGAGGCTTCCACTGTGTGTAGGCCAGGGGTAGTCAAACTGCGGCCCTCCAGATGTCCATGGACTACAATTCCCAGGAGCCCCCTGCCAGCATTCGCTGGCAGGGGGCTCCTGGGAATTGTAGTCCATGGACATCTGGAGGGCCGCAGTTTGACTACCCCTGGTGTAGGCCTTCAAGCGTATGGCTCGAGAGCTCTGGTCTGATTCAAAATGGGAATATCTGTTTCCTTTTGACCCTTTTCAGCCAGCGCCTTCAAGCCAGGCTCGCCTAGGATGTGACTCGTGGTCCTTAAGTGCTCCCTTCATCTCCTTTGTAAACAGAGCCGTTAGCCGCACAGTCTGAAGTGGCGGCATTAAGGAGCATAATGGATGACGGTGTTGGATCTCTTTCTGTAAACCATGCATTTTATTACGGCGAATTAGCATGTTAATTTATGAAGAGTAAACAGAACCTCGCGCAAAACCAACCTGCTGTATAAGCTAACTTCCCTTGTGCCTAATGAGGTGAGAGTGAAGAAACCAAAACAAATATCCTTGGGCTTCATTAATGTAGGAAAAATAGTCCTGTGTTTAATCACCGCAGGAGACACTGACAAGAAGGGTACCCCCCAATGCCTCATGTTAATGTAACTGTCCTTTCTCTAACGGCCTGTGCCTAAGAGACCACCATGGTGGGCATTATAATAATAGCTCAGGTAAACAGTGCATGAGCAGGAGAGGGGAATAAGAGCTTGCATGTGTTTGTAGCTGTAGGCATGCTTCACGTGAAGCGCTTCGCTTTGTTTAGACTCCAGCCTCCAGGTGGGATCTGGGGATCGTCCCAAATTACAGCTCATCTCCAGACTACAGAGATCTGTTCCCCCTGGAGAAAATGGATGCTTTGGCAGGGGCAGACTCTAGGGCATTGTCCCACTGAAATCCTCTCATCTCCTGCCGGTGGCCGGGGGGGACACACCAGGGTGTAGTCTGCACGGGGCCTTTTACCCACTCCCAGTTCGAAAGAATCCCTGCAGTCTACACTGAATTCGATTTCCACTTTGATTTTCGGTGCTTTAAATTTTCTCTCTGCAATATGCATAATTGATCCAGAGTGACCCTACCTTTCCCCCGTGATATCCTGGAGTGGCTATAAGCCTTGATATTTGAAAGACCGCCATGACTAAATGTGTAGATGGCTTCTTTTTGTGAATTAACTTACTGCTCGGTGCCTGGGAGCAAAGGAGTCTTCTCTGATTGGCCAGTCAGTTCAAAGTCTTCCTGGTTCCCAGTTGTAAGGCTTGTGACTGTGCTCCAGAAGCCCTAACTTCTCTCAGCAGAGACTCTCCTCTTGGATTTCCCCCCCTCTCCTGCTGTCTCCAATCCTCCCTCTGCCCAGTTCAAGAAAAGAAAGAGCCTCCTGCTGTGCTTGCCTTCCCTCCCCGTACTGAGCTTCCCCAATCACATGCAGAACACTTTCTGTTTCAATGGGGGGGGGGGATAGAGGAAGACCCGAGTTCAAATTGATCTGAATTCAGCAGGAATAAACAAAGTATGTGCAGAATCAGCCCTGGTAACCCCGCTTTGTTATAAGGTTATACTCTGCAGCACAAGCATCAGAAATTGGATTGTCCAAACAGAAATAATAAAGAAAGAAAAAAATATTTTTATAACACACACACCCCTTCTTAGGGTGGGTAACAGCAATCAATACAGATATAAAATCAAATAAACAGTCAATGAAATATTTTATACTCCAATAGCCCCCAACGAATTTATGTTGGGGTAGGTCAGATCCTTGGAGGGCAGATTTCCCCTCAGTTTCTAGCAGTGAGGCCTGCACTTGATGGTCCATCAGAGCCTCGACCAAAGGCACAGGAATGGAGACAGAGATGATTTTAGAAGCAGAGAATCCGAGCTGGAAGAGCCCATAGAGGCCATCTAGTCCAGCTCCCTCCTCTATCCCATCAGACGAGACAGACTTGGGTTCACATGCTCACTCAGTCAGGAAACATACTGGGTGCCTTGGGGGTAGGTTTGCCAGGACTGTGGATAGCAGTAGGTGGAGGAGGGGGGCACTTTTCTGGGAGCCTTTCCAGGATCTTTCTCTCTCTCTCTCTCTCTCTGAATGTGAAAGCAGCCTGGCTGAGGAGATTTCTCTCTGGGATTAACCCCCAACTCACTAAGGTCTGTAAAATTCTGTGCAATAGCAATTAAACTACATCAAATAAATATAAAATATTTTTAAACATTTTATTACTTTTCATTCAATATTATTCACTAATCAGGTCTTATTCTCTAATAAGTCTTTTTTCAGTTAGTTCAAATTTATTTTAGTACAGCACTGCAGCCAGATAATTTTCAGTTAGTTGTTTTAGAAAGAAATTTCTTTCTTAATCTGTTTAAAGGTTTTCAGAGTTATTCTCTTTCCTTCTGTTTACAAGTGGTTATTGGATTAAAATCACTTGAAACTATGTCTTAATTATAATGGAGTAAACAAAATTTATTATATTTTTATCTTGACTAGAAACGAATCTGAATCTGAATCTGAATCTGAATCTGATCTCTCTCTCTCTCTCTCTCTCTCTCTCTCTCTCTCTCACACACACACACACACACACACACCGAACCCCATAATGGGAGGCAGTCTTCGAGGAGATACCTCCACATGCTTGGCACATATCTGGCACTGTGCAGAATGGTGTACACAGGAACCAGACAGACAGCTGCTTGATATGGAAAGTTATTGGATTAATTTCTTGGTCAAGTTCAGGTTACTTTCCACCTTGTCTTGGACTGCAGGATGGAAAACTCCTTTCTCCTCCATTTCCTCTAAGCCAGGGGTAGTCAACCTGTGTACCTCCAGATGTTCATGGACTACAATTCCCATGAGCCCCCTGCCAGTGTTTTCTGGCAGGGGCTCATGGGAATTGTAGTCCATGAACATCTGGAGGAACACAGGTTGATTACCCTTGCTCTAGGCCAGTCCAACAGACTTAAGCTAAATGGGCAGTGATTGGAGCACAAGAGGACCATTACCCCTACCTGCCAGAACCATCAAATTGTTCAGGGAAGGGACTAGCTCCCAGGAACTATCTGAAACTTCTTTTGCCCTGTCTCCTTACTCCAAAGGGTCTTATTTGTTCAGTGCCTAATGCCTCTCACCTTGGAAACCCATGGGGTTGCCCTGAATTGGCTGTGACTTGATGGCACAAAGAAAAGGCCTGGATATCTGAAGGTGGAGCTTCCCAGCCATTCTCTTTCAGTGGGGAAAATCATTATTCAGGAAGTACTGTTCAACCACAGGTTCCCTGAGCCTTACCATTGGGGAATAGGGTTACCAGCTCTGGTTTTAGAAATATGTGGAGATTTGGGTGGGGTGGAGCCTGAGGAGGGTGGGGTTCAAGAAGGGGAGACATTTTCTCCAGGTAAACTAAAGAACAGGTGTAAGAGCAGAAGATTTCCGGCTACCACCTGAATCTCTGAAATTAAAAAGCAGTAGGGGAATGAACTTTAGTAGCAGTGTGTGTGTGGGGGGGGGAGACATCCATTTAATTTCTAACGGTGCTGTTTTCTTAATGTTAGGTTTTTTAAAAATGGAAATGCATGTTGAATTGACTTGGCTGCATCTCTAGACAGGTTGTGGCAAGCCTGGCCTCAAGGATCAGCCACTGGGAAGAAATTCATAATTCCAAATTTAGCCACATAACTTTTTCAGTTTTCACTCCAAAGGCCTTTAGAAATTAGAAACTGTTCAACAGATGTTGGGTTTTCTTCTTTTTTTTAAGGGAATACTAATTTAACTGCTAAAAGGTTCATTGTTATAATACTTTCCTGCAGAAAAAATGTCTGCGTCTTGTTAACTGTTTATTGAATCCTGTAACAGCATTACATTGACTGTTAAATGATATTGACATTTTTGAATAAAAATGGGACTTAGAAAAAAAAATTCTGTGAGGATAAAATGTGAACATCTGGTAGGGACCCTATGTGTGGCATTGAAAGAAAAAGCACTTTTCCTTATGTCTCCCTTGAGTGTAAAAAAAATTAAAAGCACACAGCTTTTGTAGACCAGAGTATGATTAACAAGGAGACCTTCTTGCTATCAGGGAAATGTTTAAAGACAAGTCACCAATAAATCCTCCGTGAGGTGGCCGGTGAAGCCAGGTTGAGCGAGCTATGAAACAGCTGTTTCTGAAGCAATAAACCAGCTTTTTGGCATGGCAGAGGCCTTGTTAGCATTATTAATCGCGTTATTAAAAATAGAAAACGAGCTCACAGAGGAAAAACCGGTGGCAGAGGCTATTTTGAAGGAACGGCAGTCCCGACGCTGTGAGGTATGTCATAGCGATAAGGAATGTTCCATGTTTCTCCATCGCTGTGTTTGTAAACAGGGATTGAAGTAGTGTATCTAGGATCATGACAGGCCTATGAATAAGTCTTCTTTTCAGTGCACCGTTTGGTTGCTATGCATTTTGGATGAGTTTGAGGGAACGTTATTAGTTTTCCAGGCCCTCTGACTAAGACAGCCTTTCTCAACTTCTTTACTGTTGAGAGACGCCTGAAACAGTCCTCAGGCTTTGGGAACCCCCAGAAGTGGTGCGATTGTGCAGAATATGGCTGGGAAGCATGGCTGTGTCCATGCCCTCCCAGGGCCCCTCCCCTTCTCACCTCTTCCAGGCCCATCATTGGCCATTTTGGGATGGGAGGATGGGTCAACATGACCATACATGGACATATCACCAGATAAATATTTTAAACATTCAATAAAATTTATAAAAATAATTAACTCCCACCCATTCAGGAAACCTTTCCAGGGCTGTGAAGAAACCCAGGGGTTTCATGAAACCACTGTTCAAAAAGCCTGGGCCATCATAAAATGAGATGCTAGGATTAGATACATTGCTGCCATTCACCAGTGCCCCCATTCATCTGGTACCCTAGACCCCTAGGCCAATCTGGGTTATTAGAACTGTGTACCCCATGACCCAGGAGACTGATCACATGTGCCATAAACTCCTGGCCTCCATTTGGGAGCCATTGTCCAAACCCCAGTGGGATTCAATATTTATTACTTTCAATGAGAGCTAGCCTGGTATATTGGTGAAGAGCCGTGGCCTCTAATCTGGAGAACTGGGTTTGATTCCCCACTCCTCCACATCCAGCCAGCTGGAGGACCTTGGGCCAGTCATGGTTGTCTCAGAGTTCTCTCAGCCTCACCCACCTCGGTCTGTGGGGAGTGGAAAGAAAAGTAATTGTAAGCTGCTTTGAGACTCCTTCAGGTAGTAAAAAGTGTGGTACAAAACCCAATTATTTTTGTTCTTTTCCCAGTAAGCATTGAGGAATCTCCTCAGTACTTATCTATGAACACATGAAATAGCTTCATATTGAATCAGATCACTGGTCCACCATGCCCAGTACAGTCCAATCTGATTGGGACCAGTTCTCCAAGGTCTGGTGAAGAGTTCTTCTCCCTCCCCCCACCCAAGTTCTGCTCCAAGAGATGTTTGCTGGTGTCTTCCTAGCCTTTTTAGGGTTTATCTGAACAATGTCATAGAAAGTTGACTCATCTGAAATGTAGTGTTTGAGGAGAGGATGCTGTGATCCACCAAAAAGTTATTTAAGTGTGTTCTAGATTAAATCAAGCCTGAACTCTCCCTAGAAGCTAAAATAACTAAACTGAGGCTGGGATTCTGAGTCTTTGCTTGGAATTTGCCAGCCCAGGGCTCTTAGCCAATAAAAGAAGAGATGTATGGACAAATCAAAAGCCAGTCAAGGTCCAATCACAGACCTCTGTTAAGGGATCCTGGTTTGGGGGAGCATCGCCTGAAATTCTACCTAAACATCCAGAAGAAGTTCCTAACAGTTAGATTGGTTTCTCAATGCAACAGGCTTCCTCAGGAGGTGGTGGGTCCTCCATCTTTGGAAATTTTAAAACAGAGGCTGGATAGCCATCTGATGGAAAGGCAGATTCTGTGAAGGTTCAAGGGGGTGGCAGGTTACAATGGATGAGTGAGAGAGTTGTGAGTGTCCTTCATAGCACGAGGGGTTGGACTAGATGACCAGTGATGTCCCTTCCAATGCTATGATTCTATGATCTTGGTGGGAGTCCAGAAGTTGTATATAAATCCCACTGTTTTGCTTATCTGATTGTACAGTATTTTTTTTTGTTCCAGTAAATTTGTTGGATGTTGGAGCTGAGTTTACATGTCTTACTGAACCCATAGAATTAATACTTTGGTCACATCATAAGAAGACAAGAATCAGCAGAAAAGACAATTCTGCTAGGAAAGGTTGAAGGTGGCAGGAAGAGAAAGATGCCACATGAGATGGATGGACTCAAGCCCACCCTGCACACGAAGGATAATACACTTTCAGTGTGCTTTTGCATCTGGATTTTTCTGTGCAGAACAGGAAAATCTGCTTCTAAAGTGCACTGAATGTGCATTATTTAACATATGCGGAAAGGGTCTCAATCAAGGAAGCCATAGCCCTCCAGTGGCAAGACCTGAGAATGGTTGTTAACAGTAATATGTGAAGGATGTTTATTCATAGGATTGCTATAAGATGGAGGTGACATACATACACTGTGGTTTGTGGTGTGGCTTTTGCCAGTCTTGAACCCAGAGTCCAGAGCCAGGAGTTGAATTTAGAAGGACCTCTTGTGCATGGCATGCCCTTGTACAGAAGTTTCTTCTTCACCTCTGAATCTCCATCAACCATCGTTCCTTCTGTCGTGGATGCTTCACAGACCTGTGCATCATTTTGAACTCATAGAATCATAGAGTTGGAAGGGACTTCCAGGGCCATCTAGTCCAACATTCACAACTTCCTGCCCACCACAGTGACTCCAAATCATTCCTGTATTCAGTGTTTTGTGTTGTGACTACTAGCAGGTGCCAAAGTGGCTTCAGGCTAACTTTAACAACAGTGAAGTAAGTTATTTTTACTATGTTCCCATCCTGCATTTCTCTTGAAGTGCTGTGGGTTTGTTCAAAAAACACACAAAAATGTGCTGGACTTGAGCTCTTTCACTCCACTGTTCTAAATGTAGGACGGGAAATTAAATGGCTTTATGATGGGAACAGGCATCTCCTTGTTGCTCTTCTCGGCTTCATTACTGAGCTGCAAAAGACCTGCTCCAGGCTAAAATTTTACTAATTTTGTTCATGTGACCAAAGGCAAATTTTAATATTCAATTTTGAAACGCATTAACAATATGTAGCAGCCAAGGTATAAAAGTTTAAAATAATACTTGGTTTCACACCTTGTATTTAATTTTTTAATAACAAAAAAGCCTCCGCCATTCCAAATTGAAACCTCAATTGGAAGAACAAGATTTTTCTAAAAACAAGATTGCAATGTGGTTCTTCGCTTACAGCCAAGTTACAGTCTGTGGATTTTTGCATTTCCCCAGCAAATGGCAAGTTAAACAATATTTGCAGGCTGAATAAAATAGGTATGGAAAACTCCTTTCAGAGCCTCTTGACCATTGCGATACAAAAATAATGGTTTTCCAGTGCTGCTTTTTGAAAAGTTAAGTGTAGTTACTACCCCTTATGACCCATTATGCACGGCAGCAGCATGCCCCTGTGCTTACTGTGTACTCATGGGGGAGGAATCTCCTGGAGTATTTGGGCTGCCTCGGCGTAGTGCAGACACACGCAAGTGCACATGCACAACGCTGGGGCTAGAAAGCCCGATACGCTGCCTGGAGGCAGCAACAGTGAGGGGGAGAGTGGGGGGGGAGTGGCGGGGAGCGGTATGCCACTCTCCCACCAAGGTGAGGGTTAGGAGACTCCCCTGTTGGCTCCACAGCTCCGCTGAGTTGACAGGGGCATGCAGTGTCCCTCCAGGAATACCGTAGGCTGAGAGAAGGGCCGGGCCAAAAGGCCCAACCCGGCCCCCACTGGCACCTGTGGCATCCCAGGGAACGGGGAAAATTCTGCATTCCCTTGTCGCGGGTCTTCCAGGTGCTGCACCGGGCCAGGGCTAGGATGGTGGGAGCGGGGTGTGTAATTAGGTCTGCCCTGCTGCCGCCATCCCAGATTTCCAGCCCCATGCATAATGGGTCTATGTGGTTGAAGTTAAGTGGCCATGGGCAACTTTGCAATTCTGACATGGGGTGACACAACCACAACTGACTCCTGTGAGAGGCAGACCTGAACTCAAAATGGCTGCTGAAAGAGACAGAGGCATAGAGAGGGAAAGAGGAAATGAAGCCCAGAAAAGAAGGGGGATATTAAAATATATATTGGGAAAGAGGAATTAGAAACAATGGCAGTTGCAACTGAAATCTTTCTTTAAAAAATCTGCATGACCAATCAGATCGCTAATGCTTAATTAGATACCCTGCTGGGCACAAGCCCCACCCACTTTCCTAAAAACCCTTGGCAAACAGTACAAAAAGTGTTGGGGGTACCATGGATTTTTGCCCAGGGCCCCATCATCACTAAGACTGCCCCTTTAGAGCCATAGGCTACAGTCCATTTGGCAAGCTAGGTGGGAACACCAGTTCACAAATCCAGCAGTATCAATGCTCACTAACCAAGGCAAAGAGATCTTTTCATTTCAAAAATTCCTGCATCTAGTGTTGTGGTCTCTTTAAGACCAGAGCATTACAATGGTGTGAGATTCCGCAAGCATTTCATAAGGCATATCTTTAAATTTCAGGTATTTCTTGCACTGTGATCATAGAACTTTAAAAATCCCCCAACCATGACGTTTTTAAGAATGTTGTGGCTTTTAACAAGGACGTATTTTCGTTTGCTGACACACGATATGTGTGAGCTGGGTGTGATACTGGACCATAGTCACCTTTTCTTGTAAATGTTTTTGGTACTTCTAAGTCAATGTTTACACTATTTCCATAGTTCACACATGTGCAATAACAGCTGGGGGCTGCCAAAAAAATTGATTTGTCAAGTGCTGTACATGCAGTAGCTTTAAAAATAACCCAGGTGCCCTCAATCCCTCGCACAGAATAAATAGAGGCACATGACCAAGATACGCATAACCTTTTTCTTCTCAAAGTCGTTCCTCTCCTCTTGAAAATAATTATCTTTAAACGTATGCGCGCTGTTCTCTGAAGGAACAGGCACAATCCACAATGAAATACTTGAGATTACCTACACTACCTCTTTTAATGCAGTTATGATAAAATTGTAAACATTCACCTATGAATAGGTGTTATCAAGGTCTATGAAACTTCAAATAGATTCATACATTGGGTTGTATGAATAGTATCCCACATAAGGGCTCAACTCTCAGGGTAAAAAACACGTACTCTCAGAAACATACAGCCAATATGAATGTGCAGAGGGCATACCAGAGATAAGGAAGTCATTGCCCATGGAAATTGCCCCTGTATCTTTCAGGAGTACTCTTCTTTCATGTAATGATGCTCAGGAGACTAGACGTTTCAATTGATTCATGCAGTTTGGAATTATTGAACCTATTTGATATGAGCAGAGGTGGTAAAGTGATCCAAATTCATAGAGGGCAGGTCTGTCTGTCTGTCTGTCTCTCTAATCTATCAGATTTCTATTCTGCTTTATAATCTAGAAGGGTCCCCATAGCAACATACGCAGAATGATAAAATATTCAGTTAGAGGTGCTTCCATCTCTCCAACATGCCAATGTTCTGGGATGGTGTCCCACCTGAACCCGAGATCCCATTAAATGTTTTGGTTCTTCTCCTTCCTTACCACCTAATCTCACCCTCCAGCTGACAGCTGGATAACCAGTAAACTGTCTTTGCCCCAACACTGCTTTTGCTTTTCTCGTATCCCAAGTCAGGGAACCAAAACTAATGTTCACCCCAAGAACTCGGCCCAACATAAATCCAGATTTTAGCTTGGCTTGGGTTGTCCTGTTTCTTAAAAGCTGAGCAAGGGTGTCTTCATCAAGATTGAGAAAATGGGATTTTTGCATTCTTGTTTTCCTTGCTTGTGTGTTCCTGTTTGTTTAGAGAGTTTTTTTCCTGTTCTGCATGTGTTTTGCTCCCTCTAGTGGTCAATTCAATATTACATCACTTTATGTCTGGCATAAAAATCTGCAGTTTAATCTGCAGTAAAATTTGCCAAACATGAAGCGATGTAAAATCAAATGTGCAGAAAAATCAGAAGCAACAAAAACACACAAGCAAGGCAAATATGACTGCAGAAAAGCCCAATATTGAAAAATATTTCAAAAATATTTTGACAAATCTGAAGATTAGAGTCTTTTAAAATAACCTTATCATTCCCCTATTCCTAAACATTAAATGCACAATTTAAAGAATCATTGGGACACTGCAGCAGAACAGTTTAGAAAGAAATATTTTCCATCCTACAATCCTAAGTAATCCCCCAGAACAAGGATTCTTGTCCCCTCCAAATTTCCAAAACTCTTTAACAAATACAGTATCCCAGCTGTGGGGTGATTCAGTTTAAGATTTATTGATATACAGCTCTAAGCCAGGTACAAAGTCACTTAAAAACACAGATCATCACTATAAGTATTACAAAGTATTATAAACCAGTCTCATAAAGATAGGGAATTTAAATTCATATTAAACAGAGATCATTTCTTTTAAATTATGTTACCAAAATTCATAATGCATTTCCAGCACTGACATACGTGTGATGTAACTTGTAAATTATCATGCAATATTTAGGTGCTTGTTTAGAGACATCAGTATTTCCCCCTGAGAGGAACATTTTGATTTTACCTTCCACTAATGCTCAAGGAGGCCAAAGAAAAAGAGAAGCAATGATCTGATTGCAGTGAACCGCATAGGGTGGGCACCTAAAGAAAACATGTCCAAGGTTCTCTACTTCCCTTGACCCACATCTGCATGTTCTCTCGGCCTTTGGAATCTTTTTGTACCTCTAACGTTGCAGATGGTAAGGCAGAACACCTCGCAAAGGGTGAATGCCCTCCCATGAGTCTTGATTTCCATAAAGGGCAGATATATTGCTGGATTTTGAATATATTTACAATTTGGGGGTGCCCTAAAGTCCGATCTAATTAGATCTAATCTAGTATAGTGGTTAGGAGTGCGGACTTCTAATCTGGCATACCGGGTTCGATTCTCCACTCCACCACATGCAGCCAGCTGGGTGACCTTGGGCTCGCCACGGCACTGATAGAGCTGTTCTGAATGAGCAGTGATATCAGGGCTCTCTCAGCCTCACCCACCCCACAGGGTGTCTGTTGTGGGGAGAGGAAAGGGAAGGCGAATGTAAGCCTCTCTGAGCCTCCTTTGGGCATATAAGAACCAAAGCGGCACATAAGAACCAACTCTTCTTCTTCTGCTTCTTCTTCTTCGGATAGTGAACCATTAGAGGTTCAAAAGCAAATCACACACACACACACACACACACATTTGGTTCCTTGCCTTAATGGATGAATGCTGATTGGACTTTTTTGTGTTCTTTTATACAGTTTGTGAACTAATTTGCAAACTCCTCTATTTCAGCAGACTTGAGTCCTCCAACTATTGAGAAATCCATACCTTGTCTTTGGGTGGTCCACAGCCCTATGGGTAGTCAAGGGACCATCACATTTTCTATAAGAAAGAGTGACACTGATTGTGCAGAATGGTGGTTCTGCAATCATATTGGCCAGGAAAAAAACACCATTTCTGTGAACATATTTCTTGATTAGTACTGGAGAAATGTTGTGATGGGGTGTTTTTTCTTAAAGTATTATTTTCTTATTGTTAACCTAGATAAACTGCGGTGAATTTTAAATGATTTACAGTCAGCCTGGTATCAAATTGCAAAAGCAAGAGACACAATCATACAAAAATACCATTACTGGTAGGGTAAAATACACAAAGGACATTGGTCTGTAAATAGACACATTTGGAAATAAGTCCACTAAGTTTATGATCTTTGTGCACATTTTCAGTTGCATGCTGGTATTTAGCCACAAAAATATTCTCATGATTGGAATTTTTTAAAGTGATTCAAAGATCATCATTTGACAGAGAATTTGTTTGCATGTTTAATATCTTGTGCTAGATGGCGGAAATGCATGCAGTGCTAAACAATGGCAATTTTACTACTGCGAAGAGTATCAGGCTTACTGTGTAGTCCTAAGCAGAGTCAAGTTCTCTTAAGTAGGGCTGCCACCACCTGGTTCAGAAATACCTGGAGATTTGAGGATGCAACCTGGGAGAGGGGGAGGGGAAGGGAGGGAGAGAGAGACCTTTGTGTGGTACAATATTATTCAGTCCAACTTACAAAGCAGGTTGTTCTCCAGAAGCAGAATAAATATTTTAAATAAATCAATTTCCCATCTAACCACTGGGTATTTTCAACCAGAAAGACAGCAATATTTAAAAAGTTATTGATGTTCAATAATTATTAAAAATAAACAATGCCTAAGTGCAGCAGTTATATAGTTGCACATATCTAATGTTATATTAAACTCCGGGTTCACTAACAGAGTAATTAAAGAGCGAATAGGGTTCTTATACAGATGAGGATCCCAAAATGTTTTTCTCAGATTTGATGAAATTCTAGAGAAAAAGAAGAAATGCTCCATAGTTTCAACCAAAGATTTGTCACAGATACAAAGACCAGATCTCCTTTCACGTCCTTTAAATTAGCGATCCCCAACCTGTGGGCCTGGACCACATGTTGTCCTTCGACTAATTGGAGGTGGGCCCCGAAGGACACCTTCTCCCCCCCCGGCCCTTTACTTCATCCCCCCCACCCCTCTACAACACACTTCATTGTTGTGGCGTGTCTGTATCTTACTTTGAAGAGATGTTTAAACATTACCATAGTGATCAGAGAGCGCTAGGGCAGTGGTTGAGAGTAGAGGAGTAAACTACCCCCCCCCACACCGGGCCTCAGTAAAAGGCGTTGAGTGGTCCCCGGTGAGTGGTCCCCGGCGTTGAGTGGTCCCCGGTGATAAAAAGGTTGGGGACCACTGCTTTAAATCATTCATGTAAGATAGACAAGTGGCAGTGAATTCATCCTTGCAAGAAAAACAAATCTCTGTTAGCATGGTACCATAATACTATAGAAATAATATGGTAACATATTGATTAAAATATTCATATCCAAAATACATGGGTAAGCATACACTACACATCACTTTCTGAAGTTCACACCATTCTTTTGACACAAGATAGCTACTAACCAAATATAAGCACTAGTCTTCCTTAAGAAGCGAGTTGTGAAAACCAAGTGAGTTCAGCTTGTCTGTGAGCAGGCAAACCCATCCAGGGCCTAGTCTGCACACATAGGATAATGCACTATCAATGTGCTCTGGCAGCTGGATTTTTCTGTGCAGAACAGGAAAATCTACTTTGAAAGTGCATTGAAAGTGCATTATCTATTGTGTGCAGACTAGGCCCTTGTTTAAAATAATATAACATTGACTGTGCAACTAGTGATTCCTTACTCTCTAGATTAATTGCAAGCCAATATTTGATAACCGTTAACCAGGCTGTAAAAGCAATGGTTTTCTCCCCAGTTTCCACTAACAGGAAGGATGAGGCAATAAATTTAGGACATGCTAAAATCGATCTAAGGAAATTAGTATGGATTACATCTAGGCACATACCTCAATTGATTGATGCAATCCCACACTAGTTACTGATACCAGAGCCATTTCATGAGTAACCAGAGTTACTGATACAGAAAGCCAGTTTGGTGTAGTGGTTAGGAGTGCAGACTTCTAATCTGGCATGCCAGGTTCGATTCTGCGCTCCCCCACATACAACCAGCTGGGTGACCTTGGGCTTGCCACGGCACTGATAAAATTGTTTTGACCGAGCAGTGATATCAGGGCTCTCTCAGCCTCACCCACCCCACAGGGTGTCTGTTGTGGGGAGAAGAATGGGAAGGCGACTGTAAGCCGCTTTGAGCCTCCTTCGGGTAGGGGAAAGCAGCATATAAGAACCAACTCTTCTTCTTCTTCTTCTTCATATGCATAACTGGAGACAGATGAGTCCCTGGCCATAGAGGGTACAAAGATAGCACACTCAGTCTATGGGCTAGGGGCTCATGGGAATTGTAGTACATGGACATCTGGAGAACCACAGTTTGTCCACCCCTCTAGATAATTAATGTAAATCTTTTAAAAGGCAACAGCAAGGACACACTCTTGTATTACACCCCTCCTGACTTCTATGGGAGCAGATGAACAGCTTTTTGCTCCATAGCAGACTCTAATCTAAGTATTAGAATTTGTTGTTGTTGTTAGGTGTGACGGTTGGACTGTGTCCGACCCATCACAACCCCACAGACAATGATCCTCTAGGCCTTCCTGTCATCTACCATTCCCTGGAGTCCATTTAAGTTTGTACCAACTGTATTAGAATAAAGACAATTAATTTAAAAAAAACCCTTACTGCACAGCTTCTCCCAGAGTCTATCCTGAAGGACCATATCAAATGCAGATTTAAGTCTACAAAAGCAACATATAAGCTACCTTGTTTGGCTCTAATATATTTCTCAGCACAAGGACCACACAATGATCAGCTGCTGACATACCCCTTTGAAATCCAAGTTTTCCACTTACTGAGTAAATAAAGTTTGAAGTTTCTGGCATGAAGCTTGCCAGAAGATGACCACAGGCTTATAGGTCTTTAATTCTTTGGTTCATGTTATCCCATTTTTTTGTAGATAGGAACCACTATAGCCAGTTCACAGGAAATTGTCTAGGTTAATCATTGGTCCAAAAGAAAGGTGTCAAAGTTGGGAATTATAAATAAGCAATTTGTGTAGTATATAAGTCAGTTGGAATTCTGGAAGATCTGCCGTTACCTGGTGACCAGAAACCCAACTTTAATTCCACTGAATTCAATGGGTTGGGACCAGCAGAGTGTTTCCATGGGCCCAAAGACTCTAGTAGTTAGGGTTCAGTTAATAGGTGATAGAGTAAGAATTTCAAGCTTACACATTCCATATATTTGAGTTTATTTCAGAACAAATATGTTTAGGATCCAGACATGTCTAAATTAATCAAAGTTAAAAGAAGTCATTCACAAAATATTGGAAATGTAAGGAGAAAATGGTTCTTTTTACCATATGTGGTGGACATGTAAAAAGATTCAGAAATTTTTAGGGAAAATCCATGATATTTTAGAAGTAATGAAGAAGATTAAATTCCCTCTGTGCCCTGAATATATATTACTGAGTGTCATGCCAGATAACATCCATAGAAAGGCTGGTGATTTTTTTTCATGCAATAATGGCAATAATTGCAAAAATGCAATTTTCATGCAATAATTCCATCAGTTTCTAACTGGTTTGAAAAACTGGGGGAGCTGGCTAGAATGGCAAAGCTTACAAGTTGAACGCATGGTCAGCCGAAAAACGAATTTCAATAACTCTGGAGTTACTATTTTGATTATTATTATTTGATTAGCTATTTGATTATCACTAGCTAACAAATGTATTAGTGGAACAGTAAGGCACACTGTAATACATGTCAATTTATGCTATCTGTATTTCTCTCTTTTTTATATCGCTTATACAAATTCTAATAAATGTTGGTTTACCAGCTTACAAGCAACAAAAAAGACAAAAAAGCTAACATAATTACACAAATTAGTTAGTGCTAACAAAAAAAGAGATAATAAAACACACAAAAGCCCAGGAGAAAAAAAGGCCATGCTTTTTTACCATGCAGATGCCAAGTGAGAGGCTGCTTGAAATGAACTCCCACTGCATATCACATTGGTCAGACTGCCCCTGGAGTACAGTGTACAATTCTGGAGGCTGCTTCAAAAAAGGCTGTAGGCAAATGGAAAGGGCGCCAAGGAGAACAATGAGGATTGGGGGGCCTGGGGACCTGAGGAAAGGCTGAGGGACTTGTGGATGTTCAATCTGGAGAAGAAGAGGTTGAGAGGGGACATGATGGCTCTCTTTAAGCATTTCAAAGATTGACACTTGGAGGAGGGCAGGGAGAGGTTCCTGTTGGCAGCAAATGATAGGACCTGCAGGTTTTAAACTACATGTAGAACAGTACTGGCTATATGCAGTGGAATGGGCTGCCTATGAAGGTGATGACCTCCCCCTCACTGGCAGTCTTCAAGCAGCAGCTGGACAGATGCTTATCCTGGATGCTTGAGGCTAGGGGTTCCCAACCAGGGATCTGTGGACCCCTGGGGGTCCGTGGGAGATCTGGAGAGGGTCCGTGGCCTTTCCCCTTCTACCGTAGTCACAAGCTAAGGAACTGGCTGCCTCCACCTAGAGGGCTCAGTGAGTAGGTTGTGCATATAAAAATCAAAGTGGGGAGGAGGTGGTTGTGGCATGATATGGGGGTCCAGGTTGGCTTCTCAGCTCCTGCTTTTCTTTCTAGCTTCCATGAAGCAGAGCTGCTGTAGTAGTAGTAAAGGCAGGGGGAGGAAATGAAAGGAGGGTGTAGGTGGTGATGTCACTTCCAAGGGGCAGGGAGTCATGGCCAGCTGACATTACTTTCGGGAGTTCACGAAGCCTGAAAATTTATTGCAGGGGCTTCTCCACGGTTAAAAGGTTGAAAAAGTCTGCTTTAGGCTGATCCTACATTGAGAAGGGAGTCGAACTAGATAGCCTGTAGAGCTCCTTCCAACTCTATGATTGCTTTCTACGTGCCAAAGCAACAGTACTGTTGATCTAAAACAAGAGAATGAAAACCTTGGGGAAGGGGAAGAGTTGTTAGAAAGGCATTGCTAGTTTTAGTCATCTCAGTCAAGGAATTGAACTTCAGGAGGAATGATGGCCCCTTTTTGTCTGGAAGATTGCCTTTGCTTATTTAGAATGCTGTACTCGGGGCTGGGGGGGTGGGCAGGGACCGGGCTGCAGGACAACTTGCAAACTACAGGCAAATCGTTTCTTATTGTGCTCTGATGGCTCTGCCTAAAAGCTGGTCATGGTTTATGTCTAAGTTTCCCATTTAAATTGGGCTTTGCATTGGTTTAACAGCCCATGACCTATGGATGCAGAACCAATGCGCTCCTCACCTGAAAGGACAGAGTTAATAAGCACCCCGAGAAGGCAATTTCCATGCAATTTGCCCTTTCTGCAGAGTCCATCAGCTTGTGCGGTATTATAGAAATATGGTAAGAATTAACCCACTGGTATTCAAACTATTGTTTTCAAAACACAGGGCAAAAATAATACACATCACTTTCAGGCCGGTAAAACAAAGGGTTGGCCCCTCCTCGTTCCACAAGCTATTTTATACTAGTTTTCTTTTTTTTTAAATCTGCAAAGGGGAACGCTGTAGTAATGTAGGGTAAACAAACGTCACTTGGGACTGCTCAATCTTCAGTTTGGCTTTTATATTGTTTGCATAGGATGTTTCTTCAAACAGAGAACTGTATTGATGTGGTTGTGTGGAAAACGCTGGCAGAAAGAACCCTTTTAAAAACCCAAATCCTTGTTTTATAAATAGGGCACTTTGAAAAATATGATTTCCCTCCATCTTATTTCAATAGATGGGAATTGGCGGTACCTGAATCCATGCCTCTGTCACCTCTAGGATGGAGGATGATGACGCCTTCTGGGGCTGTCCTTGAAAACAGCAGACACACTTTAGTTAGTGTGAAATTTGGTTGTCTCCCCCTTGTCGTCACGTGCATATTTCACAGGTCTTGTGACCTTGATCCTCATGGGTTCAAGTCAAGATGCTTGTTCTTTGCATTAAAGACTTTCATGATGTACAGAGCACATGCTCGAAGGACAGAGATGCCACCCTCCAAGTGGGACCTGGGGACTCCCCGGAATTACAATTCATCTCCAAACTATAGAGATCAGTTCCGCTGGAAGAAAAAGATGTTTTGAAGGATGGTGGGGGTGGGAGTGCCTGGGGTCGCTAAGGGGCTTTCTGCTTGTGGCAGGGCACTGCTGGCGGTGGGCAGGGCACAGGTCGCTCCCTCCCCTTCCCTCCCTGTACAGCTCCTAAGGCATGTGCCCCAACAGCCACCCCTTAAATACGCCTCATTTCCAACTGCATGTCTTCAGCTCTTTCCCAAGCCTCTACTCTTGCTTGCCTGCCCTGCTAGGAAGGGTCTACCTGAAGAATTCGGAAGACACCTTCACCATCAGCTTTCTGGAAGGGCTTGTAAAGCAGTGGTTTTCCACCGGCATTTTGACGGCTTGTTTTTATGCTTACTCTTCTGCTAAAGTCAACTTCCAACTCCGTGGTTCTATTGTTCTTTACAGCTGTTATGATTGCTGCGTTGATACTTTTTGCTGGCTGATGATAAGTTTGCCGGTTTTCTCCATTTACTGTTTCCAGGACTGTTCATTTATTGATTCATGATATGGGACGGGTGTTGGGTAGCCAGGATATAAGCGGATTGTTTGGCAGTCAGAGAAGAGATATTTCAGGGGAGGTTTGCCATTGCCTCCCTCTGCATCATGACCGTAGTGTTCCTTGGAGGTCTCCCATCCAAATACTCGTCAGGGTTAGTCATCCTTAGCTTTCAGCCCCTGACAAGATCGGGCTTGGTTGCGCTATCCAGGTCAGGATCAAGACTGTTTGTCGGCCATTTTGAGGCTTGTAGGCAGCAGTTAAGTATTAATTAGATAAGAAACCTCCCCCCCCCCCGCCAACGTGTCTGAGCCAGGAAAGCCCAGTGATGCCCCTAGGGCAGAAATAAATAGCAGACAGATTGCGCCTTGAATAAAACTTAGTGTTGCCAGCCTCCAGGTGGGAATACAAAGGAAAAAGCCACCAGTCAGTAGTCACAGAGCAAATAAACGAAGAAGCTGACAGACTGGCCATGACAAACAATGAAAGGGAAGTACTTCATGCTTCATCGAGGCCAGTCCGTCAGCCTCCAGGTGAGGCCTGGAGACCCCCCAGAATTAGAATTGTTTCTTGTAATACGATTGGTCTCACTTTAAATTGGATGACCTGCTATTAATTGTATTAATGATGGATGTGATTTAAGATGGAAGATCATTGGGAAGATTATGTAGCAATTTTACCACTTGATCCTCAGCATTTACAACTGATGAGCCAACGTGGTCAAAGTGATATTATGAGGTAAGATTCATTTCCATAGCTGGCATGACGGCAGCTGGATTTATTGGATGCAGAACTGAATGACCGTGCTATGAAAATTGTTTGTTGTGTTTTATAGAGGCATGTTTAAGATAGAACAATGGAGCGAATTCTTGGTTCAACTCACCATTAACCTAAGGGAGGCTGCAGTGGTCTTTGTTTAATTTATGTATTGTGTAATATGTCACTTTATATGTGAAATGAGAAACAGCAGAATATATTGCTGAATATATTTTGGTTTCTTCTCACAGAATGAAGAGATTGTTGTTGTTGAAGATGAGTGTTATGTTCCTGGGGCTCATTCTGGCTCTGGTTTTACCTTTTTGAATACATTGATTGGACTGGTTCACCATTGTCGGCTTGCTGCTGTTTTTTCCTAATCCTCCAGGTGAGGCCTGGAGACTTCCCAGAATTAGAATTGATTTCCAGGTGACGGATATCAGATCCGTGGAGAAAAATGGCTACTTTGGAGGGTGGACTCCATGACATTATACCCCACTGAGATCCCACCTCCTCCCCAAACCCCCTTTTCCCAGGCCCCACCCCCAAAATTTATAATAACGCGCATCCCAGAGTTGGTGACCCTATTAATACAGCTCCCAAATCTGCCACCTGAGAAGGGGCAGCCTCACCCATTCACAAGAACCAGCTATATCTGCACCATATCTGGCTGAGTGGGGCAGTGGTCTTATTATGCTCCCATAAGTGCCCATTAAGCTTAAGCCTGTTGGAACAGCCTAAAGGAAATGGAGGAGAAGGGAACTTTTCTATTTTGTTCTAGCAACTCAGGACAAGATGGAATTCTAGCCTGGATTCCTAGTCGAGGTAATGAATCCAATGGCTTTCCATATCAATCAGCTGTCAGTCTGATCTGTGTGTACCACCTTCCATAGTCCCTGGTACATGCCAGGCATGTGGAGGTGTCTTCTTGAAGACTGCCTTCTATTATGGGGGCTCTTGCCAGGGTAACAAAGCTAGCAATGAAAACGCACACAATCCAGAGTTTCTGCATTCTCCACCTGGAACAAAACACAGAACATAGAACAAAACTGCCCTCCGCTTGGCTGGGGTAATAGAAAAAAAATATTTACCCCCCCCCCCGCCCCTCACCAAAGAAATGCCTGTCCTTTGTAACTGCTATTTCGGTCACTTAGCTGGAGGTAGCAGAGTTTCCCCTAAAATGGCTTTCTCCCATAACTCAAATATTCTGTCCTTGGATATAGCATCCTTCATTTCTCACAGGGCTTGTCCGCCGACTGCTATTTCAGGTGGCAATCAAATATGTGCTGGGTTTGTACTTTGAATGTTTAAGAAGCTTAAAACCGTAAAACATATAATGCGGCTTGAACTTTCTCATGTTATTTTATCAGCAGAAAAGCCAAATCTTCGAGGCTCGGCCTTTTGTCAGAGCGCAAATTCCAGCTTGTAATACTGGGGCTGTGTGTTTCAGGAAATCAGTCTTAACCTATTAGCATGTCGTTTTCCTTGGAGAGGAGCCATCTTCACGCTGGGCCTTGTATTCCTTTGCCGCAGACCTTCCTGTCACTGTTCCGTGTCCGCAACCCAGCCTAAGGCGGCCTTTGACGGCTCTCGAGCCATTTCCTGCATTCTGCTGGGGCACTAATTGAAAATTTGGGTGGCCTTGCTTATTTATTTTCATGGAATGTAGCGGGGTTATATTTTCATGGCACTTTCTCAGCGGTGCAACGTTTCAATTTCAAAAATCGCTGCCGCTTGAGGGAAAGTGCAGTCGCGCGCACCCATGCACAAAAGGAGACGGCGCACCTTTGATTCCTCCTTCCCCTCTTCTTTAGACGAGCAGGATCGGTGGGGAAGGGGGATCAGCCTTTGGGGTTGCTTTTGTCTTTCGAGATTAGAGTCGTTTAAAGGCACATAAAGGCGCATTAGTTTCCCACGATGTGCACACACGCTTTCCGTGGCTACCTCTGGGAAAACAGGTTTTAGAAACTTCTCGAAACGGCTTGACCAAAGACGCTAATGGGATGGAACAAACACTTTTGCAAATCAAGAGCAATAACACCCCTCTTTCACATTATCCTCTGTCTTCAGCCTTATAGGCTGTATGTTGGGAATTCTCTATATGCTTCTATTTATCCAGAGATTGGGTTTTATTTAAAGCTGTTTTGTGAGCTGTTGTGTAGGGATGCCAGCTTCCAGGTGGGACCTGGGGAATCCCGTGGAATTACAGCTCATCTCCAGACGCAGAGATCAGTTCCCTGGAGAAAATGGAGGCTTCGGAGGGTGGACTCTATGGCCTTGTACCCCACTGAAACCCCTGTCTTTCCCAGGCTCCATCCACAAATCTCCAGAAGGTTTACCCAGCCAGGATCTGGTAACCCTACTCCCCTAGATCCACTGTTGGCCCGGAGGGATTAGCATGGAAGACTTGGCAACCCTATGGGACTCCAAGGAACCTTTTATCAGTATTAGTTTAGACAGCTCTGTTGGTTCTCTGCTCCTTTTTTCTCCATTGTTTGTTACAGGCCTATTTTGTTTTGTTATTTACTTGTCGGTATTTTTATTATTTTTGTTTTCAGCCCCCTCAAGCGGGCTTGGGAGAGGGGGCACGTGGATTCTCTACACAAATAAGTATTGCTTAACATTCGACACTATCGCATGTTCTCCCAAACAATATCTAACCTTCCTCTCTCCAGGTCTCTCTCCATGTAGAGTTCACGTTGGCCGTCATCCTCGTACTGAACTGAACTGTGCAGCCTGTTTGGATTGCTAGAAGAATTGCAACACCACAAAGGTTTGGTCTGAAACCAGGGCTACTGTATATTTTTGGAAACCAATTCTTAAATCCCTCTTTTAAATTAAAAAAAAATACAATTTCTTGTGGAATTAGAGCTCTCTGTGCTACTTGATCACATCCTCTTATATTGCCATGTTTTCAGTATTCTGTTTCTTCATTAATATTCAACCTCAAATGGACTGTTACTGTCATTTAGTTAAACTATTAGTTCTATACTTCCCATTTCTCCTCTGTGCCAAGTGTAATGATTGATAGTTTAAAGGACAAATGTTTAAAATGACCCTGCTCCACAGTTAGTAAGGACGCCGGGTGAGACCTGGGGATTCCCTGAAATTGTAGCTCATCTCCAGTCTAAAGAGATCAGTTCCCCTGGAGAAAATGGCTACTTTGAAGGATGGACTTTGTATCGTTATACTCCCTGCCCCAAATCCCCTCACTCTTGGCTTCACCCCCGAAGTATCCAGGTATTTCCCAACCCAGGTGGGACTGAGGAGCCCCTGGAATTATCTCCAGGCGACAGAGATCCGTCCCCCTGGAGCAAATGTCAGCTATGGAAGATGGACTCCACAGCATCATACTCCACTGAGGTCCCTCCCTGCCCTAAATCCTGCCCACTCTCAGGTCCACCCCCAAAGTCTCCAGGTATTTCTCAGTCTAGAGATAGCAACCCTAACAATTAGCCATATCTATGCAATAATATAATAGACTGAATACAAATATTTAAACATGCTTCCCTTTCATTACCATAATACTCTTAGTAGATCTGTGGTGGATCTTATGGGTCAAAGACTCATAGACACTGGAATCGCTGCAGCTCTTTATTGATATCAGAACATCATACCAGTAGTACCAAGACTGCACTAAAAAAACCATGCCAAACCACAATTTATACACAAATCAGACAATAGATCTCCTCATCCGTGCATGTGATGGGCTAGATTAGCATTGATTAGTTTAAACTGATTGGCTAGATTAGCATTGATTGGCTCCTCATGGTGCATTGGTCAGGTCCATGTCTGCTTGGATGCTGCCTCAGCCCTCAAGCTCAGTCCTCAAGCTCAGCCCTCAGCAGACCCACATAGAGAACAACTATAATTCCCTTTAGCAGCAAATAAATGAATGACACTGGGTGCAAGCAATAGCATGATGCAGAGTTAGGCTCACAGCTGATCTCCAGATTATCATGATCAGTTTTTCTGGAGAAAATGGCTGCTTTAGAGGGTGGACTCTATGGTGCCCTGCTGAGGTCCCTCTCTTCCCAAACCTTGCCTTTCTCCTCCAGAATCTCCAGGTATTTCCTAAACGAGAGCTGGTAACCCTGCCTATTGAGCTGTATCGGCAGTGCAAACTGAGTCAGCCATAACAATGCAAGTCTGCCTAGAGAAAGCTGTTTCAGGGGGGTTCCTGCTGACATATGGAGTGCCCAGGGTTGTCAGTGCTGACTTGGGAAATCACTGGATGGAGCCTGAAGTGGCTGGCATTGGGGAGGGGCCATTATGCCATCGTGCCCACCTTCCAAAGTGAACAACAAAAGACAGAGAAAAAATTAACCCAACCTGTGTATACAGCAGCACACCTCTAGGGACCTTAGAGGCTGAGCAGCAAAAGACATTAAATGTTAATGTACACATATTTATTACTATTCACATGCACATTTAAGATTTTAATGATCCAATATGTTGTGTTTGTGGGTCTGCTGAAGACCGAGCTTGAGGTTCGAAGCATCCGAGCAGACCATGTAATTGACCTATGTCCCATCTGCAGGATCCAGTCAGTTTAAACTGAAACTGACCAAAAGCGAGCACTGGCAAGAAGATCCATTGTTTGCCACTGTACATAAGTTGGCTTTTTTCAGGGGTTTCTCAGTTCAGTTTTGTCTCTTGTAACACCATGTTGAGATTACAGTATAGACCAGATTGAACTCCCAGGGGTCCTGGCTTCCTCTGGATTTAACACAATACATATTGAATCATAGAATCATGGAGTTGGAAGGGGCCACACAGGCCATCTAGTCCAACCCCCTGCTCAATGCAGGATTAGCCCTAAGCATCCTAAAGCAGTGGTCCCCAACCTGCGGGCTGCGGCCCGGTGCCGGGCCACGAAGGCCATGGCGCCGGGCCGTGGCTCCCTCTCCCCGCCCCCCCCCCCCCGCAGTAAAAAAAATCCCAGGCCGCAAGCTTGCGGCCCGGGAAGCTTCTTACTGCGGGAGGGCGGGGAGAGGGAATCAGGGCCGGGCCGTGCATTGCCGGTGCGTGGGCGTGGCCCGCAGGCGCGGCCCGATGCGCGGGCACGGCCCGCGGGCGCAGCCGGTCCGTGCGGGCGCGGCCCAATGCCCTGCCGGTCCCCAGCCTCGGAAAGGTTGGGGACCACTGTCCTAAAGCATCCAAGAAAAGTGTGTATCCAACCTTTGCTTGAAGAGTCCCAGTGAGGGGGAGCTCACCACCTCCTTAGGCAGCCTATTCCACTGCTGAACTACTCTGACTATTACAATGTTTTTCCTGATATCTAGCCTATATCGTTGTACTTGTAGTTTAAACCCATTACTGCATGTCCTCTCCTCTGCAGCCAACAGAAACAGCACCCAGCCCTCCTCCAAGTGACAACCTTTCAAATACTTAAAGAGGGCTATCATGTCCCCTCTCAACCTCCTTTTCTCTAGGCTGAACATTCCCAAGTCCTTCAACCTATCTTCATAGGGCTTGGTCCCTTGGCCCCAGATCATCCTCTTCGCTCTCCTCTGTACCCTTTCAATTTTATCTACGTCCTTCTTGAAGTGAGGCCTCCAGAACTGCACACAGTACTCCAGGTGTGGTCTGACCAGTGCCGCATACAATGGGACTATAACATCTTGTGATTTTGATGTAATGCCCCTGTTGATACAGCCCAAAATGGCATTCGCCTTTTTTACCGCTGCATCACACTGCCTGCTCATGTTTAGTTTACAATCCACAAGTACCCCAAGGTCTCGTTCACACACAGTGTTACCTAGAAGTGTATCCCCCATCCAGTAGGCATGCTTTTCATTTTTCTGACTCAGATGCAGAACTTTACACTTATCTTTATTACATTGCATCTTGTTTTCATTTGCCCATTTTTCCATTGTGGAAAATGGAATTAGGTCACTTGGATAAAGTGACCTAATACCAAAGAACAAATGCATTTCAGTCCCTCTTGGGGTCTTCCTTAGTGGTCTGATATTAAAATGCACCGATACAATGTCATAATAGGGATGATGTGCACGGTAATAGTAATACATATTTCTATTTTAACATCTAGTGTATCCTGCTGCTCACCTTCCAAAGGGACCATTTTCTCCTGGGGAACTGATCTCCACCACCAGGAGATCTGTTATAATTCCAGGAGATCTCCAGCTGCTACCTAGGGAGGGCAGGGTCTAGCTGCTTCAGTTACCCTAACAAGAAGCCCCTGCACTGCCTTTTTAACAAATTGCCCACCCTATAGGCTGTCCCCAAAGAAATTTCCCAGCAAGAACCTGGCAAAATGTATTAACCTCTCCTGTTGCCAGGCTTGTGGACATGCAAGCCACAGAGCCCAGTGTAGATTTAATGCAACACTGCAGTGCTGCACTTTAAAGGCAGAGCCACAGAGCCAAATGTGGATTCATATTTAATCAGCATATTTTCAAATCACTTTGGTGCATTTTGTCTACATTGTTTATATAGGACCATCACCAACTGTTAACTGAGTTAGATTCAAGTGGGTAGCCCTATCGGTCTGAATCAGCACAATAAAACAAAATCAGAGTCCATTGGCACCCTTAAGACCAACAAAGATTTATTCAAGGTATGAGCTTTCGAGTGCAAGCACCCCTCCTCAGACTATTACTGTGCTCACGCCTTGAATAAATCTTTGACTGTTCATGCACTGGAAGTTTCATGCCGGGCTGCAGGCCGGAGTTTTAGTCGTGGCAGGTTGCCCTACCTCTTCCTGAACCCACATGGGGGAGCATTTGGCCTGGTGCACCTCATCTGCCCTCGATCTGTGCTCCTGCATGGGAGCTGGGACAGTGAAGTTCCCAGTGCGTAAATGGTCTTTGTTGGTCTTAAAGGTGCCACTGGACTCTGATTTTGTTTTATTGTTAACTGAGTGTTTATGCTGACAATTTACTATTTTTTGCTCTTCATGGGACTTCATTTTTGTAATATTGATTATTCATGTTTCTGGTACCTCTGATTATGGTGCCTGAATTTGGACGCTCAGTACTGTTTTTGTGTTGCTGTTAGTCTCCAGGTGGGACCTGGGGGAACCCCTGCAATTACTGCTCCTCTCCAGATGACAGAGGTCAGTTCCCCTGGAGAAGATGGATGCTTTGGAGGGTGGACTCTGCAGCATTGGACCCCCCTGAGATCCCTGTCCTCGCCAGGCTCCACCTCCACATCTCCAGGAGTTTCCCAACCTGGATTTGGCCACCCTAAAAACCACTTCTGAAGGACTCTTGCCTTAAAACTCAAGGAGGTCACCAGAAGTCATCTAGGACTTGACAACAAAAGAAGAGGAGAAGGAGGGAGGCAAGGAGAAAGACAGACAGATTTTTATTATGATAGACCAGCATAAGATGACGTAATACATCTGTAAAAACTTCAAGATTTAAGACATCCTAAAATACAGTATTATTACTATTATACTAAATAAAACATGCAATGAGAGTGTATACATACAATCAAAGAAAGAAAGAAAGAAAGAAAGAAAGAAAGAAAGAAAGAAAGAAAGAAAGAAAGAAAGAAAGAAAGAAAGAAAGGAGGGAAAGAGAGGAAGGAAAGAGAGAGAAAGGAGGACTAAAATATGATAGCCCCAGCTCCATTGCTCTGCCTTCGATAGGAGATGGCTGGAGAGATCGATTCATGCAGAAATCGTTTCTATGGACTAGTTGACTAAGGCGGAAGAGAGCGACAGCTGCAGCATAGAGGTAAACCAAGGCGACCGGATATACACTTCGAGTCCCCATTTGCACCGCGCCATAAGAGGGGCGCTGAGAGCTGACTCTGAGCGGCGCTTCTTTCCCAGAGCGGGTTGCCCCGCTCTTCCGACGAACAACCGGACTTGTGTCACTAATGTCAACGTGCGGGGACCTCTTTGGAGAGGCGGACCGAGTCGGAGGCGCTGGGCCGAGCCGGTGAGTGAGCCGCCGGCTGACTCCTCTCCCCCCTCACCCGCCAGCCAGGTCCGCGCGAGCCGGGCGTTCCCTAACGGCCCTCTTCGGCCTCGCGCCGGGGGGAGGGGGGGAAGGAGAGAGCGCTCTTGGACTAATTGCGTCGTTTCGCGTCGCCGCCGCCGCCCCGTTCCCCCCTTGGCGGAGCTCTTTCTGCGGGGACGCTGCAAGGTCCCCCCCCTTCCGAGGGTCTGCGAAGCAGGGAGATGGCCGGGGTGGGGGCGGCTTTATCGGCCTCCTGCTCCGCCAAGCCCTCGCGGTACCGACGTGAACGTATCATTAGAGGGCTGCTAGACAGAAATCCATCCAGGAAATGAAGCCACCCACGGCCCTTGCAATGGAGCCCTGCCCTGGGGTGCTCCTGCAATTCTCGTTTTAAGGATTTTGTACTAAATAGAGTTATATATTTCTCTAACATTGTAATTCAAATCTTTGACAGCTGGAACTTATGACTTGCTGGCCTCTATCTGGTGCTTATATTTATCATCTATTTATCTCAGGGGTAGTCAAACTGCGGCCCTCCAGATGTCCATGGACTACAATTCCCAGGAGCCCCTGCCAGCAAATGCTGGCAGGGGCTCATGGGAATTGTAGTCCATGGACATCTGGAGGGCCGCAGTTTGACTACCCCTGTCTGGTGCTTCTGACAGGGGTGGGTGGGGAGGCTCATCCTGCAGATGGAAGTCCCAGAGGATGTAGTGATTGATGGCCACAGGAATGAGCCTGCTTTACAAGGGGGTGAGAGAGATTCTAGGTCTGCCCACCCAGTGGCTACTAGGCGTTGTGGCTAAGGAAACCTCCATGTTCAGAGGCAGTCAATCTCTGAATGCCACTAGCCTGGCAACATCGGGGAAAGCCTTGGCCTCTATGCCCTGTTGTTGGCTCTCCAGAGAAACTGGTTGGCCACTGTGTGAGACAGGAGGCTAGATTAGATGGACCACTGATCTGATCCAGCAGGGCTCTTCTGACGCTCTTTTGAAAGTTAGCATGTTTGGGAAGAAAAGTTTGGCCAGTCTTTACAGAGGGTCATCTTTGTTCACCCAGGCTAGTTTCCTGACCTGCATGGCTAGTTTCCTGACCTGTGCTGTCCCCTGACCTGCATGGCCCAGGCTTTCTCATCAGATCATGGAAGCCAAGCAGGTGCAGGCTAGGCTACTCTTTGGATGTGCGACTACTGGGAAGTCCAGTGGTCTGCAATGCAGAGGCAGGCCATGGCAAGCCATCTCTGAACGTCTCTTGCCTGGGAAACCCTGCAGGGTTGTCATAAGCCAGTGGCAACTTGATGGCATTCCCCACCACCATCTGTGCTGTGTTGTAGCCCAGTCAGCTTTTCAAGGACTGAGAGGGGGGGAAAACTTCCCTGTGATATACATGTGAAGCTGCCTCATGCTAAGGTGCTGCTGGACAGCGTCAAAGCTGCTGGAGGACTGAGGATTCATTCTGTCTTGGGGGGGGGGGGGGTCCCAGAAATGAGGTACTACTGAATTACTGAATCCTGGCCTAGATTTGGAGGCCCAAGTCTCTTCTGTGGCTCCTCATGCCTTTTCTCTATTTAGGGCATATATGCCAGTTACTGCCCTTATGTAGTGCAGGTTCTTAGAGAGACAGTGATTTTTTAAAAAAAATAAATAGAAATTTGGAATCAGACCATGAATCTATCAATGGCAATATTGTCTGCTCTCACATGCGCCATGCACGGCTGAAATCGCACATGCTCGGCACTTTCGCGCATGCGCGCATGCACGGAAGTGCCATACATGCGCAATTTCGGCTGCACATGCGCATTGCATGTGCATGGCCGCACATGCACGGCATGCGCAGCCTGGCAGTCGCCCTCCCTGCTGCCACCGGTCCCCAGCCTGAAAAAGGTTGGGGACCACTGTTCTCAATGGTAAAAACTGAGAAAGGCTTCTGTAGTGTAAGATTGGGACAGAGTAAAGCAAAGAGAGTTTGAGAGGGACTGGGAGGTAATTCAGACTGGTATAAGGAAGGCAGTTATCAGTCTGGAGGAGTAAAAACCCACAGATAGAGAGATGGAGTAAAATGATGAAAGATGGAAGCTTTGTACTTGTGACGAAACAAGACCCTGTTGGAAAGCCACACATGAGGGCAAAAGCACATCAGTTATTAACCAAACAAGAGTAAATATTGAGTGTTTAAAATACAAAACTTGAAAGGACACTTGGCTTTAGAGCCTACATTAGTAATTACGCTAGACAGCCGGCAAATCAGGAAATCTAGAACTGATTCAGTGAACAATTTTTTTTAAGAATGGGGAGAAACTGACAAGCTCTTATCTTTAACCCGCTCCTAGTGGAGTGGATTAAATAATTGGTTAAGGGCCCCGAGGGTGGGCCCTGTCCATGATGAGGAAGGGTGCCCGCAGGCCCCTTCCCCCGGACTGACACTCGGAGGGCCCAGTCGGCAGGCGCATAGCCTGCCAATTGGGCTCTCCAAGTGTCAGTCCGGCGGCAAGTCCGGCGGCCCTGCTTTCCTCTCCCCCCCCTTCCACAGTAAGAAGCTTCCCGGGCCGCAAGCTTGCGGCCTGGGAAGTTTTTTACTGCGGGGGGGGGGGGCGGGGAGAGAGAGCCGTGGCCCGGTGCCAGATTCTCCTTTTCAAAACTCTCTTGTTAAGCAGAGCTTCCTAAAATGCTCAAAATGCTTAAGGGTTATGCACGACCTCATTCCCTGAGAATTTGTGGGTTTGCCTCGTGTGGTGGCCATTTTGTGATTGTACCCATTGTCTAGAGCAGGGGTAGTCAAACTGCGGCCCTCCAGATGTCCATGGACTACAATTCCCAGGAGCCCCCTGCCAGCATTCGCTGGCAGGGGGCTCCTGGGAATTGTAGTCCATGGACATCTGGAGGGCTGCAGTTTGACTACCCCTGGTCTAGAGTCAGGATTCCAAAGGTGTCTGCAGGGTCAAAACGTCTGGGAGCTCCTATGGCTTAAACCCTACATTTTCAGTATGCCTTGTTATTTATTTTATTTATTTATGATTGATTGGGTTTATATTCTGCCTTCTCTTCGGAAACTCAGGGCAGATGACAGGTTCCATATAATACAAATCCCTGTAAGAGACCTCACATTAATAACAGTTAAAAACAATTATATAATCTATTTAAAATTATTAAACACAATAGTCCAGTACATGGTTGCAGAACCCTGGCCTGGCCTGTGTTCTGGGCAGCCCACGATAACGTTGGATGTTGATCCATTCTGTTATCACAGAGCTTATCCAAAATGCTTTGCAAAGGAAAACCACCCGCCAGAACTTCGATTGTTCAAAACGGCCTTGTCATTTCCAGCCTCTTAAGAAACGGCTTCCTGGAAATTAGTATTTTTCCCATGGATTGGTAAGCCTAGTTTTCAGGTCACATCTACCACCAGCCTGCATGTTAAGCTCCACCAAAGGTTGTGTATATTTTCACTGGGATGTTCCCTTAATATCGCACTTAATGTGATCTTTCCTTTCGTATGTTATAGGAGGGGTTGATTTGCAGAGGGGCAACTGAAACCAGTTTTAATTGCAATAAAAACAAATAGAAAGCTCGAGCAAGACAGTGGTACATTGTTTGAACAGTCCCTTGCTTTCGTGATCCCATTACCTTTTTCTCAAAATATTTCAGGTAGGCAAATGTTGACTTGTGGACAAAAGTCAGTGTTCATGGGTAGTCTGTGTGTATAAAGATTGACTGCTTAAGTAAGGCTTTTGTCCGTGTGTTCCTTGAAGTACAATCTGTGGAACTCAGTGGGACTTTTTGAATATGCAGAGAGAGGACAGAGTTGAACAGGTCATGTTACTGAAGTGACAACATCTACTAATTCCAGTTCAAAGCACTGTTCGCGCACTCCGGTGTATGAACCAACAGACAAACAAATAACGGAAGGTGCTATCAGAAAATGAATTCCACATCTTCAGGCCTTATGGAAGGAATGTCACTTTCCAGAGATACCTCTGTCACATGGTATAACATCCAGAATGTTCACTTATTTTAATTTATTTATACATTTTTATTATACTGCCCTCTCTTGCGGCTCAGGGCAGTTCACAGCACAGATCTGTGTACATATTCCCGTATAAAACATACTCCAAAATTAATTAAACTCAGTAAACTGCATCAACATTATAGAACATTTAAGCTGTTAACCATTTAACATATAACCATTGTTTAATGTATTAGCCAGACTGCAAATTGCCTTGCGATGTATCCAGTGGGCATATCTGGTGGTGGTGGTGGTGGTGGTGGTGGAGGTTCTGGGGAGCCCAGGAGATGTTATCAGCTTACTGGCCCTAACCAAAAGCTTGGCAGAAGAATGTGGAATTGCGTTAGTTCCAGCAGGGCCCAAATTTCCTCTGGGAGCACATTCCACCAAGTGGGGGCCATGACAGAGAACATCCTGGCTCTGGTTGAGGCCAGACATGCTTCCTTGGGGACAGGGGTCACCAGGCAGTAAGAGTTGATTGAGCGTAGTGCTCTCTGGGGGGGCATAAGCAGAGAGGTGGCCCCTCAAGTACACTTATGGCAAGCCCCTTACCCCATGTTACATGTGTGTGCATAATGGCTCTTCCTGGTACCTCCTCCAAAGCCACCCCTTGAGCCTTCACAGAATCAGCCTCTCCGTCAGATGGTTATCCAGCCTCTGCTTAAAAATGTCCAAAGATGGAGAACCCACCACCTCCCGAGGAAGCCTGTTCCACTGAGAAACCGCTCTGTCAGGAACTTCTTCCGGAAGTTTAGACCGAATTTATTTTGAAACGACTTCTGGGGATTCTCATAGTGTGAAGAATGTTTCAGGGATTTCTCAACGGTAAAAAAAAGTTGAGTCTCTTGACCATAACTTCTGTGTGTGTGAAATATGGAGCGATGTCATCTGTACTCCTCATAAGGGATTGACCATGCAGCCTTTTGTTACCCATTGAAATCGATAGTCTTCGACTGGTGTAACTTTGCAAAGGACTTGCACTGTGATTCTCTTCACCTTTGCTGGAGGGGCACAACAGGGAAGCTTTTGTTCTCCCCCCCCAAAAAAAAGGGGTGCAGGAGGGGCGCAGTCGTCCTGGCCAAAGGCTAGGCCTGCTGGTCTGTGCTCTCAGCAGGGCTCAGGATTCCCCGGCCCCCTCCTCTGGAACACCGCACAGCACTCAACCCAGCTGTAAAGATAGAAAAGAGGAGGAGGAGGAGGAGGAGGGAGGAGGAGGAGGCAACAAGCGGCTTTCTTCAGTACACACAGGCTTTTCCCACTCCCCTAGTCCCGGTGCCTCAGCTGAGTGACAGCCCCGGGATGTTGCGTGCGAGTCGGCTCTGCTGGCGCTGTGTGGTCTGGCTGTGTGGTCTCCGGCTTGGCCGAGAGGCTGCTAACAGGGTGGATGAGAGAGAGCAACGCTGTTTACTTTAATTTATTTCGGATGCCGGAACTGTGCCCAGAGTTTCTCCTGAGCTTGATTCCACCGTCAGTGGCAGCAATCCCTCACAGCTGCGGCGCGGTCTGAAATATGCGCCGAGCTCCTCTACCGAGGGCTTTTACAGCATCTGCTTCAAGTCCAGCCGGCTTAATCCCCCTGCGACTCAGAAATGTTAATGGCACTGCTGAGTGCTGTGCTTATTTTGGTTTTACTGTGTCAAGATAGAGAGGGGGAGCGAGAGGCTGGAAGATGTGCTTTGTGTGGCCTTTTAGAAGGAAGGCTTGGGAGATACTGAGAAAGTAGAGAAGTGCAGGAGTCACAATGTCGGCTGTACCGCATGTTGGAAGGGATCTGTGGGGTCTGAGGTTATTGCTTTCAGGGGAGTTAGAGTTATTCCCTTCTTGTTTGGGTCATATAATGGAGAAGAGTCCGTGATGGATTTGAATATTCTAATTTCACTCAAATTGACTACTGGCACATTTTTTCTTTCATTCATTCAGGGTGTTTTACTTCACTTCCAAACTGATTTTGAGACAGATCGGTGTCGTGGGTATGAGTAGTGGCCCCTAATCTGGCAAATGGGGGGTTGATTCCCCACTCCTCCTCCACACCTAGGCCTAGTCTGCACACATAGGGTAAAGCACTTTCAATGTGCTTTGGCAGCTGGATTTTCCTGTGCAGAACAGGAAAATCTACTTCTAAAGTGCATTGAAAGTGCATTATCCATTGTGTGCAGACTAGGCCCTAGTCAGTAGGGTGACTTTGAGCCTTTCTGAGTTCTCTCAGAGCTGTCTGAGCCACCCCAGCCTCACAGGGATTCAGATGTGGGGAGAGGAAAGGAAGGAAATTGTAATCCGCTTTGAGACTCCTTTGAGTGGTGAAAAGCGGGGTATAAAACCCAACTTTTCTTCTGCTAAAGTTACAACATTTTGTTTTCATTTTATCGCAATGCGTTGATTTTTTTTTTAATACCATAGGTTGTTTCAAGTCTGGTGTGGGGATGGTCAAGTTGGATATGAACTTTACAGATAAGAGAAAAAACGAAATCAGCAGGCCAAAATGATAAGTCTCACAGCCACCCATTGCCCAGAAATTATATGATTTACACACCAAACAAGAGTGGCTGTGAGACTTACCATTTTGGCCTGCTGATTTCGTTTTTTATCTTATCAGTAACATTCGGAAATCAACGGTGCAGTTCCTTTTCATTGGATATGAACTTTAGACAGAAATGAAAAAGGCTTGTGAAGATTAACATGACTTGGACATGACATTCTGGACAAGACAAAAATTATTTTTAGTTATTCTTGTTCTGCTGTAAAAATACTTCTTATGTACTTAACTTTTCATTACAAGTAGCTTAGAAATATTTGGGGATTTTTTTTTAAAACCAGATACAACATTCATGACCAGTTTTTGTTTAAAGTGACTAGTCGCTTTTCATCATTTAAATAAACAAGCATATATTCTTAATATGACTTGGAATTCCTGTATTGTTTAGCTTATTCATTCCTAATCTTTTTTTTTTTTCTGGCGAGCTTGCAGGAATGAACTCTGTGTTATTGCTGTAGATATGGAGGCTGTAATGTCCTAAGCAGTGCTAGCTCAGGGGTGGCCAAACTGTGGCTCTCCAGATGTCCATGGACTACAGTTACCATGAGCCTCTGCTGGTATGGCCAGTTGGCAGGGGCTCATGGTAATTGTAGTCAATGGTCATCTGGAACCACAGTTTGGCCCCTGGGCTAGAGGGTATTGCTGTCATAATTTTAACACCAGTTTTGGTGGGCATTCTCTGTTTTGCTTTGTTTTGCTTGGTGGTTTGTTGTGAAGGCATCCCAAAAGTTTGGTGTTGGGCATCTGATAAGTCTTCAGTAACGTGCAACTTGAGAATCATTTCAGAGGGTAGATGGTTTAGTCTGCAGTACACCAGTTAGCTTTGAGTCCAGGAGAACTTTAGAAACTATCAAAGGTTTTCAGGTAGAATCATTCAAGAATCAAAGCTCCCTCTTGTTGGTGTATAAGGTGCTAATGGACTCAAATCTAACTTGAAAGTAATGCAACACAAGCATAAGAAAGGGACAACCAAAATGATTAAGGGGATGGAACAGGTGTATGAAGAAAAGTTAAAGAGGTTAGGGCTCTTTAGCTTGGAGAAATAATGATTGAGGGGTGACATGATAGAGGCTGAGAAAATTATGCATGGGATAGAGATAGTAGAGAACAAAATACATCTGTTCCTTTCTTGCAGTACAAGAACTCCTGTGCACTCAATGAAATTAATGAGCAGTAGGCTTAGAATGGATAAAGGGAAGTACTTCTTCATTCAAAGTGTTATTAATACATGGAATTCACTGCCACAGGAAGCAGTGGTGGCTAAAAGCACAGATAGCTTTGAGAGGAGACTGGATAAACATACGGCTAATCAGTGGCTATTAGCCAAAAAGCATAGATGGAACACTTTGTCTGAGGCAGTGATGCTCTGTATTTTTGGTGCTTGGAGGGCAAGAGTGGGAGGGCTTCTGGCCCTACTGGTGGACCTCCTGATGGTACCTGGGCTTCGGCCAATGCCTGACACAGAGTGTTGGACTCGAGGGGCTGTTGGCATGGTCCAACATGGCTGCTCTTGTATTCTTATATGGAGCAGAGGTCCACCAATTGCTGTTAGCCACAGGTTATAGATGGAACATCCTGTCTGAGGCAGGGATGCTCTGTTTTCTCGTTTGTGGGGGGCAACAGTGGGAAAGATTCTGGAGTTCCGGACCTACTGGTGGATCTTCTGATGGCACCTGGGTTTTGGCCACTGTATGACAGAAAGTGTTGGATTGGATGGCCTGATCCAACATAGCTTCTCTTACGTTCTTCTGTGGTTCAGCTTCCATGGTGAGTGTTGTTGGGAATACCTCATACACAAATGCATTAGAATACCAGTCAACCAGATGAGTTATGGAATATGTAGGGTTCCTTATACACCTAGGACATTAATTTCCCAGTCAACTCTCAATTGACCATGTATAAGACCTCAGTCAATTATCCCTCAAAGCCAAATGCAGCTTTACCTTGTTGTATCTTATCATCACTTCTTAGCAAGGGTATGGGCAAAGCAAGTAACACAGCAAAGCATCTACTGGCTACTTGTCTCAACTGTGGGCATCTCTGAACAGTCATCAAGGCCTGTGAACTTTAATTTCATTGTTATCACAAGCTTTGTTGGTAACAACCTTAAATATCAAGATGATTATGAAAGGTTTTTAAGCATAAAGTTAATATTTTCAAAATACTTGTTTCTATTTCACCAGTGATTGGATCGACTGCTTTTTAAAAAAAAAACAGTCCCTTGGTAATCTTTGCTTAGGTATATCAGAGACCACATGGAAGTCATGACTAATATAATGTTTTATTTTCACCTTCCAAAATAAGAAGTCCTGGTGCGAACACAAAGTGGTGGCAAGACATGTAGAGGTTTTAATATGAAAGTGTTTGAAATACTACTCTTTTGTGAGTGCGTATGCCATTAGTTTCTGGGTTGTAGCCAAGCAAAACCACTTCCCTCAATCTATACCCTGTAAATATTTTACTCCTAACATAGTGATGCTATCTGTGTTCCTATTTTCTCCGTGCTCCCCAAGTGTTCCACCTTGCCTCTTACCTCTTCCCCTATTTCCCTGCAGATCCATACTTAAAATGTGTAAAGCTTCAAGGAAGGATGGAGCAGCTAAATCTTTACAGACTACAGAAAATATGTTTCCTTGGAGGAGAGGGGTGCTTTAGAGGATGGAGTCTATGGCTTCCCTGTCAAGGCTGACCCAGCTTTGGTGTGGTCACACAACCAAGCTGTACCTGGTCTAAGAAACTCCCAGAGTAGCTTATCTGTACACCGCCCGTGGCGCCGCGGGCGCCACGGACTAAATAAAACAGTAAGGGGTTCTGGGGCGGGATGTGTCCGGGATGAGGAAGGGTCCGGATTGGACCCTTCCTCATGACAGACAACCGGAGGGACCGCGCCTGCCGATTGGTCCCTCCGATTCCCAGCCCCAGCAACTGCGAGCCGCGCTCAGCGCGGCTCGCAGTTGCTCCCGGCCTGACGTGGTGAGAGGCGCGAAGCGTCTCTCACCGCGTCAGGCCGGCCCCAAGGAAGCCCCCGCCGCAAACACAACACAAGACTCCAGCCGCCGAGAAGCTGCAGAAAAAAAAGAAACACCCCCGGAGGAGCCTTTCGCCGCTAGCGCGACGAGAGGCAGCAGAAAAAAAAACCCCTGTAGGAGCTCCAAGCCGCCGCGCCGACGAGAGGCAGCAGAAAAAAATTAACCCTGTAGGAGCCTTTCGCAGCTCCAAGCAGCAGAAAAAAAAACCCCTGTAGGAGCTCCAAGCCGGCACGCCCACGAGAGGCAGCAGAAAAAAAAAAACCCTGTAGGAGCCTTTCGCAGCTCCACGCAGCAGAAAAAAAAACCCTGTAGGAGCCTTTCGCAGATCCAAGCAGCAGAAAACAAAACCCTGAAGGAGCCTTTCCCAGCTCCAAGCAGCAGAAAAAAAAACCCCTGTAGGAGCTCCAAGCCGGCACGCCCACGAGAGCTAGCAGAAAAAAAAAACCCTGCAGGAGCCTTTCACAGCTCCAAGCAGCAGAAAAAAAAACCCTGTAGGAGCCTTTCGCAGATCCAAGCAGCAGAAAACAAAACCCTGAAGGAGCCTTTCCCAGCTCCAAGCAGCAGGAAAAAAAAACCCTGTAGGAGCTCCAAGCCGGCACGCCCACGAGAGCTAGCAGAAAAAAAAAAACCCTGCAGGAGCCTTTCACAGCTCCAAGCAGCAGAAAAAAAAACCCTGTAGGAGCCTTTCGCAGATCCAAGCAGCAGAAAACAAAACCCTGTAGGAGCCTTTCCCAGCTCCAAGCAGCAGAAAAAAAAAACCCTGTAGGAGCCTTTCACAGCTCCACGCAGCAGAAAAAAAAAGCACCTCCTGGTGTCCCCTGGGTCCTAGCGCCCATTGCATTCCTGGTTGCAATGGGCTTTCTTGCTAGTACCTATAATAAAGCAAAAGGAGGCTTTAATGAAGAAATCCAAGAAGGTTTTAGAACAAGCCACATAGGTCAGTGGAAGTACAAGTGTACAGAAGAACAAAAAAGCTAGCTATCCACTTTTTACTGCAGTCCTAATGCAGCACAGCTGGTCCTCGAATCCAAGTGCCCTTGAACACAATACATGTTCCAAGTATTTATTTATTTGTTTGTTTATTTATTTTACATGTGACAGATACAATATAAGTTTGGTAACTGCATCATCAACGATAATACCAGCAACCACTGAACATTTGACTAATCACTGGTTAACTGTTAACATTTCAACCATACATTTTGCGTATCAATTTAATGCTCAAAGGATCTGAACAGACAAAAAAACCAAGAACCCAAAACTTAATAAAAAGAGCTCAGTTTAGGACAGTTAAAGCTACACACTGCTCACTAAATGTAGTGGGGTATAGACACATCGGTAGACTCTTTAGCTCCCCAGTGGGGTGAAAGGCAAAGGGTAAATGAAGCAAACAAATAATAATAATATATTGACTTCGGGTAGAGTTCCGGGTTTACTTCAAGGTTTTGGTCTTAACCTTCAAGGCCATATGCATCCTGAGCCTAGTGTATCTCAGGGACCATCTGTCTGAATACACCTCCCCCTCCGGAGGGCCCTTTATTCAGCATCCGCAAATCGTCTGATAGTTCTCTGCCCCGGAGATGTATGATTGGCCTCTACTAAGTCCCAGGCTGTTTCATCCCTGGCTCTGACCAATTCCGGACAAGTGAATATACCAACCTATGAACCTCCCTCTGCATTAAGTCAGACAGCTCCCCCCATCCACTTTAAAAAGGGAAACCGGCACCTACATCATCAACTGTTGGGTTGTTCTTAACTTTTTAATATAGTTAACTGTCATGCAATTTAATTGTTTTACTGACAGTTGCGATCCACCCTGAGATGGCTGGGCTAATAGGGGCGAGTTATAAATTTTGGTAAACAAATAAATATTTGATCAGTACTAAAGATAAAAAATAATAAACTTTATTTTTACATCCCACCTTTCTTAAATAGCTCATGACAGTTAACAGTGTGGTTTAAAACAATCCATCTTATAAGAAAATCAAAATATTTACATTAAAAAAACATTTTTATAATTTGCAGGAGCCCCAGCCTAATTTGGACTGGGGGGGAGGGTGGGATTTGATATCAAAAGAGGACATGGAGCAATCATGTCTAAAAGTGACACAAATCGTATACTAAATTATTCGGTTATTAGGATCAAAACTGTTTTGCTTCTTATTTCAGCTCCAGCAGGCCGTCTAAATGCACTAAAACAGTATCCCCAACAACAGCTACACAGATATTTCTTGCCCCAGCTTTCTATGAAAAATACCCACCTAGTTTGCAGAGAATGGGCACCAGTCCAAATCAAGATGTCTAATACTTTGGGCCTTTGCTTCATATTCCCCATTCCAGTGAGGATTTTTAAGTGTTCTGCAATAAGCAAAGAGATACTTCAGTAGAAATATTAGATTTTGGGGAGCTCAACATTTTTATTACATGTATTAATTCTATAATGCAAAGAGGTACAGCAGTCCAGTTTCTGAAATCCAATAAAGCACGCAGCAATATTTTAGAATATTACTGTCTCGTACGGTCTTAATTCCGTTGCATCACCTGAATGCCTTGGCATTATTGAATAAAGTGAAACTGGGGGGAAAATACAAGGGGAAAATAAATCACTGGAAAAATTTACTGCTTGCTTTTCTCTTTGCATTAATATTGCTTTTCTTAAAATTTCACTACTTTAGGCCTTTTATTTTGATCTTGGGATTATCCTACATTCCCCGCTGCCTCAGGATATCTCGTGTAACTGAATAAATTTGTGTGCCTATTCTTGTTCTGTCCCTGGAGCCAATGAAAATTGGGTAGTGGAGTGCATTCTTCCAACCAAGCATTGTACCTACAATTTATCATAGGCAATATTAGTTCGGCATCCAATTTCTACATCCACCAGCTTCAGTTCAATTTCAGCTCATTGTAAAAAAAAACTTGGAATAGGTCCTAGGTCATTTCTTGTGCAATTTCTGGGATGGTGCTGGATCTAAATAAAATTTTATTTGCTTGCTTGGTGGATTTTTGTTCTTGAATATTGGCTTGCAAGTATGCTGTTTGCTTGAGTCATGGTTCTGTCAGGTTCCAGAGTTGATATTTTGCCATTTCGGAGGGTAGTTGTGTTGGGTTGCAGTAGAACAGTTAGAGTGGAGTACAGTAGCACCTTAGACATTTACCCACTGGGAACTTCAGTGCCCCAGTTCCCATGCAGGAGCACCAATCCGGGGTGGGTGAGGTGCACCAGGCCAAATGCTCCCCCATGTGGGTGCAGGAAGAGGCGGGGCAACCTGCCATGACTAAAGCTCCAGCCTGCAGCCTGGCATGAATCCTCCAGTATGTAAACAGTCATTGGGAAGACAGAAGTTACTGGAAAAGACAATAATCCTGTGGAAAATTGGGAGGCAGCAGGAATAGAGACAGGTGGACTCAGTCAAGGAAGCCACGACCCTCATTTTGCAAGACGTTAATTGGAGAACGTTAATTCGTAGTATCAGCATAAGTTGAAAACAATTTGATGGCACTTCACACAAACACACACACATACACCCTTAGAGACCAACAAGAGTTTGGGATAGATCCAAGTGGGTAGCCGTGTTGGTCTGAAGTAGCACAACAAAAATAGAGTCCAATAGCAACTTTAAGACCAACAAAGATTTATTCAAGGTGTGAGCTTTTGAGTGCATGCATGCAGTCTTCTTCAGACTATGAACTACCATCGTAACAGTGGGAATATAAAGCCAATATAAGCTTTCAAGAGTCAGGACACAGTAGAGGAGAAATGTAGACCTGAGACCTTTTATCATAGAAGGAGGGAGGAGAGAGGAGTTGTAAAGAATGCTTGTAAGGGATGCAAAAATAGAACGTATATGATAATGAGCTTGATTAGAGCAGAGGGGAAATACGGGGGGGGGGGGGATTAGCATATGTCCCAAGATAAAAATGTTATTTCCCTATACAACCTGGGGATGGGCAGTTGTTCTGAAATTGTGAATTAACTCAAGGTCAGCAATTTTATGAAATTTCTTTGTTTTTATACAATGTTTGGTCAAATGCATCATCAGTCTTTATAATTTACAATTCTAATAAATTAATACTGTTCTTTGGCCTGTAAATTGACCTCGTGTGACTCCATAATCTCCCTTCATGTTTTATTGGCTTGCTTTGAGGTTTTGTTTTCAAATCCTTATTCATTTCTCTTGCAGCTCCATAGGTGACTTTGTTGGCTGACCGCATTCCAGACGGAATACCAGGTGACTGGTTGCCGTCTTCTTTAGAGCAACGGGTGAGAATAAGCACATGAACTTGGCTGTAGTGTAAACGGACTGCTCTTTTGTAAAATATCCCTTGTCCATAACAAGTAGATGCAGTATGCAAAAGATGCAGTGGACATTTACCATGTGTGCATAAACATTTTCTTCAGCAAACAGAGGCCATTTTCAAATGCCAGATATATTTAGTTGCTGGTGGAATATTGATTGAACCTATTGCCCCCCCCCCCCCCCCCAATTTCACATGGGCTGTCAATTTCATTATTTTTGAAAAGTGTGGTACATATGAGCAGGTTTGTAGAGAAGTGATTTAAATTTTTCTGAATAAATGTTCATTCCATGTAGTGTTCAGGATTTCATTCAGTAAAGCCAACAGAGAGGGAGAGAGGATGGTAATCTAATGACAGCACAGGCACTGTCCAGTCAGCCCTGTGCAGAGCAGGCTTCTCCTGTAAACAGGCTGATCCATATTCCCCCGAGCTTGATCCTGAAAGAAGATTATTCATCTGGACAAAACGGGCTGAGTGGTGCTTCAGCCATGACCCATCACTAAGTTTGTATAAATCTGGATGCAGACCTGGAGAATATGCCTCTTTTGCACTGGTTATACATATCAATGGTCAGATTTTTTTTCCCCTGGGGCTACAAAAATGAAGCCTGCAAAGCTTGTAAAGTACTTTTCAAAGTTGGAAGCACTCCAGAGATGATTGAATAGGTATACAAATATATTCTGTACGCTTGACTCTCAAGTTACCAGCCCTTTGTGGCAGTTATTTCTGACAAGGACACCTGTCTGCCTAAAAGAGAGCTGACACTTGGGTGATTTCCTCTCCCCCCCCCCCCCGAACGATTGTGAAACTGGCCATCATTTAACAGGTGATGCTTTTATCATCATGGAGGTGAATTTTGAAGAATCGAATCCTCTGATAAATTGTGATGCTGTCGCAATGCGCCAGAGTACCTCCTGTACTGATGCTTTCCTGTTACCTGATTAGCATAGCACAGAGTCCTAGGGTTCCCAGTCTCTGGGATTGCAATTGATCTCCAGGAGAGAGAGATCAATTCATACAAGAGTATAAGAAGGACGGTCTAATAATTAAACCAAACAGAGAGAAACAGACCTATCCACTGGCAATATGATAAATAAAGAAAAATGTCCTATTTTTGTGGTTTTCCTTGTTTCTTTATTCTTTAGGACTTCTGTCAAAACAGAATCCAGGTAATCTCCGTTTTCAGTTCTTTCATCAGTGACAAGTCCTTATTGACACGTGTCAATACAGACTGGTATCCCCATACCTATGTGAACCTGTGGCCAGTATTATACTATTAATATATATAAGGACTTGTCACTGATGAAAGAACTGAAAATGGAGATTACCTGGATTCCGTTTTGACAGAAGTCCTAAAGAATAAAGAAACAAGGAAAACCACAAAAATAGGACATTTTTCTTTATTTATCATATTGCCAGTGGATAGGACTGTTTCTCTCTGTTTGAGAGAAATCAATTCACCTGAGAAAATGGCCTGGATCTGGGCGATGGAATACCGGATCAGGTTTAAGGTGCTGATACTCAACCTCAAGGCCATACGCAGTCAGGGTCCTGCATACCTCAAAAACCGCATTCATATATTCCCTGAAGAATGACTCACTCTGTGTATTCCAACAACTTGGTGATCCCTGTCCCCAAAGAAGTCCACCTACCCTTGACCAGAACTAGAGCCTTCTCATCCGTGGCCCCAACGTGGTAGAACAAGCTCCCCAACAAAGTCAAGGCTCTATCGGAACTCAAAGTGTTCCATAGGGCCTGCAAGATGGAGCCTTCCACCAGGCTTTCAGATGAGGTCCCATCTCTAAAAACAAATGCTATTTATGAAAGCATTTATACTTTTCATAAATATTTCAAATACTATTTTATGTGTGAACAAAAATTGCCATCAGCTGTGCTGGCCCATTGGGAAACAGTTGAAAACCAACAGAAATGCCATAACGTTTTGGTTCCTCAGAACTTTTTGTTAGGATAGATATTAATAAGCAAAGCAAAGGGTTATATTAGGGTTATACACTAGGGTTATACACAGATCAAGACATGCTAGATCAGCCTTTCTCAACTTTTGTACCGTTGAAAAACCCCTTAAACCTTCTTCAGGCTTTGACAAACCCCAGATACATTTAGCTAAATAATCTTTTAAAAGCTGGCATTTACAAATGAGTGTTTCCCGTATAGTTGGTGCGATGTCAGTAATGGAAGTATGATATTTTCTGCAGATTCAGATTACAGAATATCTGATCCAAGAAGAAAGCTATTATGGCTCATACACGCAAGCCACCCCTTGTGACGGGAATTTCTCCCAATGAGGGTATTGCATGGACAAAGGTCACCATTCGAGGAGAGAACTTGGGGACTGGTACAGCAGATCTTATTGGTAAGTCAAGAAGGCAGTTTAAGTTTGAGTATTCCAGAACCTCAGTGCTGAAAAAAAATCTAACGACATAAGGGGATTCTTGCCCTTTATGTGGAACACATTCCACATAAGGGGGAGGGGAGCAGCTGGCACGGCTCAGCACTGAACACCACTCACCATGCTGTCTATGTTGCCAATCTTGCGAGGCCATCCCTGCTCTCCTGACCAAGACGGGTGGTGGAGGCAGCAGTGGCACTGGTGCACTCTCATTATAATTTCTGTTACAGGGAGCGCAGCAATAGATGTGTTCCACATCAGTAACATCAGATAGCAAACTGTGAAATCAGATTGTTACAGTTACATATTGAAAATTTTATTGTCAGGTACTCTACCATCAGAGGTATTATGTTTTCTCAATTATTGTCTGTTCAGGGGTATTATGAGTTCTCAATTATTATATGGTCAAAATGGTGACGTTCCTTGTATCTAACCTCTTCACTCATTGCAATACATGCACGAATAAGGAAACGCACCACTGAAAATTTTGGGGAGCCTTTGGAAGAGAGCTAATGACTGAAAGCTAGACATCTTCTTTCATTAACCGACTCTGATGCTTTACAGCTCTTACATTGGAGGTTTTATTGGCTGCTGTACATATTTTAAGAACTGGTGTGTGTTAAAACCAGACCTTTGAAGAAGGTCTTTTGGTTCACATAGTTCATAGCATACTGGTTTGCAATAACCTATGGGCTGGATATATGTCTTTAATTCCTATAGTTGTTTTTAAAAATTGTGCACAATAAAAGTAATAATTTTAACAACGATACAAACATTCAAGCTTTGTAGGCCTTTACTGTTACCAGTTGGATTTTCGTAGGTCCAGTTCCTTGCCCAGTTCCTTGTACAAATTGCAATGTAAACCGCCCTGAGCCACAGGGGATGGTGATATATAAATGTAATGTAATTAATTAATAACTAAATAAATACTCAAAAGAGGAGAATCCAGTACTTTCCTGGGCTGTGCTTTTTGGTATTGCTCCAGAAAATGTAATAACATAAGTGTGCACCTAGTTGAGTAAAGGTTGTGTTTCACTGAGTTCACCGCCATCTCATAGGCTTTTAACTGCATTCTATAAGATGTTCTCGATTTCTTTGTCTGTAGTCGCCAGTCGTGCATGCAAGGGACCTGTACAATAAGCCATTGCAGTTATTGGAATAGGGCCAGGACCATCTCTTGCGCCTTATTAAACAACATAGGACTTTATTTCATTATATCAGTCCCTTAAACCATAGGTCAGTGGGAGTATGAATAAAGCAAGAACTGAGCAAATCAACAAAACAATAAATACCAAGAGCATTTCAAAACCTTATGCATGATATCTAGCCATATATTCAAGCTAGCTAACATCATTAGAAAACAACCGTTTCAGAATAATATAACTACCAGAGCATTGAACGTCAGAGTTGGCAAGAGATCCCAGTATATCACACCTAGCTTCAGCAAACAAAGGACAATGGAACAGCTCATGTGAAAGGGTCTCTGCTTATTGTTCCTTATGTACAAGAGCAATTTTTTTTCCTGCCAGGGAGCCTTCCTGTGTGCTCGGTTGTTGTAAGTGAATTACATCTTGCCAAAATAATTAAACGTCTGTGTTTAGGGTTTTTGAATAACAACTGAATAGCAACTGTGAAAGAGGTTGTGCCTTCTTAAAATCATACACAGGGTAGCTGTCATTCAAAATCCACAATAACTCTCTTTGGGTCTTCACGTCTCCAGGAAGGATTCAGTCACCCTTTCACTATCAGTGATAGCACGGCCAATGGCATCCAACCCCACCCAAACTTGGCAGGTGGGAAGAATGAATAGCCCATCCAGGTGTCCTCTAGCTCAGGGGTAGTCAACCTGTGGTCCTTCAGATGTTCATGGACTACAATTCCCATGAGCCCCTGCTAGCAAATGCTAGCAGGGGCTTATGGGAATTGTAGTCCATGAACATCTGGAGGACCACAGGTTGACTACCCCTGCTCTAGCTCTTTAAATCTCCAGATGTTTCTCAGTTTGGAGTTGGTAATTCTATTATCAAGAGCCAGCATGCTGTAGTGGTTAAGAGCAGTGGCCCCTAATTTGGAGAACTGGGTTTGATTCCCCACTCCTCCACATGCAGCCAGTTGGGTAACCTTGGGCCTGTTACAGTTCTCTCAGAGCCCTAGCAGCATCACCTACTCCACAGGGTGTATGTTGTGGGGAGAGGAAGGGAAGGCGATTGTAAGCTGTTTTAAGACGCCTTCGGGGAATAATAAGGAGTACAAAAACCCAGCTCTTTCTTTTCTAAGGGCTGAATCCTTCAGTATTGAATGCCACTGTCTGTATAAAGGGCTACCTGGAAAGTATATTGCAAATTGTCTTTTGTTTGAATCCGTAAGTGGAGCAGTCAAGTCATATTCATGGGCCAAGAAAGATCCAGGGATTTGTGATGATGCCTTCCATTCCTGTGACTTCTGTTTTATTTATCTCTCAATCAAAATAACCAGGCTTGACCATCTGTGGACATAATTGTATTCTGACTGCTGAATGGATGTCTGCCAGCAAAATTGTGTGTCGAGTCGGTCAAGCTAAAAATGACAAAGGAGACATAATTGTCACTACCAGGTCAGGAGGCAAAGGGACTTCAACAGTTTCCTTCAAACTTCTGAAACCGGAAAAAATAGGTATGTAACCTCTTATGCAAGAGGCTGTCCTTTCACCCCTAGTATTCCAGACTGCCTCAGCCAAGAGACCTTCCCCAAGTTTGTGGATCATCAACATGGAAAGCAGGGGGTCTACAGTTGGCTCCTCCTCTGAGAATCTTCTTAAAGGAAAATGCATCATTTCTGCTATGTTGTTGATCTGGTTTTCAGGAATCAACCTGTTCTCATACTAGAATCCTGTTGGCTCATATTTAGAAGTTAGTGCTATTTGAGTTGCAGATGGTCCTGTAACATTTGACTTTGTGCAGCACATTATTAAGCATCTTTGAAAAGTGCAGCACAGCGGTTAAGAGAGGTGGACTCTAACTGGGAGTTGACGTTCCCACTCCACCTCCACTTGAGGCCGTCTCGGTGACTGTGGGCCAATCACAGTTCTCTCAGAACTCTTTCAGTCCCACCTACTTCAGAAGGTTCCTGTTGCATGGAGAGGAAGGGAAAGTGATTGTGAGCCACTTCGAGCCTCCTTAAGGTAGAGAAGTGGGTTTCGAAGTCCTACTCCTGCTCCCTCCATTTTTGCGTGCAACTAAACACAGGAGGGAAGGTGGAGAAGGGCTGAGTGTACGTTTTCGCCAGTGAAGGTGTTTACAGTTGCACTACAGGCCTAAGGAAACAAACACATGCGAAAAGAGCTCCAGCCCAGATGAAATGCTTCGATAGCCATATGGCTCAGCTACTTTTACATAGTGACATGAGCAGACAACAGCGGAAGCAACACAGGGCTCCTTCTTACAGTGAAGCTTTGTCCTGCTGCTTCCAGACGATTGTCTAGGCATGCATTTCGTACTTCCGAAGCTTCTTCAGCCTAATTCAGCAGAGCGCAAGCTCCTGCGGCTGGACGGGGCTTATTGTTCCAAGGATATGTGCTCTGTTTTCTCTAGGTATCTTGGATCAGTCTGCTGTCTGGGTTGAAGAAATGAACTATTACGACATGCGCACTGACAGGAACAAAGGGATGCCCCCTTTGTCTCTACGGCCGGCTAATCCTCTCGGCATTGAGATAGACAAGTGAGTCCCAAGAAGTGTCGATCCACCCCCTTTTCCTGCTTCCCTTACCCTTTCTGTGGTTGCCAGCCTCCCGATAGGGGGTTGGAGTTCTTCTGGAATCTTAACAGAACTCCCAGCTTTAGAAATTCGTTCTTCTTAGGGTTGTCAGGATGAGGTTGGGAAAGCCTTGGAGATTTGGGGGTAGAACATTTAGAAGGCAATCTGAGGAATTGATGTCCCCCAAAATATCCTATTCTGAACAGCCTTGCTCAGGACTTGCCAACTGAGGGCCGTAGCTCCTTTTATTGAGTCAATCCATCACCTGTTTGGTCTTCCTGTTTTCCTGCTGCCTTCAACTTTTTCCCACTTTTTCATATTTTTCAATGACTGTTGTCTCCTCCCCTAATGTGACTAAAGTATGATTGCCTGTGTTGAATCATTTTAGCCTCTAGGGTGAGTTCGCTTTGAATTTTATATACTGCCCTGAGAAGGTACAACTGAGATGAACAGTATATAAATCCCAAAATAAATAAATAAATACAGTATTTGCTGGCGTATAAGACTACTTTTTTCCCCTGAAAAACATGCCTCCAAGTGGGGGGGGGGGTCGTCTTATACGCCAGGTGCACTTCAGTTGGGATAGACATAGCTGCCCATAGTGGCCCATAGTACTGTATTTTGAGTGGATATGTTGGGGGGTCGTCTTATACGCCCAGTCGTCTTATATGCCGGCAAATACTGTAAATACGCTTTGATCTAGAACCCATGTTTGTCATTTTGGCAATCTGTAAAAGTCTCCTCCAACACCACATTTCAAATGAACCAACCTTCTTCCAGTCAAGGCCCATTTAGTCCTTATTCTGGAGTTTGGAATACCTTGTGCTCAGTTTTTTGTGGGGGTGGGTTAGGAAGGATTTTGGACCGTTTCCGCATTGTTTTAGCCTCGCTTCGGTTTTGCTTTGGATGCTGTGAATTGATTCTAGCCTTTCTGTATTTGGGCTTTTCTCCTCTTATTTCCCAGGCTGAAATTCATGACATGCTTTCCGCACTAAATCCAATGGTGGCAGTCTCCCATCATGCTTTGCTCCCCTCCCTTTCCCAAAAAAGTGTTTTTTGCAAAATGGTGCCTGTTTGCACCTTTGTTTTCATTGCACCCCTTAATCCCACTATTCTGTGCCATTGATCACCTCCCCCTCCCCCCCAAAGTGTCTCGAATATATTATTATTATTATTATTATTATTATTATTATTATTATTATTATTATTATTATTATTATTATTATTATTATTATTATTATTATTATTATTATTATTATTATTATTATTTCCCACCACTCCCAAATGGCTCGTGGCGGGTTATAGTGTCTTAAAACCCTATTAAAACTCCCATTAAAAGACTTAAAACCATCACAACATGGCAGAGCAAAAATCCTCTTCCTACCCCCATTACTAAAAGGAGGAGAGGGAGGTCAATGATGTTAAGCCCGGGGGGGGGGAGCAGTCGATGTACCCCAGCCTCAACCATAGACCTGGCAGAAGAGCTCCGTTTTGCAGACCCTGCAAAAAAAAAACCCCGAGTTATAACGTTATAAAATCATAACAATGCTGTGTAAGATTGCAAGACTGCTTTTTTTTAAAACTCAGAAACAAGACCATGACACAATAACCCCCTTTTCATCTGCGGGTTCCACAGGACTTGTAAGATCAAGCTCCTGGCTCCCATTGTTTTGGGGCATCAGTATAGGCCCAGAGGCCATTCTACAGGGTAGAGTTTTGGGGGGGATTTAGAAAGGTTGAATACTTAGTTTATGATGCCATCTCTTTATATTGGGATTTTAGGGGTTGTATGCTGTAATTTTTATTGTTTTATTTGAACCACTGAGAGACGGTATTTCCGAGAACAGCAGCATGTGAGTGAGTGAGTGAGTGAGTGAGTGAGTGAGTGAGCAGATTTTTGGGGAAAGGGTATTCCCAAAGAACTCAAAATAGTGGGTGCAGGGAAAAACCCGATTGCACATATTTCCACATTTGGCAGTCCTGAACTGGACCCCGTTAGTCTCCACTTAAAAAAAATTAAAACAGATTTCCTGGGGATTCCTTTGCTGTGGGGCAAGTGAAGGGGGAATTCGGGTCTGCGCCCGAAGAGGCAAATTTCAGTGCAGAAATGAACAAAAAACCCCGACCCTTTAAAATGCAAATCCAAACGATATCCCTAGTGCAGATTGTGCACTTAAATACTGTGCAATTTAAATACTGAAAATATTTTTATATTGCCTTCATTGTTCAGAGGGGAGGTTCAAAATTAGTTTAGAGCAGAAGTATTTTAGAGAAAATTAGCAGAGGGAGAAAGATTTGAGGTTTGGGTGAGAGATTGTGAAGTCAGTATACCGAGAGGAGGATGGGAACTGATAAGGACAAGAGGGAGCTTAGTCACGTAAAAAACTAATAGGCAAGTGTTGAAAAAGACTTAACATCTTCTTATCCAAGCAGATTTTTTAAATATACAGACACACAAGCTGTTTATTAAATCTAAATGAAATGGGATGCCCATTTTTAAAAGGTAGTGAAAATCATGAATAGGGTCAACATAGCCCTAAGTGGTGCTAAATTCCAATTGCAGGATTAACTTTATGTCTTAAGGAAAATCAAATATCAAAAGTCCAAATGTTTTATTTTCTTATTTGTACAAAGTGTTTCATGCCCAGTTGGGCTATGCGGTGAAGATATTTCCTGTTTCAGTGAGGTAACTGTGGGAAATTGCTTCCCAGATTAAAAGAATCTGCTGCCACACATTTTCTCCCAAATTTGAATGCTCCTATTCGGCGGCGACTCATTCTGGTAAAAACTCATTGAGATCATTAGGAATGTAAGCATACAAGTGGTTGCTTAATGGCCACTTGTACCAGTCTTGCACTTAATTTTGCATACTGTTGAGTTGGGTATATGTATTTGTGGCACAGGGAAACTGGCCCTCATTCCTCAAGGCCTATTTGCCTGCCTGGGATATGTCCAAGATCTACTGAAATGAATGAAATTCAACAGATGCTAGTCTGAAGTGTAGATGAAACACAAATTACTGTGGCCGCCCTGCTGAAACAGCAACAGACCTCTGGTTAGGGAGCCCTTATCAGAGGTGTGGAGACCCCGAAGAGACTTGGGTGGGGGTGGTTGGGAAGATGCTTCAGCAGGCTTATAAGGGCTGTTATGCTCCATCCTAAGTAACAGCTTGCCAGCAGATGCAGAGATTTGGCTTCTGGCTCCTGACCTTCCTGAGGATCATGGCTAGGGGAAGAGGGAGGGGCCTGATAGGCCATGACAGGTCAGTCTGGGAGGAGCATGGTTGGGCTCCGGAAGGGGCAGGGGATTAAAACTGCCCTGCAGAAACTGGAGACGGGAGAGAGAGGGAGGAGAGCAGTGGCAAAGAAAGAAGGGGGAAAAAGGAGAAGGCCACAACAGGAGCAGGATGAAGAAGAGGTGGCTTACAATCACTTCCCCTTCCTTCTCTCCACAACAGGTGCCTTGTGAGGTAGGTGGGGCTGAGAGAGTCCTGAAAGACCCGTGACTGGTCCAAGGTCACCCAGTTGGCTTCAGGTGGAGGTGGAGGAAATCAAACCTGGTTCTCCAGATTAGAGCCTGCCACTTTTAACTGCTACACCACACTGGGAATCAAACCAGGAAGTGGATGTTAATAGAGATGTCTGGAGATGCCAGGAGAGCCCGGAAAAGGGGAGCACTAACAGGACCGAATGGTAATTGAGGCGAAGAGACAGTGAACCACGAGCATTGGCGAGGAATAAATGGGTTGTTTGCTGGTCTGTTAAATCATGGAATGTGCCTTCAGTGTGCCAGTCTCCCAAAGGGGTCCCAGATGCACCTACTCAAGTCTTGCATCTGTGGTTGCACTGTACCACTTCAGATTGCATCTGGGGGTTCAATCTTCGAACAGCCTCATGTTTAAAAGTGTAACTCTGCGGACATACAGACCAAGAAAGGCGCTGACAGGTGCCATGGACACCATGTTGAGGGTCCATTGTGTAGCGAAATGTACAGTGGCAATTTTTCGGGTACACAGGTACATAGCAACAGGAAAAAAAAAGGATGCAGCGATACAAATTATGATAATAATACAGTAGAATCATTATAGTACAGCTTATACAAAAACAACCTGAAGGTGCATTTGAACTGAGTGCAGAGTTCTAGATAAATGTACCAAACAATAGTTGTTAAGACAAGCAGGTTTGGTTATTTTCCTTAATCTATAACAAGGTGATGATCTTTTTACAGAGTTTTTACCCTTTAGATTTTTCCCCAAGAACAAATGATCAAACTATGATGTAATGAGCAGCATTTGTAAAGGGTTTGAACTAAATCTGAAACATCTGTTTAAAGGGTGGAGGCAGACTTTTCCCCCCTGAAGTCTCAGCAGCATTGCCAATTTCAAATGGACTTATCAAGATGCTACAAATGCACCTCTTCCCGTAGAGGCAGGCACATGGATCCTGCCTCTATGGGAAAAGGTGCATTTGTAGCATCTTGATTAGCAGACACATGGTTCCTGCCTCTTCTTTGTGTCACGGACCTTTCTGCTTCCCTGGGAAAGCTGTAGTTCTGGCTGCCCTGAGCTAGGATGACGAAGACTGAGCCAGTTCCAAAAGCAAGCTGTAATGGTGCGAATCAAAATAAGTTGGAAGGCTGGTTGGGAAAGGGCTGAGTCTGGTTGCTGTCAAATGCTTCTTAGCCATTCTCTACATCAGGGATTCCCAACTAGGGGTCCGTGGACCTCAAGGGTCTGCGGGAGCTTCAAAGGGAGACCACGGCTTTTCCTCTACTGCATGGATGGACTCGGCACACACTAGAGAACCAGTCATTTTCATTCTTCCCCCTCCTGAGCTTCAGTGAGTTATCTCATGGTTTCTGCGCTTGGGAGGGGTGTGGAACCAGCATGCCTTCTCCCGTTTTAAACCACCTCCTGTCTCTCCCCCCTCAGTCCACCTTGAGCTTGTCTGTTGATATTGCTTTAGGATGCTTAGGGCTAATCCTGCGTTGAGCAGGGAGTTGGACTAGATGGCCTGTATGGCCCTTCCAACTCTATATTCTAATATGGGTGGTAAGGTGACTTCTGGTGACATGTCACTTCCAGGGGGCGTGGCAGGGAGGTATAGCCAGCTGACACCACTTCTGGGGTTCCTTGAAGCCTAGAAAATTATTTCAGGGGCTCCTCCATGGTTAAAAGGTTGTAAAAGGCTGCTCTTCATTGTAGAAGATGCAAGCACAAGTGTGGGGAAGAAGGTTCTTTTGGCTTTTGTCTGACAGTGTTAATCAGGGGTCCCCAACCTTGGGCTTGTGGGTGCCATGGTGCCCACCAATCCCTTTCCTGGCATCCACCAAGTATTTTTGTAAAGTGAGCAAAATCAGATGGGGCTTCTGGCCAACAAGGCTTCTCATTGGCTACTGAAGATTTTACTGGCTGTGCGAAGTTTTATGCAGCTGCTACCACAGCACAAAGATCTTCACTGTGTGATTGTTAGAACGTTGGAGCAGCCATTTTGTAGCTGGCTCTGCCTCCTGCGGCATCCATTTTGTGTCCGCCTTTCCCTCCTGCAGCAGCCATTTTGTTGCTTCATGCATCCTGTTGTGTCAGACTTCCCAAAGTGCCCACAGGCTCAAGAAGGTTGGGGACCACCAGTCTTGTGTATCCATTTACTGCAATTTAAATAATAGCCAGAGGAAGTTTGGGAATTGTGCATTGCCAGCAGGCATCTTGAAAGGTTTTTATTGAGCGCATAGCTGAACCCCTGGACCTGGTTTGGAAAAGACGTCTTACCTGTTCCAATGGGTGGAATTTCCAAAATGCACCCAACTGTTCATGTGCTTCTCTTGAACTGACACTACAGCTCACTAGCATTGTAGCCCAAACATTGTGTGGCACCTTAAATACTAAGTAGTTCATAATGCAGTACAAGTTTGTATGCAGGCACCTCCTTCAAAGGAACTAGACTGATCAGAATCTTGTGTCTGCTGATTAAAACTGCATTGTGGCCTTTGTCCTGTTCTTTCTGAAGATATGAAAATGCAAACAGGAGCAATCCTTGCCGTGCCTCATATGGCTGGAAATTGTCTGAAGTGTTGCATTTTGTGCTCATTTACTTTGCCATTACTGGGAAATGGCTGAAAGTGAGCACAATGCAAAATGCTCACAGTTGTTGTTGCACATCCCCCAGTTCCTGATTTAAAAAATGGGTTCTCTCTGGACAATCTAAGTTGCTGATCATATACTGCCACCTAATGGCCTATGGGAATCCTCCTTTATGATGACAGAGAAGGTTATTGCAACAAGGAGATCCATTGGGCTTTGTATGTCATGCATGATTATAGTGCTTAAATACTTGCCTGGGTAGCTGCTGGTTTCAATATTGTACCTTTGAGTTTCTGCATTAGGAGGAAAGTGGTCTAGGCATAGTGAAATCCAACCCAGCTAACTGCAGCGTTTAAGGAGTTGTGCAACCAAGTTGTAAGTATATTTAAGTAGGAGGTATTTAAGCAGCTGCCCTCACCTGGATAGCCTAGGCTAGCCCAATGTCCTTAGCTCTTATAAGCTAAACAGGGTTGACACTGGCTGGTATTTGGATGAGAGACCAGGGCAGAGTCTGCACTTACTTTGTTTATTCCATTGTCAGTCCTGTTGAATTCAGATCGCTTTGAACTCGGGTCTTCCTCTTCCCCCCTCCCCATTGAAACAGGAAAGTCTTCTGCATGTGGTTAGGGAGGCTCAAAAGGTGTGTGTGGGGGGGGGGGGAGCCAAGTCTCTTTCTTTCTTTTCTTGAAGTGGGGGGGGGGGAGAGGAGCCAGGCAGGGAGCCTCTTCCTTTTCTTGGAGGGGAGGGGGAGAGGATCGAAAAAAGCAGAGGAGGGAGGAAAAATCCAGGACCGACAGAAGTTGAGAGAAATTAGGGGCTTCTCATTTAAGGCAAGTGTGTCACATGACCAGGTGTAGCCTATCAGAGGTTCTCTACCATGGAGCTTTCTTTCTCAATCTGGATATTGAGGATTAACAGCACTCTGAGATATCGCACAATAAAGGTAGGGTCACTCCGGATCAATCCTTCTTGCTGCAGAAGGAAAATTTAAATCGCCCAAAATCCAAACGGAAATCGTATTCTGTGTAGAGGGCAGGGACTGAATCGATCTGGGGTTGGAATAAAAGCTCCGTGCAGTTTACACCTAGGAAAGAGGTCCAGCATTGCTACTCAGAGGGAGGCAGTGATAAACCACCTCAGTCTCTTACCTTGAAAGCCCTGTGGGTAGGCTTTCTCAAACGGTTTCATGAAGAGTGATTTTTCAGTGGAACAGGCTTCCTCAGGAGGTGGTGGGTTCTTCATCTTTGGAAGTTTTTAAACAGAGGCTAGATAGCCATCTGACGGAGAGGCTGATTCTGTGAAAGCAAAGGGGTGGCAGGACACAGTAGATGAGCGATTGGGATGTGAGTGTCCTGCATAGTGCAGGACTAGATGACCCATGAGATCCCTTCCAACTCTATTATTCTATGATTCTATGAAACCCTGGATGGTTCTGGAAGGGTTTTCCGAATGGGTGGGAGTTAATTAGTTTTAAATATATTTTAACATGTATTAAACATTTATCAGCTGACATGACCGTATATGGTCATGTCAGCCCACCCACTCCCAGTGGCCAGTGATGGGCCTGGAGGGGGGGGGAAGGGGAGGGGCTCAGTTGGGCATGCTTCCCAATCATATTCTGCATGATTGCATGACTTCTGGAGTTTCTCAAAGCCTGAAGAATGTTTCAGGGGGGTTCTCAAAGTTGTGATTTAATGACAAAAAGGTAGCTGTTTAATTTTCCTATCTCAATAAACAGGGTGTAAAAATTCTGAACTTGGTCCAACCCGTGGACGGATTGGATTGTCTGTGCCCTCTCTGTCGCCGTCGCTTTTTCCTGTTGCCTCCTTCTGTGCCACTGGGATACCGTCAACAGTAATTATGTTTTTCCCACACGGGTGTTCAACTTGTGTTGTGTCCAGAATTGTCATTGGCTGCCTTGTATTCGTGTTATTCCCAGACAGCATCTTTGTCCTCTGTCCTACCACAGGGAGAAGTCCTTGTTATCGCCCTTGGGGTTGGTCCTGTTTAGTCTGCTCCAGCATCCTTTCTGCTGCTCTCCTGCATGCATGAGTAACAGAATACAGCTGGTGCAAACGGTTGCTCCTCGGAGGCTGCCTGATGCCAGACAGGGGAAATGTGTATGGTGACTTTGGGTTTGTTTATGGTGGTTGCCATTCAGTCTTTATTTACTTAAAATGGCTCCCCTGACCTGTAAAATCCTCTGGAATCTAGGTCATGTTACCTTTTTATATTTTATTTATTTTTTTGCTTAAGATATCCAGTAGAAATGAGGGGCTCGAGTTCCTAAGTAGATTTTACATAGTTGGGTACTGAAATGAGTACTTCTGTAGTGTTGACAACGTTAACAATTTTGTTTTGGAATGACAAGTTTTGCTTTTTAGAAAATGAAAGCTGACATGGCTGAACCTAGCTCAAAGGCATAAGTTCACTGAACCATTCCTTCTAGAGGACTGGCTCATACCAGTTCAGCTGTGCTTGGTGGTAGTTAAGCCTTTGCTTAGTCAGGGTCTTGAACAGACGGGTTTGGAACTGACTCATGTCTGGGCTCAGTTTCAGACGTCAGGGTTTCGTGAAACCCTGGGGTTTCTTGACAACCTTGGAAGGGGATTTTGGGCTGTATCAAACATATGATATGAAATATTTATATATATATATATATATATATATATATATATATATATATATATATATATATATATATATATATATATATATATATATATATATATATAATGTATTGGGTGATATGACCAAATATGATCATGTCCACCAACCCCTCCCCCCAATGGCCAGTTTTAGGCCTAGAGTGGGTGGGAAGTGGAAGGGCCCTGGGTGGGCGTGTCCACAGCTCTGCTTCCCGACCATATTCTGCATGATTGTGCAACTTCTGGGGTTTCTCGAAGCCTGAAGAATGTTTCAGGGGTTTCTCAATGGTAAAAAAGTTGAGAAAGGTTACCTTATGTCCGGATAATTGTCTCAGAAGTGCGATGAGTCCTGGAGGCCCCCTACTCATTTCATGAACTAGACATATTCTTGGTTGTGAGGACTCCGAGGTACTGTGCTTAAGTACAATCAAATGTAAGAGGGGCCTGCTGGGGTCTAGAATTCTGCAAGAATATTGTCACAGTATCAAAGCACAAGCTATGAAATATTGCATTTTCCCCAGGAGCCTTGGCATCTAGTGAAAGCCCTGCTTGCAGACTCTGCTACCTGGTTCCATTGTTTTTCCCCCTTCAGGAAAAGAAAGGGCATGGCAACCAGGGCTTGGATCAAATTGTTTGCAAGCAGAGCCTGAACTTCATAGAGGCTGGAATGTTTATATATTTGGAATGTTTATATATTTTGAGCTCCATAATTCTGAATTTCAGTAGCATTGCTTTTTTCAGTCTATGGTGACATAGACTCTTCCCGCCCCCTCCCCCCCAATCCACTTTAGCATTTAAGCCCACGTTTTTACAAAACTTTTAATAGTCTCAAAACATGTTGTGAAGTAATGCTGTTTCAGATAACAGCCCCTGCTCTTAAGCTTACATTCTAAAAACTGTAGAACATCAGGCAGGGGGGGGAAAGAAGAAGAAAAGTGAGAGGTTAGAGCAGCATTTCTCAACTTTTTTACAATTGAGAAACCCCTGAAACATTCTTCAGGCTTTGAGAAACTTCAGAAATGGCACCATTTCCCAAAATACGGTTAGGAAGCATAGATGTGCATATGAGCACCTGGGGACCTTCCCTTTCCCACACCCTCCAGACCCATCTTTTGCCATGAGGGGGGCAGGTCACCCAATAAATGTTTAAAAATTTAAAAATATATTAAAACTTCATTAATTCACACCAATTCGAGAAACCCTTCGAGGGCCATCAGGAAACCCCAGGGTTTCACAAAACCCTGGTTGAGGAAGCTTGGGTTAGAGATTAAAGGCATGGTAAAAGAGCCATTTTCAAATGGAAGTAAGGAAGTACCAAAGAGTAACAAAAAAGGATCTTAAGGTATATCCACTTAAAGCACAGGAGTGAATGAAGGGAAATTCTCCTTTAGTCATGTGCATTCAGTTCAGCTGAACAACAACAACAAAAATTCCTTAGCAGTATTTTTTCAGTATTTTGATGTCTAATACAGATTCTCTAATCTGTTTCAGCTACCAGTATAGCTGACCCCAATAAAAGCTGGATTTTTCCAGCTTTTATTTGGGCATATTCAGCTATATCAGTAAGCTTTCCATTTTGCTCCCCTCAACTTCCAAGGGTGAGGGAGCCAAAGAGATTACAGAAATCGTTAAAAAGATGGGTATTCACTGATGTGACATTATTAAAACAGATTGGAAGGGATCTAATGCCGAACTGATAGAAAGAAAACCGAATGGAGGACAAATCTACAAAGTAAAGGCTAAATGAGAAATCAGATCACAATCAGAAAAGAACAAAAGATCCAAGAAGACTATAGCTATACAGCCAGAAGACAAGATGGCAGAAGAGAATGACATTTAAAAAATGTACAATAGACAAAACAGGAGCAAGAGATTTTAGAATCAAACTTGCAGGTTTAGAAGAAAGCAAAACAACGTTATAAAAATAGGATTAGACAAAGATAATGATAGCAAGGAAATGGCAGAGAACACTGTCTACAAATAACTTAAAAAGGAAACGCTGGAAAAGTGAATGATGGGGGAGGATGGATAAGAACTGAATTAACAGTTATCAGACTGGATATAAGAGAAAGCAAGACGAACCAAATGGGTATGATCAGAAAATATACGGGACTTGTACAGTACCTGACTTGAAGTGGGATAATAGTTACAAAGATACCAAAGGGAGGGAAGGAGGGAAATTCTAGTGAAAACTGGCAACGGGTAGGGGAAAAATAAACAGGGCACTCTTAAAACGGGAAGGGAAAGCAGACAAGGAAGAATGAACACAGAAGAACAGGCCTACAGTCACAGAAAGGAAAGAAATCACAGAAATAAACGGGAATGACGTTCAATACATCTTGTGTTTAAACTAGGATTCCATGAAGAAGGCGATACAAACGGTTGCAAGATGATACTGAAGCACTAATTGTGTTCATAAAGGTAGAGGAATCCCAAGATTCTCATCACTGCTAATTTGTCGATAAGTTCATGTTCTTCTTTGTTTCTCAGCAAGCTGTTGTTCCTGTTTTTGTCTCTAAATCATTTTCTTCTGTCGTGGCTGTCAGTGCCCGGGCTGCTCTGCCGAGACAGAACTGGGAACTTTGTAGCTGTTGGGAGAAATAACTGGGAGACATACATTTTCATAATGTCTGCCAGGGTTCTCAAGGGAACACCTTGGAGGGCTCACATCAAGTCCGTGGTCAAACACCTGCACTGGTTACCAGTTGAATACCGGATCAGGCTTGAGGTTCTAGTAATCACCTTCAAGGCCATACATGGTCTGGACCCCAAGTATCTGAGGGACCGCCCATCTGCCAGTGCCCCCCCCCCCGAGAACATTATGATCCACAAACACCAAGCTGGTGATTCCTGGCCCCAGGGAGGCTTGCCTGGTCTCAACTGGGGCCAGGGCTTTTTCTCCCCAGGCTCCCATCTGGTGGAATGAGCTCCCAGAAGAGATCAGGGCCCTGCTGGAGTTAAAGCAATTCCACAAGACCTGCAAAATGGCGTTCTTCCACCAAGCTTTCAGTCGAGGCCACTGTAGCAGCTCCACCAATCCAGAGCTCAGAGGCCCTTCCCTCCATCGTGTCTTGCAGGTAGAAAAAATGAAATCGTAGGGCAACAAACAATGGACAACCACTAAGTTGCGGAGTTGAAATGTACTAATTTCAAGAGTTAAGCGTTAAATATTGTTACAAATTGACCTGTTTGAAATGTTATATGTTATCTGTTCCTAATAACAATGCTCCTTGTTTCATTGTAAACCTCCCTGAGCCACAGGGGAGGGTGGTATATAAATATAACATAATACAAAAATAAAATAAATAAATGAAAAACCTGAGGCTACAAATTTAGCATTTCAGGTTCCAGCAAGAAAATAGCCTGACACTGTAGCTATGAGTAGGTGTTGAAATTTGCACAGTGGTTAAAAGTGATGGCTTCTAATCTGGAGAACCCCACAGCTCCACGTGCATCCAGCAGGGTGACCTTGGACAAGTCACAGGGGTCTCTCAGCCTCACCTACCTCACAGGGTGTCTGATTTGGGGAGGGGAGGCATAGGCAGTTGTAAGCTACTTGAGACTTTGAGTAGTCAAAAGCAGGGTGCAAAAAACAGCTCTTTTTCACAACAGATACTGTTTGTGCATTTGCCCTGCTTGACACAGTCCTTTGAAAAGACCATGTATTCTTGGTGGAAGTTAGTCAACGGACTGTCACACAGCGAAAAGCTCTCCCTCTTGAAATTTATTTTCAGCTCTCTATAGTTACATCATCAACATAAACAATATCTAAACTTTTCTTCCTCCTTGGATTTATCTCAGAGTGTGGGATAGCATTTTATATCAACTGCACTTTATTTATCCATTGGCTGCCGTGTCCAGTGGTGACTGGCTTGTGTGAAATACCCCTTGAAGAAGAATAGAAACAGCTTTTGTACAGTCCGGCGTTACCTCAGACTCTGTGCTTTTCCATGGGCTGAATCTCACATGGACGATTCAACGCTCAATGAGTGCTGTGTCGGTTGGGGACATCAACAAGCGAAAGGACCCCTGAGGATCAAAGGTGTTGCATGCCGAATTTTCACAACCTGTCGCAACAGCCCAGCCGCTGTGTTGGTGTTCGGGCAACAGCCACTGAATAATTTAGGGACAGGGTGCCTGCATGTGTGAATGGGCACTGTGTATGGCTGCTTGCCAGAATAACAAAGCCTTCATCTCCACAGTGCAGGCTGCCCCGAAAGAAAAGCATCTGAAGCTAATTTTTCTCGCGATGGCACTTCTATTTTGCTTTCATGAAAAATTAGCTATATAACAGCACTTGACATTTTCCAGGATTGGTTGCCGGCTGTCATTTGCTACTCAGTATGGCTACTCTCACCCCTCGACTAAGATGGGCTTCCTAACCTCTCTATTGTTACTGTTACAGTCGGCCTGTGATGCTTGTGATAATAAGCAAGTCCCTGGGAATTAATTTGCCGGTGAAAGATAATAAAAACAGAAAATTGTGTGAGTGGAGCCAATTGTCTCTTGTCTAGTCAACTTGACAAGCGAGGCTATAATTATCAAGCCAACTAATTTGAACACTGTCTTGTTTATATTAATGGAAAGGGATCCAACCCTATCAGACTTGTTGTCGTCTCATATTGATTACTCATAATATCTCTTTAGTGCGCTTTTTCAGAGATACGTATCTTCTAAGACTGGCCCTTTGTAAGCACTGAAATGGATAGCGGCCATAAAGTGTCTTGCCCTCCCTTTTCTTTAACAGGCACTTTGTAAAAATCCTTCAGACCTGACAGAGGGTTCTTGTATTTTGTACCCGAGTGCAAAATTCATAGGCCGGATTGTAAAATGCAAAGCGCATGCAGTTTTGGCACCTTAACAAGAAAGAACTCCATTAGTTGATGCTTGTGTGAGCCGGTTGTGGCACCGTCAGAAGGCACGGGGGTTTGGAAGGTAGACATTCTTATACGGATAGTATTCTGCATATAAATGTAGATACTAGTCACTGTTCAGCTTATTTTGGCCAGTCTGGTCTCGTGGATTTATCATATTTCTAATTCCTCTGCTATTTGTTCCTTATCTTGCATGTCCAGAGTTAAAATATTTTACAGGCTTGGATCTCTAATTTTAGATAGCAGAGGCCTCCCCCCTTTTTATTATTATTATTAGGGATGCACCCACTTTTACACCCAGACAAAGAGTTTACTTCAAAAATGTTCAGGAGCAGACCTAACCAGATGATACATTGGGAGTTTCTTTTCAGGGGTTCCCAGTGCTTGTTTGTTTTTTAAGCATGTGAGAGACTGATTGGGGTTAAGGCTGTGGCATGAGGTGCTGGATCAAGGGTCTCCAGCCTTTTTGAGCCTGTGGGCACCTTTGGAATTCCTTTTTTTTCTTTAAGGAAAACTTTTATTAATGATGTAAGAGAATACAGGAAAAAGAAATACAGAAAAAGCACCTTTGGATTTCTGATGCAACATGGTGGACACAGCGACAAAATGGATGCCCTAAATGGCTACGAAACGGTAGAGCTTTTGCTGTGGAGATGGAAGTCCTGGATACATTGTAAAAATAGAGGCTCTGTATATATTTGTGTTAATGAGGATGATGACTGTACGCTGCCTGAAGAAGGCTCCTTGAAACTGGTGTAAACCGGCAGCCTGTTGGGGAATTACGTTCTATTGCATGGAACATATCTTAAGAACTTTTGTTTTGTGTTATATTGAGGAATGCCTTATGCCCCATAGTACGGACATAATATTGTATCTGATTTATTAACACTTACCTTTAATTGTACCATAAATAATTGTGAGAATATATTCATTGTATGGCTTTGTTACACACAATCACTTTGTTTTCCAGGTTGTATATATCTTTTGCACCACTTAACCTTGTTTCCTTGCCCTAAAATCGTTGCCACAGGTGGTGGAGGCAGCCATAAAATGGCTGCCACAGCTTATCTTCACTCACACATAATTAGTTGGATGCTAAGAGGACACTGGAGGTGGAACCCTTTGACCATATTGTTTATTTATTTACGACCAACACTGATGGTTTGCGTACATCATACAGTGTTTCATTATTGTTTGCTAAGTCTGGAAAGCCACATACAAGTGATGAAGAACTCACCCTACCTGCAGTGAACTGAGGTTCTGGTCAACATAAGTCACTAAAAGGTAAAGGTAAAGGTGCAAGCACCGGGTCATGTCTGACCCTTGGGGTGACGCTCTCTAGCGTTTTCATGGCAGACTCAATACGGGGTGGTTTGCCAGTGCCTTCCCCAGTCATTACCGTTTACCCCCCAGCAAGCTGAGTACTCATTTTACCGACCTCAGAAGGATGGAAGGCTGAGTCAACCTTGAGCCAGCTGCTGGGATTGAACTCCCAGCCTCATGGGCAGACAGCTTCAGACAGCATTTCTGCTGCCTTACCACTCTGCACCACAAGAGGCTCATACATAAGTCACTTCATTATAGTTAAGACAGTTGTTCTGGCCAATAGTTCAATGCAAAGACACACAGATGAAATGGCTGAGGATGGAGAAGATGCATCGTACAGCCTACCAAAGACAACAGAATTGCCATTGCTGCTGGAGGAGTCAACTTTGCCAGGCAGTGAATCTTTGTTTCTTGCTTATATGCACCTTCTAAAAGACAAAGTGTTTGGCTCAAGAGTTGTTATTTTCAGGGAAAGTAAGAATGGGTACTGCAGGGGAGCTGTAGGAAGAACTTAACATGAGCTACAAAATGCCACTGAGCTGAAGCCAGAGTTTAAGAAATTGTGCCAAGAGTTTCGGTTATAGAAGAGATTTCTGGTTGCTGTTATGGACAGTGGGCAATGGTTAAGACGCTCCCTGTTGCATTTCCAACATCCTATTTAGTGGAACGTGGTTTCAGTGTGGTCATCCAACTTCTCTCCAAGCAAAGAAATTGAATCCAGACTGCTGAACATGGTGATGTAAGGCCCCTGCTCAGTGACTGAAACCAGACGTTAGGAAACTGGTATCTCTTCCTCGTGGCATGACAAATTTACTCAACAGTGACGTAGTTATTAAACGTGATATCTAAGAGTCTTGCTAAATGTCTGTCAAACTTTGAAAAGCTGGTATTGCTGGATCAAATTGGTCACTTTTGTTCACTGAAAAAGCTTCAATTGGATTTTGAATAAAAGTGTAATTAATTGTTCCTGTTTCAAATATTATTATCTTGGTTAGTAGGTCATGCAAACCACTGTTCTGAATAATGCTTTTTAAACATTAGGGTATGGGGCACTGGGAGTGAACTTATGGAACCAGGAGGGTGGTCGCCTGAAAAAGTTGGGGAACCACTGATCTAGAGGAATAAAGGCCATAGGCCCTTCCACCACTTTCATCCAAGAAAGACTACCAGTGAGTAAGCACTAGTTTGAAATGTTTAAAATCCTTTTATATTGTCATTTTATATTGTAATGGCCTATGGCTACAGGCTATAAAATCTGACTTGACTTAAGGACTAGCCTGACTCAAATATTGTCTGTATTTTGAGTGTAAAAGAGATCTACCTTTTCTCTCCACTCCCTTTCTTGTCTTTTTAGATTGTAAGCCTGAGCTCAGGGCCCATCTTTCTTTGTTGGTGTAAGAGCTGTCCTCAAAGTGGGATGCGGATGTAACAAACAAATATTTACTTCAGAAAGGAATTATATTTCAGATATCATGTCTAACATAACAGCTTCAATTTTGAGCCATGCCTTACCATTCTTAAATGGGTTTTAGAACAGGTTTTCGGACCACTACTATGTTTATGGAAGGCTGTACTCTGCAAAGAGTAGGAAACATCAACATGTCTACCTTTGTTAAGGCTTGAAAAAAAATAAATACTCATGTTGTTGTTGTTAGTTGGGAAGTCGTGTCCGACCCATCGCGACCCCATGGACCATGATCCTCCAGAACCCCATGGACCTCTACCATTCCCCGAAGTCCATTTAAGTTTGCACTGACTGCTTCAGTGACTCCATCCAGCCACCTCATTCTCTGTCATCCCCTTCTTGATTTGCCCTCAGTCACTCTCAGCATTAGGCTCTTCTCCAGGACTCTATGGACAGTACCAAAAGGCAATATTCATACACATACACATTTACCACAACATCATTGTGGTTCTTTCCCCCCAGTTGTTCAGTTCACATTTCCATACCTATTTTGTCTGTAATACTAAGTCGTCTTTACTGTATTTTTTAGAATAAGAAACCGAAGTAAAACTGAATTCCGTCATTTCGGTCTTCAGGTGGAATGGGTGTTGCAGAAACATGCAGCAGTATTCGGGTGGCTCCAATAATCAGGAGGTGGTACTCTCTCTAGTGGCAGAAGAATCCCAGATGAAGGTTGTTATAAGTGATGATGGTCACTGACTTAAATTGTATTTAAAATATTAGACAAATTTATTGATAGCAGTGACTAGGCATGAGGGGAAGGGCCGTGGGTCAATGGTAGAGCATCTGTTTGGCATGCAGAAGCTCACAGGTTCAGTCCCCTGCATTTCCATTTAAAGGGATCAGTTGTTTGAGGATGTGAAATACTCTAGCTAAAACCTTGGAGAACCACGTAGTCTAACTGGACAGCGCTGAACTTGATGGATCAAGTGTCTGATTCAGAATAAGGCAACTGCATATGTCTTTGTTCACTTTTGATAGCAAATCGGGCTCTCAGTGTACAAAAGAAGATACTTAGGACAAGAAAGGCGGGGCGGAGCGGCCCATCCCTTTTTGTGTCCCACAGGAGCTTTCAGAAGCACTCAGTTGACCGCTTGTTGCAAATCAAAGGCCAGGCTGGAGTAATTTTGTTCTAATGCAGTAGCAGTTCACTTCTTCTTTAGTTGGAACTGTAGTGCACCTTTCTGACCCTGATTTTGTATGTTGGTGAAATTAAAATCTTGCAAACGGCAGTGCTTACAAACTTCATACTTATCCTCCAAGGCTGAAAGCCAACACTTAAATCAGTAATGCTTGTGTTGAAGGTTGACTGTTTGGTGGACTGAAGTTTCCGTGCTTTTGGTTTTGAGTTGAAGATAGTGTTATCCACTCTGGGTTGGGAAGACCTGGCAATTTTGCGGGTGGAGGTTGAGCGGAAGGGAAGGGAAGGACTTCAGTGGAATGCAAGGTCACGGATCCTCCAAAGCAGCCATTTTCTCTAGGGAAACCAGTCGTTATCACCTGAAAAGCAGTTCTAATTCCAGGAGATCCCAGGACCCACCTGGAGGCTGGCAACCTTAGTTGAACGGGTGGGGTAGGGGTTATTTTTTGTGACAGCATGAAAATGTAAGCATGTTCTCTTCTGGCTGGATCTGCCTATCGGATACTATGCTATCGCAATCATTTGTGTCCTGTTTGTCTTGTTCCCACAGGAGAATCCAAGAGGTGAATTGCTGTGATAGAACAATGCATAGATCCAGCACATATAATTTTTGTAAATAACTCATATATGAATTTTGTTCTTTCAGAGGACGGTTTCCTCCAAAAGAGCTGGAAGCTCTGTTTCCTGGCATGAGTGCCGATTTTACCAGTGAAAATTTTTCTGCCGCCTGGTATTTGATAGAGAACCATTCTACCACCAGGTTAGTAGAGGTGAAGTTTGTGTTAACATGAAGGGATATCCAGTGGTGCCGTCTATATTTAGGCTGGTTGCCGGTCAATAGCTCCATTTTTGTTGGTGCAGCCAGGCAAGAGTGCAGCTCTGAGAGTATAATAGATTGTATTTAAATTTATACCCAGTTCAGACAGCATAATCCATTATATAAAGGCACATATTGTCTCAATAAAATCAGAGTTGAATCAATAAAATCAGACCAACACGGCTACTCATTTGAATCTATCCATATTGTCTCAAAAACTCACAATTTAAAATGGTGGTTTCCCTGATATAAAGGAAACTGAAAAGTTTTCCAGTTAACCATATCTTTGAATTGCCCTAAGGCATGCTTTCTGAGGTTGCTTAATAGCCCTGGAAGGATTTCACCAATTGGGTGGGAGTTTATTCATGTTTAATATATTTTTTAAAATTTGTTAAAAATCTGTTGGACGGTATGACAACATATGGTCATGCTGACCCACCCTTCTCTCCCAAAATGGCCACTGATGGGCCTGGAGGGGGTGGGAAGGGGAGGGGTCCCAGGCAGCCGTGTACACAGCTATGCTGCCCAATCATAGCCTGAAGAGTGTTTCAGGGGTTTCTTAAAAGTCAAAAGCTTGAGAAAAGCTGCCCTAAGCTATAGTAGCCAACAGAACTAATTAATAGCCCCCTACAGGTAGAGGAGTGTGTCTGGACAGACAGCTTATGTCGGCATAATTGTATTCGTGACTCTTATTACTACTGTCAGTCAGAATGCAATTATTCTGCTGACTAATTTTTTTAATGAAATGGAAAACAAGAACAAAAGTGCAAATTTTGGGCAGTGTTTGAGATGGACTTAATAGTAAGATTTGGGGTGAAAAGAAATCAGCGATTAGCTGCTTAGTCCATGATTATATAAACCTGGATAACCAAGCTCCAATCTCATCAGATTTTAGAAGCTAATCCAGGTCGTCCCTAGTCCATATTTGGAAGGGAGACCACCGAAGAATACCAGGGTTGTAACGCAGAGTCAGAAGAAGAAGAAGAGTTGGTTCTTATATGCCGCTTTTCCCTACCCGAAGGAGGCTCAAAGCGGCTTACAGTCGCCTTCCCTTTCCTCTCCCCACAACAGACACCCTGTGGGGTGGGTGAGGCTGAGAGAGCCCTGATATTACTGCTCGGTCAGAACAGCTTTATCAGTGCCGTGGCGAGCCCAAGGTCACCCAGCTGGTTGCATGTGGGGGAGCACAGAATCGAACCTGGCATGCCAGATCAGAAGTCCCCACTCGTAACCACTACACCAAACTGGCTCTCAGACAATGACATACCACCCCTGAACGTCTCCTGCCTTGAAACTCCATGGGGACACTATAAATCAGCTGTGATTCGATAGAAAGATTTTTAAAAACTTACTGCCACTGATATATAGGAGAGATGGCAGTTTCCCCATCACAATTACTGTGATAACCATTATTTCATATTTGAAAGAGCAAAATTCTCTTCCTTTTGTCTCATACAATCCAATCTTGTAGACAGTAGCCATAATTCTTAGTCAGAGTTCATTATTATATATTTATGTATTTAAATTAAATATCCCTCATCTTGGCATGTTTGCTGAACCGAGAACATTTGTCATTCTGACAAGAATAAACAAAAAGTACAAGGGCAGAAAACCAAAATCTTTAAAGGCAAAAATCTAATTATTGTTTTAGACTGGTAACACCAATCATGAGATGAAAGATATGTATGAATGGCATTTGAGTTTGTTCTATCTATCATGCAACTAAAGGTGATTTTGTTAATCTGTTTTGGGCTTTTTTTTCCAGTCCCCCTTTCTAAACAAAGAATTTCTTTCTAATTATTTTTTTAAATGTTGCAGTCTAGCCGTTTTTTTAAAAAAGTAATAAACTGTTCATTACCCTATGCTTTATTTTCATATAAGCTAAATTTAATATGGGTATTTTTTTTTATGGGAGGGGGAACCCAAAGATTCTGAATTGTGTAAACTCCCTTATCTTTCCTGCTTTTGTTTCTCTTACTGGTTCCAAATGTTTCTGGAAGCAGATTTGTAGAGCCGTAGTTTTAATGCGTGGTTGCCGTTGTCACAAGATAGCCTGCTAATTTGCAGGTTTCATCACAGGCTGGCCAATCCAATAGGCATGTTTTTAACCTGAGTAGGAAATAGCTGTAATTGAGATGAGACTGCTGCCCTAGTCCTTCTGAATGTGTAAGGGCGATCTTTGAGAGCTTGGTATCGACTGTTTAATTCCATGTGCACTGGAGAAATGCCACCTGTTTTTCCTCCTCTCCCATTTTCAGTTTTGATCAGCTCAAAATGGCCGTAATGCATCTTAAGAAACAAGCCAACAAGAAAAATGAGGGGAGTCTGGCTTATGTCAAAGGGGGTCTCAGTACATTTTTTGAAGCCCAGGATGCCCTGTCAGGTAAGCATTAGGAACATGAAAGGGAAGTCCTGAGTTTAATTTTTAATACAGTGATCTTCAAAAACTATGAGGAAGGAAATTAATCCGGGCAACTTTTAAAATATTTGAGGTGGTTAAAGCTGCTGGTGGGGTGCTGAAAAGTCAGATGGAGTGCAAATTGATAGGGAAAAGCAACTGCCAAACATTCAAAACGTTCACCTTGCGGAAGTTGTAGCTCATTCTCTTGATCGCGATTGTCATAGATTGCTGTGGCTTCTTCCTGTGATTCAGTTAGAATTTACAGGTCAATTAAAGAGTCATTATTTGATGAGAATTAAAGTCACAGACAGTGTTTCATTAATTACCTCCACCAATGCTGGGACCAGGGCAGAGTCTGCACTTTGTTTATTCCATTGTCAATCCTGTTGCATTCAGATCGCTTTGAACTCGGGTCTTCCTCTCCCCCCCCCTCCCCATATAAACAGGAAAGTCTTCTGCACGTGGTTAGGATAGTTCAGAGGGGGGGGGGAGCCAAGCCTCTTTCTTTCTTTTCTTGAAGGGGGGGGGGGAGAGGAGCCAGGCAGGGAGCCTCTTTCTTTTCTTGGAGGGGGTGGGGAGAAGATCAAAAAAGGCAGAGGAGGGAGGAAAAATCCAGGACCGACAGAAGCTGAGAGAAATTAGGGGCTTCTCCTTTAAGGCAAGTTTGTCACATGACCAGGTGTGGCCTATCAGAGGTTCTCTACCACGGAGCTTGGTTTCCCAATCCGGATATTGAGCATTAAAAGTACTCTAAGATATCACACAATAAAGGTAGGGTCACTCCGGATCAATCCTTCTTGCTGCAGAAGGAAAATTTAAATCGCCCCAAATCCAAACAGAAATCGCATTTTGTGTAGAGGGCAGGGACTGAATCGATCTGGGGTTGGAATAAAAGCTCCATGCAGTTTACACCCAGGTCTCTGAAACTGAGGATTGTCATATGAATCAGTTATAAGGATCTACCGGAGAATGTTCAATAATAGTTAAGAAGGAAAGAGTTGTGTTCCCAGCAGCATAGGGGAAGTTGAAAAATTACAATCCCTGTGATACGGGGAAGACTCAGTCTTTGTGCGCATAAAGTACTGTCAAGTCTTAGCTGACTTATGGGCACTCTGTGGGGTTTCAAGGCAGGAGTCTTAACGGGAGTGTTTTGCCATTATCTTCCTCTGCCATTGTCTTCCTCCCCTGGAATTCCTTGGTAATCTCCCATCCCTATGCTAAACAGGGCAGACCCTGCTTAGCGTCTGAGATCAGATGAGATCGGGATAACCTGAGCGGTACAGGTAAGGGAGGCACAGACTAGAGTTGAAAAAGTGTGAGAACATATTCTCGATACCTCACTTCCGAATTGTTGGGATGAATGTTTTTATCAAATTGAAATAGGATTCTTAACTTTGAATCTGTTCCCATCGGGTACTTGACAGTATCATCAGTCCCCTCACGTACACACACACACACACAAACACACACTCAGTCAAACGCCACAAGTAAAAAGCAGGACACTGAAACAATACTCCACCCAGGCCATTTTTATTTATATTTTATGAAATGTGAAGAGGTAAAGAGTTTCTCAAGAACGTACAAATGCCCAAAAGGCTCCCTGCCAGCTCCCTGTGAGTTCCCGGCCAGCCCCCAGCCAACCCCCAATCGATCTGGGCAAATCAGGGGTGATTGACACACACAGAACTCCATCACCCCCACCCTGCCTCCTTCGCTGAGCAGGAAATGGAGGAGGTGAGTGGGAGCAAGGGTGGAACATTGGAGAGCTGACTATCGCGTGTTTCACCCTCCAAATGTTCCTTCTGCTGGTTGTCCGCCGGTGGATCATGCTTTTCAGGATGGTGAATCCACTTTTGGGGATTCCCCAAATCACATTTTAAAATGGAGGATGTAGTGATCCGACTGCTGCCCACAAACTGGCTGTAGGTGACGTAATGTGGAGGGGCCGGAATATGCTGCCTACATTCGGCAAATGTTTCACTACATTTATCGCGTAGGGAAATGTCCAGAGTGTGACAGCATTTATAGGCTTTAATGTTTATCTTGCGCAAGGAAATGTGGGATTGAAGAGTGAGTATGCTGCAGCATGGGTGTTTGCCACATCAGAATTTAAAATTAGTTTCCTTGGACAGATCTAGAACATTGGACTGTATAGAAAAAGAGGCAGACATTTCGCAGCCCTGGGTGGATAATGCCTTCTAATTGAAGCTTATTAAGTCAAGCACAAAATGATTAACTTAGAAAAGTAAGAACATATTTTAATTCCTTATTCGCATGTGAACAACAAATTAAAAGGATTGTTCTACAAAACAAGCCTTCCTAACCTCTTGTTATAGTGATGAAGAAACAGGGGTATGCTGCAAAGTGACAGGCCAGGAGCAAGCCCCTGCAGTTCTATTGGGGGTTGGCCTACCCTTTGCTTCCACGTCCAAACTGGCATTGGTGCAGGAGAAGGCAGCTGGCGGGATGATGCTGATTATCACAGTCACTGAAGGGCTAGAACTGAGGGGCTTTTTGCACAGCTTCAAAATCGCACAATGGTTGCCAATTGGAAACGCTATTGATTTGCCATAACGCACGACGTCGTAGACAATCTGCAACACTCCTGAAACCGATCAGCAAAAAGCGCTTCGTTGTAGCGCTTTCAGGGGAATCCCAAAAAGTGGATTCACCCTCCGGAAAGCGCTACACTCTTGCAAACAATCTGCAACACTAGCGATAAAGACCTGTGCATTAACATTGTTGCGGTTTCTTCAAAGTCCCTCCTCCTGAGCCTGTCCTCCAAACTTCCGGCGAAGCGATCGCCATTTTTTTTTCTCCGAGCGAGCGGGGATAAACGCACCAGCGAGCCTCTTTCTGTTTAGAGGCTTCCCTGGCTTCAGTCCTTCACCTTTAGTCACTAAGCACAAACCACATAAAAGCCCGTTTGCTGAAATAAAGTCCCTTTATTTTTTACACATTAATTCAGCCGAAAATCGGGCCCGTGAGAGGGGGGGGATTTTTTTTTTATCACTCGAGGCAGCGTGGCAACGATCATACGATCAAACGACAGCTCACATTAGGCAGCTGGATGGGTCTCTCCGTTGCAACGAATCTACACAGATTTGTTACAATGGGTCTGTTTTTTTTAAAAAAAAACCTTTCTTAAAGGGAAAGGGGCTGTTTGGGAGCATGCTAACGGCTGCCCATTGGCTGCTTGACGGCCAGGGGCGGGACGAGCTTGGAAATAGCGCTTCCTTTTCTGCCGAGACCGGAAGCTGTGGGAAACGCTACAAAACGCAACTGGATTCCACTACAAAGGCAGGTATGCATAACGACGAATTCCACTATTTTAAATGGTGATTTTTCGTTCAGTGACCAATTTGCAACAAAGATCCCGGTGCGTAAAGCCCCTGAGTCTCTCCTAAGGTACTAGTTGAACTGTTACTGGAGCTCTGGCCACCAACTGTCCCCAAGGGCAGTGGCCCACCGAGAAGTTTCCCTGGAAGTAAAATGGCCAGTCCCATCCCTGTAAGGCCTTTCAAATCCTATACAGCAGAGGTTCCTGTGAGAGTTCTCCTACTGACTTCATTTGCAAGAGATCTTAGTAGAAGAAGAAGAGTGGGTTATTATAAGCCACTTTTCTGACCTGGGAATCTCAAAGCAGCTTACAATCGCCTTCCCTTTCCTCTCCCCACAACAGGCAACCTATGAGGTAGGTGAGACTGAAAGAGCCCTGATATTACTACTCAGTCAGAACAGCTCTATCAGTGCTGTGAGAAGCCCAAGATCACTCAGCTGGCTGTGTGTGGAAGAGCAGGGAATCAAACCCAGCAATCTAAACTAGGAGTAATCAGTCTACTGGGTTGGGTTATAAGTGATCAGATTGGTGGTAGGGGTTAACGGTAGCAGCCTCTAATCTGGAGAACTGAGTTCGATTCCTCCACTCAGTGTATAGCCAGCTGGGTGACCTTGGACCTATCACAGTTCTCTCAGAACTTTCTCAGCTCCACCTACCTCCTAGGGCAGTGGTCCCCAACCTTTTTATCACCGGGGACCGGTCAACGCTTGACAATTTTACTAATGCCCTGGGGGGGTAGTCTTTTGCCAAGGGACATCGCTGCCGCCACCGCCTGACCCCTGCTCCACTTGCTTTCTTGCTGGTACCCCTGACTTCCCACCACCCGCTGGGGGGTGCTGCCATGGCAGCCACTGGAGAGCACCAAAGGTGAGCTGACGGCAGAGTGGCAGGCCAGTCCCCGAGGCAGCAGCCGGGGGGGAGGAGGAGGAGCCGCGGCCCGGTACCGACTGATCCACGGCCCGGTACCGGTTCCCGGACTGGGGGTTGGGGACCACTGTCCTAGGGTGTCTGTTGTTGGAAGAGGAAGGGTACGTGATTGTAAGCCACTTTGAGACTCCTTCTGGTAGTAAAAAGCTGGGTACAAAAACCCAGCTCTTCTGTAGTGTTCCATAATTATGAGTCCCACATGCCATCATCATGTGGAACTATATTGTATTATTATACTATATGATATGATGAAATGGTATGTATAAACTATAACTTCTATGTTCGTTAGATGACCAAGTGGAAAAATATGGTCTATAGGTTCACAGTCTTGCCTGCCAAAGAACACAGAGTGAGCTAGCTGCGTAGTAGATGTTAGAAGGCTGGAGTATCTGGCTCCTATCACCATGCTTGTTTCACTAGATTACTCATTCTTTTGTAACGAACACGTACTGCTCAGATCTAACGAGAATGTAGTCCAGCCATAGAGTTTCAGCCATTAAAATAGGCAACATTTAACAAGATATTTTTATTCCAGCAATCCATCAAAAGCTGGAAGCAGACGGAACAGAGAAAGTGGAAGGATCCATGACGCAAAAGCTAGAGAATGTTCTGAATAGTAAGTGTTATGGACCCAGTATCAACTATTTTTAGAGTTTAGGGTTTTATAACAGGTTTAAGTATGTTCTTGGGATATGGTCTAGTGAAAACAGGCTTTCTCTTCATATTCCCAGATCAAAAAGAGATGTAGGCTTTAACCGTTGAACTTAGTGACACTTTTATAGTCAATCTCAGTCACCAAGAACGTGAAGAAGGGAACCCTCTGCTAGTGCTCAGCAGTTCTTTAAAGATAGATATGGATGTTAAAGACAGAGTTGCATATAGAGATGCTGGCAGTAAATAGCCCAACGTGATTTGAAGCATCTCTCAAGAGGTTTTGTACCTTTTGTTAGCTTAGATCACAGGTGGCCAAACTGTAGCTCTCAAGATGTCCATGGACTTCAGTTACCATGAGACGGTGCCAACTGGCCGTGCTGGCCTGGGCTCATTGTAGTTGTAGTCCATGGACATATTGAGAGCTGCAGTTTGGCCATCCCTGGCATATATGGTGTTGCAAGTATACATTGTTGATCCATTATCCCTGTAGTATCAAATAGTAATCATTGACGGTACAATCCTGTGCAGTTACTTGTGTAACTCGGCAGGGGATTGCATGGTAACTCTTGATGTTGTAAAACATTCATTGACTTTTCAGTTTATCCAATGTCAGATAACTTCTTCAGCCATTTCCAAGTTCCAGGTACTTTAATTGATTTTCAGTTTTTAGCTGGTAACATTTGTGGTGGCTTCTTGTTAGCTTTCCAAGAAAGTGGTGTTCTTGAGTTTATCTTGATAAACAAATTGAAAAGGTCCTTTTGTTCATCCTGTCATTAAATTCATACAATTCAGAAATTTCCACTTAAAAAAAATACGGACAACCCTACCGTAAGTGAAAATAGTATCCCCACTTTTGGAGAACAGCATTTCCAGAATAAAAACTACCGGCTGTATAGGCCTTATCCTAAATGTGCAAAATGCTATATATGTGGAACTAATGTGGAACTATTTATATATACAGAGATTATTTAATCGTATAAGTGTTTCTACACTTCTAGGGACAGGCTGTGCCCATTTTGCTCTGTGTTATTCCGAGATAATGTGTTATCTAAAACCTAGTGGCTTCAATCAGCTTACATTGGAAATAACTCTGCGTAGAGTTGCTATGTGACCCTTATGTTTAAGACAATGGCTTTTAGACTGTCTGACTGTTTTCTAACAGTTCCTTTTCCATTTTTGCACTGCAAAATTTTGTATCTGAAAATCCAGAGAGCATGGTGGAGCACTTGGTATTTTTCAGGGGGAAATGGTTCTCAGTGATCAAATGTTCATTTCCTATTTAAATTCCATTGTTCCAAATGGTAACAATTTCTGTGTTTCTAGTCACATTAAATGCATAATATTTTTCTTTAATATACCATATTATTAAATAGATATGGAGAGGTCTAGAAAAAAGCATTAACATATGGAGTACTCCTTTGTGATGGTAAATTATAATGTATTTTGCAATTCCTTCAATGTAACATAATGATCACCTAGATCAGCCTTTCTCAACTTTTTTACCATTCAGAAACCCCTGAAAAATTCTTCAGCCTTCAAAACACCTCAAAAGTGACACAGTCATGCAGAATATGGTTGGGAAGCAGAACTGTGGACACGCCCACATGGGCCTGCCCCCCCCCCCATCACTGGCCATTTGGGGGGGCAGGTCGACATAAACATACATGGACATATCACCTGATAAATGTTTAACAAATTAAAAAATAATAATGTTTCCAAAAACCATTCGAGGGCCATCAAGAAACCCCAGGGTTTCATGAAACCCTGGTTGAGAAAGCCTGAGATAGATTCAAGTTCAAACCAACAAGATTTTGGGAAGTATAAGCTTTCGAAATGCGAATTTCTCTTCATCAGCTTTGACTTTCAAAAGCTTATACCCAAAACATCTTCTTGATTCCTAACGTCCTTCTGGACTCAAGTCTAGCTGTTCCGTTGCAGGCTAACCTAACTACCCTCCGAAACTATATGTAATAATCAATTTCCTGCTAAAAGGTTCTGCATACTGGATTTAAGCATCAGTATGAAAATATCCAAGTCTTTGGCATCATCAGATTTTAAGAACTGCATTACATTCTTGGCATTTTACTGTTTTTCTTTTGTTTCATCATGGTTTTCTTTAAACTTCTGGGGAGGCAATGCCTGCTTTAGAGTTATATCAATAAGCACAAAACTGCATCTAGATAACAGTCTTTGTGTCTGGGATTCCGACATGTATAAAAGACGAAAAGTGACACAAAGGGATTTTGTTCTTTGGTCAAGATGGGGAGGAGGGTGTCTGTGTGCATGCATGCGTGTGTGTGTGTGTGTGTTGAAAATGAAAATGAACTGCACAGATTTTTAAAAAGTCTTGCCCTTAAAAGTATAACCTTCATACCTATTGGATTCCTTTTGCCCTGGCTATGCAAAATTTCTGATTTGCACCTTATGTAACCTGTTAGATCTTGCTACTTAGTAAAGCAAATTTTTGCTAGACTCTCAGTCACAACTTGTAATATCAACCCTTCAAAGGGAAGAACCTTAATTTGCTTTGCATGATCAGTGTAGTAACTTTAGAGGTTCAAGTAGATGCCCCACCATGCTATACTTAATTTCCAACTGCTTATTTCTGCAACACTTTGCAAATTACTGGTTTGAGAAAATGAGATTTTCAATACAGCCATTGTGATAAGATCCTGATTCTTGAAAGAACTCTTTTACTCCACTATGTACAATGGCTCTGTCTTGTTAAACACATTTATTAGTGTCAGGTCTATTGACCATATAACAAGCTGTTGTTATGTTGAAGGGCTCACAAAAATTCAGTTTACTTCGGCAATACAATATAAGGCTAAGATGACCAAATTGTCCCACTTTTGGAGGGACATCTGGGGGCACCTGGCAAGTTGTACTTACGTTGCAATAAAAATATATATTACAATACTATTTTTGCATTCTATGCATTCTATGAAACTTTTTGTTGCTTCATATAGACCAAATTTTTAATCAAGAACTGCCCCGGTCAATGGTGTCCCGCTTTACCAATGTTGAAATCTGGTCACCATATATAAAGCCCAAATTGTTATTGTTTAAACAAGTTCAACCAACTGCTAATGTTAACTTTTTAGGTAAGAAATTACCCTTAAAGCACTTCCTTTTTGCTTGGTCCTATTTGCTCTAATCAGGCCTCGTATCCCATTAATTGTTACAGAAGATTTTTTAAAAATCTTTCTGAACAGTTCGTATTCGACTTAATTATACTTCTGCTTTGTATTTTCGTATAGGCATATTTTATCTCCAGCGGTTCATATTTTTAACTTTCTCTTTAACCAGAAAATATAATTCGGTCCTTCACATTTTTATTTTAACATTACAGAAGTATACCACTCTGACAATACTATCCTACAAGCTGTTAGGCATCAGGTAGAGAGATGTGTGTGTGTGTGTGGTTAACTAACATCCTCAAAGTGTAGTAGGAACCATTCTCCTGACAAAATAAAGTGTCTTGCATCAGGGGCTCAAAATTTCAGCAATGTTCAAAACATTATTTAGATATAACAATTATTTTACAAAGGCTACTTTTAACATGAGCAGGCCACCCACAGTGTTGACAAGAGAAAATGGCATGCAAGCCACCCAGCGAGCCTGATGTAATTTTTTTCATCTTTGCTTAAATTATAGTCACTAGACCAGATAATGTAGAAACTCTTTACAGCCGCCTATGGAAAGGGGAGAAAACATTCCTTTTCTTTCCTGGTAAATTAAAAATAAGTCAAAAGCGTTTTTTTTGGGGGGGGGGTATCTAAAATATTTGACATCTTCAGTATGAGGGAAAGAGGGGAAAACGTTTTTTGCTAATATGTTACTTTTGTTTGAAGCTTTTCTGCGCTGTGATATGAAAATGAAATGCTGTTTTTCACTGTAACGCTTGAAAGTTCCCTCATTGTTTAAACCATTTAATCCGGGAATTCTCCATCGCTTAGAACAGAACTTCTGTTTCGGATCCTGGATCTTCTGAAATCAGTCTCTGTTGCTCACAAACGTGAAAGCAGATTCAGATCCAGGGGGGGGAAATGCCAGAGCCAGTGCTCTGTTTTGGTAAATTATTTTGTAATTTTGATAACTTCTCCCAGTTGAATCAATTTAATAACGATATCCTTTTTTTGGAACTTTTTCCCTCCCTGGAAATCTAAACCGCTTTGTTTTATCCCCCCTCCAAGAAAATAAATAAAGTGTAACTTATACCGCTGTTCTATCAGTGGTCTTTCAATGTATGTTTGTTTCACTTTATACAGTCATAATGAAAGGAATATATCGGGGATGATCGGATTACCTACAGGGCACAGATAGAACTGTAAAATCCATCTCTGTAGCCAAAGCAAACTCCAAAGGCACCACAATGAGATGGAAAGTATTTTGTCTGGGAAACGGAAGTTGCTTTTGATTGTGCCACGGCTTCTGCCGCATGGAGAAGCGAAGCCATGAATGCTTATTGGGCTTCTTTTTTACACATTTTAAATTTGACACAAACATTTGTGTTTGCATCCCCGCAGCTGTAATCACTAGAAGAACCATGACAAATCCACCGAGGAAACTCGGTGAAAGGCACGCTGCTTGGTCCAACTTATTTACATGCTTATCCCCTCTTGAAAACAGGAGCGAGCAATACAGCAGACACGCTCTTCCAGGAAGTGCTGGGTCGCAAAGACAAAGCCGATTCCACGAGAAATGCCCTCAACGTTCTCCAGCGCTTCAAGTTTCTTTTCAATCTTCCCCTGAACATTGAAAGGAATATCCAAAAGGTATTTTAGCATTTGAAAATACAATGTCCAGCGATTCTCTTGCATTCCAGCGTGCATTCCCACCTTTCTTATCCTAATTATCATTTTTATTTATATTTCTGAAGGGTGATTACGACGTAGTCATTAATGACTATGAAAAAGCAAAGTCGTTGTTCGGGAAGACGGAGGTTCAGGTGTTTAAAAAATGTGAGTTTGGGATTTTGCTAAAGTCGGTTGTGGTTTTCACAGGAAACGTTAATAACGCAGAGCAAGCTTAAGGCGTATTTGAGGTTCAGCGTCTGTTTGTGAACAATCGTTTGCTGCATTTGGAACAATTAGTCTGGCAAAGTTTCTCTCTTAATAAAATATATATAATGGGTTAGGACCGAAGATTCACTTCCTGAGTAAGGAGGAGTTATCATTTAAGAGAAGAGAATTCTTGAATCCATCCCTTATTTTGTCATGCATATAGGAGAAGTTTTATGAGACATAAAACAGGTTACAGGGCACATTTTTTAAGACTTGCAGCATGAAGTTTTGAAAATGATTTCATGTGTATCTTTTCAGATTAAAATTTAAAAACAAGTATTCCTGTATGAAATGTTCTGTTCTGAATGAGGGGATGTTTTTTGTGTAATTCTCTAAGAAAAAATCAGTTTGTCTTGCATATATTTATACATTAATTGTATTAACGTATTATAGTAATTATTAATTTTAATCCATTTTCATAGCTCTCTGAATAAGCCATGTCTTTAGCACTAGTATGGAATTTAAATTTAATTCTCAGCTACTGCATTTTTAAAAGTTCAAACTTATCACCATGCTATGTCCAACAAATTTTAGACAGGATGGACGGAGACCTATTAAAACAGGCCAAATATATTTTATTTACTTATTTATGCTTAAACTTCTATACCACATGCTCTCAGTGAAAACTGGCTCGCGGTGGTTTACAGGAAAAAAGAAAGAAGTCACATAATAACCAATAAAATATATGGTAAAAACCTCTTAAAAACAGCCCGACCACAAAAGATGGCAATATCTAACTGGTTAAATTAGAACCCATATAGCAGAGGAGGAAAAAAAGAAATAGCAAGGTGATATTGGTATAAAATATGTTACAAATTTTAGCTCACTATATGACTACTACATTAAATTCATGACATTTCACATGCAAAAGAGCAAGTCTTATCTTATAACTTTAAAACCATAGATTATGCAGAAGTCGAGACTCGAGTTGCAGCATTAAGAAAGCTACTTCTGGATAAGCTGCTTGAAACGCCGTCAACTTTACACGACCAAAAACGCTATATCAGGTGACCTTCTTTCATTCATATTATATCATTGGGGGCGGGGGGGGGTTATGTGTAGGCAAGAGCATTTCCTTGGTATACTATTCTAACATTTTGAACATTGCTTCCTGGTTTAAATAACGGCAGCTTCTCTGTCTCCGCTTGTGCTGTTTCGACATCTCAGGTGAGAAGCACGGGCATCGTGTGCTACCTTAAGCACTTAAGAATGTCTTACTTCTGATCCCGATGCCTGATGACAGAGCAGACCTGAAAATGCAGTGCAGACTCAAGACTGCCGACAACGTTGTTTCAGTCTAGAATTATAGAATCATAGAGTTGGAAGGGACTTCATAGGTCATCTAGTCCAACCCCCTGCACTATGCAGGACACTCACAACTACCATGGGTTCCTTTGATAGCAGGCACCTTGGCTCATTCGTTAAATGTAAAACATGTACAGTATAAGTCTTAAACCCCTTCTGTCAGAAATGGAACACTAAGGGCAGGTGTGAAATTAACTGTCCCTAATTTATATCAATACAGAAGAACTTTGTAACCTTTGCAATGCTTTTCCCTTCAATCTGCCTTTTGTTTTTTCCCTTCTCTTGGAAAGCACGTGCTGGGGTGCTTTGAAAATGGCCAGGTACTCAGGTGGCTAATCAGAATTGTTTCTGCAGCGCAGAGCACCTGAAGACTGGCATGCTATGCAGTGCATTGCAAATGGGAGCTAAATATTTTAGTGCCTATGTTTTGTCTACCTGGTGACAAAGTCATATACATCAACCTGTAATAAGGAAATACCGGAGATGGCTTTTACAACTAGTTCCCAAAGCTAATGTCAATTTCTTTTAAGTGTGCTTTAGAGGGGCACAGTACGAGTACAAAGTGGTCTATCTTAATGGTTACCTGGTAGTGCTTGGAAGAAGTATAAAGTATACCTATTCAGTAAACTCTTCTCCAGGCAACCTAGTAACCCAGGCCCTCAAGGTGCAAAGGAATTTTAGCAGCATTTTTGTCAGGATCAGACCTTCCCCTGGTTAAAAGAGTCTTTGCTGTTATTGTTTATTTATTTATTTTCTTAGATTTTTATACCGCCCTCCCATACGGCCCAGGGCAGTTAACATGGGAAGATTGTGGGATACATAGAACGTTATACATTAATAACAGTAACAACAATATATCAATGACAATGCCAACAGTAAACGTAAGTTTAATAGGTTACCACAATTAACTCATTGAACAATTTCAATAGAAGAACTTTAACAGAGCCCCTAGGGAGGTCAGACAGGTTCAGATTATGTAGGGTATGAGAGAAGCATATACTCTTCCACATCTCATGACATGCCTTGGAGTTGTATGTTTGCAGTGTGCAGTCCTTCTTGCTTAATTTTTGGGGGGGGAGGGATGCAGAATTTCACCTTACTTGCATTTTAGGCATCAGTATAGCCAGGTCCCCCCTGTCCATTGGGGGGATGGGAGGTACGGTTGTCAGCTCCAGGCTGGGGAACTCCCAAAGATTAGGGGCTGAATCTTGGGGAGGACAGGGACCTCAGTGGGGTGCAACCCCAAAGAGTCCACCTTGTAAAGGATCCACTTTCTCCAGGGGAACTGCTCTCTATATTCTGGAGATGAGGGGTAATTCCAGGGGGTCCCCTGGTCCCACCTGGGGTGGGCCTCCCTGGTATGGCATGTTTACATCTTGGACTGTGCTTGCTGCTCCCCAAAAGAACAGAGGATCCTTGGTCTAGGATAGCTTTCAAACCAGGGTCTTCTGGGTACCCTCTCTCCCTGACCTAAACCCGTGATGAGGGGTAAGGAATAAATATTCAGACAGTCTTTATTAGACAGCATATTTAAGGAAATGGAGCTATTCCAAGAGTATAAAGAACTTTTCAGTCACTCTTCCACCCTCACAGGGTGAAGGGGAAATTAAGAGCCAGCATCACTGAGTACCATAGAAGGATGCAGGATGGGAGAAGTTCTGTTCCCCTAAAATGCATATTTTACAGTATCTCTTCTCTGTCTGTCCCCTGCAACAGAAATTTTTTTAAAGGGATGGGATAAATTGAAAGGATAAAAACCTTGACTACTGGCCAGTGTTCAAGAAATGTGCTCTGGCTTAGCTATATCCCTTTATTTATATTATACGGCAAACCCCCTCAACATATATACTAATTGGAGACTTAAAACGATTCGGCTTACCTTCATATTCTTATTAGGATAATTCTTTTTCTAAAAAAGAAACCGTTCTGTTCATTTGTGGTGGGAGTTCATAAGTGGCATGCAGTTGGGTATCTAGCTACATAGTCTGTTGCAGCCTCAGAAAACACCAGTCATAAGAACACAAACCTTCGTTATGAACACAACTATGGAAAACGTGCCAGCTTGGTGCAGTGGTTAGGAGTGGCAACTTCTGTTCTGGAGAACTGGGTTCCCCACTCCTCTTCTGCATAGAGCCAGATGGGTAAACCTGGGTCAGTCACAGTTCTCTCAGAGCTCTCTCAGCTTCACCTACCTCACAGGCTGTCTGTTGTGGGGAGAGGAAGGGAAGGCGATTATAAGCTGCTTCAGGCAGTAAAAAGTGGGGTATAAAAAACAGCTCATATGTCACGACATGGTTCATGCACAGCAAGCCATAGTCTGTCAATACGGGAGGAATGTGATAAAATCTCTACGCACAGGCTTTTTAATATGTATATATATATGTATGTGTATATATATTCATGCTTTTGGGATTTATCATCGTCTGGCATGCTTATAACAGAATAGTAGAAATAATTTCAAGACTAGATTCCGTTTCTATCTTGCATATCAGAGAAAACAGTCGAAGGAGAAGAGAGAAAATAATAGCAGACATCTTGATGACTGCAAATTTGATGCAGCCCCCCCACCTGAAATCCCCCCCCCCCCCGGTGATAAAATATCAAAGCAAGCTGGATCATTTAAAATTCTGTACCAGTAGTTCTGTAATAAACGAAATGGGGGGAAACCAGCTTTAAGCTCCCAATTGTTCTCCATTAACAACGGCAAAGTTTAGGGCAGTGAAGACAATTCAGAACTCTTGCAGTTGTTTTGTACATGAATAGGCTGCTGTTTTTTTTTTTGGGGGGGGGGGTGCATTTGAAACAAACCCGACTGTCCGGTTCCTCTGAGATTGTTCTGTTTGGGAACAGGACCTCAGTCACTTAGTAGCCTGTAACAGACGTTGACGTCGGGATGGGCACTGCTTATGGCTAGTTAAGAATTTGCTGTTATAATAATGCTTTAACACTCAAGGTTTCAGATAAGACTCTTTAAGAATCTTTCCCCCTCTCCTTTTTTTTTCTTTTGCATGGGGGAGGCAGGTGGGAAAAAACAGACATGACGTGTAGGATGTTTCCCATCAGGATCCTCAATTGTCTACTTACCCTTTTGCAGGTATCTTTCTGATCTCCATGCAGAAGGGGACCCAGCCTGGCAGTGTATTGGAGCCCAGCACAAGTGGATTCTGCAGCTTATGCACAACTGCAAAGAGAGCTATGTTAAAGAACAGAAAGGTAAGTCTGAGTGGCCTTAAAGAAGTGACTCTGTTGGGACCTAAATAGTACAATAGAGCTGTTCTTGCTTCTCTTGTTTTTGCGGGGCAGGAGTACCCCCTGGAGACAAAAAGAAAGAGCTATTTTTTTATGCCCCAAAGGAGTCCCAATGCAGCTTACAGTCACCTTCCCTTTCTCTCCCTGCAACAGACACCCTGTTTGAGAGGTGGGGCTGAGAGAGCTCTGAGAGAACCGTGACTGGCTCAAGGTCACCCAGCAGGCCTCATGTGTCTCAACGCGGCTTACTGTCATTTCCCCTTCCTCTCCCCACAACAGACAGGTGGGGTTGAGAGAGCCCAGATAGAACTGTTCTGTGAGTTCTGTTCTGGCTCAAGGTCACCCAGCTGGCTGCTTGTGAAGAAGCAGGGAATTAAACTTCATTATCCACATTAGAGTCTGCTGCTCTTTATTCTGTAGCATTCACCTGTAACATTCAGAATTTAATATCTGATCCCCCAACATATAACCTCAAAAAAACTAACCAGGAGTGGGGACAAAGATATAGATAGGAACTACAGCACGGAGAAATGGATCTGTCCCCTGTGCCATTTCTTCATTCAAAAATAGGCTCCCCAAGCTAGTTCCAGGCTAACAGGGGGAAAGGAGAAGTATCTTATATTGTGCCTATAAGCAGCAGAAGACAATAAGAGAACTGGGCAAATTGATTGTGGTTTTATTGTTTTTAAATCCATTAATTTATTTTAATTCCTAAGTTATATTTATTTTCAATGTAATTTATATTGTTGTGAGCCTCCCTGAGTCACTGGAGAGAGGGTGGCAAATAAATGTAACAACAAAGAGATACGGCTATCCATTTTTCTCACTACTGGTGCTAAAAGCCTTGGGGAGGGTAGTTTAGATTAGAGAAATGGTGGCAGGAGCGGGGGTTGGGGGGGGGGGAGAATTCGGTCCCTCCTGTGTCCTTCATTGCAGATTGTTGTAGGTATGTCTGACCACAGATTGCATGTAGTTTGGCCTGTAAAGTTTTTGAGCTATACCACTTGGACCAGAGCTGTTTAAAAAAAAAACAAGGTTAGCAGTATTTTCCCTTACAAACACTTGTGATCCAGTTTGCATTTAGAAAAAGAAGAGCTGGTTTTTATACCTTGCTTTTCCCTACCCGAAGGAGTCTCAAAGTGGCTTACAAATCACCTTCCCTCCCTCGCCCCACAACAGGCACCCTGTGAGGGAGGTGAGGCTGAGAGAGCTTTGGCAGACCTGCTCTGTGAGAAGAGCCCAATGGGCGCCGTGATGAGCCCAAGGTCACCCAGCTGGCTGCATGTGGAGGAGCGGAGAATCAAACCCAGCTCCCCAGATTAGAGCCTCCGCTCTTAGCCACTCCACCACGCTGGCTCTCTTTAATGAAGGAAATCTGCTGAATCAATCTCGCAGCCTCCTAAACTGGCCAAACCAGAAGTAAGCTGGCTTCCTTCTTCCTGTGACCCTTAGAACAGGGGTAGTCAACCTGTGGTCCTCCAGATGTCCATGGACTACAATTCTCATGGGTATTGTAGTCCATGGATATCTGGAGGACCACAGGTTGACTACCCCTGCCTTAGAAGTAGCAGTTGCTGGGATTGTGTTTTGCTGGAATCATTCTCTAGCTGCTGCTCACCTTGCAAGCCAGTATCTTCTGGGGTTCTAGAAAGTCATGGTGCCTGAAGATCTCTCACAGCACTTGGTTTCTCCATGAGTATTCCTGTTGAAAATGGAGGGTTGCCAGGCACACACACCCCAGCCACCAGCAGAGGATAGCAGAGTAGGGTTGCCAGATCCCAGTTGAGAAATCCCTGGAGATTTGAGGGCAGAGCCTGGGAAGGTCAAGGACAATGCAATGGAGCCCACCTTCCAAAGCAGCCGTTTCCTGATCTCTGTAGTCAGGAGATGAGTTGAAATTCCAGGGCATCCCCAGGTCCCACCGGGAGGCTTGCACTGCTATGAAGGGGTTGTAAGAAACGTAACTGTCACCTCCATCATCTGTCCATACAGACTGCAGGAAGTTGAGTGTGCAGTTGCTTAGATAACAAGGGCACTCAAACTGACTTTGATTTGTATAACCAGCTGCCGAGATATAAGGAGGGGAGCAGAATTGCTGTCAAAACATCCGTCTAGAGGCCATCCTGCATTCAAAATGGTGCCGTGAATCAGACTGTAAATGCTGGAATAAGAACAGCAGTCGGTACAGTCCCTGATCAGGGGCAAGCCTGACCTGCCCAGAAATAATACTGGCTGAAATTCAGAGCTCAGAGAGAATAAAATCCCTTTACAGGCTCTATGTATGTGACAGCATACATGTGTACACCTTCTGTCATCTAAGACGGCAAAGATTGGACTTTCTCAACTGCTTTGCCACCGAGAAACCCTTGAAACATTCTTCAGGCGCGATCATGAAGAATATGGCTGGGAATCATAGCTGTGTACATGGCCACCCTTCCCATCCCCTCCAGGCCCATCATTGGCTATTTTGAGAGGGGTGGGCGGGTTGACATGACCATATATGGTCACATCACCCAATAAATGTTTAACCATTGTTTAAAAAAAATATTAAAAATTAATTAACTCCCACCCATATGGGAAACCCTTCCAAGGCAGTCAAGAAACTCCAGGATTTCATGAAACCCTGGTAGAGAAAACCAGGCCTTTCTGCTTCAGAACAAAGCCCTGCACCATTTGATGCTTTTTGTGGCTGGCTCTGCCTGTAGTGGCAGCCATTTTCTTTGGCAGCCATTTTGTTGCCGCGTTCACCGGGCATGGTCAGAATCACAAATGTGCCTGTCATAGTCCATCAACACTTTGCTTGTGTGTGCAAATATGTGTATTCTCTCCTTCTCAGCCAAATGAGAGAGAGACAGACCATAAACACTGCAACCACCATGTTACCCAAACACAGTGAAATGCATTTGCTCCTGCAGTAGAAAGAGGGATCCCCAGAGCAGAAGAAGAGATTGTGGTTTTCTGTGTCTGTTTTCCCCTGCTGCAGAAATATAGCAGCATGGTGCAACTGAAGAAGAGTTGGGTTTTATACCCTGCTTTTCCCTTTCTGAGGGAGTCTCAAAGCGGCTTACGATCAGCTTCCATTCTTCTCCCCACAGCAGACACCCTGTGAGGTAGGTGGGACTGAGAAATCTCTGAGAGAACTGCTCTGTGTGAACAGCTCCAACAGGACTATGACTCGCCCAAGGTCACCTAAGTGGCTCCATGTGGAGGAGTGGGGAATCAAACCCGGCTTGCCAGTTTAGAGGCTGCCACCCTTAACTGCTCCCTCAGTGATCCTTGTTTCCTTTCCCCTTTCCCCTCTCAGTGTGAGAAACGGGGCTTCAAACCACCCCTCCTCCTCCCCCCCTCCCTTCCAGTCCTACAGCCCTGCAAATGTAAGAAAAGGCCATAAAGTTTTGAAACTAAAAGTGCTGTCCTATACAGAGTTACAGAGTCTAAGCCTGTTGATACCAGTGGCCTCAGACACTTGGACAACTCTGCCTAGGATTTCACCTCAAGCAGGGGGACCTTCCATTAGTCCTAGCCCTGTCTGATAATTGGCAAAAGTATATATAATGCCTAAGTGCTTCTACAAGTTTTTAAAATTTCTTGATGGAGAGATAATCCACTGTGGTTTTATATGCGTGTCCCAATTGCCGCTTTTCCCTAAAGCAAATAGCTGTACTTCTGAGGCTCCATTTTTCTTTTTTTCTTCCGTGCCAACACGCATCTCAGTGCCGAGAAATCTGACCATTCCTGAGACCACCTTGCTGTTTCTTCCCTCCTCCTATTCACCTTGCAATGAATGATCTATCTTTGTTTGATCAGACAGGCCAGCATGTGTCAAAGGGGCCTTTTCCATTTTCTTACCCAAACAGCTGGTTCTCCTCTGCTGCCCTTGCGTGCCGTACATCTGGAAGAAGGCCTCTCGCAGCTGGGAGCTATTTCATGCCTAACTCACATCCCATATTCCTAATAGAAATATTCTTTTGACAGTCAGTGTCAAGTGAAGCCTTAAATGGATATTAATTAAGAAGTTAAAATGTTAATCATTGCAAAGCTTGGCGTGGCTTTTCAGGATGCCTGTCAGTTTAGCAGCGTTTTGATAACTTTTGGAGCCAATCTGCCTTCTTCTATCCCTATGTAAGATGAGCCCCTGTGACAAGTACTTTTATTCAAACTTGCATGTTGTCCATCTTAAAAAAATACAGTAAAAGGAAAAGTAGACAAAGGTCCGTGTTAATGGGATGGGCCGGCAAGCCAATAATTCAATGAAAATCAGTCTGTAGTCAATCCAAATTTTGACCCTTTTAATATAAACTGGTGCTCAAAAATTTGTGTTGTACATATACAGACACATATATATTATATGTATAATTTGCTCTTATGCAACATTACGTTAACTGGCATCTGCCAAGCCTGTTCGTCGTATGTTCATTCAGTTGGTCAAATATGAAAGCAGTCCGTAGGATCTTCCTGTATCCAGTGGGGTAGGAACTGTAGACCACTTCCACTGGCACCTAGCTCTGGAACAGACAATTTCTCCTTGCAAAAAAACTTCATCCCCATCCTAAAATATGTTGGGGCTGTTAGTGTCTTAATGGCGCAATACTAAATAAGAATTGCACCATTGACGTCAGCAGCCTTATAAAGGTGCAGCTCTGATTGGGGCAGCCCTGTAAATCTTTCTTTGTGCCTTTAAAAATCTTGCTCAGTCCCTTCCTGGAATTATATTTGATACATTATCTTTTGGGTTTAAAGATTTGCATTAAGACCAGTTTCTGGCAGGCCACCTCTTGGAGTCTTATGGATTAGAATGCACTCAACTATTCGGGGCCCATTTTGAGGATCAGGCCGTTCCTTTGAATCACAGAAAGAAGCGGCACAAAATCTAAATATGGTTTCCTGCAGCACAATACGAGCAAAGGGGATTTTTTTTTAATTTAAAAAAACCGACAACTTTATCCCTGCAAAATGCAAATATCGTGAAACCACTGTGTGTAGTGCAGAAATCCCTTTTTAACGGATCGCAACAATGCATCTAGAATCCGTGGAGCCGTATCAGCAGTTTTGTGACATTAAAAATTTAAATGCGAGCTCTTCCTCAGCAGGCCGTCTTTGCTTCCAAATATAGAACCCATCCTGGGAACAAACAGAGCATTTTGAAACACACTGTTGTTTCAGGTAACTTTTTAAAGGGACTTCCTTAAGTTCTTGTTTCGGCAGATGGGGAGTCTTCTGTGTGGCGCGTTTGAAAGGAATCCTATCCTCCTTGTGTCGGTGCGGGCTTGAGACAGTGCCTGCTCGGTCAACAAGCAACAGTGGGTGGTCGGGCTGCAGCACAGGACAAGGGCCTGCTGTGCGCAGGAAAAAATGTTCAAAGGTGTTTAAGGGCGGTAAGGAAGTCTGCCGCCCTTCAGAGAACCCAGAAGCCATAGATCAGTGCTGCTTCTAACGATTGTAGCCTTTGTAGGATCCTACCCTACGTACGACACAAAAAAAATAAAATGAAAGTACTATAACTTCACTGCTTTTCAGAGACGGGTAGATATTTAAAAGTAAATGTTATGCACCAGCGACATAATTCCACTATGGCTATTTTGAGATGTTAGGACCAGATAAATATAACCAGGTTATTAAGCCACTAGTTTGAAGAGCAGAGGGGGGGGGGGGGTTAAAGGCAGATGTTTTTATCTAAAAGATAGTTTTCCTAGGAAAAATAATAAACCTCAGTCATCCGTTGTTATCAGCCTCTTGAAGCTGAAATTGTTCAGATGGCAAAGAATTAATTATCCTTGATAACAATGCACGTCTTCTGGTTGGGAAAAATTTTTTCCTACCAAGCACTGAAAGGAATGTAATATTTCTATATTATTAGGGCTTTGCATTCTAATTTTACATTTGCCAAATTTGGACAAATTTCATTGGTTTTGCATAGATGAAGTTAACAAACATTTGAACACTAAGGAAAAACTTATTGTGCTTAATTTAGGTTAAATTGAAGTCAGTATGCATGTTCCCTAGAAATCTCATTTTCCCCCATTATACTTGCAGTTGTATGTGTGCATATGCATAAAGACATACATCTGTACAGAAATTACAAAATCTCTAAATACCATTTAAACAGTAAAGCTTTAACCCTTTTTAAAGGCACGTATTAGCATTGTTTACTATCACTTGATTGGCATATTTTTAAAAATGGTGTACATTTTATTTTGCAAGTTTTGTGATTGTGGGTATATTTTGTATAGGGTGAACATGTTTTTTTTCAAAAATAGCCATAGTATTTGTTCTGCATATGGAATATCCCACTCTTCCTTCCTGTACAATATCGTGAACCCCGAAACAATCTCTCGAAGTCTGGTTTCAATAACTGGCCAGAACAGTGTGGTGAGGTGGGGTGGCAGCCGGGGTTGGCATTTCTATTTTGCATTTAAAGTTGCACCATACAATTTTGCATGGCCATACTTTTCTGTTATGCTGGTTGCGTACTGATGTGCACCGCAACTGTTTCTCTTCTAGGCTGCAGTGTGCAGTCCTGAAGCGCTATCTCCTGGACAACTTGGAAAAAAAGTCAGCTTTGCTAATGTACACCAGATGTTCATTAGTCCTGAGGGTATATGTGCCGTTGTAGTTTCCCTGCTCCTGTGTTGTAGTTTCTTGTAATGCTAGACAACCAATTAAGAAATTAGTTTCATGTTAAACTTTCTTTTCCTGGTCCCAGCGCAAGCTGATGATGTGGTTTCCAGTGGAACAAGAGCGTATTCTTTGCCCTGTTTTCTATTATTAGTGAATAAACAAACGGTCGGGGTGTTTTAGCGTTGGAGTGGCAATTTAGTATGTTTGTGCTCTGACCGTATCCATTTAGCATCCGACAATCTATTTTAATTGAAACTGCAAAAGGATCACTGTTAGAGTTTGGCGTATTGGTCTGAAACAGTCATAACAGTGAAATAGCCATTTGGGGGAAATCCTATTTACAAGAATCCTACCTGTTTTTATAGGGTGCGGTGAATGAATGAGAAATACACGCGTAGATATCAAAACATGCCGTTTACTTGTTTCTTTCTTTTTCTGTACAAATAATGGCTACTTCGGAAAAGTTGCAATTTAAAATGAACATTTTAAACATTAAAAAAATCCATCCATCCTAATACTAAAATAAGTTTGTTTTTAGTGTCATTTAGAGAGAGAGAGAGAGAGAGAGCATGTCCATAACTTTCATGTGCAAAGAAGTGCATTTCCATTGAAAATACCCATGCCAGTTGAATAATTTTGTTTTGCCTAATTTTTTTTCTTCCAACGACTTCAGGAAATTTACAGATTATTTAGCTTAGTTCAAGAAACTGAGCCAAGACCATATGTATGTAAAACAAGTGATTCAAAGCATTTAGAATTTCAACAAGGTTTCTAGAATACCCTGGTGGATTTGGGGTTGAAGGGGGAAAGAATCATAATTAGCATCCTTTCCTCTTTGTTTGTTTGGTTTGGTTTTCCTGTTTAAGAGAGGTTAGGTTAACAATAATTTAATTAGTTTAAGTCATTCTGCAAATATTGGTTGGATGCCCAAACTCCCAATAAATACAACTGCAGTGGTAGAGATATTTTTTCCACTGGTTTTTCCAAATTATAGATTTACCATTTTGCCTTTCCAGCCTGGGTGCCTAGTTTGGCTCCATCTTCCTGTTTGTCTGGGGCAAATACCAATTCCCAGCATCTCCCCCCCTTCCTTTGCCCAAATATGTCTGTGAAACAAAGGAATAAGAATATAAGAGAACCCATACTGGATCAGGACAATGGCTCATGCCATCCAACACTCTGTGTCACATAGTGGCCAAATCCCAGGAGCTGTCAGGAGGTCCACCAGAAAAACGGGTAACCAGACAGATAAATTGGTTTTCAGCTGTCTGAAACAATTGCATATGGCGTTTCTTCAGTACATATCATTATGGTATTTTAACTAATAGAACTTTGGAATTAATATATTAGTGTACAGATTTTTTCAGTTAACACCGAAAGCGACTTGCTGCAATTGCAATAGATTTTGGCAAAAAGCAAAATTTTGCTCACAAGTTGGGTTTCTGATTGGATGGACTGGTATTCCAAAACAGTGAACCAGTTCATCAATATCCTCCGTTTTCACAAAACAAAATAAACCCCCAATTCTCCAGGTACCAACCCCTAGAGTCTTGTGAGCTAATTTAACTAGGTGCAGTTTGGGTCTGTGTCTAACCAGGTCTGAGGTGGTCCTGCATGTATGTTTGACAGTTGAGTGTCCAGGTATTGCAGGAAATAAGTTTAGCAAGAATAGTGGTCCCAGTGGACCTCGAGATAAACTGTCTTGTATTGAAAGTTTTCGTTCCAGTTCTGAAATTAAAACTCTTACTTCGGCTCCTGTGTTTTTCAACCCTGATCCTTTTGACCTCCATCTCAATTTTTCTGTTGCAGATTTATGCTTATCTGGAACCCTTTCAAACAAAACAACATAATCCCAAAACGTACAGTTCACACATATCTGCAAGACCCTAAAATAAGATGCGTAAAAGACACACACTATTTACATTTTTTTCCTGAAATAAAAAGTACTAACAAAGGTTTTTGAAATAACATAAACATACTGTTAGTGGGTTTTTATTCGGTTTTTAAAGATATCAAAGCTCATTTGAACAGGATCTTAAAACACGCTCCATGTTGTAATCTACAGTACAGTCCTGGTCTTTTTTTGGAAGGGATCCAGGAGAAGCCAGCTTCAAAGTACTTTAAAAGGTTATCGGACATGATTCATTCAAGAGAAGGGAGATGCGAGTGTATAGAAGGAAGGAGCTGTTTGAGTAGCAGTGGTCTCATTCTGCACATCAGTAGTGTAGATATCAGTGATTCTTGCTAGAATTCTGAAAGCAAGTCAGATGAAGGATGGACATAAAGGAATTACTTCTTTAGAAGAAGAGTTGGTTCTTATATGCCATTTTTCTCTACCCGAAGGAGGTTCAAAGCGGCTTACAGTCGCCTTCCCTTTCCTCTCCCCACAACAGACACCCTGTGAGGTGGGTGAGGCTGAGAGAGCCCTGATATTACAGTTTGGTCAGAACAGCTTTATCAGTGCTGTGGCGAGCCCAAGGTCACCCAGCTGGCTGCATGTGGGGGAGTGCAGAATTGAACCTGGCATGCCAGGTTAGAAGTCCGCACTCCTAACCACTACACCAAACTGGCTCTTTACACAGAGAGTGATTAAAATGTAGGATCCGTTGCGTGAGGATGTAGTGATGGCTGAAGGAATAAATAGCTTAACTGGGGAATTAGAAGAATTCATATAGGGTAGGTCTATTATTACAGGCTTTCTCAACCAGTGTTTTGCGAAACCCCAGGGTTTCGTGATGGCCCTGGATGGGTTTTCTGAATGTGTGGGAGTTAATTAATTTTAAACATTTGTTGGACATTGATTGGGTGATATGACCATATGTGGTCATTGTCCGTCCCACCCCTCCCAAAACGGCCAATGATGGGCCTGGAGGGAACGGGAAGGGGAGGGGCCCTGGGTGAGCATGTACATAGCTATGTTTTCCAGCCATATTCTACACGATCACACCATTTCTAGGGATTCTCAAAGCTTGAAGAATGTTTCAAGTTATCGGACATGGTAAAGAATTTGAGAAAGGCTGGTCTACTAGCTATGAAGACTGAGAAAAACGTCATTGAAATTGAGAGCCAAAACGGTAGGGTGGTTAAGAGCTGTGGATCTAGAGAACCAGTTTGATTCCTCCTCATCCACATGAAGCTACCAGGATCTCACTTTTCCCTGTTTCTCTGCAAAACATCCTAGATAGGTAAACAGGCTAAAAGTATGGCGACCAAGGTTGCCTAATAAACTTTATATCTGTCTGAATCCAGTTCTCCCAACACTGCAGCACTGTGCAGGCAGCCCAGTCTAAACCCACCAGTTACTCTCCGGAGTAATTCTTCATAGGGCTGCACCACCAGCAAAACTGTTGATCCAGTTTGAGGCAATCTGACTTTAGGACCTTCATACATAATCAGGGAGTGGGCAGAGAAAAATCAATGGATATTTTCTTCTCAGTTACAGCATGCTAGCACTATTGTTGAGGCAATAACGTCCAGATCCAGTGGCACCTTGAAAACAAATTTTCATTCAAGGTATAAGCTTTCATGTACCCACACACTTCTTCAGACAATATCTGGAGAAGTGGGCAGGCACACAAATGCTTGCTTGCTTGCTTGCTTGCTTGCTTGCTTGCTTGCTTGCTTATTTATTTATTTATTTATTTATTTATTTATTTATTTATTTATTTACTTACCTACATATTTATTTGTTTATTTGTTTGTTTATTTATTTACATGCCACCCTCCCTTGCAGCTCAGGGCAGTTTATATCGCAATTTGTGGTGCTGTACAAGGAACATCATCATTTTAACATATAATAATTGAGAACACACACTCTGAACAGACAATAATTAAGAACACACAATACCTCAGATAGTAGAGTGCATAACAATAAAGTGTTCAACATTTAACTGTAGAAATCTGATCTCACAGTTCACTATTTGATATTATTGATGTGGAACACATCTACTGCCGTGCTCCCTGTAACTTTTTTACCATTGAGAAACTACTGAAACATTCCTCAGGCTTCGAGAAGCCCTAGAAGTGGCATGATCATGCAGAATATAGCTGGGAAGCAGAACTGCACACATGCCCACCTGAGGCCCCTCCCCTTTTCATACCCTCCAGGCCCATCACTGGCCTGGGGGGCAGTCGACATAATCATATGTGATCATATCATCTGATAAATGTTTAACACATTTTTTAAAATATAAAAAATATCATTAACTCCCACCTATTCAGGAAACCCTTCAAGAAACCAGCCTGGCTTATATTCTGAATGCAACTTTGTCGGTTTTTAAGGTGCCACTGTACTCAGACTTTCAGACCAACCTGCCTGCCCTCCTGAATCTATAAGAAATATTGTAATTGTTCTTACTGCGAAAGTGTTATGTTTTGTGCAATTGAAAGCAATAGATCTCCCTGGTTACAGGCATAACAGTTGTAACTGCACTGCGGATTGTGGGTGCACAGGTGTTATCAGAACTTTGTGACCATAGACTGTGACAGAGCTCTTCCTCTCTGCTCAACCACATTTTGTTTCATGCAACACTGCTTTCTTTTTTAAAATTAAAAGTTCCTTTGATGTTGCAAATCCTCCAGCTCTCCTGCTCAAACATTCACATGCATTATATTATAGTGTTTCATAACAGGTAGTATGCTTGGAATACGGAATCATGCTGTGTACTGTCAGAAAGGTAGTTTTCAGGTGGGTTGTAGGGTTGCAAAGTGCAGGTATGTAGTGATTGCAAAGAAACTAAAATGTGGTGGAGTATGACTTTTGAGTGGCTTTGCAAATAAGCTCTCAACTAATAGGAAGGAAGATGTTATCTTTTTTTACAGAGAGATACAATTATAAAGTTCTTAGTGCCTAAATCTGAGGCAGGTTAAGGCAAAAAAGTGCTTATGTTTCTCCTCGCTTTCAGCGATATTTCAAGGGTTTCTTGGCCATGCTTTTTGTTCTTGAGGCCTTTTAAGAGTGTCCATTGTAAGACATCAGAAGTAGTTTGGAATCAGGGCATCTGAAAGACCATCTTCTCCCATGTGTTTCTGCCTCGGGAGCCAAGATCACAGGGAGAGGCCCTCATAACTGTTCTCTCAACCAAAGGGGTTCATCCGGGGGTTACAAGAGAGAGGGCGTCTCTCTTTGGTGGCAGCCCCACATTATGGAACAACCTCCCCTGGGAGGTGTTCCTGACCCCTTCACTTTCAATCTGTAGGAGGCAGTTGAAAATACTTTATTTAGAGTTTGATTTGCCTAATTTAGTGTATCATTTATTGGCAGTTCTACTTGTGATTTTAAATTTTAGTCTTGTATGTATTTTTTAATAATTGTTGTTTTATTTGCATTGTGAGTTCTGCAAGGTAGACAGACAGCTAATAAATGTTTTCAGCAAACTGATTAATTAAATAGCTCTGCTGTATCAAACTGAAGGCCCTTGGAGTCTAGTATACCAATAGATAAGCTTCTGGGAAGTTCACAGGACAACTTGAAAGCTGTAATGAGCTGTAATAAACGACTCATTTGATCTCAAAAGGAACCCGTGCTCTGAAAATCTTGAGTCGCTAAGAATATCAATGTAAATGAAGATGCCAACCTCACTGAATGTCTACGCCAACTTTTTTCAACCTTTTGACTATGAAGCGGCCCCTGAAATAATTTTTCAGGCTTCAAGGAGCCCCAAAAGTGGTGTCAACTGGCCACACCTCCCTGCCATGCCCCCCTCCCAGAAGTGAACCGTCACTAGAAGTGACATCACCACCCACACTAACAGGCAGGCTTGAGGAAGACTCACTCATGCTTGGGAAGGAATGAGGGGAAGCAGTGGAAGTGGCTGATTCCCTAACATTTCTGAGTCTATTAAGGCAGAAGGGGAAAGGCTGCGGACCCCCTCCAGAACTCATGTGGACCCCAGAGGGTCCATGGACCTCTGGTTGGGTATTCCTAGTCTATTCAAAGAAATACTTATCTTTAGTGAGTCCTGCTTGTACTGATGAAGATCTTATGATCGAAACACATGTACATTTCTCTAATAAAAGACAAGACTCTTCAAGCAACTTTGTTCTGAATTTTATTTCAGAAAATTTATCACAACTTTCTCGTTGAATTTACAAATTTCAGGTTTATTGTTGACTACTAGATGGGAACTTCTGGTTGCTGTTCAGACCTGCAACTGTGCACCTTCTTAATTTTTCTGGGAAGTTTATGGATGAGTTATGAAGGCAATATCCCCCCCCCTCACACACACACCTTGGAATTGTCCTTAGAATACAGCCAGATTGGTGTAGTGGTTAGGAGTACGGACTTCTAATCTAGCAAGATGGGTTTGATTCTGCGCTCCTCCACCTGCAACCAGCTGGGTGACCTTGGGCTGGCCACAACACTGATAAAGCTGTTCTGACCAAGCAGTGATATCAGAGCTCTCTCAGCCTTACCTACCTCGCAGGGTGTCTGTTGTAGGGAGAGGAAGGGAAGGTGATTGCAAGCCTCTTTGAAATTCCTTCTGGTAGAGAAAAATGGCATATAAGAACCAACTCTTCTTCTTCAGTAATATCAGGGCCCTCTCAGCCTCACCTGCCTCACAGGGTGTCCTTTGTGGGGAGAGGAAAGGGAAGGCGAATGTAAGCCACTTTAGGACTCCTTCAGGTAGAGAAGAGCAGCATATAAGAACCAACTTTTCTTCTAGAATACCAGCTTGAAAGAAACTGAGGAAGGTAGTATACCTTTATCACAAACCCATTGTGATAAAGAGGAATGTATACCTCTTTATCACAACGGGTTTGTGGGCAGTGTGACATTAGGTTGAACTTGCATAGATCCAATGTGCTTGTGAAGCAAAGTGTTGGGTGGTTGATTAGTATTCGTAGTCACTGATACCAATGAGATCAATATATGTTGCACATAGAAGGAACATTCCCCTGGTCATTGCTGAATGAACGTGAAGAACTCACAGATTAGTAGAGTCTGTGAAATATGGCTGATATGTGAGAAAGTGCGTCCCTCCCTGCATCTTCTTTAATGTGCAAACATTGGCATTCTGCCATCCATCGACTGAGATATCTCCATCACTATTTCATTTTTTCCCTCTCCAGGCCACACGTTACTGCACAGTCCAATGCTGGATCTGGACACCGAAGTCCGTCTCTCTTCACTGGGTCATCTCAGTCGGAGTGCCTCGCTGAAGAGAGGCAGCAATAATCAGTCTAGCCGGGAGGAAAGTACGTGCCGGCGTGTTTTTTGTTTGGAGGGAAGGGCAGGAGTTGCAATTTGATGGAATAACTTAGTGAGTAAAAATGTCTGGGCTATGGCTGGGGAAGTCGCTCGTTTTACTCTGGCCCATGCCATCTCACTAGTTAGCCTTGGTAGAGCTACTCTGTTTCAGCTCAGCCCTCTAGCTGTGATCTGGGGTTAATGATACTGACCTGCTTTATAGGTAAGGGTTACGAGATCCGGTTTGGGAAATCCCTGGAGATATAGGGGGTGGAGCCTGAGGAGGTTCAGGGTTGGGAAAGGGGAGGGACCTCAGCAAGTTATAATGCCATACAGTAAGGCTGGCCAAACCGTGGCTCTCCAGATGCCCATGGACTACCATTCCCATGAGCCCCTGCATTCCCATGAGTCCATGGGCATCTGGAGAGCCAACCCTGCCCTATGGTCTTTGGCCTTCCTTACATTACTCTCCAGCAAGTAGAAAAGGCATCTTGTTTTTGATTTTGCAGTCATCAGCTCAAGGCTTCCTCTCTCTTCTTTTAGCTTGGCGATTTAAAGCACCCCAGCAAGTGGCCTTTGTGGAAAAACTGACCAAGCTTGTCGTAAGCCAGCTCCCCAACTTCTGGAAGCTCTGGATCTCTTACGTGAATGGGAGCCTCTTTAGTGAGGTACCAATTTTTGCATTCAGTCATTCCAGTCATTTCAACAGTCTGCTGTATGAGGAACTTTACTTGAAGTCACGTTTGTCAAAATTTCCAGGCCAGTCTCTAATCAACTCTGTGAAGAGCCAAATTTGACATCCTCCATTTGCCTTTTTTGGAACAGTTCTTTTTGGGGTGAGGAGAGGGCTGATTTTTCTCCTGCTCTTTGAATTTGACCATTAAGTGGTATCTTGAGTCGGGCATAAATAGCTTAAAATGCTGTTTTTACACAGGGTGGTCTATGTTGAGGGGGGGGAGACAGAGAGAACGGACGGGCGGGGGGGGCGGACAGAGAGAACATCAAGCAGGGAGAACGGATCTCAGTTGGTGTCACATTTCACTTTTCTTTGTCTAGCTATTCTTTATTTTTTGGACCTTACAGTCAAAGAGACAGTTGAGCACAGACACAGCGTTCTGAAAGCGCTGAGCAGCTATGCGAAGGAAAGGAGCGATAAGAAAGCTGTTTGATGACCCATATATCTTAGAAAAGTGTCCGTTAAGTGTTGCCAAGGTGTTCTCAATAGACTCAGACACTGTGTAGCTAAACCGAGACCCGGCCCTGTATGCAGCGAAAACGGCACAGTCTGACAGTTGAGACTCACCACAGAATAGTTTTGGTCTGTCTGTACAGGAAAGGGTTAAACTATTAAGTGAGCTCTATAGAAATGAGGAGGCTGGGGAAAAACCTGTATCTTTAATATATAGTTGTACATATCATCTCTAAGGCTACAGGGGACAGGAGACGATCTGCCACTCTCTCTTTTCTGAGTTAAGGTCTTTAAAGGCTCACTGTGTACAGATAGTCGAGCTGAACTGTCTAACGTTAAGCAAAATAGGACAGGTTGTGCTTGGCTCGTTCTTGAGAAGACCGCCATTCCACAGGGCCTGCAAGATGGAGCTCTTCCACCAGGCTTTTGGTTGGGGCCAGTAACACAATAACACAAGTGACACGTATTGGGGTCCCCTCACTGTAAGACACCCCAGACCACAGTCTGGTTCCGGGAGAAGGGGTAAAAATCTAGGACTGTCAATGCTGACATTCTATCCAGACGAGGTTCATCTGTTTTAATTTAATTTGAAATTCCAATTTTAAAGCCACTGTTTTGATAATCCGTGTATCCAAAATAAAAATGCTGGATATCACCTGCTTACTGGGAGGGCAGTATAAAAATCAAACAAATATTTCAGAAAATGGAAATAGGGTGTGTATGTGTGTGTGTGTGAGCGAGAGAGAGAAAGAGAGAGAGTTACATACATAAGACCTTTATTGACATTATACAGAAAAGAGAGTCTAGTTTCACAGGTTGTATTACACTAGTACATACAGCAACTACAACTCTGGCCAACAAACTGAAATCTGGCAACCTTCTTAATTCTCTATTGACAGGAAGACTATAGAGTCTTTTTGAATCAGGAAAAATTAGTTTCCTCAGCTAAAAGGCTCCCCAATATAAAAGTTACGTTGGAGCTCATAAAAAGCACAATAAAACCTCATGCGAACTAAGCTCTCTCTGTCAGCAGCACCACATGGACATAATCTGTCTTCGAAAGGCATTCCCCGGAATCTACCTTCCAAAACTGCTGAAGGCAGTACATGAAACCTTGCCATGAAACCCTACGCACAGTTGGACTAATTAAAGTACTAATGTATGGGGCCATTTGGCCCGGATGAGGGAAGATACTGACAATCAAGGGAGAGCGTGTTTTGTAAGCATCAAGAATTAATTTTGGTCAAAATAGAAATTATATTTACCTGTAAGAAAACCAGGGTTTGGAGATGGTAGAGGGATTTGGGTCCAAAGTTTCCCACTGAACATACAAAGCAACCTTAGACTTCTATCCCAGTATAATCTACCTTAACTATTAGCAGCTCTCTGAGTTCTAAAGTTCTAAAGGTAAAGCCCTGCTACCCACAATTGTTCTAAAGTGATGCCAGGTATTAAATCATGATGTTTATTTATTATTCTTTGATTTATATACCACCGCTCTCTTAGACTTGTGGCGGTTTACAATAAAACAATAAAACCTACACCCTAAAAAATAATAATAATAATTTTCGGTATTCTAACTTGATTAACCTTTTTTTAAATACAAGAAAAGATCTCCAGAGAAGTGCCATCAAGTTACTTCTGACTTAGGGTGATGTTTTGAATTAACAACCTTCAAAAAGCCCCTCTAATTAACAGCCTTACTCCGGTCTAGCAAACCCTGGCCCATGGCTTCCCTGACTGAGTCAATCCATCCCAAGTTGGGCCTTCCTCTTTTCCTGCTGCCTTCAACACGGGAGCTGCACTGCTTCTGTGTTGTTCATATGATCACCGTCTTAAAAAATCAAACCCATTCTGTGTTCTATTTGAATGCTGAGCAGGGCAGAGTCTGCACTTACTTTCTTTATTCCATTGTCAATCCTGTTGAATTCAGATTGCTTTGAACTCGGATCTTCCTCTCCCCCCCCCCCCAATTGAAACAGGAAAGTCTTCTGCACGTGGTTAGGGTAGTTCAGAAGGGGGGGGGGGGAGCCAAGCTTCTTTCTTTCTTTTCTTGGAGGGGGTGTGGAGAGGATCGAAAAAGGCAGAGGAGGGAGGAAAAATCCAGGACCAACAGAAGTTGAGAGAAATTAGGGGCTTCTCCTTTAAGGCAAGCTTGGCACATGACCAAGTGTGGCCTATCAGAGGTTCTCTACCACGGAGCTTGGTTTCCCAATCCGGATTTTAAAATATATTGAGCATTAAAAGCACTCTAAGATATCGCACAATAAAGGTAGGGTCACTCCGGATCAATCCTTCTTGCTGCAGAAGGAAAATTTAAATCGCCCAAAATCCAAACGGAAATCGCATTCTGTGTAGAGGGCAGGGACTGAATCGACCTGGGATTGGAATAAAAGCTCTGTGCAGTTTACACCCAGAAGAGCATTTCTCCCACCACTATATTTGCTATGATACCTTCTGGCCATTAGGTGTCATTCATACATTACATTTGACTCTCTGCCTGTTTTATGGTGAATTTATAGGAATCCTTTTTTTCTAGAAAAACGGCTTGGTGATATCAACAGGCTTCATGGAAGCTGCTGAATTTGACCTTTCATTATGCAATGTTCTTATTACCCTTATCTTATTAATAAGGTGACACATACCATGGACCTACACTTGAACTTTTCTTTCCCCGTTCGGAAGCATTCTTAACTGATCAAACCTGGCCACCTGATCATTCATTCAAAGCATGTGTCATCTCATTTTTGATGAACTGGATATCTGTGGAAACTCTGATTGTTCCTGCTAGGTGTTAATATGAATATCACTGGAATAATATCTCTGCCGATGTTTATGTTTTGCAAGACTGCTGAAAAATCTGGTCAGATGGAACGATCAAAAAAGAATGCCAGACAAAGGCAAAATGATTTCAAGGTAAGATAGGCATGCAGAGACTAGGTATGAACCTCTAAAGACCATTTGTAGTTTAACATTAAAACAGCATCTGAATAGCAATTTTTAATCAGGCATTTCACTAAGATTGTCAGCTAGTGAGGCATACACTCCTCCGTACGCTGTTAACTCAGACCGCTATGCATCCATGGAAAGACATGCAAGGCTTTCTCAACCAGGGTTTGTTTGAACGTTGGTGTTTCTTGACAGCCCTGGAAGGGTTTCCCGAATGGGTGGGAGTGTTAGTGAAATGTTAGTATTTTTTTGAAAAATTGTTAACCATTTATCAAGAGATATGACCATATACAGTCATATCCCCCCCTCCCATGACCGATGATGGGCCTGAAGGGGGTGGGAAGGAGAGGGGCCCTGAATAGGCGGGGACAGCTATGCTTCCCAACCATATTCTGACTTCTGGGGTTTCTCAAAGCCTGAAGAAAGGTTTAGGGGTTTCTCAACAGTGAAAAAGTAAAAAATAGTAAAAAAAAGGCAACCCAGAAAAGGGACTTTCAAACAAGTGAGAAGCAGAGGGGGTTGGCCATTTCTTTCCTCCGCAGAGTCTTCCTTGGAGGTCTCTCTTCCAAGTACTGACCCTGCTTAGCTTCCAAGACCAGGTGAGAGAGAGCCATACTATGCTGCCCTCCCTCCCACTCAGGCTGCCACTGCCCTCTGGAACATTCTGTGATTATTTTACTTTAAGGACTATCAGGCATTTACTCTTACCAACCCTGCCATCTTATTTAGCTGTTGGTTTGCCATTCAGACAGCCAGAATCACTAGTCAAGGAAGAGACTAGTGTCTGTCAAGCCGAGACAATAAGCCTGCAAAATGTTTCTGTCAATGAAGTCCGAAGAACATTTGCTCTTCTTTTGACCAGTTTAATAGATCGCTACCAGACTGGTCAATTGCATTTGCCTTGAACTCATCCAGAAGTTGTTCTCTTTTGCTGTTACAGACTATGATTCAGCAAGTGATGAAATCTCTGGTCAAATTGATCCGTGGTGCTTTACTTCCATTCAGCCTTGGAGAAAATGAACTAAGAGAGTACGGTGGCTGGGAGATGAAATCTGAACTGGCCGGCCAATGGTTACCTCATGTCATACAGACTGTCAGGTAAGCAATGTCAGATTTGTGTTCTTGACAAGTTTCAGTAGGCTGCGTTCTTTGATCTTGCCCTGGGTGAAACCAGACGTTATTTGGGAGCTAATCTAGTGACCCCTGGTCTGTGTTAAAACATTGAATCAAGGGAAGTAAGTGGTTATGATGGGGTAGGATCAAAGTAGCGAAGACCAACCAGAGCCCATGAGTTACAACAAGCCACATATCAGCTCAGTACCTGTGGGTAGAGAAGCTGGCTTGCAAGATGAATATGTATAGAGATTATAGGAATTGAGAACCAACAAGAAAGTTCAGTCCATCAGCAGGTAGAGGAGAAAAAGGTGACCCAAACTAGCCCAAGCTTGTCAGGACTTGGAAGCTAAGCAGGGTTAGCTTTGGTTAGTACTTCGGTTAGAACAAGATTATTCCACAAAGGCAGGCAATGGTTGTGATTTGACAGCACTTAATATAGTTGCAATTACAGGTAAGATGCCACTATGGCAGGGGTGGCCAAACTGTGGCTCTCCAGATGTCCATGCACTACAATTCCCATGAGCCCCTGCCAACATGGTGTTCGCAGGGGCTCATGGGAATTTTAGTCCATGAACATCTGGAGAGCCACAGTTTGGCCACCCCTGCCCTAAGGCTTTTGTGACCCCCCCCCAGCCCTACCCTCTGTGAGAATTTCTGATTAGTCCCAATAATCAGGCCCTTATCTACCTGACGCCCACAGCCCTTCCCAGTGCCAAGCGGTTTTGGCGCAAACAGCCCTTGTTGACAAAATATTGTTCAAGCTCTTTAATGTAGCATTTCCCAAGTGATGCCCAGGTTGGGGGTTGGGGGAATGATGCTGGAAAGACAGGCATTCACACCTAAGACCGACAGCAGGATGGCCAGCTAAAGGATCAAAGGGGTAGCAGGGAAAACAAGCACAGTTAACGGACAGGAGTATGCAAGTAACGAAAACCAGGTTGCATGGCAAAACATCAGTTATGGTTTTGACACCATCCAATGCTGTCTCTCTCAGACTCAGAGTTGCAGGTAGATTAGGTTATTTTTTATGAGAACCATGACCTTTTTACACAGCACAGCTCCCCCTTTCCCAGAAATACTGCCAGACAGTGCATCCCAGTTCATTTTTCAACCACCCCTCACCCAGATATTTCTCTGAGCTAATAGAGAACCAAACACTGTTTTCCTTTCATGCTGCCACCGTTCGTATAAAAATATACCTAGGCCAAAGCCTAAGTGGAGGTGTATGTGGGAGTTTCTTCCCCTGAAAACAATTCACATTCAGCCAGTAAAGGTAAAGGTATCCCCTGTGCAAGCACCGAGTCATGTCTGACCCTTGGGGTGACGCCCTCTAGCGTTTTCATGGCAGACTCAATACGGGGTGGTTTGCCAGTGCCTTCCCCAGTCATTACCGTTTACCCCCCAGCAAGCTGGGTACTCATTTTACCGACCTCGGATGGATGGAAGGCTGAGTCAACCTTGAGCTGGCTGCTGGGATCGAACTCCCAGCCTCATGGACAGAGCTTTCAGACTGCATGTCTGCTGCCTTACCACTCTGCGCCACAAGAGGCTCCCTTCTGCTTCCTTACCATATTCTGTATCATTGCACCACTTCCTGGGTTTCTTGAAGCCTGAAAAATGTTTCAGGGGTTTCTTAATGGTAAAAAAGTTGAGAAAGGCTGCTCTAGAGTTGCCACAACCCTAAGCTAGTGGAGAATAAAGATTTTGGGCCAGCCATCATAAAAAGGATGAAGAAACCTATGTAGTAAAGGAAGAAAAATAGGTGTTTCCTTCCACACCTAGCTCTCTTTAGTAAGTGGGATTCTGTTTACTATTTCACTACATAATAAACTCTAGGCTATCCATTGCTTCAATGAATTCTTTCTTTCTTTCCAGGCTTAGTTATGAATCCCTTGCTGCACTTGAGATACCAAATGACATGCTTCAGATCATCCAAGTTCTAATTTTTGATCTCAGAATTCACTGTATAATGATCACTTTACAACACACGGCTGAAGGTACCGAAATATACTACAACATGTATTTTTACAGCAGTTTTAATGAGCACTGAATGGTTTCCCTTCCCCCCCCCACACACACCCCAAATAATGCTAACAACAATAACTGTAATCTTATCATTGTATAGAAAAGTCCATGTTTATGCTTAAAATTATCCCTGTTGCATAGTAGTCTAAAACTAATGGTGTTGGTATAGTCAGATGAAAAATAAAAAATGGGTTTCGACCAACAAAATTTGTGTCCAATGGCGCCTTTAAGACCAATAAAGATTTATTAAAGGCACGAGCTTTCGTGTGCATGCACTCTTCCTCACACCATAGAACAGGGATCATAAGAGTACAGACATAAGGAGAAAGTAAATTAGTAGCAAATTCGTAAACAGCATCATCAGTCCAAATATGTAGTATGATCATTCTTTGCTAGAAAAACCAGTCAATCCTATGGGTTCAGTTGTCATTCACAAAAACAGTGGGGCAATAAAAAATGAATGGCAGGCACTTCCCCAGTTAAAAATTAAAAGTGACTTCCTGCTAGCCCCATCCATCTCCACCCAAGCATGGAGGAATCCCCACAAGCGAATAGCCAGGTGGGCGTGTCCACAGCTCGGCTTCCCAACCATAGATCGTGCCCCTTCTGAGGTTTCTCAAAGCCTGGAGAATGTTTCAGAGGTTTCCCAGCCATAAAAAAGTTGAGAAAGGCTATGCTAACTACACCACCACACTGGCTTTCATATAATGACTGCTGTTGAAGAGTAGCAGGCAGCCAGGCCTAGTTGTCATGCAACTCAGGTGGTATCAGAGACTGCTGCCAGACCTGGTTTCCCAACCTCCACTTGGGACCTGGAGATCTCCCAGAACTACAACTGATCTCTGGATGACAGAGAAACTGGCTGCTCTGGGGGGTGGTATGATATTTGGCTGGGGCCTCTCCCTTCCTGACTGCATCCTCCTGGAACCGCAATACAAAATCTCCAGGAACTTCCCAACCTAACTTTGCTTGGCCTCAATTAGTCTTCCCTTAAAAGCCAAAACAGCCCTGGCAAGGGCCCTGCCCTCTCCCCCTGTCTTTTATTGATGAAGAAGCCTGAAATCTGTGGTTGCCTAGCAAGAGCCAGTGAGGCACTCCATCTGTTATTCTGGGCATTTTAAAGCCGCCAATGCATCATTTCAAATTTTGTCTGCAAACCAGGGGCATTATTCCCATTTGTAGACACCAGCCTTAAATATCGGATTTGCCCAACTTCATTTTTAGACTATAAGAAGGTGATGATCTAATCAATTTAGGTATGTCAAGAAAGCATTATTTTAATACTAGATTTAAAGCTCGTTGCAGCTGTAAATACAATGGGAGCATCCCCTTTCCTCCCCCCCTCCCCAGGCAGCCCTCCCGCCAGCCCTTCCCCCTGCCCCAAAAAGGCCTGCCACGGCCTCTCCAAGGCTCGGCTGGCATTTTCGGGCAAGGGAACTCCCTTCTTTCCCTCCAACCCCACCAACCTCCTCTCCCAGCGGCAGTTAGGGTCAGACTGGCGCCAGTTGTTCCAGACTGCCCCTCACTGGGTTCGTTGAGAGCTGGGCCAGCTTCTGTTTCTGGTCCACAGGCCAATTAGGATGTGCACATCAAAGCTGTGCGCATCCTGATTGGCCAATAGACCAGAAACAGAGGCCAGACTAGCTCCGCCTAGGAGACCATTGCTCAAATATTATAAGAGCAGCTAAGTGTTAAAGATATTCAGTCTAGCATGAACTGTATGAAGTTTCTTTCATGCATAGAATTAATAAGAATTGATGTCAGCCCGTTTTATGTGTAAAAAGCTGTTGCACCTTTGACTGACCCAGTGTACTCAGAGTTTTTAAACGGGAGATAAAGCCTTCAGGTGCAGATTCACTAAAGAGGTGTGGGTGTTGTTGTTTTTTACAACTTTGTCCTGTTTCCACTTTCACAGATGTGAAGAGATTAGCTGAGAAGGAGGACTGGGTTGTCGATAATGAAGGCTTGACCTGTTTGGTACGTATTTCACCAGGTTTCCAGGCATCTGCATTTTGTGACACAGAGCGTAGCATATTCAGTTCATCTGCTTCACTGAATTTTTGTGAGGGTCCAGTGAGATAATAGATGGAGGTGACATTGCATCGCCTCCAACAATAGTGGGAAAATCCCATCCTTCCTCTCTGTGTCCTTGTTTAGTGTCCCAGCACAGGGCTGAGTGGTTTATCCCGGTAGACCTACGGAAAGATAATTATCTTGTCTAGTTCAGATGGTGTAAGTTTGCATTAATATGGTAGAAAAAATAATGACCATTGCAAAAAAAAAAGATAGCTAAATATAGGGATGATAGAAATTGTCACAAAGCACTTAACTCTACAGATTGAAAGTTAATGTATAATAATACTTATTAGCTGTTATAACTAACCTGCTCATCCCTTTTCTCATTCTTTTAGCCATCCCAGTTTGAACAGTGTGTCGTGCATTCTTTACAGTTACTCAAGGGTGTCCTTGATTGCAAGCCTGGGGAGACCAGCGTAAGTGATCTTTAATACGTCTTCTAGGGGCAAGAAAATTCCAAGAATCTGAACTCAGGGAGCATCCAAACTCATGTGTACTTAAAGCAGGGGTGTGTGGACTAGGGTTGTGCAATTCGGCCGCTTCAGCAGCCGTTCCCTCCGGGCGCAGCCAGCGCCGCACCGGGGGGGGGGGGCGAGGGCGGTGCCGGTAGCGGCGTGACAAAACTCTCAATGGTTTTGTTTCTTTAGGTTTTTCAGCATCAGAAAATACAGCAAGATGTGTGCCAGCTGAGCGTAAGCATCATGCAGGTAATGCAAACATGTGACAAAGCTGGAGAAATTATTATTTCATAAGTGTGAACCCACCAAGACTTGGCCCTGCCTGGTGGAATGAGCTCCCAGAGGACAACAGGGCCCTCACAGAACTGCAAGACGGAGCTCTCCCTCCAGGCTTACAGTTGAGGCCAGTTCAGACAAACAAACATACAGACATTAGAGGGCTCTCCCTGAATCCTGGTGTTCAATTCCATTGACAGCTGAGCTTCTCACTGGTAGAGATAGCTCCTCCTCTAAAGGAAACCTCCATTTTTAGCAGAATAGAGCCATATGACTCAAGTCACTGTAGTTAAATATAGGGATGTTTCCCCCTACAGGTGTTCATCGATTGTCTGGAACAGCTGAGTACCAAGCCTGACAGTGATGTCGATACGACACAGTATGTAAAATAAATGTTACAGTTAATTAAATTGCTATCTGCACATTACCGCTTAATGGCTAGTGTCCAGTTACACTTCTGATGATGTGCATGCAGGGAACCAGAACATTTCCCCATGTACGGACATGGATCTGACTCCACATGGGTCATCTGGCCATTCCTTTATTTCTTGTTCAGGTACCAGTCAAAACATCACCATTAAGAAATGCCCACCCACCAAGGTCTGCAACTTGTTTTGCTTTATTGCTGTTTGTGTGGCTGGTTCCGGTCTTCATTTTTCAATATTTATTGTGTTGCTATCTAAAAGACAAGAGCCTCTTGTGGCGCAGAGTGGTAAGGCAGCGACATGCTGTCTGAAAGCTCTGTTCATGGGGTTGGGAGTTCGATCCCAGCAGCCGGCTCAAGGTTGACTCAGCCTTCCATCCTTCCGAGGTCAGTAAAATGAGTACCCAGTTTGCTGGGGGGTAAACGGTAATGACTGGGGAAGGCACTGGCAAACCACCCCGTATTGAGTCTGCCGTGAAAACGCTAGAGGGCGTCACCCCAAGGGTCAGACATGACCCGGTGCTTGCACAGGGGACACCTTTACCTTTATCTAAAAGACCTTAACATGCTCTTCCAACTCCCTGCCCGGAAATAGTTGTTCTGGCGTGGATACATTGCCCACACTTTCCACAGTCATCTCAGATGCAAAGAATGATCATAGTTTCTCCACCACCTCCCCATCTTCCTTTAGTAATCCTTTTATTCCTTGGTGACTCAAAGACCCAGTTGCCTCACTGGCTGGTTTCCTGCTCTAGATATCTGTAAAGCTTCTTGTTTGTCTTGATGCTTTTAGCAATCAGTTGCTCAAATTTTCTGTTTACCTGGCCATTATTAACACTCTGCCAGCCTTCTGTTCACTTTGTTGACTGCTCCCTTTTTTGTAGATTTTGGAGTGGCAATCATTGAGGAAGAATCAGAAAACGGGGAAAATGTACCTGGGAGCCCGTTCTGATTGCCAAGAAGTTAAAAGATTAATATACCTAATATACACAATAAGAGTGGATGAGAATCATTATTTTGGCCTTCAGTTCCTTTCCTGATCCAGGGAATACATTCTATTTCGGCTTCTAAATACCTACCAAACATCTCCCAGGGCAGGGGTGACCAAACTATGGTTCTCCAAATGTCCATGAACTACAGTTCTTATGAGCTCCTGCAAATGCTTGAAGGTGCTCATGGGAAATGTAGTCCATGGGCATCTGGAACGCCACAGCTTGGCCACTCCTGCGCTAGGGATCAGACTGTCTTGTGTCTCCCTTTCAGACTCCTTTTAACTATTCCCCTCATTTTTGCACAGTTCCCACTTTTGAAAATAAAACGTTACTGTTTTGGACTTTAGGAGCAACTTTCTATTTACATGGGTGCTTTTAGGGTTTCACTGACATTAATATTCCCATTCACCAGGTTAGGATTAAGACCCCTCTGGTGCTAGTTTGTAATGTCCTTTCTCCCATAAAATCCAGCCTCTGCAAGTGCTTTTCCATGCCGAGGATGATCCTCAGTGCCTTTACATGGTTCTCCAAGAGACAGATCCTCATTGTTGGGGTTCCCTTCAGTTCTGACCCTCTCCAGGCATCCTTAGTTCCATGATGGGCTTGTGAGTGTCCTGTTGTGTGAATGTCCAGATTAATGTGTATTGGTCCCCTCAAAAGTGCACTCTACCCATAAACATTCTTGAATTAAACACCCTAAAAAAGCACTGCTGACCTGCCTTCACTTGAACGAGAAAGTATAAACAGAGTCACAGTAGATAGATAACGAAAATACAAACAAGCACAGGAGTTACTGTGTAAACATCAACTAATACAATTAAGCCATGACTGTCATTGAGACCCTGATACACGTACCCGTCGAATGCCTTGGCAGCCATTTGGAGCTCGACCTGCTTGGTTTATTTGAGTGATATGTGTATTTGTGGGTTTGACTTTTAAGCCTATGCACTCAATATCATGGTCTTTGTGGTGTTACTTTCTGTGTTTCAGAATTTCTGAAAACTAGCTCAAACCAGTGGCTTTTTACATTTTTATGTATGTGCTAGCCATTGTTGGTTATTGGTCTGAAACAATTGTATTTTGTACTATTTGAAACAATGTTTGAAAAGAGACCCTCAGTGATTGCCATGTTTTAATTGTATTAGTTCATGTTTACAGAGTAACTGCTGCGCTGTTTGTTTTTTTTATTCTGCTTGAACAAGGGCTAGAATAGTCTGCACCTGCATAGGCATTGCAGGAGGAGAAGAGTGAGGGGGCTACTGTGCCGTGGGCTTTGCAGCAATTTTTTAAAAAGACTATAACTGCCTCCAAAACGGTGTCCTGTTTAGTTTGGCTCTTACTGGTTACCTGACAGTAGCTTTTACTATTTCCCCAGGTAGCTATTAAGATTTCTGTGGTTTCCAGCCATAAGTCAAACTGTTCAAAAACCAATTTCAAAATGGCTGTGCACTACCTGGTGAGGCAAGTCTCTGAGCCTTACCAGAGAGCAAATTAAACATTTTCTTCCAAAACTGGGGATTTTACACAGGTCACACACACACACTCGCACACATACACATGGCCATCTTGCCAATCATGCTTAGCAACCTACCCAAATGTCTTTACCGCAGTTAAATCCCACCTCTCAGGGGAGCTCTGGGAATTGTAGTTCCGAGATTGATGTTTTCTTATGCCAATAAAGGTGACTTGAGACTTGTTCCGAGAGAGTGGTTGGAAATCCCTGACTTTCTCAGCCTCCTCACCAGTCTGAAGTTCTCCTCGCATTTCTTTAGGGAAAGTCATGACAACATAAAACCAGTTGAAATGTGTCATGTCGTTTATACCGGGAATGTTTAGAGCAATGCTTAACCATTGACATTTTTTGTCAAAATCTCAGTCTTTCAGTTGAAGTTTCATCACCGGATTTATTTGGAAGTATCCATGAGGATTCCAGTTTGTCTTTAGTAAGTGTGGTTAAACTCCTCAAAAGAGTAATGGAATTATATTAAAACTAGCTGCAAAGCCCGTTCATAGGAACGGGCTTTGAAAGGCTGCCCCCCCCAGGCCCCCGCAGGCTGCCGGCGCCGCAGCCGCCTCCCTGGGGCCTGCCAAGTGCTCTCGCCACCTCGAAGAGGCGGCGAGAGCACTTGCAAAGCCCTAGGGAAGGGAACCTTCCCCCCACTCCCTACTGTTGGTGTGGCCGGTTCCCTGAGGCCCGGCAAGAGCGCTTTGTGGGTCACAGGAAAGGGAATCTCCCCCTCCCACCATGAGCGGGCAAGGAGGGAGGATGGGAGGTAGAGGGGGCTGGTCGCACCCTGATTGGCCCTATTCCATCTCGGACTGGGAGGACGGTCTCCACCCCCAGGCCTGTTTCACAAATATATAAGAGAACAACAGATTAGGATATTCAGGAAGTCTGCTGGTGTAGAAAAAGGTTTGATTGGAAGGAAACCTCAGAGGTTATGTTTCACCGTGAAGGAACACGTTTCTGAATTTGCCGAGCTTTTCATTAGCTTCTCAAAAGAAATCCAGTCAATCAATCTTCATTTGAAAATGAGTCTGGTTTTTATGCATTGCTTGCTTGTCCTTGTTAACAGGCTCTCAAGGAAATGTGGCATGCCACTAGAAACAGCTGCGTTTTATTCTTTGCTGATCTTTAATCATGTTTTCTCTTATTAGCAATGAGTTAGTTGAACAATATATTCAATGAAAGAAATTAAGATGACAGGTGTTAATATAAGATGCGAGCTTGCTGCATTATAAACATGCCATCAGAACTGAACAAAAGAAATTAGCATGCAGGACTTCATCTGTTCAGTTGCTGCTGCCTCATCCTTCTGTTCTGGCTGGGAGAGATTGATGAAGCTCGCCATGAATGGGATGCTTAAACTGGGAAACTTCCCATTTCAAGCATTTGGGTACCAGTTTCTCCAGAAAAAGAAGACATATCAGCAAGTGCGGAGAGGGAAAGGAAGGAATGCCTTGTGAGAGGAGGAGGAGGAGGAGGAGTCTGAACCAGGAATCAGTTTTTGATATGCTTTGTCAAGATAAGATGGCAGCTTCCTTTAAAAACCCTTATTTATTTATATTTTAAATTATATGCCACCCCTCTCTGAAAGGTCTCAGCAATGAATAAAAACCCTCACAAGAATCAAACCGATTCTTACCCTAACTCCAGCACCTCTACAAACCTGGCCATTGAGATGTCCAATTACTGACCAGGCACAGAATGGAGGCTGATGGGTGTTCAGCAAGTGGGTCGCATTAGGAGGTAATGGTGGTCCCCGGCCTCAGGCAAATGCCTGGTGGAAGAGTGCCACTTTCTGCTGCCATTGTTATATTCTCCTTAAAAGGATGTATCATAGCAGTGTTATTTCTCAGTCATACATTTTTTAATTTTTTTGTATAGTCGTAATTACTTAGACCTGTCTTTATTTGAAAAGCAGCAATTATTTTTTGCCAACGAAATCGTTTACACGTGAAGATTATGTGCGCTGCTAATGTATTTGTCTTCTGTTAAAATCTTCCTTGATTTAGGAACGGCGGCTTTTGATCGTGCTTAGTAATTGCTGCTATCTGGAACGTCACACCTTCCTAAATTTAGCCGAGCACTTTGAAAAACATGGTTTCCAAGGAGTTGACAAAATCACTCAAGTAAGGCTTTGCTCCAAATTGAGATGAATTTTCAGTAGCTGAACGAAATGTGAGGTTAGCACAACTGTATAGAAGTTTAAATTGCAGTTAGCCGAGTATTTACCCTGGAGTCACAAAGGAATAAGCTGCATAAAATTGAAATACTTCTGTTTAGAATACTGATCATTTAAGATATGTCTTACACACAGGTTCTAACTACATTTCCATGCAAGCACATCTCACTGATGCCATTGGAATGTGTTTCCAGGTTAGTTGCTTAGGGTAGTAGACAATTTAAAAGATTTCTTTCGAGCCTTTGTAATCTGGATTGGCGGAGGGAAAGATATTTAAAAATTAAAACATTTCATCATATAATTGTTCAGATTCTTGAAGCCATCCTACACAGAGCTACACCTCTGTAAGTCAGCTGGAGTAACAGCAGTAATATTTTCAGAATTTGAAAATATTATGGAAGAGTTAGACTTGAGTCTAAGAGCAGCTTAGAGACCAAACAAGAGCTTCAGGATATCAGCTTTTGAGAATATCTGACTCTCAACAGCTTCTCCCCTGAAACTCTTATAGATCTTCTAAGAGCTACTTGACTCAAGTTCTAATCATTTGACTGCAGTCTACTGTTCAACTACCCTCTGAAACTAAAATATGATGGAGTTAATATAATATTTTGAATGTGAACCTAGATTTCTTTCTTTCACAGAAAGCCAACTCTACTTCTCTTTCCTAGGTATCCGAGATTTCCGCCCCTATTGTTTTTATTTCTGCCATCAATTACTTTCTGCCGTTTATAGGAGAATTTTCATTTTTAAAAAACTTGAACATCCTAATGGAATTTCATAGAATTTCATGAGAATATGAAATGTTGAAAATCTTGCTGGCATAAACACTTGCATGTTACTCTTCTCCTCCCCCCCTCCCCCCATTACCTCCTCTTCCCCTTTCCCGTATCCCCACTGCCTTCTCACTCCCTCAAATGAGTGATGCTTAACAAGTCCTTCCTGGTCCCGCCTCCCCACTCCCCCAGCTTGTTTTACCCGAATAATGTCTACAGGAAACTGCTGTTATTCAAATTAGTTAGGGTATGGCTTCATCTTGTGTTCTTTTCATAGAAGAAAAATGTCAAAAGTGGGTGGAAGTGCGTATGTCACTGTCCTGACGTTTTGTAAACAGATCTTTTGTTATTATTTTTTTCGTCAGAAATACTCTGACTTCTCAGGACTAGGTATTTAGTTTCTTTCCAAGAATATGTGCACATTTCAGTACAAGATCTATTACCATTCTCCAGATCTTCATAGCCATCTTCACAGCTGCTGCTTTTATGGAGATGATATCAGTGCAGCAAAAGTGGTCTCCTTTGTCTTTATCAGCCATAGAATTTTCTGCATACCGTGGTGGAGTAGTGGTTGTCCCTCTGCAAGCAGCTAGTGGGTTAAAAGAACCATGTGCCATTGCAATCACTTTTCAGTAACACTCTGCCATGCTTAACAGTTCACACAGATCAGTTATCAGTTTTACATAATAGTTGTGGATGTATCATTTTAGGTCAGCATGGATTCCTTAAAGGAGCTTGACCAACGACTGTTTGAAATGTACATAGAAATGAAAGCTGACCCCATTGTTGGCTCGTTGGAACCTGGCATTTATGCAGGTTATTTTGACTGGAAAGACTGCCTGGTTCCCACAGGTAGGTATCTTTTTAAATCCCTTAATAAACATTTGGATGGATGGGTGGATGGGTAGATGGGTAGATAATATTATATTTATAGATAGCTATATCACTAAATTCTTATTTCCTTTATATTTCAAGTTTCTTAACTCAGTGATTCTATTGTCACATATATTTTACAGTGCCCCAAATAATGCATTTTGTGTCACTGGTAATCTTTCTTAATAGTTATTTTCATTATTATATCTCATGCATCTCCCATATAATAATAATAATAATAATAATAATAATAATAATAATAATAATAATAATAATAATAATAATAATCTCATATGTTACTGACCAGCAGTGAAAGACAAATTTGCTACTTTACCTACTTTGGGATTTGTTAAAAACTGGTCACTTGTGTACAATATCAGAAGACCATTGTGTAGGAAATTATGTGGGAGGAGCACTATGACAATAGCTCATCCTGTCTCCCAAAATCAACCCAAAAGACTAGGCATGGATGTCTTTTAAATTGTAAAGGCTGTTCACCTAAGCCTATCATTAATAAGGACATTACCGATGCCCTGCAAGGTAGAATTAGCTCTTATTAAATCAACAAATGAACAAACCAACTGCTGGCAACTTTAAGGTTAGAGAAAACAGATCAAACAGCCTAATGTGTGCACGCAAAATAAAATTGCAGAGAAGCTAGTTGAACCCCCCCCCCCCCTCCAAAAGAAACAGCCCAGGAAAAAAAATACCCAGAAAGTAATCCGTTGTCTTACTGCAACCCAAAGTGGGAGGGGGGAATAAAATGAAAAGAATCACAGAGGTGGAAGGGGCCATACAGGCCATCTAGTCCAACCCCCTGCTCAACGCAGGATCAGCCCAGAGCATCCTAAAGCATCCCAGAAAAGTGTGTATCCAACCTTTGCTTGAAGACTGCCAGTGAGGGGGAGCTCACCATCTCCTTAGGCAGCCTATTCCACTGCTGAACTACTCTGACTGTGAAAAGATTTTTCACAGAAAAACCACCGAGGAAACAAACAGCAGGAATATCCCACTGAACAAAAATGCTTGCTATGTATAAAAGGAATTCAGTCCCAATTTTTCCACTCCTTGCAGCAAATAATCAAAAACCAAATTGCAACATACAGGAACCCAGGGCAAAGCAAAGTCCCCTGGCTCCTGACTGAGTAACCTAGCTAAGGAATCCTCACCACCACACCCAGCAATGAAGCTCTTTTACAAGTATACCCTCTCCGTCCAAAACCACAGTGCCAACAAAGGGAACTCATGTTTGCCCTATATAGATCTGTCCCATTGTGACAGTGGCTGTCACATTCTGGAGGATCCCTTTTGTGGCCCAAGTCTAGCATTTTTTTGTGCCAGTTTTTTCTGGGTGGGTATCATTTTCTGAGCCACACCCAGAAGTTAGAGTATTTCTTCAGAGACCACTTGCATGCTATAAATGTCACCTCCCAAAGTTTACCTCATCACGCAGTTTGTGCCCATCCCTACTTAATAGCTATGGAAGCTCTCTGATCCCACTGATGAAAGAACATGTAAAGCAGCCATTCTCACCTTTTTTACCAATGAGAAATCCCTGAAACATTCTTCAGGCTCTGAGAAACCCCCAAAGTGACATGATCGTGCTGAATATAGTTGGGAAGCATAGCCGTGTACATGCCCAACCATGGCCCCTGACCTTCCCACCCCCTCCAGACCCATCATTAGCCATTTCGGGGGGGGGGGGGTGTTCAACATGACCATATATGGTCATATTCCCTGATAACAAACTTCTAAAATATATAAAAATTTGTTAACTCCCACCCATTTAGGAAACCCTTCCAGGGCCATCAAGTAACCTCACTGTTTCACAAAACCCTGGTTGAGAAATCCTGGCAATAAGCTGTCACCTAGCACTGCTTTTTTGGGCTTTTCAAAAATTTTACATTGAAGCACAAATACGATGTAATGTAGAATAACAGCCCCTTTGCAACGTCAAGACATGACTGGGTACTGTCCAGTCTTCATATTGGGGATCAGTGGCAAATAGAACCAAGGGAGGAAATCCTGGCTCTTTCCTGTTGACCTACTGTAAATGGTCTTTCGTACCTTTCAGCGTTGTTTTTCCAATCCATAATTTTGGGGTTGAGCTTTAGGTTTGTTTAAAAAAAAAAAAACCCACCAAACTTGGCTGACAAGGTGAATATAAACCTTAGTCTGGAGCCAGTCTGCCAATTGAGAGATCAAATGGGCCCTTTAACCAGTATAACAGGACCATGGTAACAGCAAGCATGTTGTTATTTTTTTTTAACAAAAATTCCGCACTATGCTTAGCAATTTCAAGTTAATGAAACACTTCACAATTTTTATTAATGTTTGGATGAGATTAGAGTTCTGGGCTCGTTCTATTGCTGTAGAGCAGTTCGGCTTTATTAAATCCTAACTTTGAACTGTGAAAAATCTCCAGCTTTCCAGTTCTTCATACATATGCTTCGATAAGTTCCAAATGTTGGATTTTGAACCGAATGCTAAAAAATGAATTGCTTTACACCATTCGCCAGACTCAGTCAGGGCTCTTTGAAACAAGAAAATAAAATACCACTCAAAGGCACTGTTTCAAAAGTTTCTCACAGTGCTATCCTAAGAATGCTTTCCTGAGAATATGTTCTGTTGAATAGGATTCTGAGTCAATCTCCTTAAGGACCGCCTCTCCCGTCTTCACCCCGCCTGAGTGCTTGTGTCCTTCTTCGCACAGATTTCTGTCAGTGCTTGACTTTCGGGTAGCTTGTTTAACTTTGACCAGAACAAACCAGAGTTTCTTTTATTTTTTTTCCTCATTCCTCTTTCCTAGTATATCTTTTAAATAGCTGGTCTTCCTCTGTGTATCAGTCTCCTGAGGTGGCCATGCTGTGGTTGCGCCCACTACCCAGTGTCAGAATTTCATAGCCTCAAAAAGGTTGAGGACACCGGCACTAAACTAAGAAATAAGAGATCAGGATTTTACTTTATGTGACCCGCCGCGAGCCTTGCGGGAGCGGCAGGCTATAAGTCTAATAAATGATAATAATGATAATGATGATTGTTCATATTATCCACTGAAAATCCAATTCTTTATCCTGCTCAATAACCTACCTAAGCCACCTAAATATCATCCAACCCCTCAAAAAATCTATAATGAAAATAGGCACGTTTCAATATAATTCTAATAATTGTAACTATTGGAAAACTCAATTTAATTGTTAATTTTTGTAACATATATTTGTATCTGATGTTACCAGCTCTGAGTCAACTGAGAAGAGGGGGATATAAAAATAAAAAATTAAATGTTACTATTATATCACTTTTCATATTTCACGTTATCTATGAAGCTATACTTTTTAATCCTCCAAAGAACTTCGTGGGGAAGGTTTTTCTAAGAAACAGTGACGTGCCCACTCTTAGCTAAGCAAGATCCTGAACCCTATGTGGGAGTGGTGAGCCACTATGTCGGAGTGGCGGGATACAAATTGAATTATAAATAGATAAATTATAAATTATAACTAAATAACTAAATAAAGTCAAAGTGCAGTGGGCTGCTCCATCAAGAGAGCACAGCATAATGTAAATGAATACATTTGGGTCTTGGTCTGTCTTCAGGTTGCATGGATCAGTTCCCCTGGAGCATATGTCTGCTCTGGAGGGGGGAATTTATGGCACTGTTCCCTACTGAGTTCTCTGTCCTCCCCAGGCTCCACCCCCAAATCTCCAGGAGTTCTCCAACATGGAGCAGGCGACCCTTCCCCCACCACTCCCTGCTGAGGGGAGCTGGCAACCCCCCTGGCAGAAGCTTTGTAGGGTTTCATGCTGAGGTCTTTAATGTCACATTACTGAAATATATGGAGTTTAGTGTTAATTTGGGGTTAAAAGAATTTGGCACTTGGATAGTTAGGTGGAGGAAGATTGCACAGCTATGAGTTTTTCATCATAATGCTGGAAAATACAATTCATCATTAAAACAGGCGTTTTGTCACGCCAGCTGGAAATTTGGTGTGAATATACCTAAAGAGTGCTGTTAGTCATAGAAACCTAACTGAGCAATTTTTTTTTATAAGTGTCTGCAGAGACTGCAAAGAGAGCAAAAACATTCTAAATGCGATGGTAGCGTTCTTGTGCAGGCTTGCGCTTCAGGGACCTCGCTTGACCTGTCATTGTAGCAGTACATCAATTTATTGATATTTAAGTGCCTTCTTTTTAAAGAGTCAAAAATGAAACCACTTGTCTTCGGGGCAGGGGAAGACGGAGAAGAAGGGAATGTGGTTGTAAGCCTCTTTGACACTCTTTGAGGTAGATAAAAGTGGAATATAAAAACCTACTTCAGCTGCCTTGACGTTCAGGGAATGTTAAGCCATTCCTGGAGGCCACAGTCCACTTCCTGGTAGGTTTCAGCCTCTTTCTTTCCTCCTGGCTTCAGGCTTGTAGTAGCAGTTACCACTTTCTCAATGAGATCTTTAGAACCGGAAGTTCAAAGTTTCAGAAATACCAAAATCTTGGCATTCTGTCCTATATGGAAACTAGGGAAATGGTTTATTCCTCACTCATACACTGTCTCCCCATATGGCAGTTTTTTAATGGGATGGGATTTGTGGGGTTGCTTAAAGCAGTGGTCCCCAACCTGCGGGCCGCGGCCCGGTGCCGGGCCGCGAAGGCCATGGCGCCAGGCTGTGGCTCCCTCTCCCCGTCCCCCCCCCCGCAGTAAAAAACTTCCCAGGCTGCAAGCTTGCAGCCCGGGAAGCTTCTTATTGCGGGAGGGGGGGAGAGGGAATCAGGGCCGCGCCCGCGCATGCGCGGCACTTGCTAGGTGAAATCGTGCATGCGCGGGCGGGCAGTTGCCCTGCTGGTCCCCAGCCTCAAAAAGGTTGGGGACCACTGGCTTAAAGGGCAGAGCTGCTCGGTAAGCTTCTAGTCTGAAAATGTAAGTCTGACCCCATAGGAAAGGTTTCAGCTGCTGTTTGGGATGAGGGTTGGAAGGAAGACGGGGAAAGGCATTCTGAAACTTGCAGAATCTTGGGCAGTTGCTGGAATGCCTACTGGAAAAGTAATTGAGGACTCCAGGTGTGTCCTTGTGTAGTTGCACAACTTCATAGACACCCTGCCAAAGGGCACTTCCATGACTTCACAAGTTTCCTTGAACCTAAGCAAAGGGGTAGTAGTGTATTTGCAACAATTAATTGCAAGAGAGTGCATTCCCATTGCACTTGGGTGAAAAGTGTGTTTAGGTCATTCATTCATTTTAAGTATGGTAGCATTGTTTTTATTTATTGCTTTTGTTTTTGACGCACATTCATGCAAGAGTGAAGTGATGCACCCATTAGATTAATTGCACAATAGATTAAAATACAAACTAGTAATGATGGGCACGGACCAGAAAATTCTGGTTCCATTCAGGATCTTCCTGAACCAAACACCTTGAATCCTTCCCAAAACTTATCAGAGTGAAATTGATGACTGATGCAGCAGCCATTTCGGGCTGACAGTGAGGTATGGGTCAGTGTAAAATGGGTCTTCTGTCAGTGTAAAATGGCTGCCAGCTGAATCCCTGAACTGAACTGGGCAAAGGTTCATGAAACATTCAGGGGAGGTGTCTCCCCTAAACCTTGGTTTGGGAGGCTTGAATTGGGGCATTTTCATGGGGAAATTCGGTTCATGCCCCAGTTCATGCCCATACCCACAAGCAAGTACTTTTTTTTGCCCTGAAAAGGTTTTATAATCTTAATACATAATAATACATTTTAAAAAGGATTTATTTTGATGAGGATTGCTTTTTGAACTTGTGCATTATGTTGGAAAGGCAAGAAAAAAATGCCACTCCCCATCAAACTAGAATATTATAAAAACAGGAGGGGGAGCATTCTAGTGGTCCATGAATATTGATTTAGATGTCTGTCTTGAATTTTGTCATTTTTACCATCCAGCCATTGTATTATACCCTCTGACTCTCTCTAAAGGTTTTGGGGTGTTTGATGACCTGGCCTGAAAAAGATATGAATTTTGGATGGTATTCATTTGGTATAATGTTCGTGGTATCCTGGATGCTTTCCATGACATAGTCCATTTCAGATCAGTGGATTCATTTTCGTATTTTTCAGAGACACTTATGGAAATATTCATAATGTTTGAGTGACAACCCAAATAAATTCATAAACATGGCATATCTCTAAGCCCATTCTTCATTTGCAAAATTGCTGTCATTTTGTCTTGAAGACACTATGACAGGCTATTATTGTGGTAACTGCAGCCGTATAGATTTTATAAATATATATCACTTTTCAGCCAGTTTGTGTACTGAACTTTTCAGTACAGTAAGCTTTGTACAATCGTAAAAAAGCACCTCTTTGGGTGTTTTATAAAATGATAGTGTTAAATAAAAGAAACACTGGTGTAATTCCTAGATACTAAAGCATTTTTAAGTCAATAGATTTGTTGAGGGGAATGTTTGGGTTTTTTTGTTGTATTATATCGGAGATGGGGGAGGGGGCTTTAAATAAAGCCATAGCTTTTATTTATGAATACTTAGGTTTACATTCTGTTTCTTTACTGGTAGCAGATGCTAAAGTGAACTTGTTCTGCGTTGCTCAAAATAACAAAGGCTGAGTAGAGCAGAGGTAGGCAAACTGTGGCCCTCCAGATGTCCATGGACTACAATTCCCATGAGCCCCTGCCAGCATTTTGGCAAGGGCTCATGGGAATTGTAGTTCATGGACATCTGGAGGGCCACAGTTTGCCTACCCCTGGTGTAGAGTAAGGAGGGTATGAAGTGACTGGGGCAGTTAGGAGACGTAAGTGTAACCTGGCCCTGCCTGGCATAGAATTCTGTCACAGCCAATTAATGGTGACCCCATGGGGGGGGGGGTTGCCTGCCCCTGTGTAGCGGCCCTGGACTTCCAAGTACTAAGAAGAGCTGACTCGGCTCAACTTCTGAGATCTGATCAGATCTGTATTGTGGGAAGAGCAGACAAGGTCTTTGTTCCTGGTGTGGAGGTGATTGTCAAAAGTGGGCAAGGAAGAGATTAAATATGTACTGCCCCAAGCTGGCAGTACCGGGAGGGGCGGTATAGAAATTTAAGTATAAATAAATAAAATGAAATGAAACAAATGTTCTGAGAAGGCTGAAAGAAACAAAATCCATGTGTGCTGTCTAACATGATGCCCAGTTTTAATTAGATCCACGCCTGTAACCGTTGACAGAACCCAGCCAGCTTGACTGCGTGTCTCCTGCCGTTTGGCACTCGGGTATTTTGCAGAGAGGGCCACTACCGCTGTCCACAGGCAAGTATCAAGGCCCGTACTCGCCTTCCGCCATTTTGAATGTTCTCACTCCCACAATCCGTTATAGTTTCTCAGAGGAGTGTTTGTGTCAAAAATTTGGAGATATTTATAGACCAGGGTTTTTTCTCCTCTCGTCTATTTTTGTCAGGCGGGGACAAATTTAGAACGAAGGGGTTAAAAACAGGAAATGTGATCAAACTGGTGGGTAGTGCCTCCAAAGACTTTCCAGAGCCTTGCCCGCAAACTCACATTTTTTTTCTGACAGATTGTCAAAGCAAAGTGAAAGTGCAGCACCTTGAGCTCCGTCTGTCATCAGGAGAGGAATATTTCCAGTAAAAGCAGGAAATGGCTCATACAAAACAAAGCATCTTTCCTTACATGCAGATCACAATTCACTTGTTTTTACTTTGAACTCTTTATGCCTTATTTCTGCATATCTAATTCAGCTTCTAAATTTGCGGGTGACAGGCCAGGTTAGAATTGTACCTGCCAAATACAAATTCAGTTTTGTCCTACTCTTTAAAAACAAAAACCCTTAGAAGGTAACAGAATTCGTATTTAGTGACCATAATAGGTGAATAAGTAAAACAATCCATCAAGATTATTAATTTAAATCATTTAGCAACAATTTATAAGTATGTTCCTTTGTTATTCAAAACCTGACTTGGAATGTTACTTTATCCAAGGAATTTCAAGAAGCCCCTTCAAGAGGTCTGAAATAAATGTGGTTTCCCTTTAGATACGTCAGTGAGGTTGGTGTTACAGTCTCAGATTTGATAAAGTGCTTCCTCTTTCACTTCCAGAAACTGTACCAGTTGAAATTGTGCTAACTCTTTGAGCACTTCACAAGAACACATCCTTTTTACTCTGTATTTTATGAACAAGTCATTGTTCTCTGACCTAAACTCCAGTCACTAATATGAACTTGAATTGGCTAAGTCAGGCAGCTTTGCACCTGCAATGGAAACTTGGACACTGTAACTTGTGGCTTATTTTGCCCAGCTCAAGGACTCGATCATCTCTTTATTAAAGGTGTTTCTGTGACATTTCCACCCCTCGCAGAGACTTACAGAAAACCCCCCAAAAACCAAAAAAAGCACCAATGTATCCTGATCGTTGTCCGTCACTCTCAGCTGCATGCAACCCCCCCCCTCCCCTTTCTCCTCACAGCACTGGGCAGGGCATATGACCAGGAGCACAAGTGTCAGAAGGGCCCATGACCAGGCAAGAACAGGAAGAGCAATTGGGTGAGAATCTGGAGAGTGGAGGTGGGGGTGTCAGGATTGTAGAATCTCTGTCATAAATTAGCCTGAGTTCCTCCATGTCAGTTATATTGCTTTATTGGACCTGGCGCCTGCTTGCCCCAGGCCTTGTAGTTTCTAGCTATAAAAATGAATAGTGATGTTATGCTAACCTTATCTTGTTGTGGGCTCACGGGGTTGTTGTCACCTCCTCAAGGTTGTGTGAACGAAATCCTGTTTATGTTACACATATGTCTTTTCTCTTCTGCCCCCTCCCTTGGGAACTGTCAAGTTTTGGGCGGGAGAAATGTATTGATAAGCTGGGGCAAATCTGGCCTCTGGTCAGATTTGACTTCTCAGTCTCTTGCGTATAGTACTAATCAATAAAACTCTTTATTATTAAGAAGTTTGTTGTGAGTTTCCTGTACGTTTGACATTAAGTCAAATCTCACAACTCCTTTCACCTGCCAACATGCAGGGCGAAGGAAATACTTTCACAGAACAAGGAGAGGGCCTGGATTGGGACCTCTCCCAGGGCGACGGTGCCGGTGTGGGGCCGTACAGCTCGGGCATGCTCAGGGCCGTGGAGGGAGCAACTCCTGGGCCTGAGGACTTTTTGGAAAGGCACGTCACCGAACGCAGGCGTTTATCGAAGTATGACCGACCAACTGGGGACGAGCGGTGGCCGGATCATCTTGGAATGCCTAGCTATGGGCTGGAGCCCGCCGGTGAGACACAGGACCTGCAGTACAAGCTGGACAGAGTGACCAATTGGCTGCAGGACCTCTCGGGTCGGTTAGATCCGGAGGAGCAACGCCGGACACAACGCCTGCTGCGAGAGGTGCACGGCGGAGGTGCACACGAACCCAGTGGACGGAGATCGGGAGGTCTGCCCACCCTGCGGGAACGCGAGGCAGCAGCGATGCAAGCGGCTGCGGAGGCCGAGGCGGCGGCTCTGGCAAGGGCGCAGAGAGAGGGCGAAGGCGAGGATCGCGAGGGCGCCGGGGGCGGCGGAGCGGCGGAAGGAGCCGGAGCGGCTGACGGCGCGGGAGCGGCGGACGGAGCAGCGGCGGCGGCAGCGGACGTTGCGGGAGCCGAAGCGGCGGCGGCACGAGAGGCGGCGGTGGCGGCCGCGCGAGCTGCGGAAGCAGCAAGGGCTGCAGCGGAGGCGAGAGCGGCGGCAGGATTGGGGCGAGGCATCGGCCGTGGAGCGAGAATCCCGGCCCCGGCGGATTGGGGCCAGGGACGTCTGCCTCCTCACCTCCGGGGAGTGGAAATGCGGAGCACCTACAAATTCAAGGCTAAGTTTTCGGGGGACCCCGCAACCTTTCCCTCGTTTCTGGTGCATCTCCAAGCCTACATGATGGACATGGGGTTCACTTTTCATGATGACGCCGAGCGCGTGCGGTTTGTGGGGGAAGCCCTGGAGGGCAAGGCAGCAAAGTGGTTCCTGGACTTGTACCGTTACAACCCACGAGCCATCCGCAATTATAACCATTTTCTGCGCTCCATGCGCCAGATGTACGTGGAACCGTTTGAGAGGGAGACAGCGGAGAAAAAGCTCAAAGCTCTGAGGCAAGGAAAATTGTCGGTGGTCGAGTACGCCAGAGAATTCAAAGAGCTTTCCTCCTCGGTGCCAGACTGGGCCGAGCCCCAACGCGTGCTCGCGTTCGTGGGGGGTCTCTCGGGGGACTTGTCCAGCAAATGCCTCCTTTTAGACGACCCTCTCACGGTCGACGGATGGATCCAGCTGGCCGGAGAGATGGAGAACCGTCTGGAGAGGGCCGCAGTGTTCCAGGGTCTTGCAGGGAAGGCAGGAGCGAAAACCTCTACCCCCGTGAAAGTCAAGCCGAAAGCAAAGTTGGAGCCGACTGAACGCACTCGGCGCATGGAGAAGGGGCTGTGCTTGGGATGTGGCCAAGCTGGTCACTTCCTCGCGCAATGCCCCTCAAAGACAGTGACCGGGGCGAGAGCTACTGGCAGCCCCCCGGCGAAAGCTCAACCCGCCAAGAAAACCGTCCCGAAGAAAAGTGCCAAGTCTCTGCTGGTGCCGGCGGGCGCAGCGACTGCCGTGGAAGACTCGGAGGAGGGCAGTGGCCAAGATGGCGAGGATCAAGCAGAGGAGCAGTCGGGAAACGAAGACGGTCTGCTGTAAAGGCGCCCCGCCAGCAGGCCGCCAACAGGGGCAAACGCGTGGTGAGTGATTCCCCCTTGATACTACTGCCTGCCACCCTCTCCAATCCCAAATCCGGGAAGACGGTGGGGGTACGGTGCATTGTGGACTCCGGGTGCACCCAATCTTTAGTAAGCCCAGCACTGGCCGAGACTCTGGGGGTGGGCAAGGTGCCTTTGGGGGAACCCCTACCGATCACCCAACTAGATGGGAAGTGTGCTCCCGGGGGGGAAGCCACAGTGAAGACGCGCCCTATGGACTTGGACGTTAAGAAACATTGGGAGCAGATCCAACCCCTGGTAGCACCCCACTCTGCATTCCCATGTGTGTTGGGGCTGGATTGGTTGAGGGAGCATGATCCCACGGTAAAGTGGAAAGAGGGGACCGTGGAATTCACCTCCCCTGGTTGCAAGCAACACGCTCGGCCTCAGCTCCCCCTGGACAAGGGGGTAGTGGCAGCGTTGGGATCCGTGGGGGATGGGACTCTCCCTCCGGAGTACCGGGACTTTGCAGACGTGTTTGCGGAATCTGAGTGCAACCAGCTCCCCCCTCACCGTAAGACTGACTGTGCCATCGAATTAAAGAAAGGGGAGTCCCTCCCAAAAGCCAAGCTTTATTCAATGAGCCCAAGGGAGATGGCTGAACTCAGGGAGTTCTTGGATAAAAATCTGGCCAGGGGTTTCATCAGACCCGCTACATCACCCCTGGCGGCCCCGGTTCTTTTCGTGAAAAAGAAAGACGGGTCGCTACGCCTCTGTACGGACTACCGTGGTCTAAATGCTGTTTCTACGTGTAATGCCTACCCGCTGCCTTTGATAAAGGACTTGCTTGGTCACTTGGGGAAGGCGCGGATTTTCACGAAACTTGACTTGAGGGAGGCCTACTACCGGGTCCGGATAAAAAAAGGACATGAATATTTGACTGCTTTTAACACCCCCCTGGGGCAATTTGAATACACCGTAATGCCGTTCGGCCTCGCCGGCGCTCCGGGCGTGTTCATGAATATGATCAATGAAATTATGCACGATTTATTGTATCAGGGGGTGTTGGTGTACATTGATGATATTTTGGTGTATTCTGAAAATGCTGAGAGTCATGCTGACTTGGTCCGCGAAGTGCTCCGCCGTCTGCGGAAGCACCAATTGTTTGCCAAACTTTCAAAGTGTGAGTTCCACCGAGATGCGGTGGAGTTTCTGGGCTTCCGGGTTTCCCAAGCTGGGATCGAGATGGACCCAGGCAAAGTGCGGGATTTGTTGGCTTGGGAACCTCCTCGCACCAGGAGACAATTGCAAAGTTTCTTAGGATTTGCAAACTTTTACAGAACGTTCATCCCCAGTTTCGCCAAGGTGGCATTGCCTCTCACTGACTTGTTAAAGACAAAACAGGGAGGAAAGGCGGCAAGCCGCCCTGGTGCGCCGCTCCAGTGGACCTCCCAATGTCAGGACGCTTTTGAGAAGCTGAAACTGTTGTTTACCTCTGAACCAGTGCTGGCCCATGCCGACCCCACTAAGCAATTCACCGTGCAAGTAGATTCTTCGGATGTGGCAATGGGGGCCGTGATCCTGCAAGAGGGGGAGGATGGGAGGTTACACCCGCTAGCCTATTTGTCTAAGAAATTTTCCGGGGCCGAAAGAAACTGGGCGATTTGGGAAAAAGAGGCGGCGGCAGTAAAGTTAGCTTTATCAACCTGGAGGCATTGGTTGGAAGGGTCCGTAGTCCCCTTTGTAGTATGGACGGACCATAAAAACCTCCAGGCGCTCAAGCAGCCCCGCTCGCTCTCAGCGAAGCAGATGAGGTGGGCGGAGTTTTTCGCTCGGTTCAACTTCTCTCTCAAGCATCTGCTGGGCAAAATGAACTTTTTGGCGGACGCCCTGTCGCGCTTGCCCCAGTACAACAGCAAGCGCGACCCATTGGTGGATACAGTTTTTACCCCCGCCCAGCTGGGGATGGCCGCGGTGACGCGCAGCCAAACAAAGCCTGGAGCGTCCATCCCGAGGGGCTGGGTTCAGAAGGAGGTATCACAGGACTCCGAATTCCACTCCCTCCGCCCAGACCTAACTGAGAAAGGGGGGTTGTTTTTCAAAGGTGAGCGGCTTTTTGTCCCAGCAGCGGCGCGCGGGGACGTTTTGAAACTCTGCCACGATGCGAAAACCGCTGGACATTTTGGGTTTGTGAAAACTCTGCACCTGATCAGGAGACATTACTGGTGGCCAACTCTGCGTAAGGACGTGGAAAAATACGTGCAGGGGTGCCCCACTTGCATCGTCTCTAAACCAGCTGGTGGGAAGAAAAAGGGATTGTTGCAGCCCCAGCCCACCCCCTCCCGTCCGTGGACTGATGTCACAATGGACTTTATCACAGACCTGCCTCCCAGCCAGGGGAAAACCGTCATTTGGGTGGTAGTAGACGCTTTTTCCAAGCAAGCCCATTTCATCCCTTGCGCAGGCTTGCCTTCAGCGGCCAAATTGGCCTCATTGTTCGTGACCCACATACTACGTCTACACGGGATCCCGGGACGTCTGCTGACGGATCGGGGCCCCCAGTTCGTTGCCAAGTTCTGGCGGGAGCTCTTGAGGCTGTTGGGGGTGGAGCAAGCCCTCACTTCGGGCTATCACCCGGAGTCGAATGGCCAGACTGAAAGGGTGAATCAAATCCTTGAACAATACTTGCGCTGTTTTATCAACCACCAGCAAGATGACTGGGTTGCCCTGTTGCCACTGGCTGAGTTTGCCTACAATAATGGGGCCCATGCCTCCATGGGTGTGTCCCCCTTTAAAGTAGTGTATGGTACTGATTTAGTGGCTGCTCCCACCTGGGAGCTGAATTCCTCCGAAGCTCCTGAAGTCAATAAGTGGGCAGAGACAATTAGTGCAGGGTGGCCAGCAATAGTCACAAGCCTCGAAGATGCGAAACAGGCTTATAAAACCCAGGCAGACAAAAAACGGGCACCTGCGCCCGTATGGAAAGTGGGTGACTTGGCCTATTTGTCCACAAAGAACTTGCGTTGCCAACAAAAATCAAAGAAACTTGGTCCCAAATATGTGGGGCCCTTCAAGGTTGTGAAACTGATTAATGCTGTAACTGTGGAACTAGCCTTGCCAAAAACTTACAGGAATGTGCATCCGGTTTTTCATTCCAGCCTGCTGCGGAAAGCCCCTACCCCGGATGGGTGGCACCCCCCTCCAGCTACACCGGTGCCAATTTACATCGATAAAGACACCCACTATGAGGTCAACCCGATCCTGGACTCTCGTGTGCACAAGGGCCGTCTCCAATACTTGGTTGATTGGAAGGATTTCCCCTCAGGAGACAAAGAGTGGGTGGAAGCTGGGAACGTGAAGGCGCCCCGCCTTCTCCGGGCTTTCCATCGAGCTTTTCCCGACTGTCCTCGCCCCGTCGATGCAGGCTAGGAGGGGGAGGGAAGTTTGTTTTAATGCGGAGGGATGTCAGGATTGTAGAATCTCTGTCATAAATTAGCCTGAGTTCCTCCATGTCAGTTATATTGCTTTATTGGACCTGGCGCCTGCTTGCCCCAGGCCTTGTAGTTTCTAGCTATAAAAATGAATAGTGATGTTATGCTAACCTTATCTTGTTGTGGGCTCACGGGGTTGTTGTCACCTCCTCAAGGTTGTGTGAACGAAATCCTGTTTATGTTACACATATGTCTTTTCTCTTCTGCCCCCTCCCTTGGGAACTGTCAAGTTTTGGGCGGGAGAAATGTATTGATAAGCTGGGGCAAATCTGGCCTCTGGTCAGATTTGACTTCTCAGTCTCTTGCGTATAGTACTAATCAATAAAACTCTTTATTATTAAGAAGTTTGTTGTGAGTTTCCTGTACGTTTGACAGGGGGGAAGCAGTGAGCTCCACTGGAAGTCCCAGTCCCCCAGTAGTTCCCCTTCCCCCCCCCTGGATACGTTGACATCAGCCCTGGGCACAAGTCAAATTGGAAGGCATTTGAACATAATTATAAAGGAGTGGCTCTCAAGTGTGGGACTTTTTGAACATGGGGCACCTTTAAAGGGGGAGAGAATTGTGAAGCTCTGTAGAAGGATAAGACCCTGAAAAGTGGTTCCTTCCTGTCTTACCAGAGAGGACCCAGAATTAGGGCTGGTTTATCCATGTAGCATATGTATCACATGCTAAGGGCCCCACACTTCCGGGGCCCCCGCTTGGTGTCTTTCTCCCCCCCCCCATGTATCAGAATTGTAGCCTCGCTTCTCCCCCCTTTTCCCTCTTTAAGGACACTCGGCGTCATGTTCCTTTCCACTGGGGGAGCCCCCTCTGCCCCCAGTCTAGCTACTCTGCTAGGGCCCTCCAAATCCTTAAAGCACTCCTGCCTAGACAGATTGAATGATCCCTAGCATTGGGTGCTCATAAGTTTGTATTGAATTTAGAGGCATGGCTGCATCCTTATTCCACTCTCCTCCCAGTGTTATTTGTGCATTCAGGAAGCGCTACTGCTTTGTTCTTAATTCTTCGTGTATAGATTTAGATAGTGGGGCCAGAGATATCAATTACTGTTGGAACAGCAACTGGAGATTCTAACCCCAATCCACAGATTCTGGAGGTGGCCTTATCAGTCCTGGCATCAGGACGCTGGAACTCTTGCCAGAAAGACTCAGCTGCCCCCCATTGTTTCTATTGTTGTTCTTGTTGTTATATTTATATACCTCCCTCCCCATACAGCTCAGGGCAATGCACAACAGTAAAAACAGTCACATAGTTAATAATAAATATAAACATTAAAACAAAATTAAAAACCTTTAAAATCTGATCTTCCATTAAAAAACGTTGAGTGTCATCAGTACAGTCCTATTATTTCTGAAATAGAAACATAATTGCAATTTTCCATGAAAGTTTTCTGTTGGGGGGCAATTGATGTTGTTATCACTGGCTCCAACCAAAAGCCTGGTGGAAGAGCTCCATCTTGCAGGCCTTGCAGAACTGCATCAGTTCCAACAGGGCCCAGATCTCCTACAGGAGCTCATTCTACCAGGTAGGGGCCAGATGTACTTCCCTGGGGCCAGGAACCACTACCCAGTTGGTATTGTCCAAGTGTAACGCTTTTCAGGGCATATAGGCTACTCTTATGATCTAACGCCAACAGGTGAAAACTTTTTTTGTTTTGTCAGGCACTCCTCCAGTCCTGTCCTGCTTTTATTTTCCTTTTTTGATTTTTTAGTTTACATTTCATTGAAATGTTACAAACTTTTGAGATGAAAGTTCAATTTTAAAACAGTAAACCGTACAAGAGATAAGTACAAAATGAGTAATAAAACAGGACAGCAATTAAGTTTTCAAATACTCAGCCACAAAAACCAGTAACTTTAACACTTGTTGCAAAATAGCATTCTGTCCGAAAATTGCTTACTTAAGTCCATTCCGCACAAGTTAGATAATGCACTTTCAATGCACTTCAGAAGTAGATTTTCCTGATCTGCACAGGAAAATCTAGCTGCAAAAGCAAATTGAAAGTGCATTATGCTCCATGTGTGGAATGAGCCCATGTATCAGATTACTGTACACCATTACATACTTTTACAAACTTATAAAAACAAACTTTCCTCTTTCTTTTTACATCTCTAACAATTGTACTACTATCATCCACTTCAGTCTCGTAAATTGCTTTTCCCTTGTTCCGCTCAGCTTTTAATTGTCATTTTAATGTGTCAGCTTTATTGTATTGTGTGTGTTTTTTAACTTTTTTATTGTTTGAATTATGTTTTTGTTTTTATTTTAATTGTTTTTTAATATGTGTTAATTATCTATGGATTTAATCCTTTTGCCACCTTGGTGGCCTTGATGAAGGCAGTAAATCAGGGCATAAACTTGGTAACTGAATTAAAATCAGTCCTTTTTATATAGTAGCAGGCCTGAACGGCCTTCAAGAATCTATTTATTTATTTATTTATTTATTTATTTATTTATTTATTTATTTATTTATTTATTTATTTATCATACTTCTATACCGCCCTCCCCGGAGGCTCAAGGCGGTTTACATTATAACAGAGAACCATACATAAAACAGTCTGTAGAACATGTACATCGATAACCAACAATTGCAACCAAACACAACACAGTATAACAGTAAACAATCGTAATACAAACAGGTCCAGGGCTTGTTGATGGGATTCTGAGGGGAGTGGCTTATTGATTGAATTCTGAGGGGGGGTGGGGGGAGCAGGGGCCCTTGGTCGCTGTAGATTACGTCTGGTCTCGGCCAAATGCCTGGTGGAGGAGCTCTTTTTTGCAGGCCCTGCGGAACTGTTTAAGCTCCGTCAGGGCCCTGATCTCCTCTGGGAGCTCGTTCCACCAGGTAGGGGCCAGAACAGAGAATGCTCTGGCCCTGGTCGAGACCAGACGGACTTCTTTAGGGCCAGGGATCCTTAGCTGATTGGAGGCAGTAGAGCGTAGAGCTCTTTTGGGGGCATAGGCGGGGAGGCGGTCCCTCAGGTATACTGGGCCCTGACCGCGTATGGCCTTGAAGGTAATTACCAGAACCTTTAGTCTTATCCGGAATTCAACTGGTAACCATTGCAGCTGATGGAGAATAGGCCGGATATGGGACCTCCACGGTGTTGCCGTGAGGATCCTGGCTGCTGCATTTTGAACTAGTTGTAGTTTCTGGGTCAGGGCTAAGGGCAGGCCTGCGTAGAGCGAGTTACAAAAGTCCAGTCTAGAGGTGACCGTCACATGGATCACTGTGGCTAGGTGTTCCGGGGCCAGGTAGGGAGCTAGTAGTTTGGCTTGGCGGAGATGGTAGAATGGCAGCCGCGCTACCTTTGTGATCTGGGCCTCCATTGTGAGGGAGGCGTCCAGAATCACGCCTAGGTTCCTGGCGAAGTGAGCCGTAGAGAGCTGCACGCCATCCAGGGTAGGCAGGCACGCTTCCTCGCATGGGCCCTTCCTAGCTAGCCACAGGACCACCGTCTTTGAAGGATTGAGCTTCAGACAACTCTGCTTGAGCCATCTCGTCACTGCTTCCAGGCAGCTGGCTAATGCTTCTGGGGGAGAGTCAGGGCGGCCATCCATCAGGAGGAAGAGCTGGGTGTCATCTGCATATTGATGGCAACCCAGCCCAAACTTCCGTACCAGCTGTGCGAGAGGGCGCATGAAGATGTTGAATAGGATAGGAGAGAGGACCACTCCTTGTGGGACTCCACAAGTAAGTTGCCGGTGGCCTGATGTTTTCTCTCCTATTGCAAACCTCTGTCCACGATCCTGGAGGAAGGAGATCAGCCATTGAAGAGCTGTCCCTTGTATTCCAGCATCGATGAGGCGGCGAGCTAGAAGCTCGTGATCGACTGTGTCGAACGCTGCTAAGAGGTCTAATAATATCAGCAGTGCCGACCCGCCTCGATCCAACTGGCGACGGAGGTTGTCCGTCAGGGCAACTAGCGCTGTCTCTACCCCATGGCCAGGCCGGAAGCCTGACTGGGATCGGTCTAGGACCGAAGCTTCTTCCAGCTATGCAGCAGATTGATTGGAAAGGAGCTGAAGGTAAAATAAAGGAGAGCCAAAATGCACAAAGTTTGAAAAATGGAACAACAACTACTGCAATCTGTTTAATTTTTTAAATTTTTGATGACATTTTTAATGTATTTTGACTAGGTGGTTGTTTTGTGGGGATCCATGGGCATTTTCTTTATCACTGCCGGGAACAGTCTGCTAGATGAGATGGATCTCCTGACACAGCAAAGCACGGCTTACGCTGAGCAAAGTTAATGATCCAATGCTGAGTAGTTGCGTCTCGGTAGAGATTTGGGGTTTTGTTCCCATCATCCACTAGCCAGTTTCTGCTCAACAGAAGACAGGATGCTTTTTCTGTGTCCCTGGGGAATTTCCAAGCCAGAGATCTGTCTTTTGCTCAGCGAGTCAGAGGCTGTGTAGGTGGGGACACTTCTGTCAAATGCCACAACATCATGCATAGACAATTCGAGGAAAGGCCTAGGTATATCAAAGGTTACAACATGTTTGCAGTTAGTAGGTTGCAAGCAGGAGACCTGCAAGGACTTGTAGGGGCATCTGTTTTTTCTTCCCTCACTACTTTGCGTTCCCTTCCCTGAAAACCCCCAACGCCTCTCACGTTTTCCTGCTTCCTTAGTGCTTCCCACCCACCAGCGATCCTACCTTTATCTACCTCCATGTCTTCAGCTTTCCTTCATTCTCTCCTCCTGGCAACCTCTCCTTGAGAAAACTCTACATTAAGCTTTCTTAACCAGGGTTTCATGAAACCCTGGGGTTTCTTGACAGCCCAGGACGTGTTTCCTGAATCTGTGGGGGATATTTAAGTTTTTATATATTTTTAAAAACATGTTAAACTTGGGTTACATTGGGTTACATTGGGTTACATGACCATATATGGGCCCCATATATGGTCGTGTCAACCCATTTCCCCCCCTCCCAAAATGGCCAGTGGTAGGCCTGGAGGGGGTGGAAGGGGGAAGGGCCAAAGGTGGACATGTGCACAGCTATGTTTCCCTACCATGTTCTGCATGATCACACCACTTCTGGGGTTGCTCGAAACCTGAAGAATGTTTGTACTTTATTTCTTCCCCACCCTTCTCCATTAAAACATGTTTGTATTTTGAGTAAAAAATAACGTGGTTATTTAAGTTTGCCTTCATACAAATATGAAGTTTGTATCGTTTGGTAAATGGCATTGCATTTTATGGCACACATGGCCCCACCCAACCTAGTAACATTTTTGTTAGATCCAGCCCTCGTTACAAATGAGTTTGACACCTCTGCCACGACTACACCACACTGGCTTGGGAGGTGGGGGGGGGTGGCTGCTTTTCAACAATAGCCAGTAGCCAGCCTTGGCGAGTTACCCAAGTGACATGATATCAAGTTGCTTGGTGGTTGCTGCTGGGCCTGGCCACAATGAGTCCTTCAAAGGCTAAAGTAGTCCTGGAAAGTAGTCCTGGAAACATCCTGAGGATGTTTGTTCTATTGTACCTGACGAAGTGTGCATGCACACGAAAGCTTTTCTCTTGAATAAAACTTTGTTGTTAAAGGCTCATACTTTGTTCAAGTGGAGGATATTTGCCTACTGCATGAGGGGTTTATACCTGGGACTACCTGAAATGAGCCTCTTGTGGTGCAGAGTGGTAAGGCAGCAGACATGCAGTCTGAAAGCTCTGCCCATGAGGCTGGGAGTTCGATCCCAGCAGCCAGCTCAAGGTCAACTCAGCCTTCCATCCTTCCGAGGTCAGTAAAATTAGTACTGAGCTTGCTGGGGGGTAAACGGTAATGACTGGGGAAGGCACTGGCAAACCGCCCCGTATTGAGTCTGCCAAGAAAACACTAGAGGGCGTCACCCCAAGGGTCAGACATGACCCAGTGCTTGCACAGGGGATACCTTTACCTTTACCTTTACCTGAAATAGAACTGGAGTAGGCTTAAGGGAATGGCACTTTTCTCTCAGAGGCTAATATCTGGCTCCCAAAGATGTTAGAAGCAATGTGGAGGGCAGCTTTTTGTTCTACCCTCTGTTCTCTCAGATGTAGCTTCAAATATTTTTCAAGCAGCTGTAGTTTGCTTTAGGAAATGCTTTGAAGATTTTTGTCTTTGGGTGTGTGGGTAAGCGATGGGTCATTTGCCACAGGTTGCACTTCCTGACTAAACCAGCACTGTCTATCGTCTCTTGAAATGGAACAAACCCCAAAGATTTTAACGTAGAGGGAAATTGGTTTGAAAATATTCTTGTTTTCCCTGCGGCCTTGAGGGCATTCAGCTTCACATTCACTAGACTGCGAAAGAGATTATAGTGCTTGAAAGTTCATACCCTCTTTTATCTCTGCTTTCTCTTAAATAGATATTATTTATTTTTAAAAATTTTTATTTATTATATTTAATTCTGGAAGGTGGCAATTTGCCAGGATTATTAGAGAGAGAAGCCCCGGCCCCTTCACTTCTGTTCAGACATTTTCTATGCTTTGCATGTGGCCTGCAAGAGAAATTTGCATTGCTACTGGCGTGATTCCATCTCAGCCTGGTGTAGTTATGGAAGAGGGCTTTCTCAACCCGGGTTTCCTGAATGGATGTGAATTAATTTTTGTATGTTTTTAAATTTGTTAAACATTTATAGGGTAATATGGCCATATGGTACAAGCTTAAATGTACTCCGGGGAATGGTAGAGGACAGGAAGGCATGGAGGTTCATTGTCCATGGGGTCGCGATGGGTCGGACACGACTTCGCACCTAACAATGACCATATATGGTTATGTCAGCCTCCTCCCCCTCCCAAAATACCCAATGATGAGCATGGAGGGGGTGGAAAGGGGAGAGCCCTGGGTGGGTGTGTACACAGCTATGCTTCCCAATTGTATTCTAGAACATCCTTTCTCAACCTTTTTACCGTTGAGAGACCCTTGAAACATTTTTTCAGATTTTGAGAAACCCCAGCAATGGCGCGATTGTGCAGAATATGGTTGGGAAGCACAGCTGTGTACACACCCATCCGGAGCTCCTCTCCTTCCCACCCCATCAAGGACCATCATTGGCCATTTTGGTAGGCAGGAGCAGGTCTATGTGACCATATATGGTCATATCATCCAATGAATGTTTAACATTTTTTTAAAAAAAATGAAAACATTAATTAAGTCCTACCCATTTGGGAAAACCAAGGCCCTCAAGAAAACCCAGGGTGTCACGAAGCCCTGATTGAGAAAGCCTGTTCTGGAAGATTGCCCCACTTCTGGGGTTTCTCAAAGCCTGAAGAACGTTTCAGGGGTTTCTCAATGGTAAAAGAGTTGAGAAAGGCTGGGTTAAAGTGTGGGATTAGGATATGGGAAATCCAAGTTTGAACCCCAGAAGAAGAAGAAGAAGAAGAAGAAGTAGTAGTAGTAGTAGTAGTAGTAGTAGTAGTAGTAGTAGTAGTTGGTTCTTATATGTCGCTTTTCTCTACCCAAAGGAGGCTCAAAGCGGCTTATAGTTGCCTTCCCTTTCCTCTCCCCACAACAGACACCCTGTGAGGTGGCACAATAAAATCAGAGTCCAGTCGAGTACAAGCACCCTTCGTCAGACTGTGATCTTCTTACATGACAGGGAATATTCTTACATGACAGGGAAGTGCCTGTCTTGAGGCTGGAGTTTTTTGGCTGTCTAGCCTGGTCAAAATAAGATGGTTCCAATATTTTAACTGAATGCTTTAGTTTCCTGATTGAACTTATCCGGTTTTAATTTTGACCCAGATCCAAATATCCAACCATCAACCAAGTTAGAGATGGAGAAAGAAGTTTGGGCTCAGTGGTTTTCAAAGAGTGTTTTTGTTCCATGATGCCTTGCAAATCTTTTGGGGGGGACGAAGATTGGGTCATTTTTTTTCTCTTAAAAGCAGTTTTTCATTTGGTGATGTTTCTGTTTGAAAATAATTCTGAAGTTCATCTCAGGTATAAGCCAGTACAATGCTTTCCCATTCTTCTTTTAACCTGTGCTTTGTTCCTGAATGTTATACTTTTCTTTTCCTTATTCTCAACTCAGTTTTGCTCTACATATTTAAACTTGGTATTTGTGAAAATGTACATTAAAACAGCATGATTATTGATATTGTCATGTTCTATGGCAGCTATCCCAACAAGGCAAACTTAAAGTCCTGGTTAGAAACCCAGTAGTTTAAGGAGACTACAAACAGCTACATAGGATGCTTTACTGCTAAAGCTAAAAACGTACAGAAAATTAGCTTGTTCTTTTTATAAATGAGCAAACCAATGGAAACAGGTACAGTAAAGCGTATCAACCCATACATTACATATGTTATTTTTTTTTACTCGTTTATAAAAGTACGAGCTACTTTTTTGTATTAAAAACCCTTTCTTTTTTTTTCTTAAGTTTCCCCATTAACACGTTATACTGCCAACAATTTGCAGGATTGGGGAGTAAAATGTTGGCTGTGGTTCAGATGTTATCATAACTCTCTTGGCTTTGTGATGTATTTAAAGTGGTCAAGAGTAACACCTTCTAAAAAAAACAAACTTAATCCAGACTAAATGGAAGTCTTTTTGGTTTAGGGAGCTATGAAATCTTGGAAGTGGTATTCAACTTGTGTGGGGTAGACTAACATCCTCCCTGGAAAAGAATGCTTACAGCAGGGGGTGGCTTTTGGTTCATACACTGGCTGTGCCTCTACTTGGAAAGAAATTACATGGCCCCCATTGTTCATGCTTTAGTCATATCTAGGCAAGATTATGGAAACCGGGGGTGCTGTCTTTGAAAAAGGTTTGGAAATTTCAGTTGATGCAAAATGCTGATATGGACGTAGTGAGCGTATTATCTGATATTGTTGTGAACATATCATCCAAATACATTTCAGTTGATTTTAAGGTTGGCAGCTCTGGGCTGGAAATACCAGGAAATATGGGAGGTGGAGTCTGGGGAGGGTGGCATTTTGAGAGGGGGGAGGAACATCAGGACCAATTTTCTTTCGGGGAATTGACCTCTGTCATATGCAGACTAGTTGCAATACCTGGAGATCTCCCAGCCCCACCGGAAGGTTGCAGCCAAAGACCGGCGAACCTGACAGTTTGAGGCTATAACTGTGCCGAACGATTATTTCTTTTAAACTAATTCCAAAGGTTCTCAAAATATTTGGGAGGCTTCTTATCTTTGTCTTAGACAAAAGCTGACTTTAGTTCGAGTGAGTTTCAATTAGCCTGGGTAATCAGAGCAAAGACTCGTTTACTTTGTCGTTGTTGTTGCTGCTGTTGTTGTTGTTAGGTGTGAAGTTGTGTCCAACCCATCGCGACCCCATGGATGATGATCCCCCAGGCCTTCCTGTCCTCTACCATTCCCCAGAGTCCATTTAAGTTTGCACCTACTGCTTCAGTGACTCCATCCAGCCACCTCATTCTCTGTCGTCCCCTTCTCCTTTTGCCCTCAATCGCTCCCAGCATTAGGCTCTTCTCCAGGGAGTCCTTCTTTCTCACATTTACTTTGTATGTCCTCTCAACTTCCTGTCTGGCCATGCAAGTGTTCTGCTGCCCCCAGCCGCAGCTACCCACCCTCCCAACAGCCGTGAAGACAGTCAGGTTGGTAAAAAGTTTGGCAAAAGTGGACATCCGTGATCCTGCAGCATTGGTTCAACATCAACGGCGTGATCAGAGTCCCCAGATAACTGAAACTGTTGCTAGATTTCTTTAGCTGCTTTTGTTTAAAAATGACAATAATTGATTGCAAATTTGTGTTTGAGCTTGGATGATTATAACATATAAATTCCATATGCTATATATATATATATATTACTCTATATTTATGTTTGGTTTATGCCAATAAAGGTTGATATAATAATTATTTCTTTTATTTGTGAAAATAAACCCTGAAAAAATACATCCTTTGTAGGTAACATGTCAAAATTAAAGTGCCAAAATATGTACTTCCTCAGGCTACACACAAACACACACACACACTCACACCTCCAGGTATTTTTTAACCCAGAGCTGGCAGTTCTCTTCTAGGAATACGTACTGAAGCCTGCCTTGTAATTTTGTGCTTGCAGAGGTGTTTGAAATCTTTTTATTCAGCTTTCCTGTTCCTTTTAGCTATTATTTTCCTTGCTGCTAGTAGTCATTCTTCAATGTATGAATTTATTTTCATTCTCTGTCTCTTTTTGTAAGACAACTTCAGGTATTTATGTAAAAAGCTGTGGTAATCCCCCCCCCTAAATAATTAGTCCTGCCACAGAAACTAGAACTCTTGTTAATGACAGCAGAAAACTTCCACTTGGGAGTCCTGCTTTAAAAACCTCTGCTTTAATAATCTCCTTAATGTCTCTATTCAGAGAGCCAGCGTGGTATAGTGGTTAAGAGCACTGGCTTCTAATCTGGTGAGCCGGGTTTGATTCCCAGCTCCTCCACATACAGCCAGCTGGGTGACCTTCGGTTTGTCATAGCCCTGCTGTTCTGACCAAGCAGTAATATCAGGGCTTTCTCAGCCTCACCTACCTTGCAGGGTGGGGAGAGGAAAGAGAAGGAGATTGTAAGCCGCTTTGAGACTCCTTCTGGTAGAGAAAAGCAGCATATAAGAACCAGCTCTTCTTCTATGACAGCATTCTGTTTTAACAGTGACCACTAAGCAGTTGTCACTACAAGCCAGTATTATTTTGAAACAACTGTTCCAAAAAAAGAAGAAGATGAGACTGTTTTGAAGAGGGAAGTAAAGGATGCCAGACTAGGAACTTCTGGCTTCTATAACCTTTCACTGTAAGGAAATGTGCCTTTCTCCATTTCCTTTTTCAGAAAGGAAATGGGCTGTAGTGGTGTGGTTGGGAGAAGCTTTCACTTTCTGTATGCTGGTATTTCAAGGGATGAAGAGCTGGTGCAGCATGGGTAATTAAGCCAAGCTGTAGAACAGGGGTAGTCAAACTGCGGCCCTCCAGATGTCCATGGACTACAATTCCCAGGAGCCCCCTGCCAGCGAACGCTGGCAGGGGACTCCTGGGAATTGTAGTCCATGGACATCTGGAGGGCCGCAGTTTGACTACCCCTGCTGTAGAATGTGCCTTCCAGGACAAGAAAATGAAAATCACCAAATCACTGTCTTTTCTTTTTAATTACAGGTGTCAGAAACTATTTGAAGGAAGCCCTTGTCCATATCATCGCTGTACATGCCGAGGTGAGGTGGTTTCTGCTTATTCACCATAAGTACAAAGGAGTTCATAAAAAAACATTTGTAAGACATCAAGCATCAGAAATTCAGCCGTTAGAAAAAACTGGCCTTATTTTAAATACTGGGAATGACTGCAAAGATTGGATGAGACATGGCATTCTTAGCTATAATTGATTGGTTTTCAACTGGTGAAAAGGATGCAGTCTCCACTGGCCATCAACAGGGGTGGAGAGTAAGGTTGGCTGTTCCAAACTGGGAAACTTCTGGAGAGTTGTGGGGGGGGGGATGCAGCCTGGAGAGGAAAATCCATACACACTTTCATTTTAATAACTGTCAGTCAGATGCCAATGCTCTTTATCTGGAAACCTTCACATTAAAGAAGGTTTAAAAAATCATGATCTTCAAGATCCAGTGTACACCAGAACTAAACAAATGAACCTGAATTCTGTCAGGTTCTCGAGGGAAACTTAGGTCAGGTTTACATAATGTAAATGTTGTTATTCATTTTTGGAAACTTGAAATCCCCAGGTATTCGCAATCTCCAAAGAACTGGTGCCCAGAGTTTTGTCCAGGATCGTTGAAGCAGTGGCTGAAGAGCTCAGCCGGCTGATGCAGTGTGTCTCATCCTTCAGCAGAAATGGAGCTTTGCAGGTAGCCAAGTCATGGCAACTCTGTTGAGAGAGAAAGCAAAGATACAAATATTTGGGTGTCATTCTTTCCAGAGAACATGAGAACTGCAGATCTATAAAGGGCAGAAGGGACTAAAGACCTCAGTTTCTCAGCACCCTCACCAAAAACATGTCTCAGTTTTTTAAAACAAAATATATGACTGATATAAAATCTGTATATATAATCGAAGTGTAGGTAGAGTTATAGATACCAGGATCGGAACTAGGGGTGTGCAAACAGAAAACCAAAATGGTATTGAACCCATAAAATATCAATATTACCTATTTGGATTTGGTAAATATTTGGGGATTCCAATTCTTTTTCAGCTCCATTATACCCTATGGGGGCCATTATAGTGAAATGATTCCATAGGGTATAATGGAGAATTGATCTGGGAGTATCTGGGGCTTGGGGGGTGCTGTTTTTTGTGGTAGAGGCACCAGATTTGCACCATAGCTGCTGGTGCCTCTACCTACAAAAAAAAAAAAGTTTCAAAAAGATTGGACCAGGGGTTCCAATTCTCTGGGCCCCCAAAGAAGGTGCCACCATCCTTCATTGCTTTCAGTGGAAGGGGAGTCTACTCTGAAGGAATTTAAAGGGCTCGCTGACATCTGTAAGCAATGAATTCATCTAAATGGCTGCAGTCCCTTTACATTCAACCATCCAGCTGTCAAGAAACATCCTGAATATTTTCCCAGTGCGTCCATTTTGGGTAGCCAAAGCACACTGAGTGGCAGCCATTTTATGGCTTGTTCAACCTCCTATGGCAGCCATTTTATGGCTCGTTCTACCTCCTATGGCAGCCATTTTATGGCTGTGCCCCCATGTTGTTTCAGAATTCCCCTGGTGCCCTCAGGTTCAAAAGGGTGAGAACCCGTGGTGCAATTAGAGTTACCTGGACAAAGCAGCTGAAATTCCCAAACTTTTCATGTTTGAGATTACATTTTTTTTTTTTTTGCCATATAGCTGTCAAATTTATAAAAGGGCTTATTTCTGATCACCCAAGTGTCTGTTTAAAGAGAAAAAAAGCAGGCTTGTTTATCCGGCACTTAATTTTTCTGTTTGCTGCTTAACTTTCGCTTGAAGGAAATTAGCATTTTTAAATGTTTTTAATAAGTTTTCAGACGTTGTCAAGAAGATAATGAAGCCAGCCTCCAACTGCTCTCTCTAGCTGTGCCTCATTGATTTTAATGCAGCGACTTTAGAATAATGGCACTTGGTGGAAAGCTGTAATGCTTGAGAAGGAGAGCCAAGGTGCAATAATGCTTTGTTTTAACTAAAATGTTCGCGCCCAGAAAATAAAGTGAATCAGAAATAGAAATACAGCCAAAATACTATTTTAAATTGGTGAAATATGATAATCCACAGTGAACAGAGCAAATAGAGAAGTTCTGAATACCATCTTATCTACAGCTGTCAGGGGGAAATGAAATGATTTATATTCAATACAACAATGGAGTACATATATGAATACATAAAGCTGCCATATACCGAATCAGACCCTTGGTCTGTCAAGGCCAGTACTGTCGACTCAGACTGGCAACTGCTGTCCAGGATCTCAGGCTGACGTCTTTCATATCACCTGCTACCTGATCCCTAACTGGAGATGCCTGGGATTGAGCCTGGGACTTTCTTCATGCCAAGCAGATGCTCATACCACTGAGCCACAGCCCAGTTTAATACAGTGGGTCTTGCTTACCTTCCTCAGGTAGGCTGGGAAATGGAAACTGAATTTCCAGGCCTGCATTCAAAGGGCTCATGAACAGAACACTGGGTGCGTGCATCAGGATTTTCAAAGCTCCTTTCCCACTCGCACCTTCAAAAAAGCCACTGATGAAAATTTGGGGGTTCTCTGGAGTAGGTGCAGCACAAGGAAATGCAGCTAGAAGATAAAGTTGTTGGTTTATGGGTCCCATTACTGTGCTAGAAGATTTGTATATTATTTAAATTAAAACATAACATTGCTAAATATTCTGCTAGGTCCTGAAAAGGTGCTCTTCTGTTCCACATTGGTTTGTTTGTTTGTTTGTTTGTTTGTTTGTTTGTTTGTTTGTCTGTTGGTTGGTTGTTCGTTCGTTCGTTCGTTCATTCATTCATTCATTTATAATTGGATATGTATGACCGCCGCTCCCAAATCTGACTCGCAGTGGTTTACAATTTTTAGGGCCATTCCGCACAGATTCTTTGTAGCAGGAGTGTGGCAAATTGTAATCACTACTAAAATGCAGTTATGCACAACGTTGTAGACAATCTGCCACACTCCTAAAAACAAACCGGAAAAAGGGCTTCGTTGTAGCGCTTCCAGGGAAATCCCAAAAAGTGGATTCACCCTCTGGAAAGCACTACACTCTTGCAACCAATCTGCAACACTAGCGGAAAAGTTCTGTGCGTTACCATTGTTGCGGTTTCAGCAAAGTCCCTCCCCCTGGCTCTCTCCTCTGATCTTCCGGCTAAGCGATCGCCATTTTTTTTTCTCGGAGCGAACGGAGAGCAACGAACCGGCGAGCCTTCATTCACCCAGCGAGGCTTCCCCGGCTGCAGTCCCTCTGTTTTAAGTCACCAAGCACCACACAGCCCCGTTTGCTGGTTTATTTTCCCTTTATTTTTCCCTTTATTTTCGGCCGAAAATCGCGCCCGTGCACGGGGGGGGGTGGATTTTTTTTTCACTTGGGGGAGCGTGGCAACGATGAAACGGCAGCTCACACGCCATCTGCTAGCTAGATGGGTCTCTCCGTTGCAACGAATCAACGCAGATTCGTTGCAATGTGGTTTTTTTTTTTTTAACCTGCCTTAAAGGGAAAGGGGCTTTTCAGGAGCATGATAACGGCCGCCCATTGGCTGCTCGTTTGATTGACGGCCAGGGGCAGGACAAAGCTCGGCAATATCGCTTCCAGGCTAGCGATTTTTGCCGAGACCGGAAACCTGTGGGAAACGATAGAAACGCAACTGGATTCCACTACAAAGGCAGGTATGCATAATGACGAATTCCAGTATTAAAAATGGCATTTTTTCATTCTGAAACCAATTTGCAACATTGATCCTGGTGCGAAATGGGCCTTAGTATGCAATACATATAATAAAATTAAAACCCCATTAAACCCGTTAAAAACATTTTAAAACTCAACCCAAGCAATGGCAAAGTACAATTTAATTTATATCCCACACAAGCCCAGTGGGTGGACCAAAGATGGAGTTTGGGATATTGTCACTGGGGACTTGTTGAGTCAGGCCAACCTAATACTAACCCAGACCCTAAGAGGAGAGTGGAACCCGATCTTAATCCCCAGGACTGCTACGCGGCCTCAGACAAATGCCTGGTGGAAGAGCTCCATTTTGCAGGCCCTGGTGAAGTCGGAGATTTGCTGTTACATTTACTTCAGCACATGAAAATCTAGACTAAACCATGCTTTCTCAACTAGTTTTCAGGGAAATCTGTGGTTTCTTGACGGCTCTGGAAAAGTTTTCTGAATGGATTGCCAGTCCCAGCTCTGGAAGCTCCTTTGGAGCTGCTACTTGGGGAGGGAGCTCTCAGGAAAGCTTCTGCTTCCTCCAAGGTCACTGGTTCTGGTAGTCAGGAGATCGATTGTCATCACAGGAGAACTCCAGGTTGCCCCTGGTATTTGTAGTGTATGGACATCAGCGAAGTACCATCCTAGAGAAATTTTCTGTGGTCACTCACCAGAAACGTACATGTAAAACACTACTACTGTTAGTTATTCAACACGGGAAAAAGTTTCACATTGACAGGTTTCACCCTGTTGCACTTCCTTCCTCTTTGGCTCGGTTATACATGAAGAAGTCAAATCCTCCCTGTTAAAAAAAAGCACCAGATGCAAGTATCTGTAAGATCATTTGTGCTCCAGAGATGAAATGAATTTCAAGAACCCATGGATGTGAACTTTCCCCTGATAGTCAGTGTGTGGATTAGTTCCTCCCTGAGCTTCTCCCATCTAAAGTTGGCTTGAAGTAGCATTTTAAAAGATGTTTTCAAAGCAGGCAACAGATTTTTCAAAAATAAAGGGTTCTGACATATTTGCTTTTGTAGACAGAGATATCCTTCTATTTGGGCAGCTACTATAGATGTGGATTGGTTTTTGCTTTCTCCTTATGTAAGGTAAAGGTAAAGGTATCCCCTGTGCAAGCACCGAGTCATGTCTGACCCTTGGGGTGACGCCCTCTAGCATTTTCATGGCAGACTCAATATGGGGTGGTTTGCCAGTGCCTTCCCCATTCTCCTTATGTACATCTTAAATTAATCTTTAAATGTAAACGGCAGTTTGGAAGTGAGAATTATGGAGGCGATGGGTTTTTTCCCCTTGCTTTAGATGCCCACTCTCCTTTCGTCGCCTCCCTAAACATTTTTATTTTCTCCCCATATTCCTTTCTTCTTTCCCTTCTTTGCTGTTTCCCCTTCCTTCTTCGCTCCCAATCCCCACCATCCCCACTGCATCCTAGTATCTGCCTAATATCCAGTTTGGTGTAGTGGTTAGGAGTGCGGACTTCTAATCTGGTGAGCTGGATTCGATTCTGCACTCTCCCACATGCAGCCAGCTGGGTAGCCTTGGGCTCACCACAGCGCTGATAAAGCTGTTCTGACCGAGCAGTGATATCAGGGCTCTCACCCACCTCACAGGCTGTCTGTTGTGGGGAGAGGAAGAGAAGGCAATTGTAAGCTGCTTTGAGACTCCTTGGGGTAGAGAAAAGTGGCATATAAGAACCAACCCTCCTCCTCCTCCTCCTCCTCCTCCTCCTCCTCCTCCTCCTCCTCCTCCTCCTCCTTCTTCTTCTTCTTCTTCTTCTTCTTCTTCTTCTTCTTCTTCTCCTCCTCCTCCTCCTCCTCCTCCTCCTCCTCCTCCTCCTCCTCATCATCATCATCATCATCACCCCCATATAATTCCTCTTTCCTTCTTGGATGACTGCTTCCATGCTTTTCTGCCTTCAGGATCCCCTAGAGCTCTCCCTTCTCTTTCACCCTTCTTGTCTGTCTTCTCCACAGATCCCTTTCTGTCACCACTCCATCCTTTCCTACTCGCCCCACAGCCACAATTTCTGCAATACGACCCTTGACTCCTCACCCTATTATGCAGCCTGTTTCCACACACACACCCCTCCAAACTCCTTCCTCCTCCCTTTCCACTCCTCCTTCTCCTAGGTCCATGATTTATCTGCCCATTATTTTTGTTTGTTTATTGGTTTGTTTAAAATATTTATAGCCTACTTTTCCACAATGCCCAAGGCCGCTTAAATAGAAAGCCTATAAATTAAAAATACATCAAGTTAAGAAGAAGAGCTTTTTTCTTGTACCCCTCTTCTTACTACCCAAAGGAGTCTCAAAGTGGCTTACAATCACCTTCCCTTCCTCTCCCCACACCAGCACTCTGTGAGGTAGGTGGGACTGAGTGAGCTCTGGGAGAACTGTGACTGGCCCAAGGTTACCCAGCTGGCTACATGTGAAGGAGGATTGAGGACTCAAACCCAAGTCTCCAGATTAGAGGCCACTGCTCTTAACCATGACACCAAGCTGGATCTAAGTTAAAATGTTAATCTTTCCTCCCACACATAACACCTTAACACCCCCACCCTACTTTGCCTTTTCCTTCACCTTTGTTCAGGTCAGCTCTTTGTTCAGGTCACCAGTTAAATACCACTTCTCTTTTCTAATCCACCCAGTGACTGCTACCTCCCATCTTGTCCAAGGCCTTGCTGCTGAATAAAAGATAAATGTCTTGGCTGTCCAGCGTGCTTGCTAAAGCATCCAAAAATGGTATTTCAGCTCTCATGAGCTCCCTTCATCCCCCAAAATCTCTGAGGGACCACTGCTCTGAATACCTGCCCCAGAGAACACTACAATGTAGTATTTCACACCAGTTAAGGAATCCTAGCCCTAAAGAAATACACGTGGACTCAACCAGAGGCAGGGCCTTTTCGGCCCCAGCTCTTGCTTGGTGTAATGAGCTCTCAGGGGAGATCAGGGCCCTGGCCAAACATTATTTATTTATTATTTATTTTTCTATTTATATATATATGCGGACTTCTGCAGGGCCTACAAGATGGAGCACTTCCACCGGGCTTATAGTTAAGGCCAGCCAAGAAGTTGTATCATCTAAATACCAGGCCTCCTTCCCACCCACCCCCACCCCCCTGCTTAATCAATATTAGAAATGCTTAGCATCATTACCAGTCTCAGTGACAATCACTGGTGCTGAGAATGGTTTTAATAGTGTTTAAAATTAATTGTTTGATTTTAATGTTAATTGACCTGACTGCTGTTGTTTTATTTATGCTATAATTAATTGTTGTTCACTGCCCCAAGATGGCAAGTCTGAGAGGGGTAGTATATAAATCGATTAACAAATAAAAATTTGTGGCCCTGCTTTTAGTGCAGCAACCCAAGAGGATAGCAAGTACTGGGTGGCATTATGCTGCAGGACCTGCGCATGTGGTTTCTTTGGAGTGAGGGTTTCCCACCAAATTGGGTGTGACAGGGGAAAATGCATATTTTTTTCCTGCATGACTGGGAACATCCAGAAACAGAATGCTTTGTGATCCTTGTACAGAGCCATATAGTCCCTCTTCTTGTTATCTGCATTGAGGCCAGGTCTTTGTCATCCATATCATGAGTATGTTTTAACATTTCTCCTGTTTAGGCCCGCCTTGAAATCTGTGCTTTGAGAGATGCCGTGGCTGTATTCCTCACGTCCGAAAGCCAGTAAGTAGAAACCGCCTGTGGCCTCAGTTCCAAGTTACAAGACCTGGTGAACTTGCCTACTGTTTACTCAGAGAGTCAGTAAGGCAGCTTGGCATCTGGGAATGCATCTGGGTTGCAGACAGGATAGCTGAGGTTCTTGAGAGCTTTCTGTGAAAGGACTCCTATCAGCACTCCATCATGAGGACCAGAGTGGGAGCCAGCTTGGCATAACGGTTAAGAGTGGCCGCCTCGAATCTGGAGAACTGGGTTTGATTCCCCACTCCTCCTCCACATGCAGTCAGCTGGGTGACCTTGGGCCAGTCATGTTTCTCTTGGAGCTGTCTCAGCCCAACCTACCTCTCAGGGTTCTTGTTGTGGGGAGGGGAAGGGAAGGCAATTGATAACCACTTTGAGACTCTTGGATAGTAAAAGGGGGTGGGACAAAGAAACAGCTCTTCTTTTTCCCTTGAAGGATTTGAAGGGCTGTATCTTAAGGCTGGGAGTTCAATCCCAGCAGCCGGCTCAAGGTTGACTCAGCCTTCCATCCTTCCGAGGTCGGTAAAATGAGTACCCAGCTTGCTGGGGGGTAAACGGTAACGACTGGGGAAGGCACTGGCAAACCACCCCGTATTGAGTCTGCCATGAAAACGCTAGAGGGCGTCACCCCAAGGGTCAGACATGACTCGGTGCTTGCACAGGGGATACCTTTACCTTTACCTTTACCTTTACCTTTATCTTAAGAGAAGGGCCAGGAGTTCTTCCCATTGACAGGAGAGAAGAGGGCTCACAGTAATGGATTTAAATTAATGGCAGAAAAATATCTGCTGGATATGGGGCAGGAGAGCTTTCACAGTCCAAGTAGTTCAGCAGTGGACTCAGCTGCCTAGGAAAGAGGTGAGCCACACACACACACTAGCAGTCTTCAGGAAGTGGCCGGACAAACTTTAGGCTGATTCTGCATTGAGCAGAGCATTGACTTGGATGGCCTGTCCAACTCTATGATTCTGTGAATTCTCAGATAAACTATCCCACTGAAAATTATTTGGCCAGAAGTGGCAGGGAGTTGTGCATGTGCTCACGTAAAAACGTCAGTGGCAAAGTGTGACTGAAATGTTTTCGGTGCAGAAGCATTTTGTGATGCTGCCCGTGAATATTTGGAGGGATGTTAAGATTATGGGAATCTGCAAAAAGTGTGTAGCTGACCTAATCCACAGTGCAACTGCTGTCAAGCCCGTAGAGAGGCTGGGGTTAAGTAGGCTTTTGTTTTGTTTTTTTCAATGATGGGTCAAACTACTGTGTTTAATGTTGCAGCTCAAGCTTTAAGCAGGCTTTGGAAGCCCTGCCTCAGCTGTCGAGTGGTGGAGATAAAAAGTAAGTGCCTCTCTCCTTCCTGCTCAAGTCAGGGTGATGTAGCGGTTGGACGGTTGGATTAGGATCTGGGAAGATCTGAGTTCAATTCCTGACTCTGCCATGGAAGCTTGCTGGGTGACGATGGACAAGTCACACGCTCCTTCACATGGAGGACAGGAGGACAGTGGAAATCACTTTGGGGTTTCATTGGGGAGGGAGGAGGATGTAAATGGAAAAGGGGCTTCCCAACCTTTTTGAGCCTTTTAGCATTCTGGATGCAACCACTAAATGTCCACCACGGGGGGTGGAGCTGGTACAAAATGGCTGCGGCAGGAGGTGAAGCAAACCAAGGAGAGGACGTCCACATGCAGAAGAGAAGACCAGTAGCACAACAAATCCCCTGAAACGAAGAGTAAGTGGCAGCTGACACCAAAGCAATGTCATTTTAATCTGCATAAGTGATTGGACCTTCAGTGGCCAGACAGAAGCCCTGTTGTGTGAGAGCCCTGCCCACTTTCTAAAAACGCTCAGTGGGCACCACATTGGGGACCCCTGTCTTAAAAGCTGTGTCAGAAGCAAGCTCTCTGTGGTTCAGTGGATCTTACTCCCAGGAGCATGTCTCTTGGATTGCAGCTTTAAGATTTTTTGATCTAAGACACAGTAACTTAATTAGGGTTACTGCCCTCACCCCTTCTGATGGTTAGCGGGGCACGTGTGCACATTGATCCTTATGCTGCCTATCCTTGCATGAACTCTGCCCGTGAGGTTAGGGCTGGGATTCCCGGTGTGGTGTCCACAGACGCCATAGTGCCTTGCCTTTTCTGGCACCCGATTGATTTTTGGATATTTGACTGGCTGTTCAGATTTTCAAAACGTCACTTCGGCAGCTGCTGCCACTGCAGCACAAAGATCCACACCACGCCACTCAGATTAAGCTGCCACAATCATCTTGTGGCTAGTCCATTACCTGCGGCAGCCATTTTGCTGCTGCCCCCACCAATAGGTGCAGAGATCCAGATGGGCCTGCAGGTTCAAGGAGGCAGAGGGGCCCAGAGGTAGGGGAATAGTTGCTGGCTGTTGCACCACGACCCAGGGACTCTCAAGGGTGGGCAGGGGTCTGCCTCACCTACATTCGACTGTGACACTCAATCTGCTGCCTGACATTGGTACAGAAGCCTGTATTGGGCACGGCTGTCTATTACACCTAAGCTGTGCAGGGCAGTAAGCTGTGCGTTGTGGTGACGGAGGTCCAGATGGGGACCAGATCTGGATAGCGGGTGGCTGCCAGAAGCCTCCATGCTGAACGCTGCGTGGCAATCGGCCTCCAAGAAACCTTTCCTCCAGCATTCAAGCTCGGAGTCTCCAAGTTGCTCTGGGCTGCGTTCCTTGCTGCTGGTGATTTGCCCAGCTACGGCGCTGAGGCCGCATCTGTGCGCTGGCCACACACTTCATTACAGCGTTTCCAAATGCCGAATCCAAATTTATGGAATGATTTAGGCCCGTTCCTGTTGCCAGTGACATATGATATTTAATATCGACTTATTAAATATCGACTGTGTGTGGTGGCTGGGGTAGCACCCATTCCTGGAGGGTGTTATTGAGGAAGTAGATACTGACATGTTTATGTCTTTCTGCGCTGCCCCTGGCAAAAATTATTCAGCTGTGGAATTTACAGCAGCTATTAAACAGTACACTTTTTTTTGCAAGAGGAAATTGGTGGTGGTTACATAAAGGCTAACTCTGTGTTTTTGTGCATGGGGGAGAAATAATGTCGTCTTGTCTATTTTTCTTTCCTGGCATTTTTCGGGTTCAGCTTCTTGTTGCCCCTGAATATGTATCCTTTTTTTATAAAATGTCTCGGGCATAAAAATTGGACGTTAACTACCTAAAGGCTCCTCCTCTTCTAACCTGGCTTTGTCAGAAGCATCGCCAGCCAGTATCCTGCAAAGTAACCATTTTGTTCAAGGGAGCTGATCTCTGTAGACTGAAAATAAGATGTAATCCCAGGAGATCACAAAGCCTAGCCTGATGGTTGGCGGCCCTAAAATTTAACTATTATTTCTTTTGAAATGATGTAAGAGATGTTGTATCTTGCTCTATAATTGCCCTGAAACCTTTTTGCCTGTCTTTCTCTGAAAGTATCCCAAGTAAGCAGAGAAAACAAAAATGACACTTGGTAGCATTTCACCTACACTTCATTGGAAGGGTGTGTAAAATATTTTCAGCAGTGGTGTTTGAACTCTCAGATGTAGACATAAGGTTGGATTAAAGGTAAAGGTATCCCCTGTGCAAGCACCGAGTCATGTCTGACCCTTGGGGTGACACCCTCTAGCGTTTTCATGGCAGACTCAATATGGGGTGGTTTGCCAGTGCCTTCCCCAGTCATTACCGTTTACCCCCCAGCAGCAAGCTGGGTACTCATTTGACCGACCTCGGAAGGATGGAAGGCTGAGTCAACCTTGAGCCGGCTGCTGGGATTGAACTCCCAGCCTCATGGGCAAAGCTTTCAGACAGCTGCCTTACCACTCTGCGCCACAAGAGGCTCAAGGTTGGATTAGACCTGCTTAATATCTTTGCACCTCATGTATGAAATGATATGATATGACAGGGGTAGTCAAACTGCGCCCCTCCAGATGTCCATGGACTATAATTCCCACGAGTCCCTGCCAGAAAATGCTGGCAGGGGCTCATGGGAATTGTAGTCCATGGGCATCTGGAGGGCCGCAGTTTGACTACCTCTGTGATATGAAATAGTACCATATCAATAGCAAATTGATGTGAAATAGTACCAATAATTTACACTCCTACCACCTGGTATTCAAAGACTGTTGGTTCTTTTGCATGGCTCAGATATGGACTCTACAAATCAGACAGATTTCTAAAATACTCTCTTTTTGAACAGGTTGCTGGAGGAGCTGCTGAACACTTTCAAGAGCAGCATGCAGTTGCAGCTGACGTGTTTTCAGGTGGCATCCTCGACCATGGTGAAGACCTAAAGCGCTTCTAGAATGGCTCTGCCAGGAAATGGCCGTGGTGAATCCCATCGCTGATGGATGCATGCATTTGTTCGACCCCAATCGCCGTGTTTGACTGTCATTCAGCTGAACGCCCGGCAACGACAGGATGAGCCAGCATAATTCTAGGAATAAGCATCATTCCAGAATAAAATTTCTGGATTCCTTCTAAACCTCTTGCTCCTCATTAAACATTCATTGCCAGCCTTATGGACAAAAGTCTTATGTGGGATCGTTTTGTTGAAGTTGCCCAGCAACCATTGTCCAATATGTACATAACTGCTTGGTATGTGTCATCGGTATTGTTCGCCCAAGTGATCAGAAGGATTTTAGAGTGCTTCTTCTTTATTTATGATCAGGTACAGAAGTATAATCAGATAAACTGTCCTCGCCCTGCAGATGATTGACTCGCCCATAGATTACATGATCCATGGTATAGTCACCAGGGGACATGGCTAGCAGATCTGGATACCATGGTTGTTCATTGATGCCTCTACCAGGCAGCTTGTTACATCGTAGCAATACTCTTTCCACTGTTTCTCAACAGAGAAAGTTCTATCCAGATGCTGTTATCGAATAAAAATAAATGGGAGTTGATATGTCACAATTAAATAGGAAGGGTACACATGCACATATGTTTTCCGAGCAACAGGATATAGAAAACAACTCAGAAACAGATATGGAATTTCCTCATCTGCATCACTCTTCTGACATTAAGTTTTCATTCTCATTTGCATGTACTTATTGCTGAAATGGGGTGCCCTTCTGCCAATCAAATGGAAATTCTTTGGATCGTTCATTTGCATCATCTTCAAAACTTAAATGCTCATAGGTTTAGACACTGGGTTTAAAGTCAACGTATATGCTAAACAGGTCTTTTTGTTGCCAGTTTGTTTCCAGTGGAAAGCTTTTTTTCCTTCAAGAGTTCTTAATTGCAAATAGCAAATGTCTCCTCCAAATTTTAAATACTAGAAGAGCAGCATCTGGAAGAATGAGGCAAGAAGTTGGGATCAAAGGATTCATAAGACGCCAGGTTTTCAGATGCAAGCCAGTTTGTCCAAATTAGATTCAGACATAAGATGCTCTTAGCAGGCTAAAAAGGTATGGTTGTACTTTCCAGTTTAAAGGTATCTAGGACATGCCTTTCAAACAATACTCTGCTTTTTTTAACCACTAGCCAGAAATTCCTGAGCAGTAAAGATCAAATTTATAAACACATTTTCGGGGGTCTTTAGCTTACTAAACATCAGTTTGACACTTTAGTATTGTCTGTTAATTCAGCAAGTTTCACAGATGGATGAGCATGATTGTGCTTGTCTGCTTATTAAGGCAATATAAAGGTAGATTTCCTATTAATTTACTCCGCTCTAAATATTTACAACTGTAATTGCAAGCTGAATCACATTGCATTACCATTTTGTGGTGTTTTGGGTAACATTAAAGTGAAGTTATCATAATTTTCTCTTGGTTATGGTTGTCTTCCTCTGCAGAACATAAACTAAAGACCATCTTTATCATGAATAATTAAAAAAAATTAGGCAGTCCATGATCACAAAATCTTTTACCAGTATACTTCATTCCACTGACCCTCTACAAATTGATCTAAATATGTCATGCACATTATGAAGAAAGAGTTGGTTCTTATATGCCGCTTTTCTCTACCCATAGGAGTCACAAAGCAGCTTACATTCGCCTTCCCTTTCCTCTCCCCACAACAGACACCCTGTGGGGTGGGTGAGGCTGAGAGAGCCCTGATATCACTGCTCGGTGAGAGCAGTTTTATCAGTGCCGTGGCGAACCCAAGGTCACCCAGCTGGCTGCATGTGGGGGAGCGCAGAATAGAACCTGGCTCACCAGATTAGAAGTCCACACTGTTATTGGTTCTAGTTATTTGTTTATGACCCATGTCCAAAATATTAAAACAAGTTGCAGAAATCAAACAATGTAAGATATATAAAAATCGGTTACAACGTAGACATATATATTGGGTAATATATAAAATATACAATATAATACAATTAAATTAAAAATAGCTGTACCGAACCATTGTCAGCAAATTAAGACAAGTTATCAATGGTGTTTATCAAGGATCTCCTGATTTTAAAAGAAAGGAAGCAAGAAAGGGTGGCAGATGGAATCAGACTCACAGGTGGGGAGGGAGTGCCTAGGAAAAAGAGTGAAATCGCGGGGGCGATGAGGAGGGAAGGAATGAAAATGGAGATAGATTTAGAACAGGGGTAGTCAAACTGCGGCCCTCCAGATGTCCATGGACTACAATTCCCAGGAGCCCCCTGCCAGTGTTCGCTGGCAGGGGGCTCCTGGGAATTGTAGTCCATGGACATCTGGAGGGCCGCAGTTTGACTACCCCTGATTTAGAAGGATGATCAGCTGGGGAGGAGGGATATGTGGCCATTCCTTCTGATCCCTTATAGGTTCCCCACCCCAGCCACCCACACATTTGTCAACCCCCAACTCCAGAAGTTCAGCAAGTGACAGTGCTCGATATAGGGATCGTGTGTCTGGGACCTTCTTTTAGGGCAAAGGATAGACTCAGTGACCCAGGCTCCACTTCCAGCAATGTGATTCATAACACTTGACAAGATGAGTAACTAGATCATTCTTTGCAGACTTTCAGATCCTTGAGAATACAACAGTACTAAATTAGTTCCCACAACTACAACTGCTGGGTTTTCCAGTAAACCATAAATAAGATCTTTATCGTTATAAACAATCCCTCCAGGTTGGAAGACACGAATATCCTATCCCGTACGTTTTGCAGAAAGACTACATTTGTGCATGGAGGAAACAGGACAATTGCCTTCATAATAATCCTTGGCCCTAACCGAACATATAAGGCCGTTTCTGCAGGTCCATGAATGACAACACAGTCCCACCATTCAAGTCATCAAAGCAATGCACGGTCCTAACAGGGATAGGCAGCTTCTTCACATGCTATTTGGGCCATTTCTTCCAGACTGCAGTACAAACAGGAATGGCATATTTTGACATGAAGCCCAGCAGATCCAGAGCCTCTTGTGGCGCAGAGTGGTAAGGCAGCCGTCTGAAAACTTTGCCCATGAGGCTGGGAGTTCAATCCCAGCAGCCGGCTCAAGGTTGACTCAGCCTTCCATCCTTCCGAGGTCGGTAAAATGAGTAACCAGCTTGCTGGGGGGTAAACGGTAATGACTTGGGAAGGCACTGGCAAACCACCCCGTATTGAGTCTGCCATGAAAACGCTAGAGGGCGTCACCCCAAGGGTCAGACATGACCCGGTGCTTTGCACAGGGGATACCTTTACCTTTACCTTACCAGTAGATCCATTACTGGAAGAGGGGGGATTCCTTGTAGCTGGGGTCCTTGTTCAATTGGTTGAATAACAGAATCAAACACTCCTGCAACTATATCAGTAGTAGCCCAGATGGGTAGTACTGGGAGAATTCATTAACTTTTTGTCTAGACGCTAGGAAAATGACGCTGCATTCATCATTTTATCTGCCCCCATTTTCATCTGTATTTATGATGTATTAGAATAAAGTGTGGAATTTGCTGTCAGAGGAGGTAGGTTAGGTTGAGAAATGATAGGTTAAGTTGAGAAATGTGTAAGCAGCCCAAGGTCACCCAGCAAGCTTCTACAGCAAAGGTGGATCTACCAGTTGGCCCTTATTTGACAACATGGAACCCACTGAAATGTTTCCAAATTTCTTGGTCTTATACTTGAGACCTCCTGTGTTGAGGGACCACATGTAAAAGGGCAGGATTCTTCTTTATCATTTGTAGAGGAAACCTTTATTACTCGCAAAGGAAACACAACTTTTCTCACCCCTGCAGTGAAAAGTTGCATCTGTCAAAATTCTCACTACTGCATGGATACTGAACAGGAAGAATCTCTGTTTATTTTTGCACCTGACCAACATTTTCCACAAAACCCCTTCCTTTTTAAACGGAGGCTAGATAGCCATTTGACAGAGAGGCTCTCCCCACAACAGAGGTAGGTGAAGCTGAGAGAGCTGTGAGAGAAACAGCTCTGTGAGAACAGCTTCTAACAGGACTGTGACTGGCCCAAGGTCACCCAGCTGGCTGCACCTTGGGAAGCAGGGATTGAAACCCAACTCTCCAGATTAGAAGGTGCCACTCTTAACCACTACACCAAACTGATGTGGTGGAGGCTGATTTCAGGTAGCTGAGCATTTTGACACTCTTTGGCTCGTGAACAGTGGCTTTCGGGGGCATATGAGTCATAACCAGATATTTGTTTTCTCTGAAGTGTAGGTTTTATATTATTGTTAAGGCAAACCACATGAAATGCTTCTTAAGGGGATATTCAGAGAAGTTTCATTTTTGCACCAATGAAGAAAAGGATAAGGCCCTTGGTCAGTCATGTGCCGTACATGTGGGAAGCCCTTACGGAAGGCGACAGGGAGAGGTTGTGGAGTACAAAAACCGAAAGCTCCCCAACCCCACGGGACCTCCCAAAAGGGCCTTTATTGTGGTTAGATAACTACTTGCCTCTTTTGACCAATGACTAGATGGACTGTCCCTAATATCCTTCAAGAATTCTCAGTTAAGAAACATTCTGATACAATTTCGATGAAAAGCTAATTCAGAATAAAAAGTAGTTCCTGGAACCCTTCTCTTGATCACTGTAAACACCTCCAGTATATTTGAAATGTATGGATTCATTAATTTTTTTTTACTTAATCCCCTTCTGACACACAATGAGGTTAATATGAATACTGTTTTCCTAATCCACAGATAGACAATGGTTGGTTGCCAACAAGGGTTGTTTTCAAGCCATGCTCATCTGTTGGGGGGGGGGGAAACAAACAGAAAGTTCAATAATTATGTCCTTTAAAAAAAGCACTTTCAAAAAACAGAACAAAAAGAACGTGGGGGGGGGGGGGGGAGACCTTAAAATCCAGCATCTAAATAAGATTTTTTAGAAAAAGAAAAGCTGGATTCTTATACCCTTCTTTTTACTAACTGTTTAAAAGCAGCTTACAGTCTCCTACCCTTCCTCTCCCCACAACAGACACCTGGTGAGGGTGAGAGAGCTCTAAGAGAACTGTGACTGGTGCATGTGGAGGAGTGAGGAATCAAGTCCAGTTCTACGGATTAGAGGTCGCTGCTCTTAACCACTACACCAAGACCATGTACAGATATAGACCAAAATATAACTGTGGTGGCAGATCAGCACATATCTATAAATACATACCCATTCACTGTCTATATGCCATGTGTTCAAGTGTAATAGAGTTCTAAAGTCTTCCGTCTATGCATTATCAAAGGTGGGCTTTAATCCTTCTGATGCTTGTGATACAAGTCTTATAGTAAGGGCACATAGGTCTATTTTGTTGACCATCCACTACCCTTCAAGAATCCTCAAAAATCAGTGAACATTCTGATACAAAATTGATATGAGTAACAACTTTGTCCCAGAAAATGCAAGTAACTGAACACGCTCTAAGCATATGTTGATAGGACAAGTCCTGTAAAGTTACAATGCTGACAATAAAACACTCTTTTCAGCCTTTTTCAGCCTTTTGAGCATGGAGGAGTCCATGAAATAATTTTTCAGGCTTCAAGGACTCCCAGAAGTGGTGTCAGCTAGCCATGCCTCCCTTCCACGCCCCCTTCCAAAGTGCCATGTCACCAGAAGTGACATCACTACCCGCGTTAACCAGCAGGTTCAAGGAGGACTGAAGGGGGGAAGAGAGGAAGTTGTTTAAAGCGGGGAATAGGCATGCAGACTCCGCCCCCTCCCAGGCACAGAAACCACGAGCTAACTCACTCGTGCTTGAGAGGGAGAGCAATGGAAGCGACTGGTTCCTTAGCTTGTGGCCAAGTCCATTAAGTCGGGGGGGGGGGGGACCATGGATGCTCTCCGGAGCTCCTGTGGACCCCTGGGGATCTACAGACCCCTAATTAGAAGCCCTGCTTTACTCAATCCTTTGTTGAAGAGTCACTGTGGCGTCCAGTGTATCCTAAACATTTTGTTTTGCTAAATAAATCTAAGTTTATGATCCATGAAGAGAGAAGGTGTAAATTTGAAGGCAATATCACATTGCTTTGGCAAAACAGGGCCATCTAGCTCCTTATTCCATTCATCCTTGAGACTATGAAATTCATGAATTATGTTCTGACCCCAGCCTAGGGAGCCAGTAGACTCACTGAAACAACTCTCAGTGTTAGTGCTAAGGCCACAAGGAGCCCTGGAAAGACAAAAATTTGGCACACAGATGGGAGAAAAAAACCTATCCATTGTAAGGATGCCAGCCTCCAGGGGGCACCTGAGGACCTCCAGGCTACAGAAATCAGTTCCCTGGAGAAAACAGCTGCTTTGGAAGGTAGACTCTACGGCACTGTACCCTCCTGAAGTCCCTGTCCTCTATTGGCTCCATCCGCAAATCTCCAGAAGCTTCCAACCTGGTGCTGAAAACTTTACCCTCCCATCTCCTGCAGGTGGCCACAGGGGACCTGGCAACCCTAAATATATGCCGATAGAAGAGTCCCTAATGTACACAGAAATAATACCCAGAAAGCTTTGTTCTATTTCTTCAGACCAACATTACGACCCACCTGAATCACCCTTCAAGATTATTGGCCTCATGGTGTGTCAGGGGGCTGCCTCGAGCTTTAGTTATTGGAACGTCCAACTGTGTACTGACTAAGCATGACCCAACCCTGTTTCTGTGTGTGGTCTTGATTCAAACGGGTAGCCAGTTGGATCTGAAGTAGCACAATAAGATCAGAGATACCTTTAAGACCAACAGATTTATTCGGGGCATGCGCTTTCGAGTGCAAGCATTCTAGTGCTTGCACTCGAAAGCTCATGCCCCGAATAAATCTTTGTTGGTCTTAATGGTGCTACTGGACTCTAGTCTTATTATATGTGGTCTTGTAACTTCCATTCACTGTCTGACAAACTGGCCTGTGCACACAGTAATTTACCTCTCAAATGAAACGATGTGGATCTTCAATGTGCCATGGGACACAAGCCAGAGAACAATTTCTTATCAAAGAAGTGTGAATTTACCCAACCCCTCCTCCCCCCCCCCCAAGGACGGTGTCACTGTGAGTAATGCTAGTCCTCCGGAATCATTTCAGACCAGAGAGGGATTCTAATACCACTTGGCGACCACAATGAGTGTAACGCTGAGATCTTCACTTAAACGGCAAGGCTACCCTGAATCAGGAGAGTTATTCACTTCCTTTGAAGTACGCGGTACAGCCATCCTCCCAATGGTGGTTTTGACCAGGGATGCTTACTTCAATGGGACGCTCAAAGAAAGAAAGAAAAAACACTCTACAGGTGGCACACAGCCAAATCTTTACAGGCAGAGTCCATGTAAGTAGCACAATTCTAGCCAAGAGCCAGGCTCTCCACTGGCCGGACCCCAATGCAAGCATGATCTAGGGCAGGGGTAGCCAAACTGTGGCTCTCCAGGAGTCTCCCTTCTCTCCGCACCGTGGTGCTGGCCTCCTATGCACCACTTTGGGCTTCAGTGATCGCCGTGGAGGCCGAAGCGCACAATCCTAAGCTCAAATGTTTAAAAAACATAAAAGAATATATATTAAGTACACATAACATCTAAATGCATACGCCAATAATGCTAGGTGGCTGGAGTGGAGAGCTATAATCAAAGATAGATGATAGATAGATAGATAGATAGATAGATAGATAGATAGATAGATAGATAGATAGATAGATAGATAGATAGATAGATAGATAGATAGATAGATAGATAGATAGATAGATAGATAGATAGATAGATAGATAGATAGATAGATAGATAGATAGATAGATAGATAGAAACTTATTTATTACATTATGGCCAGTTCTCATCATGCAAAATGTTCATGTTAGCAGAATCCTCAGCCAGTAAATATTTCTCCCCCCCCCCCCCCGCTTGGATATTAGAGAAACCTGCTTTATGATCCTCTGAGGACAGATCCATTTTATATTTTTCTAAAATTGATTTTATCCCTAACCGTTTTGGTTCTTGCTTGTATTTCAGGTTGGGTTTTTGTTTCCTTTTATGTTACCGGTTATTGGAGATCTAACCCCAGGACAAGGCCATGAGGTCATGTACAGCGTTTGATTCATATTTTAATGTTTAACTAGTTGGTGATCATAGAATCATAGAATCATAGAATAATAGAGTTATAAGGGACCTCATGGGTCATCTAGTCCAACCCCTGCACTATGCAGGACAATCACATCCCAATCGCTCATCTACTGTAACCTGCCACCCCTTTGCCTTAACAGAATCAGCCTCTCCATCAGATGGTTATCTAGCCTCTGTTTAAAAATTTCCAAAGATGGAGAACCCACCACCTTCCAAAGAAGCCTGTTCCACTGAGAAACCATTCTGTCAGGAACTTCTTCCGGATGTTTAGATAGAATTTCTTTTGAATTAATTTCATCCCATTCATTCTGGAGCAAGAGAGAACAATTCTGCTCCATCCTCCACCTGGCACCCTTTTAAATACTTGAAGATGGTTATCAGATGATGTTAGCAATTCAGTCGAGCCCAACTCTTGGTGATCCCATGGCTCAACTGTTGCCACAATTTTTGATCTAGCACTGCTTCCTTTAGTTGTGTACTGTTCTGGTCAGCGTCCATTGCAATCGTGTCTAACCACCACATTCTTTATCAGCCTGGTTTCCTTTTACCACTGACCAATCCTAGTATAATTGCTTTCTCCACTGAGTTGGAATAAGTGAGCTGGAGTTTCATGATTGGCCTTCCAGTGATAGATCAGGCTTTATGCACTGTAGTATTTCCTTGTTTGTCACTTTTGCAGTCCATGGAATCCACAGAAGCCTTCTCCAGCACCAGAGTTCAAACGAATCTACTTTCCCCAAGGTCGCCACCCTCAAATGGCCAAAATTATTACCAGGTTTCTATATTTATCCGTATTCACACTCCGCGATATTGCCTCTCAACTGCTTGAATCTAAATGTTCATCTTTGGATCTTTAAAAGTGATGCCCAGTTAGACAGAATGCAAATTTTGAAAATTAAGTCAGCAACATGGTTCAAGCGGTTTAAATATGACCACCGTAGATCCTCTTATCTAATTAAGATCATCAATCATAATCTCAGAGCAGCTTTTACATCACTTCGATTTGAAACGATGCCCACAGAGGTATTGGCTGGCCATTTCAGCTGTACGTCAAAAAAACAGTGTATTTGTATTTGTGGTGTACAAGCTCTGGAGTATTTACCCCACTACATCTTAGAGTGCTTACTTTACACTCAACCCAGGGCAAAATTCCTCAGTGAGATCTTACGGGGCTCTAACCTTCCCTCCATAGCTGAAAAAACAATCTATCTTTTATCTGACCAGGTTGATAATGTAACATATAAAACCACTCTATTTGCCAAGGAAAATAAGGGCCAATGTTACAACCGCTAAGGCACCCTCTTAATCATGTGTCGTCAAACTGCGGCCCTCCAGATGTCCGTGAACTACAATTCCCAGGGAATTGTAGTCCACGGACATCTGGAGGGCCACAGTTTGACTACCCCTGCTCTTAACACTCTTGCACTTTGTAGTCATGGATGCTGTTTCAGTTTTTTGGTCATAAATTTTATATTTTTATACAGTTCCTTTTATTCTATTTTACTGTTTGTAAAATTGTATTTTATATTTTGTAAAGGCCTATGGCTATATACAGATAAATGTATCTTCTACTTGAATGTCCGTCTTTTATGGATTAATTTTTTCAATATATGTCACTAAAGGTATTGAATTTGAATTTGATATCTATAATATCGTTTCCCACCTCTATCTAATGGGCGTGGCGTGGCTATGAACCTCCTGTGACTCCCAAAGCAGTCAACGGGATATGGTATGACGGTGTTGCTCCTCTTTCCATGAGATTTAGATGGCATTAGAAACTTCGAGAGAACTACTGTTCACCACAAAAGAGCGCCAGTGGTTAAAGCCTCCGAACACAAGCGATCATTTCCTCTCCTTGGTTCTCTTAGCGTAGGAAATGGGGGGCGGGTGGGGTAAGAACTCCTTGTGAGCTCAGCCAGGCAAAAGCTCCAGTGAAAGGTCACGTTGTTCAAATGTCACATCTTTCTCTCCAAGGACACGGAGGCCACACTGATGAGCAGAGCTGAAATGACCAGAAAGCACAGCCTCATCACCACCACCACCTAAAGGACAGGACTGTCCCCCGTCCCTTCTTCTCCTGACCACATTCAGAGAACAGGTGATGTGTAGGAAGGAACCTCTTGTGGAGCAAGTGAGTCCAGATGACTCAGGCAGACAGAGAGTCACGCCACCGACTGAAGCAGAAATGAAAGAGAACTGGATTTGGGGAGGGGGGGGATTTAATGGGGTGATGAACTGTTGAGATGTTCAATATTTTTTTAAAGGCTCTTTCCACACAGTGGGCTTGTTCAAATGCAAATTAAATTAGCTGGCTTAAAGCCCCATGAAGAAAGAAGGGCAAAAATGCTTGACTGCCGTTGGGTCTCATGATTACAGGGGTCAAGTATGCTTTCACACAGGCTGAATAAGTCACTTCTCAGGAAATAAGGCACTTTCGATCGACTTTTGCACGTGCTGAATAAGGCACTTTCGATCCACTTTTGCATGTGCTGAATAAGGCACTTTCGATCCACTTTCGCACGTGCTGAATAAGGTACTTTCGATCCACTTCAGTGACCGTTTGCAAGGGGATTTGGCCATTTCACAAAGAGCACTTACACATACACACATTTCATGCATAGCCAAATCCACATGCAAATGGTTGCTGAAGTGATTGAAAATGCATTATTTAGCATGTGTGAAAGTGTCCACAGTACAATCCAGTTGTATTGAAAGTGGTTTGAAAGGGTGTTATTTAGTTAGTGCCAGAGACTCCACATCTCCACAAAGCACCACATCATCTTGCTTTCCTGCTAGGGTTCTCTAAAAGAATAAAACCAATTGATGGATGTTATCCCTTTGCTTCTGTTGATTTAGGAAGCCAATGTGGTATAGTGGATTTTTATACCCTGCTTTTCACCTGAAGGAAACCCAGAGTGGTTTACAAACCCCTTTCCCTTCCTCTTCCCACAGCAAACACCCTGTGAGGTAGGTGAGGCTGAGAGAGCTCTAAGAGAAGGTCATGTACACAGAATGCTTCCCATATTCTGCAGGATCGCGCCACTTCTGGGGTTTATCAAAGCCTGAAGAATGTTTCAGGGGTTTCTCAATGGTCAAAACATTGAGAAAGCTTCATTCAAGATTCCAGGACCAAAGATGACTTTGTCATTTAATGTTGCAGGACCATATTTAAATGCAGCAGAAACTTGCACGAGGAACAAGATCCACTCTAGCATAAGTAGACTTTAATGCATCCACCATAGGCTCAAGTTAACTGTAGGTTGGCAGCTGTTAAAAATCCTCAAGGGACTCCTTTCAACATTTCAGATAAAAACAACATCACTCATGTGTAGGATAGGCAAGAATGCACCGACTTGCCACTGATCTACTTTGCCTTACGTGTGTGAATAGGAGCTGTTGCCAGATCAGAAATGGTTGTGAATGATGATAAACTGCCAGAACTTGGTGGCTAGATGCCCTGTGATATGCTCAGGGGTAATATTCCTGCTGGGAGTTTCTTTGGAGAGCTGTTGATGCCTCAAGGTCCATGTGCCCAGGGTTACCACAGAGATATTCACTGGGGGATTGTCAGAAGAAGAAGAAGAAGAAGAAGAAGAAGAAGAAGAAGAAGAAGAAGAAGAAGAAGAAAGAAAAAGAAGAAGAAGAAGAAGAAGAAGAGTTGGTTCTTATATGCCGCTTTTCCCTAGCCGAAGGAGGCTCAAAGCGGCTTACAGTCGCCTTCCCTTCCTCTCCCCACAACAGACACCCTGTGGGGTGGGTGAAGCTGAGAGAGCGTTGATATCACTGCCCGGTCAGAACAGTTTTATCAGTGCCGTGGCGAGCCCAAGGTCACCCAGCTGGTTGCATGTGGGGGAGTGCAGAATCGAACCTGGCATGCCAGATTAGAAGTCCGCACTCCTAACCACTACACCAAACTGGGTCTCAGATCGCAGTGTCCTCAGAAAGTCTTGAGTAGGGCTTGAGGATAGTGAGCATATCACCACACCTCTGCCACAATGGCACCAGTCTCTACAATAACAAGGCAGACACACTGACCTGATCAGTATATTTTGTTAATATAGACAAGGAGGATGGTTTGTCATGAATACAAGAAGAAAAGGAAAAAATCTATCCCAAGGCTACTATAGATGTTACTAAAATTTTTACAGAATAAATGAAGTAAAGGCTTCTTCGTTCTTGTTTGTTTATTCTCGTATAGGATCCAACCAGAACGGTTTCCAGAGATGTCCCGTTTTCAAGTCGAAATTTTCCTCAATGGTTGTCCTAAACGTAAATGTTCAAAATTAGTATCTTACAAAACTGAAAGCAATTATACATACTCTACCTCGCCTTTGAATGTAAATGCCATGAATATCCAAATTGTGAAATTCAACCTAAAAAGGATATAATCCTAAAATCATTAAATGTTCAATTTCAAATTTGAATATATATAGAAATACATTTTGAAATTTAACATTGAACATTTAATGATTTTAGGATTATATCCTTTTTAGGTTGAATTTCACAATTTGGATATTTTGAAAAGTAGGGTAGAGTGTGGGTCTACTTGTATGTGTATAATTGCTTTCAATTTTGTAAGATATTAATTTTGAACATTTATGTTTAAGACAACCATTGAGGGAAATTTCCCTTTGAAAATGGGACATATCTAGAAACCGTTCTGGTTGGATCCTATACGAGATTAAACAAACAAGAACGAAGAACCCTTAAAGTATGTTTTGTTAGTGAATAGAAGATTCCTGTGAACAGTTCCTAGCCTGCAGGTGTTCCAATACATCTGCAGGAAACATCTCCAGTCAGTCCCACGTTGCTTCAGTGAGGTGTGAGGGCTGTGGTGTGGAAAATGTGATGCTTGAGAATCACCATTAGCATGGAGTCCCACCACTTTATGAGGAAACAAGCCTCAAAAACACCTCTGCCATCATACTGACGACAAAATGTGAATCACTGGTTTTTGTTTGCTTTGGTTTTGTCTTGAAGATCGTCTGGAAGCCTGCGATGATAACTAAGCCTCGGTTTTAAGGGGTGTCTTGGTTGAGTTAGAAGAAGAAGAAGAAGAGTTGGTTCTTATATGCCACTTTTCCCTACCCGAAGGAGGCTCAAAGCGGCTTACAGTCGCCTTCCCATTCCTCTCCCCACAACAGACACCCTGTGGGGTGGGTGAGGCTGAGAGAGCGCTGATATCACTGCTCGGTCAGAACAGCTTTATCAGTGCCGTGGGGAGCCCAAGGTCACCCAGCTGGTTGCATGTGGGGGAGTGCAGAATCGAACCCAGCATGCCAGATTAGAAGTCCGCACTCCTAACCACTACACCAAACTGGCTCTCTCTAGTTAGCTTTAAGTAAAGTCTAATCTAGTCAGACTCGCTCAGCAGCTTCCTCTGATGTCACTCATCTACCTTGTTGAAGGTAATACCGATGAGCCATCAGAGATGGAATTCTAAAGGACATTCGCAGTGGTTCGCACCGCTACAAACATAATGTTCACATTCAGCTTGAGCATAAAGGGCTGCATTAGGAAAAATATCCACTGATGAGGTTTCATGTGTGAACTGTCACTATGGCCTATTATGCACGGCTGCTGAAACAGCGGCATGAAGAATGTGGAGGAGGAAGAAGTGAAGCAAACTGTTTACACACGGGACGGAACGCAACGGCGGCAAAACCCAGAGTATCCAATTATGCACGCGGCTACTCCGGAGCCACTTCTGGTTGCGCCCTGGTCCTGGGAAGCTCCACCTTCTTCCACATCTCGCTAATGTGGCTTTTTCGGTGGCATATGTTGACTCTGCACCTGGTTGCTGCCTGCAGCGTGCATAATTGGTGATTTTAGCCACCATCTTTCCACCCCGAATGCGGACCTTCCACTCCGTGCATAATGGGCCCATGAATGAGCAGAGGTTGAAGTCGTCTGAGACCGCCTGGCCAATGGTCTTACAGTGTGCTTCTGGCACTCCTCTGTCTCCTCTTCTCAGATTATCCAGCCCCTCCAAAAGACCATACGCTGGCACCACCAATAATGAAGCCCTGTATGAGCCCGAACATTCACTGTGACACCTCAGGGAGCTGTGGGCCTTGCCTTTTGGTCTATCAGTGTTGTTACTTCCTGAAGCCACCTCAAACTGAGGCTTACATCCTCTGCAGGTGTTCATGATTTTTTTGTAGTTGTTGGCATGTCTGGTTAATGGAGCAGAGCTTTGCCCAGTCATAGAAGCATGATATTGAAGGCAGTCAATCAATCTCCCAGGAAATATATTGCAAACAGTAAAAACTTACTCTTATTCATGTACATCTGGTTAACACTTAGGTTACAGTTAAAAGAAGAGAAAGAAGCCTAATCTAAATACTATTTTCCTATCACAACTGGCCCGCTAATCCGACATGATGTGCATGTGAACAGTGGGTCATTGTTTCTACAGAGCAGGCTTTCTTGACAGCCCTGGAAGTGTTTCCCGAATAGGTGGGACTTAATTAATTTTGAATATATTTTTATAATTTGTTCAACATTTATCTGGTGACATGATCATAAATAGTCATAATGGTCATGTCAACCACCACCACTCCTCAACAATGGCCAATGATGGGCCTGTAGGGGGTAGACAGGGGTCCCATGTGAGCATGTACACAGCTGTGCTTCCCTATTGTATTCTGCATGATCACACAATTTCTAGGGGTTCTTGAAGCCTGAAGAAAGTCTCAGGGATTTCTCAACAGTGAAAAAGTTGAGAAAGGTTGCTACAGAGAGACCTTTGTCTCCATGGAAGGCCATGTGCAGAAGAGGGAGAGAGGACTCAGTGTGAGAGTTAGGGGTCAGAAGGCAGTGCCTAGGCTAAGACAAAGAGAGGCATTCCATTCAAGGAGATAACACCTATATACGCTTAGAGTGACTGGCCAAGGTCACCCAAACGAGATTCCATGGCTTCAGGAGGTTTGTGCTGGCCAAAGTGCATCAGTGGCTAACAACAGTGAGGCCTACCACATGCCTGTTGGATCCCTGCCCCTCAGAGCTACTAAAATGGTGTGATGGGAGGATGGGAGGCCCTCTTCAGGACATAATCAACTGCTCTCTCTCTCCCTAAGGGAGAGATCCCAGGAGGACTGAAAGAGGCAGTGGCGGGTCCTCTACAGCAGGGGTAGTCAACCTGTGGTCCTCCAGATGTTCATGGACTACAATTCCCATGAGCCCCTGCCAGGCAGGGGGCTCATGGGAATTGTAGTCCATGGACATCTGGAGGACCACAGGTTGACTACCCCTGCTCTACAGAAAAAAAACATCTCTGGATCCACAAGACCCAGCCAGCTACCGCCTCGTCTTGCACTTGGAATTTCTGGGGAAGGTAGTTGAAAGTGCCCCTGCAGACCAGATACTAGCATACCTAGAGGAAACTTGAACCTTGGATCCATTTCAGTCTGGCTTCTGGCCTACCCATGGGGTAGAGACAGCACTGGTCACTCTGACAGATGAGCTCTGACATCAGCTGGATCTAGGCAGATCGTCATGGCCCGTCATATCTCCTGGCAGCATTCGACATAGTAGATCATGAGCTTCTGGCTCCCCACCATGCTGACACGGGGATATGGGGGAGATCTCCTTTCTCCAGTGTCACAGAGTGTTGCAATTGGGGAGAATTTGTCACACTGCTGCCAGCTCCCCTGTGGAGTGCCACAGGGTGCAATTCTCTCCCCAGCTTTATTGAACAGCTTTATGTGCCCTCTTGCACAGCTGATTCAAGAGTTTGGACTGGGTTGTCATCAATATGCTGATGACACCCAGCTCTACCTCCTGATGAGCGGCCACCTGGACTCGCCCCCAGAGTCATTTGCCAGCTACCTGGAAGCAGCACTGAGGAGGATCAAGCAGAGTTGCCCAAAACTCAACCTTTTGAAGACAAAGGTTATGTGGCTGGGCAGGAAAGGGCCAAGCGAGGAAGTATACCTATCCTGCCTGGATGGTGTTCCGCTTACTAATGTCATCGCTTTCATTAATACTACTTATTCCAACATATAGCTTATATTCTGTACATTAAACTTTAAACAAAAAACATTATTTTACTATAATTCAGAGTAGCAATTCAGCATAAATCAAGGATCAAAAGAAAAACACTGAAGAAGGTATAAATAGTCGCTGTCCGAGCAGTTTGGCTGACAATTCTATTCGAAAAAATAGGGCCTTATTGGTTGCTTTTGAATGAATGGCTTGATACCGTTTGAGCTGGAAACTGGGAAAGGTGTTGAAGTGAAAACCTGGTTGTGAAATCTCATGAAGTACCGAAGGACTGGGCCATTCTGTGTCCTTGGTTGTGAGTAAATCCCTTCCAACAAAGTGGACTTGACTTTAGAGCAGGGGTAGTCAACCTGTGGCCCTCCAGATGTTCATGGACTACAATTCCCATGAGCCCCTGCCATCAAATGCTGGCAGGGGCTAATGGGAATTGTAGTCCATGGACATCTGGAGGACCACAGGTTGACTACCCCTGCTTTAGAGCAGTGGTCCCCAACCTTTTATCACCGGGGACCACTCAACGCTTGACAATTTTACTGAGGCCTGGGGGGGGGGTAGTTTACTCCTCTAGTCTCAACCACTGCCCTAACGCTCTCTGATCACTATGGTAATGTTTAAACATCCCTTCAAAATAAGATACAGACACGCCACAACAATGAACATAAGGAACATTTTATTTTCATGGAAATTTTAACTCATGACCATGACAAATCAATGGGAACCCTGAGCTTGTTTTTCTGTAACGAGATAGTCCCATATGGGAGTGATGGGAGACAATGACACCGAAGTGTGTTGTAAAGGGCCGGGGGGGATGAAGTAAAGGGGCGGGGGGGGAGAAGGCGTCCTTCGGGGCCCACCTCCAATTAGTCGACGGACCACATGTGGTCCGCAGCCCACAGGTTGGGGATCGCTACTTTAGAGTATACCCACACATGCTGCTTCTCAGCATGTGGGTCTCACAGATCTACAGGGTGCTCAGTTACCGGAGACTGACCTACATCAAGGCACATAAAGCTCTACTAATAATACAAGAAATCTGACAAGAAAGAAAAAAAAGCAGGAGAGGAAGGCTGTTTTGCATAGAGGCCCTTCGGTCAAAGACAGCTGCCTGCCGCAATTATCAATGGCATCTCTGCTGAGAGGAAAGTAAATGGAGCTGATTTGCCCCTCCTTGAAAAGGAAATTCACATTTACGGTATGTGCAGGCCGTCGCCCTGGCTCGTAATCTGTAAAATAGTGGTTTTCTTTTCCTGAAAGCTGTTTGATGAGACATGACGGTGTTTCCCCACCTCCGTGGCCAGTGACAAACACTGAGGCAAACAAGCGTATGTCGACCCGCTGGAAAGGCCAAGTGAATCTTTCCACAAGATAATTTTTAAAATACAGTGGATAATACTTAGAATCATAGAATTGTAGAGTTGGAAAGGGTCATACAGGCCATCTAGTCCACCTCCCTTCCATAACAGGAGAGATTCAATTAAAAAAAAAAAACCTTTTGTTCTTTATTACCCCAATTGCTGAGAAACAAACACTTAAGAGTCCAGTTTTGGGGAAGAAAGTCAGCAGAAGATGGACATAAACAGAAGCTTTTTATGACTGCGTAAACAAGGTACGGGAAAATTTGGGTGAAGCTCATTCGTTTATTTGCCCATAGTATGGTGAAAACAACAAAAGACTCAAATACTTTTTGTAAAAAGAAAAAAAAAACACCCCAAACCACACATTTATAACATGCTTGTTTTTCATAAACATTTTCAGCTTTATATTCAGTTGTTCTTTGACTGGCCAGAAGAACAACTAAGAAGGAGAACTCCTATTTGTAATTTACAGGTAGTGGTCTATCAACTCACCAGGCCTTCAACCTTTCACCTATCTGACCCTGTTTGAAAGGGAGAGCCACTGCCTTACACAAAATATGCAAGCACAAAGGTTCCCACTAAAATAAACATCAGAAACAGTATTTTCTGCTATTTGGGATGAAGGAGGATGCACAAAGAAAGCATCATTCTGTTTACACACGTACAGAGAGAGAGAGAGAGAGAGAGAGAGAGAGAGAGAGAGAGAGAGAGAGAGAGAGAGAGAGAGAACCCACCCAGAAAGCCTCAATGCAAACTAGCCATGTTCCTGGTGTGCTGCTACCGAACCCAAGGTCAATCCTTCAAACCCCAACCTCTCCATGCATTGATTCTTATCTGTCACTTCTAACTCAATGGTCTTTCAGCCTTTCAGAGCATATGGAGCACAGGCGTGCACTTAGAGCACAATCAGCATCTGTCATAGCACAAGGAAATCCCAATGGTTCAGATGGGAAATTTAAGCACATTTGGCGTGACTAGGTAGGTTTCAGCCCCAGCTTTGGTTAGACTGCACCTGGGTTAAGACTCCCATTCAGTGATGTCCTTCAGCAAAGTTGGCAGCGTATTTACAGCACAGGTTGGCCGCTTATGGTACAATTTGCCAACCAAAACAGACTATGATGTGAAAGACCCCCTTATGATGAGAGAGACTGGGCAGTTAATCTTTTGAGGGAGCAAAATAATGGAAGGCCTGATTGGAGGGGTGGGGGGAGAATCAGAGAAATATAGCATTCCTTTTCTTCCTAAGAAAGTTGCACATGTGTTTTACTGTCCTTTGGGACCCCAGTGCATTAACAGGACATGTGTTGTGTTTTTGGCTGATCAGCCACATGATTTACAGCCAAGAAGGTTTATAGCTGCAATCCCCATAAAAGGATCCCCTTCCCTAAGAGAACATGCCACTGTAATTCTGGCCAGGTAAAAGACCTTGAACATGTTTTTCTGTGCTGTCCTTTCTATGCCGAGGCCCAAGCTAAGTTCATCCATCCATTTGAGAGCCAGTTGGTGTAGTGGTTAGGAGTGCGGACTTCTAATCTGGCATGCCGGGTTCGATTCTGCACTCCCCCACATGCAGCCAGCTGGGTGACCTTGGGCTCGCCACAGCACTAATAAAGCTGTTCTGACTGAGCAGGAATATCAGGGCTCTCTCAGCCTCACCCACCCCACAGGGTGTCTGTTGTGGGGAGAGGAATGGGAAGGCGACTGTAAGCCGCTTTGAGCCTCCTTCGGGTAGGGAAAAGCGGCATATAAGAACCAGCTCTTCTTCTTCTTCTTCTTTGTAAAGCAAAAGTTGGCCAAACTGTTACACATAACACAGACATTATTAATAAATTACTGTCTGACGAATCCCCCCAAATCACTAAACCTGTTGCTAAATTTTGTTCAATAGGATGTAGAGTTTGTGGAGCTGGTAGGGTCCGCCATGAAAAATGAAATGTGAAGATTTGGTTTCAGGCTCAAAGCTATTTCTGCTCTAGTTTAAAAAACCCACTATACATTTCACTACCAAGTTTTAAAGTAACTTTTAATAAGTATTTTAGCCATTATGTTTTATCTGGGATGCATTGTGTAATTTCCCCTGTTATATGCCTGGTGCAAACCATAATAAAATTTCTACTACTGCTACTACTAGCTGCAATCCCAGACATACTTACCTGGGAGAAACCACACAGAATACAGTGAGAATTCCTTCTGAGGAAACATGCAGAGCATTGCATTGTTAAACACATATTTTAAAACACGGACACCTTTACAGAGAAAGGAGAAAGCCATATAATGAAGCTTTGACGGTTTTATTTTACATGAAACCAGGTTTGGGAGGCTGCAGTTTTGAGCATACAAGACTAACGGCTTAAGAGAGGAAGCACACTTCAAAAATCCCATTACACTTAAAATAAAACTCTGTCCTCAATGTACTATCTAGAGCAGGGGTAGTCAAACTGCGGCCCTCCAGATGTCCATGGACTACAATTCCCAGAAGCCCCTGCCAGCATCTGGAGGGCTGCAGTTTGACCACCCCTGATCTAGAGTATGTATTCTAAAAGACAGCACAAATCTGCATTTCAAATACTCCAAAGCATTTGGCATATACATTCACATCCTGCTAATCTTCTCCATATCATTTCAATTTTAGTATACGTGCCGCTGAAGCAAGCACTTTATACATCCACATCTTGGGCTATGCATCCAACTGCCTCATCCTGAAGATGCTACTTGGAGGGGGAATCATAAAATTCAATGAATCGAACTTTCAAATCGAACTTTTGGGTACTGAATTTAGGACTCGAATGCTACATATTCTGCCTAGTAGAAGAAATATTTTCAGTGCAGCCCTCACCAGAGTTACTCCAGGCTAAGCCCAATGATTTCAAGGACACGAGTAAACTCACGTGTAAGACTGCATGATAGTGCAACCAGATACAGAAGTGCCGCTATGCTCAATGGAATTGACACAGCGTTAAGACATCAAACCTTTAAGAACCAAAAGGAACATGTTTATAGGCAGAACTGAGCCGAAAGAAAAAGGAGGGAGGGCTGCAAGCCTAAAAGTGTCTCCCCTCCACCAAGAAAAGGGGCTTTAGCTTGAACAGGTTGACACCCACGTACAAAACAGCACTGCACGTTCCACTGTTTCCTTCAACTTGTCAGGAAGAATATGCAAAGTTATGGGAAAGTGCAATATGTACCGGCTTGCAGAGTGGGGAAGATTGGCGGGATAGTATATCCCATGGCAGTGTGCATCTTTAAGATGTATACAGTATTTTCTAGCACATGAATCTACTGCCAATTGTATAACAACATAGAATTTTTTCCCTTGATTAGACGTACAAGTATTGTATTTGGGAGAAGAGGGTATTCTGGCACAGACAATAGTCATCAACATGATAGGCTTGGTTGTCTTGTTTAAGGAAAGACAGTACCTTGATAGCCGCTTGCTCCCTTGATACATCTAGCAGAAATTGCAGCTTTCCATCAAGCCAATATTCCATCAGGATCAGCAAAATAGCATAGAGCTTCAATACTCAAAGTATTTTGGCTCTTAAAACTAAAGCAACAGATTCAGATTACGGTCCTGATCAGGCGGTATGAAGAAGAGTTGGTTTTTATATGCTGCTTTTTCTCTACCAGAAGGAGTCTCAAAGCGGCTTACATTCACCTTCCCTTCCTTTCCCCACAACAGACACCCTGTGAGGGAGGTGAGGCTGAGAAAGCCCTGATATTACTGAAGAAGAAGAGTTGATTCTTATATGCCACTTTTCTCTACCAGAAGGAGCCTCAAAGTGGCTTACATTCACCTTCCCTTTCCTCTCCCCACAACAGACACCCTGTGAGGGAGATGAGGTTGAAAGAGCCCTGATATTACTGCTGGGTCAGAACAGCTTTATCAGTGCTGTGAGGCATGCCCAACGTCACCCAGCTGGCTGCATGTGGGTGACCAGCCGCTCCCCCCAACCCTTGGGGCTCCCCCTTCTTACACTTTTCAGTCTTTGGCCCCTTGCACACATGCCTGAGAAGGGCTGGTGTAGAGGTTTACACGGAAATGTTCACAAATTCATCTCAGGCCTCGTAAATATGCAATTCTCTGACTTCGCTAATTTTTTTTAAGTACCTTGAGCTAGCGGTTAAGACAGAAGTTCTGCTAGTTTACTGATCTTAACTTTAACTAAATGAAATATACTGGGACAATGTTCTTCTGTAAAACTCAGTAACCAAACCAAGAGTAGCAACAGCAACAATAATCGTTAAAATTATATGAGAAAAAGGTCAGCAATTGTCTTCCTTTAAAGGAAAAGTGTACACTACAATATTCTTTGATGAATGTAGAGGTCTTAAAAATAGCATATATAATTTGAAAATATATAATTTGAAAATAACCATTAATACCTCCCTTTTAGCACAATCTCATACTATAACTGTTGTTCTGCTCTAAGAAGAGTTGGTTTTTATACCCCGTTTTTCACTACCCGAAGGAGTCTCACAACACCTCCCCTTCCTTTCCCCACAACAGACACCCTGTGAGGTAGGTAGGCCTGAGAGAGCTCTGATAGAACTGCTCTACAAGAACTGCTCTAACAGAACTGTGACTAGCCCAAGGTCACACAGCTGGCTGCATGTGGAGGAGCGGGGAATCAAACCCGGCTCTCCAGATTAGAGGTCACCACTCTTAACCAATACACCAAGCTGTTCTCTAGGAATTCTTGCCCTGAGATTTCTAAACAAATAAATAGGAAGGAATCTACGTTCAAGGAGTTTACAAGACAACGGTTTTCAATTAACCCCATGTAAACATGTCGGACGTTTTGTCAGCTTTCGCACACAACCCCAGTAGTCGAATTTGAGGTCCTGAAGTCCAAAAGATTGTGCAGGAATTGCCATGTCTGTTGTTTAACATCTTTCGGCTTGCCCGCGTCCATTTCTTGGGCTTGCTTCGTTCCCCAGGGCAAATCCATGCACTGATTCTTCTCTTTCCGTTCAGAGTCAATGGTTCTTCTACCCTTCAAAAGGCGCCCCTCTTCTACGCATTTATTCTTGAACAGAGGAGTGGTGAAGAGATCGGTGGTAATCCTCTGAGCTGGCGATTTGTTCTGCCATATCGTAGCCTCTAAGAAAATGTCCGGTGTTTTGCTGTGCAAAATAGTATAGCTGTCTTGCAAATACAGGCTCAACCTTAATAAGAGAGACAAAAGTGAATAGGAGACATGGCCAGGAGCTCTCATTCATTCACGACACGGATTACCGAACAAACGCACAGAACAAAGCATTGGAGTTCCATTTGAGAACTTGGGGGGTCATCAAAATCATCTCTTCACTTACTTCATGCTTTCAAGTGATCTGACTCTAGCACGCCAGTGGCCAAACTGTGGCTCTCCAAATGTCCATGGACTACAATTCCCATGAGTCTCTGCCAGCAGGGACTCATGGGAATTGTAGTCCATGGGCATCTGGAGAGCCACAGTTTGGCCACCCCTGCTCTACCATTTCAAAATTACCTGCAGATACTGATTTAAAAACCACAGAAGCCTAATACGGACATCAGAATGACTTCAGTCCTGCAAATGCTTGGAAATATATTTACCCACAATACCTAGGACAGGCCGATTGCCCACCTGCAGGTGCTACTAAAACAATTTCTGAATTTAGGCGGTTCTTCTAAACATACAGATGTGGGGAAGCTAACACTAGCACCCCACATTTGGGCTGGCCCACCTCAGGGAATCAAAGGGTTATTCTCAACTGTGTGACTTGGCCATAAGGCAGAAGATTTCACTGGCGGCTACCCTATATCACTAACCTTATACCTCAGAGATGTAGGGGAACAATGTTAAAGAAGTCACAAACATGCATAAAACTTTATAGACAAAAGTGTCTTAGCCAGCAATAATATCAGAAGAAGAGGAAGAGGAAGAAGAGTTGGTTTTTATCCCCCGCTTTTCACTGCCTGAAGGAGTTTCAAAATGCCCACCATCATATGAGCTAACATTAAAATAGATACAGTGCAGTTGGAGGAAAAATTAGATTGTATTCATGGCTTTGGCTAAAAAACTAGAAGAAGAGGAAGAGGAAGAGGAAGAAGAAGAGTTGGTTCTTATGTGCTGCTTTTCTCTACCTGAAGGAGGCTCAAAGCGGCTTACAATCGCCTTCCCTTTCCTCTCCCCACAACATGTTTAACTGAACCTTTATAAATAATGGGTCACAATTATACCTTGAAATACAAATTACAACCTGATTACTAGCTAAGTAAGTTGGCATTCTTGAATTTGTATCACTAGTCATCAGCTGCTTGGGTTCATCTGGAGCCCAAGCTAAGTGGCTTTCATTAAATTGTTTGGACAGTGACTTAAGCCAAAGGAAGAAGCAGGCGGTAAAGACCTGGTGAACATCTTTGGCGTGTTTATATTCAACGCCCATCTTGTTAACAGTATTGAGACAAATTGTGATTTCCAGTATCTTAAATCCTGCATTCCCATTTCAAAGGTTCATCTTAAAGCTTACTATGATGTTGCAAATGTAAATCACACAGAATTTGGTACTACAGGTGCAGATTGTCAGCAATACAGTGAGATATGCCTCTAAAGCAGGGGTAGTCAACCTGTGGTCCTCCAGATGTCCATGGACTACAATTCCCATGAGCCCCTGCCAGCAAATACTGGCAGCGGCTCATGGGAATTGTAGTCCATGGACATCTGGAGGACCACAGGTTGACTACCCCTGCTCTAAAAGGTTTCCCAGCCACACTACTGTGTTACTATTCAGTACCGCAATCCCTCAATGGGGCTGCAGAGTGGGGGGCTTCAAAATGGGGGATGAGAAGAGCCTTCCCACCCTGTGAAAGAAAAAGGGGGGATTTAATTGTAAAAAAAATCTACCCTTATTTGGACAGGTTTATCCTTCCCTTCCCAAAGTGGTCACTGATGAGTCTGGAGGGGGTGGGAAGGGAATGGCTACCAGCCATTTAAACCTTTTCTGTCTGAGGCTCTTCTCACTTCTGTGGAGTGTGACAGGGAAGTGTGGCCAGCTGAAATCACTTCCTGGTACCTCAAAGCCTGAAAAATATTTCAGCAGGACCTCTATAGTCAAAAAGGTTGAAAAAGGCTGGTCTGTAATAACACTGCCAGGCAGGAATTGGCAGCAATGTTTTCAGAATGGATTCAAAATGTGCCGTAACTGCTGGGAATCATAATGCATACTACTAAAGCCAATTCTGACGCATATTTAAATCGATTACAGTATCTCCGTTCTGCCACAGACTTATACTTGCAGTGGCTGATACTTACACGAGCTGTAATTTGCTTTCTCTGCCCTTGCGGATCTGGAAATTCCTCTCCAAAACACAAGACGATGTGGAATCTCGGCAACGGGCGTCCATGGTGAGCAAATACTTGCAGTTCTAGAAAGACGACAGAAAACATTCAGAATTAATGTTTAGTTATGCTCTAGGGCAGTGGTTCTCAACCCGGGGGTCTGGACCCCTTTGGGCAAGCAGGGCAAGCGCAGGACAAGCAGCTTGTTCACAGGGCAAGCTTGTTCACAGGGCAAGCAGCTTGTTCAAGGGGCTCCATCTACACAACAGCCTTGCGGGGTAGATCAAGATAGAGCGTTTGTCTGTCTGGAGCAGCGGAAAAGAGCGAGATCGGCATGGTGGAACAACTAACTGAGAAACCCCAGAGTCACCACAACACGAGGAACTGAATTAAAGGGTCGCAGCATTAGGAAGGTTGAGAACTACTGCTCTAGGTCTAAAGTCCAGAGCTGTGGAAGGAAAAAAAATAGAGGCGAGGAAAACCAGCCTGTGTTAAAAGATTTTTTATGGCAAAGGCTCTAACGCTGGCTACAACCATGTACTATATGAAACATGAAGGTGTTTCCCATATGTGTGTCTTGCATCTTGCTCTCCTGCTCTCCTCCTCATTGTTTAATCATTTGTGTGTGTGTGTGTGTGTGTGTGTGTGTGTGTTAGCATATCACAACACTACAAGTGACACCTGGACTGGTGAAAACTGTCTTGTCCCTTTAATAGAGGCCTGATGTGCAGAAATGGGCAACTGAAGCTCTCTTCATGGCATGGTGGTAAATAACATCCTGTTAGAAGGACAGCGCATTTCCCCCGGACAACCTGCCAACCCTAGACACCCCTGTCAGCACCACAGCCAATGGCACGAAGATGGCACAGAAGTCTCCAGCACAAGTTCACAGGAGAAATGGGGCGTGCCGATGTCCTGCTTCAGTTCAAGTTGTTTTTCAGCCCTTGAGAATAAATTATCCCAGAAGAAGGGCAGGGTTTTTGTACTCTGCTTTTCTCTACCTGAAGGAGTCTCAAAGCGGTTTACAATTGCGCTCCCTTCCTCTCCCCGCAACAAACACCCTGTGAGGTAGGTGAGGCTGAGAGAGCTCTGAGAGAGCTATGACTCGCCCAAGGTCAGCCAGCTGGCTGCATGTGGAGAAGGGGCGGGGAATCGATCTCAGTTCTCCAGATAAGAGGCCGCCACTCTTTAGCATGACCCTGAGCTGGCTGTACTGGAACTGGAGAAAACTGCTGAGAGGAGGAGAAAGCCTGGGAGATCTGCGGCCCTTACATGATCCGTGTGCCAGATTCAACTTGCGAATAACTGAAATGGACAGTCAACAGATACGGAAGAAAAAACAGCTGACACAAACGGCCATCCCTTCAATCATACACCAGAACGATGCTCTGACCCAGGGGTAGTCAAACTGCGGCTCTCCAGATGACCATGGACTACAATTCCCATGAGCCACTGCCAGCAAATGCATTTGCTGGCAGGGGCTCATGGGAATTGTAGTCCATGGACATCTGGAGGACCACAGGTTGACTACCCCTGCTCTGACCATTGCGGCTCAGTTGGAAAAAACAATTACCTGACAAAAACTGCTGGGTATCGAAAAGTTTACAGCTCTGCTCCCTTTCCAGTTTGTTGGGTCTGTCGCTGCAGAAAGCCAGAGGGCCATCCCAGTATATCCTGCTCTGGCAAAGTCTCTTCGCGTAGAGGCCGTCGGGGGTCAACCAGAGTATGACTCCCCTTTCCAAGTGGCTGAGCAGTTTCTCAGCTGTCTTCCTCTGGCCAAGGTCTTCCGGGTGAGGGAACACGACTTGCTCGAGGCCGCTGACCTCGTACGTTTGGCCGTGGGAGATCCGACAGCCCTCGGGGCTTGACGTGGTGACTTCTTTGACTAGACTCCCGTTGTAGTAGAGGCCGATGTGCAGGCGGCAATCTGGAAACACATTTATATTGACTTTGTTGGTTTGTAAAACATCTGCAAACAAGGCAAGACTCACCGCGGCTTGGTTATCGTGCAAGACCTCAAAAACGAGGATTCAAACGTACTCATTTTCACACTGCTGTTCTATGACCGTAATAAAGATCTGTTTACCGTTTCAAACGTATTAACATGCAAACGTTTTCACTTTGAACCTCAGCCTCACTGCTTCATTCTAATGACCTGCTTCTCCAGTGTTACCATGAGGAAGAAGATTCAGATTGGGGTTTGTGGGGATTTTCTTTGCAAGAAATGCTACATAAATAATATCTGCAAGAAAGCAAAATGCCACCACTTATCTGCAAGAAAGCTAAGCGCTACACCTCCGGCATTTTCGGCTAAACATCCGGAAGAGGTTCCTGACAGTTAGAGCGGTTCCTCAGTGGAACAGGCTTCCTCGGGTTGTGGTGGGTTCTCCATCTTTGGAAATTTTTAAACAGAGGCTAGATAGCCATCTGACGGAGAGGCTGATTCGGTGAACTTAGCTTCTGAGATCTGACAGGAATCAGGCTTGCCTGGGCTACGTGCATCAGAGTGGCAGTGGGAGCACAGGGTGAATGGCTTACATACCTGAGAATGCGACCGCCTCTCCAGACCTTATGCCTGGCTCTATGGGGATCCCAGATGTCTGAGACTCAGGTGGGGGGCAAGCATAAAAGGTCCCAGTTACCTGGCAACCTGTTTTCACAGATAAAGATCAATGTTACACATTAAGACTACAGAAAGATCCACACACACACAAAACTGAACTACACACATCAAGTTCCCATTCTACAAGACTCTGTGACTCTTATGGCTTCCAACACTTTAGCACAGCTTTTTTTCAACATTTTGACAATGCAGGAGCCCCTGAAATAATTTTTCAGACTTCAAGGAGGACCAGAAGTGATGCCGACTGGCCACGCCCCTGACCACACCCCTGGATTTGACATCATGCCCAAACCCCTTAGCCCTCCTTGGCCTATTATGCATGGCCGCTGAAACGGTGGCATGGAGAACGCAGAGGAGGAAGAAGCGAAGCAAACTGCTTACACACGACACGGGGCGGAACGCAACGGCGGCAAAACCCAGAGTATCCGATTATGCACACGGCTACTCTGGAGCCGCTTCTGGTTGCACCCTGGTCCTGGAAAGCTCCACTTTCTTCCGCATCTCACTAACGCGGTTTTTTGGCGGCATACATTGACTCTGCACCGGTTGCCACCTGCAGCGTGCATAATTGGTGATTTTAGCCACCGCAATTCCACCCCGAATGCGGACCTTCCACTCCGTGCATAATGGGCCCTTTTGATCCCTCCTCCGCTTTTACTGCTACTATGGCAGTTCTGCCTCATATAGGCCAGATAGAAGAGTAGGAGTTGAGAAGACAGCCCAGACACACACCCCATACCCTGCCACTTCTGAGCTCCTATGGACCCCCTAGGGTCCCCTGATTGGGAATTCCTGCTTTAAATCTTGGATGAACCTTAGAACAAAAAATTGACTGACAATCATACAGCCTGTACTTGGATCAGTCTAAAAACCAAAACCCTTGTTCCGGAAAACAAAGTTCAACTTTAACTAAGTTTTATTCAAAACCAACTAAGTTTTATTGAAGACCAACTAAGTTTTATTTGTGGGCACAGCACCCTTTGTCAGAAAAGCACTCAGAAGCTTACACCTTGAACGAAACCTGGTTGGTCTTAAAGGTGAAACTATACTCAAACTTTGTTCGGCTACTTCAGACCAACATGGCTGCCCGCTTGAGTCTGTCTTCATGGAAGGCTGGTAGATAACTAAGAGCGTTACACCGGGGCCTCTGTCAGTGACTTCAGAGGACTCTGGGCATTTCTGCTAAGAGCCCGTTTTCAAGGACACAAAACCTCCAAGTTTAATTGAATTCAACAGGGGAGGTCATTTCTGACTGGAATCAATGGGAAACCCCTTAATAAAAAAAAGGGGGGGGGGAGAAAGTGTACTTGAATTCTGTTGAAATCATTTTGATTTACTCATTAATAGGCATATCTGGGGCAGCAGCCAAAAACAAAGTAGCATTTTGATTTGGCAGGCCGCAGGGCAAATTTTTCAAGTTTATAAAACTACGGAGAATAGAAGAACGTTCTTGCCAAAACTTTAAAAAACACAAATTACGTTCGCCGTCAGAAATTAGCCCAATTCACTTGGGATGCTTAGCCTTAGCCATTGTTTTGAACCCACATAATCAGAGCTCCCTGGACCTTACGGCAGCATTACACTCTTCTCATTTCAGATGCTCAATCTTCTATTCAATTAAATAGAACAAAACCACAGGAGATAATGCAGAGTGGAACACTCCTAAATGCCTTGATTTAAGGAAGAGGAGGACAAACACTCACTTCTCCTCCCTCCATGCCTGCTCAAATACTGATTTGGGGCCTCGTCATGCCATTATCATATCACATGTCATTCTAGTTCCATGCAGCCTGGATGTTTTCCCAATCCCCCAAATTTCCCAGTTCACCATTACAGAGGGGGAGAGTGCAGACGTCAATACAGGGATCCTTGTTCATTCTCAGAAGCATATCAGGAAGCCCACATAGTTAGGAGCTCCACATGCATATCTGCAAGGCTATGAAGTTCTGGACCGGAAGCCATGATTTCGTGTACAGTTAGGGACTGTCTCTCCCAATATGTTCCCCAGATAGCATTGTGCTCTGCAAATACCAACTTGCTGGTGATCCCTGGCCCCAAAGATGTCTGCTTGGCCTTTTCGGCCCTGGCTTAAACCTGGTGGAAGGAGGTACCGGTTGAAATCCAGGCCCTGATGGAGAAGTCAAAGACAACACACTTCCACCAGCCTGTGCTTGAGGCCAAGCAGAATCTTTCAGCTTTCCACGGGGCCTGTAAAACAGAGCTCTTCCACCAGGTCTATGGTTGAGGCAGGGTTAGTGAAGGAAGATCAATTGGGGTCCCCCTTGATGATCAACGACAAATGCCATCTAGGATTCTGTCTCTCTTCTCTCCACCCACTAGTAGTCGGGTGGAAGAAGGGGTAGAGGGATCCGCCATTTGTTGGCCGCCATTGTTATTGTGTTGTGTTTGTCCATTTTAATGGGGTTTTAATGGGTTTTAGTTGGATTTTTGTGAACCGCCACGAGCCTCGTGGGAGTGGCAGTTAATAATAATAATAATAATAATAATAATAATAATAATAATAATAATAATAATAATAATAGCTTTCCACCTCTCCTTAGCTTCCCATCCCCTATCCCCCAGGATCAGTCTGGCATGAGACTGAAGGTCGGAGGAGGGAATGGATTTGTTAGACTGCATTTCAAACTGTTTTCACAATATCTTTATTTGTTATTATTGTAAACCGTCCCAAGCCTGCTTGGGGAGAGGGGAGGCATAAAAATCAAATGACAAATCGAATAAATGAAAAGAATGTGCCACTCTGGGTAGAACGGCTATGCCCACTTACCATTCTGACAGGCTGGCCCTTGCCAGTGGTGGGTGCGAGGTCCGAAAGAAGCACTTGTACACTGGTAGGAAATCTCCGGGTGGGATGGATCAGGGACATACTCCCTCCAGTTAAGGTCAGGGGGTACTCTGTAGCTCGGCACCTGCATATTTTATTACAACGTTATTGATTTTATTTAAATTGTTATTTATTTTTCATAAATCACATTCTGTTTTAGCCGGAGACAACTGCACATAGAAGCAGTGCCAACTTGGGGTCATCTTCTTCAGCTTACTTTGATTCCCCCTCCCCCACCGACAAAGAGAGTTTCCAGGGGAGTATTCCTAAAAATTCCCCAGCTGCAAAAGATTTTGCCACAGCGGCACTTCCATTCTACTGTGATGAATCCTTTGCCTTCTTAATCTGATAAAGACTCTGAAACCAAGTGTTCAAATTCTCTTATGAGATACCTTCGTTATCTAAAGCAGGGGTAGTCAACCTGTGGTCCTCCAGATGTCCATGGACTACAATTCCCATGAGCCCCTGCCAGCAAATGCCCCTGCCAGCAAAGTCCATGGACATCTGGAGGACCACAGGTTGACTACCCCTGATCTAAAGTACAGATCACTTTGTGGAGAGCTTGTGTTGAATTTAGAGTACTTGCTTTCCTTTGAGGTGCTTTGTTTCTTTAAAAGCTCATACTTGGATCCCTCTACAGATGGTTGAGGGGTGGGTATGGGGGGGGAGTGCCACCCAGTCCTGCTCTGGGACAGGAAGAGACCACAAGGAAATTGGTCTGAGTTCTAGCTGGAATAGCAACAGCTTGTCTGCTGATGGATGGATGTTGAGCTTGAGTATACAGGGGAAGCGGGTGTCTTTCTAAAATTTTAATCCATGCTATAAAATCTAGCAAACTGTTGGGATTGCCAGTCTCCAGGGTGAGGTCTGCAGGTCTCCTGGTCTTATGACTGACCTCCAGGCAATTCGTTCTCCTGAAAAAAATAATTGCTTTCCCAATTCAAAGTTGGCAACCCAGTATACTGTGTAGCTGCTTGGAGTTTCCTTTAGACTGGTGGCAACTCTTCAGTCTTGTGGAAAGCCATGCTAGAAGGGTTCCTTTCACTACAAATGCCAGGGATTGAACTGGGGACCTGTAATGCAAAGTATGTGCCTTAACCCGGTACTATAGCACTTTGTGTTGCGCCTTATAACATTTTACTACTTCCCTAAAAATGCCAGAAGCACAGAGCCAAAGTCCCGCTCAGCAGATGGCGAGCATATGCAACGGGTTCACACTTGTATACATCATTGTTATGTAAAACCAACACACCCTGCAATTTCAATTGGAAAATTAGGTAAACACAGTGGGCAAAAGATTACCACTGTGACAGCAGGAGATAAAGCTGAAATGGAACTGAATGTAGTAGTAGTAGTAGTAGTGGTAGTGGTAGTGGTAGTGGTAGTGGTAGTGGTAGTGGTAGTGGTAGTAGAAGAAGAAGAAGAAGAAGAGCTGGTTCTTATATGCCACTTTTCTCTCCCCGAAGGAGGCTCAAAGCGACTTACAGTCGCCTTCCCTTTCCTCTCCCCACAACAGACACCCTGTGAGGTGGGTGAGGCTGAGAGAGCCCTGATATCACTGTTCAGTCAGAACAGCTTTATCAGTGCCGTGGCAAGCCCAAGGTCACCAAACTACACCAAACTGGCTCTCTTAAAGGCACCTTTAACAAGCTTCTGGCCCCAGAAACACCCATGTGTTTCTTTCTGACATTCTTTATTATTTCCTTTTCAGCGTCGTGCAGGTCAAGACACAACACAAGCACAGCATCCGATCATGCACCACATTAGGAGGTTTGATGAATGTAGGACTTTATTTCTAAGTAGGTCTTCTTAGAAGTAAGCCCAATATTTTTTCAATGGAGCTTATTCCCAGTTAAGAATTCATCAGATGCTGCCTAGGTCTAGGTAAGGTAATGCTGGGTATCTCTCTCTCTCTCTCTCTCTAAAGAAAAGAAAAGAGAGAAGTAGGGGTTTTGTTTTCTTTTTTTTCCCCTCCTAGTGCCTCAAAGTGTGGCTGAAAGAGAAAGGTCTTTCAAGGGTTAGTTTCACCACCATTTTATGACCGGAAAAGACTGCTACAATGATGATCAGTACCGGAGACTGTAGTGCGGGGTAGGAGGTTGAATTCACGGGGTAGGGATTAGACAGAATCATCTGGGGATCCTCCAAACTCTGCTTGTTCACTCCTGTGTACACGAGGATGGAAAAAAGAGCAATTTGTGTATTATCTTAAGGACTCTTGGGGAGAAATGACGTCTTCTTAACCGTTTAACTTCCTGTTCTAATATGCTCTCGGCTACTTCACAGCACATGTCTTAGCAAAGGGGTGAGATTCTAGAATTCCGCTGCTTGAAAAGCATCTGCGGCCAGATAAATGTACAAAATACAAGTGGCTGGATAAATAGACAGCAAACAGGCAAATGTGATGTTAAATTGTGCAAATCTAACCATAACATTTTGGACTTTGCCATTACATACAAACAGAGAATAATCATAGAATAACAGAGTGGGAAGGGACCTCATGGGTCATCTAGTCCAACCCCCTGCACTGTGCAGGACATTGAGAGATGACATTTCTCAATGTCCTGCATAGTGCAGGGAGTTGGACTAGATGACCCATGAGGTCCCTTCCCCCGTAGTGCAGGGGGTTGGACTAGATGACCCACATGAGGTCCCTTTCTCAAATGTCATTTTTTCTGTACCATAAAGTTTGCAGCCTGAAACAATACTAGAGCAGTTTTCCCCATTTGCCTTCAACCCCAAGACTATCCCGATGAATAACACAAGCTGCCTCACCTTTTTTTGCCCCTTCCGGGACTATCCTGTACACCTTATATGGGTCGGAGATATCCAGCTGGCTTCTTTCCACCAGCTCTTCGAAGTCATTGCTCTTGTTCAAAGCACAGCGCAGCCTTGTTTTCCAGGTGGGAGGATCCGGCTTATCGATGCCCTCTCTGAACTTCCCTTTAAACAGAGCCCAGGCCTGAAATTATTGCCAACAATTAGCATACAGCAACAAACTTTGGTGCATATTTTCAAGCACCAACACAGATTTCACCATTAAGATTCTATTCTTACTACAAAACTCATTCTTGCTGCGATAAGCAACAGGGAGATCTTCCTGCCACTGTAGAACGCAGCCGGGCAGCCGTTCGTCTGTAAATCTGCTGAATTACCAGCAGAGGAAGATCCTGTATTGGTGATTTGGAATTGAAATACTTCTAAAAGGCCTAGATACAGTTCAAAAGCCACCTTAGATACTTCAGTTCCATGCAAAATATGTCCTTGGTGAGCACATTGCCTGCTGCTCTTAGCTGCAAAGCAATACTGGAGCAAGATTTCCATGTAATAATCCACAGAAACCTCCTGTTCCAGCATCACTAATGTAGGGGGGAATTGTTTTAGTCCAATGGGACCTGTAAGACCAACAAAGATTGATTCAAGGTTTGAGGTTCCGTGTGCATGCGCACTTCCTCAGACAGTGGCACATGCTTCTTTGGACTGCTGCGGGACTCAGTGAGAGCTCTGATTGACACGGCAGACAGAAAGTGGCAGAGAGGGCGGGAAAAGCCGCCATATCTTCTGCATTGCCTATTGCACTGTGCACAGTGAGTTGATGGCAATAACAACTAAGCTTTCCGGGAGTTCAGTCTTGTCCGTGGAATTGCCAGGTCCTATGCCAGGCCACAACCATTTGCAAGTAGAGAGAGAGCTTTCAAGAAATGGGGAGAGGGAGAGACAGAGAGGTAACCATAGAATCATAGAATCATAGAGTTGGAAGGGGCCATACAGGCCATCTAGTCCAACCCCCTGCTCAATGCAGGATCAGCCCTAAACATCCTAAAGCATCCAAGAAAAGTGTGTATCCAACCTTTGCTTGAAGACTGCCAGTGAGGGGGAGCTCACCACCTCCTTAGGCAGCCTATTCCACTGCTGAACTACTCTGACTGTGAAAATGTTTTTCCTGATATCTAGCCTATATCGTTGTACTTGAAGTTTAAACCCATTACTGCGTGTCCTCTCCTCTGCAGCCAACGGAAACAGCATGCTGCCCTCCTCCAAGTGACAACCTTTCAAATACTTAAAGAGGGCTGTCATGTCCCCTCTCAACCTCCTTTTCTCCAGGCTGAACATTCCCAAGTCCCTCAACCTATCTTCATAGGGCTTGGTCCCTTGGCCCCAGATCATCCTCGTCGCTCTCCTCTGTACTCTTTCAATTTTATCGACGTCCTTCTTGAAGTGAGGCCTCCAGAACTGCACACAGTACTCCAGGTGTGGTCTGACCAGTGCCGTATACAATGGGACTATGACATTTACTTCAGACCATGTTGGTCTGAAGTAGCAGAATAAATCAGAGTCCAGTAGCACCTTTAAGACCAACAGAGAGCCACGGGCTCCCTCCGGAGAGAGCAGAGAGATGCTGGAGAGGAGCCCTGCTGCCAAGGACAATGGAGAAGCACGCAGGCTGGCCACAGAAGTTCTTGGTCTGACGAAGAGTGCTTGCCCTCGAAAGCTCATGCCTTGAATGAACCTTTGTTGGTCTTAAACGTGCTACTGGACTCTGATTTCAGAGAGAGAGACAGATGCTGCAATGAGAGATCATGGCACAAGAGTTCGGAAAACCAACCCTAACAGTTCAGCATTAGTGTGAACAATGAAGGAAGGAGAACCAAGGCATGGAATTCGGCAGCAGTGTGAACGGTTGTTTATTGTAAATTACGTACCATTCAAAGTAATTAGATACATTCATTCTAGTATAAATGGAGTAACTTTGCTCCAGGTAACAGCACTCAATAACCATCAACAGAAAGACTAGGCTTAGAAATAAAGTTTTACTAAACAGTTACACAACGCCTGCCGCAGCTAATGACAAAAGCTGCAATCCTGGTCGACGGTTATGTACTCTCCGAGTCCCAGCGATGGCTCTAGGACTTGAGCGTATGCTACTGTGAGCAACCAAGATTGCAGCCCTAATGAATCAGGCCTTAGGGCAGTTAATCAAAGGAAGAAAAGGAAATTATACGAGGACGGGAAAGAAACCCTTTGGAGTGTGACAAGCAAGCAGCTTGGTTGGAATTTTAATTCAGGAACCTCAAGGATGCCAGTAGGATGCAAAAGATAGAGTAGACCCCTTTGCTTTATTTTCCTTTCCTATACAATGCACAGAACGGACTGTTAGACCTTCTCAATCCTTCTCCAGCAGTTCAAGTGCGGGATAAATTTGTAGGTGAGAAAGTTCTATGTGGCTCAAAATATGGCTTCTAATCCTTTTGATTTGTTATGGAAGGATTGTTTAGTCCAGGGGTAGTCAAACTGCGGCCCTCCAGATGTCCATGGACTACAATTCCCAAGAGCCCCCTGCCAGCATTTGCTGGCAGGGGGCTCTTGGGAATTGTAATCCATGGACATCTGAAGGGCTGCAGTTTGACTACCCCTGGCTAGTCAATATTGCAAAGTGTTCAAAAACAATCAGCCCCACTAGAAAGAAGCATAAACTTCTGGTTGGGAGGGGGTAGGCTCTGCTCTCCTGTGAAATTTGACAGCCAGAGTGGTGTACTGAACATAGGGCTAGGTTCAATTCAAGACAATCTGGCTTAAAAATTCCAGGTAGCCGGGAGGCTGGCAAAGTGGCCTCAATGTCTTTTGGCCCAGCCTCTCTCTCAGGGCATTGTGAAGTTTGGTACATGGAACAAGGGACATCCGTGCCTAAGGAAATCAAAACTAACTTTCCATTTGGGCCCTAATCAGAGTAACCCCCAGCAGCAGAAGACATCTTCCCTCTTCCCACCAAAAAAGAAGAGCCAGCTTTTACCACCCTGTTTTTTACTACCTGAAAAAGTAGTAAGTCTCTAAGTGGCTTGCTTCCTCTCCCTACAAAAGACACCCTGAGAGGTAGGTGGGGCTGAGATAGCTCTGAGAGAACTGTGACTTGCCCAAGGTCACCCAGCAGGCCTCCGGGGTCTCAAAGTGGCTTCAATCGCCTTCCCTTCCTCTCTTCACAACGGACAGCCTGAGAGCTGGGAGAGCTCTGAGACTGTCCCAAGGTCACCAGCAGACCTCCTGTGCCTCAAAGTGGCTGCAATCCCCTTCCCTTCCTCTCCCCACAACAGGCACCTTGAGATGTAAGATGGGGCTGAGAGAGCTCTGAGACTGTCCCAAGGTCACCAGCAGACCTCCTGTGCCTCAAAGTGGCTGCAATCCCCTTCCCTTCCTCTCCCCACAACAGGCACCTTGAGATGTAAGATGGGGCTGAGAGAGCTCTGAGAGAACTGAGCCTGGCCCCAGGCCACCCAGCTGGCTGCCTGTGGAGAAGGAGTGGGGATTCAGTCCCGGTTCTCCAGATTACAGCCCATCGCTCCTACCCACCGATCAGTCACTTCCAATGTGCTTGAGCAATTCTTTGCCGCTGGATTCGCTCCTTGAAAGCGCATTGGGGGCGCCTGGGCCAACCTGCCCGAGATGGAGACGGCTGTCTTAGGGGGCCACCAAGACCCAACCTGCGGGAGCCAGAAGAGCTGAGACCCCCACCCCACCCCACCCCACCTCCGGGTGGGCGCGCCGGGCGGTACCTTGAAGAGCGCGGCGTCCTCCTCGCGGTTGTAGTCCTGCTTGCCGGCGTGCTTCCAGGGGATACGGAAGACGCTCTTCTCCTCGTTCTCCCACACGAGGCCCGGGTACTTGTTGCTGTCGATCTGCTCGATCAGCCACTGCCGGAGTTTCCCGTTGCCGCAGCTCATCGAGTTCATCCCGCCGCCGTCGCCGCCCGCCAGGCTCATGCCCCGCGCCCTGCCGGAGGGGGAGGTGGAGAGGAGTCACCGGACGGACGGCCGCCTGCCTGCCTCTCTGCCCGCCTCGACACCCTCCTTCCCGCCCACCCGCCGCCAACGCGCCGCCCGGGCTGGCAGACCAGAGGCGGAGCCTGCGCCCTGGCCGCACCCAGACGCCCGAAAGCGCGCACGGCACGGCCGCTCCCCCGACGGCTCCCGGCTCCGCAGCGATGCCAGCCTCCAGGTGCGGCCTGGAATTACAGCTCCTCTCCACACTCCAGGGACCAGCTCCCCGGGAGAAAACGGGGTCGCTACGGCACTGGGGGATGGTCGCTACGGCACTGGGGACCCCGCCCTCCACAGGCTCCGTCCCTAAAAGTCCCCATCTGGAATTTGCAGCGCTCAGCCCCGTCCCCGTCCAGTCCGCATCAAGGGCCAGCAGGAAACTGGCAACCTGCGCCTCTTGGTTACAGCAGCCCTTTTAATCAGGTCTACCCCTAAATGAGGAACTAAAGAGCCTGTTGATGCGGGTGAAGGAGGAGAGTGCAAAAGTTGGCTTGAAACTCAACATCAAGAAAACAAAGATCATGGCATCCGGCCCTCTCAATTCCTGGCATATAGATGGGGAAGAAATGGAGGTAGTGAGAAATTTTATTTTCCTGGGCTCCAAGATCACTGCAGATGGGGACTGCAGCAAAGAAATTAAAAGATGCTTGCTCCTGGGGAGGAAAGCTATGGCAAATCTAGACGGCATCCTAAAAAGCAGAGGCATCACCCTGCCAACAAAAGTGCGTTTAGTCAAGGCTATGGTCTTCCCAGTTGCAATGTATGGCTGCGAAAGTTGGACCATAAGGAAGGCTGAGCGTCAAAGACTTGAGGCTTTTGAACTCTGGTGCTGGAGAAGACTCTTGCGAGTCCCTTGGACTGCAAGGCGAACAAACCGGTCAGTCCTAGAGGAGATCAGCCCTGACTGCTCCTTAGAAGGCCAGATCCTGAAGATGAAACTCAAATACTTTGGCCACCTCATGAGAAGGAAGGACTCCCTGGAGAAGAGCCTAATGCTGGGAGCAATCGAGGGCAAAAGAAGAAGGGGACGACAGAGAATGAGGTGGCTGGATGGAGTCACTGAAGCAGTAGGAACAAACTTAAATGGACTCCGGGGAATGGTAGAGGACAGGAAGGCCTGGAGAATCATTGTCCATGAGGTCGCGATGGGTCGGACACGACTTCGCACCTAACAACAACAACCCCTAAATGAGTGCCATGGTATTGGGGGGGGGGGGTGCTCCCAGGAAAGCTTCCTTAGGATTGCAGCCATCGCCTGTCTAAAATGACCCGCTGCTGGTTCTTCTCCCAATGTCCTATCTGTGGCGTGGGCCAATCGGGTCTCCTTTAGACCCAAGCAAACGTTCAAGGACTGTAAAATCAGAGTCCAGTAGCACCTTTAAGACCCACAAAGATTTATTCAAGGTGTGAGCTTTCGAGTGCTTGCACTCGAAAGCTCACGCCTTGAATAAATCTTTGTGGGTCTTAAAGCTGCCACTGGACTCTGATTTTATGGTGCTACTTCAGACCAGCACGCCTACCCATTTGAACTGGTCAAGGATTGGTGACCCCTTCCAGCCCCGGTCCACGCCCTCCCTTCCTGCTTCCTCTCACAAAGGCCATGTGTGACCATCCTTCAGAGCTTTTAAGACCAACTAAGTTTTAATTCTGGGCATAAGCTTTAGTGTGCATGCGAGTATCTGAGGAACAGTTCGTGCACACCAAAATCTTCACCCAGAAGTTGACTTTTCAAGTTAGGTAGCACCATTTCCAACTTCCAAAACCCTTGAAGGTCGGTCTGTGTTGTAAGAACAGGATGCCGCGCCTTAAATCCAATGGATTGTGAGGGGAGTTCTACTTCTGAGGAAGCATTCTCTACCCCAGCCTTGAAGGAACCCAATGGAGCTGGTATCTCAGAGCAGAGCAAGGCAGATCTTTCACTGCGAGGAAGCAGCGTTCAAACACATTCGCCTTACCTGTCTTGAAAGTGGACTGGTAGATTCAGGTGGGCAGCCAGGTTGGTCTGGAGCCCCAGGACCCAGTTTGAGTCCGTAGAGACCAACCAAGTTTCCTTCTGGGAATACGCTGCCCTACGCATGCACCCAAAAGCCAGGACCCAGAATTCAACTTGCCCCTGGACTCAACCTTTGTTCATTTGCTTCAGACCAGACCTGTGACTCACCTGCATCTCTGTTGGTCTGGAGCAGCTGAACAAAGTTCAAGTTCAGTTGGCACCTTGAAAGGCAACAAAGTTGAATTCTGGGTATAGCCTATGTATCTGATGCTGTTCACCTGCCCATGAACGTTTAGACCCAGAATTAAACTTTGGTGCTTCCCAAGGTGTCCCCAAACTTACACTTTGTTCTGGAGCAGGAGAAAAGAGCAAGAGTAACAACGATTTGTGGCAAGGAAGGTGCTTTCCTGGGTCCCTGCTCTCTTCTGCAGAATTGGGGAGGGCTGACGTTTCCCCAGAATACCCTGCCAGCTTGCAGAAAGCCAGGCTTGGGTACAGAAAAGCTCATACCTTGAATAAAACTTCGTTGGTCTTAAAGGTAGCCCTGGACTCAAAACCTGTTCAATGCCCTAAGCAACATGCTTTCAATTCAGGTCAGTGTGCTTTGCAACTGGCTTTTACTTCCAGAAGACCCCCAACCTCCCAATGTTTAATTCTGGGTATAAGCTTCAGTGTGCATGCACAGGGATGCTTCTAGCCAGAATTAAACTGAGTTGATCTTAAAGGTGCCCCTGTCCGGACCTTCAGAACTCCCACAGGCCCACTTCCCTCACAGGGTGCCTGTTGTGGGGAGAGGAAAGGGAAGGTGACTGTAAGCCGCTTTGAGACTCCCTCTGGTAGAGAAAAGTGGCATATAAGAACCAACTCTTCTTCTTCTGTAATATCAGGGCTCTCTCAGCCTCACCCACCTCACAGGGTGCCTGTTGTGGGGAGAGGAAAGGGAAGACCATTGTAGGACACATTGAGTCGCCTTGCGGTACTGAAAAGCGGGGTGCCACAGACCTGCGTGAAATGGCCAACTCTACGGGTCACTACGGGCAAAGGGCCAACTCTACGGGCAAAGGGACCAGAGCTGCATAATTCAGCACGTGTGAAAGGGACCAAAGCCCCCTTGGGCGCCCTTGGAAGAGCCCCGAGCTGAGCTACACGAATCCCGCGCCTCTCAGCGGCAGGCCAGCTCCCCTCCTCCGGGGAACTCCACGGGGCGCGCAGGCCCAGAGCTCCCCCCCCCTCCGCTGCCTTCAGGCGTGCACGGAAAGGCCCGGCGCCCCTCTTTCTGCCGCCCGCCCACGACAGCTTCGCCGGAAAGTCCCCTGCGGGCCCGCCGACGCTGCTCGGAGACTCCAGCCGCCCTGCGGCACAGGTGGGACCGGCTGGGAAGGAGGCGGAGAGCCCCTCCTCGGCTGCAGGCTGGGAGAGATGTGGGGAGTTGGGGCTGAAGCCTGGGGGGGGGGCCCGGGGGGCCCAGGGACTCGTCAACACTAAACAGCGCGCGGCTTCGGTCCACTGCTTGCGACCCTTTGCCAGTGGGTTTGGCAATTCACACGTTAAAAAAAACAACAACGGCAAAGTGCCTTGAAAACGTGGTGTTTAGTACGCGTGGAAGTCCACTCTCCAAAGCTTCCATTCTCCCCCCACCAAGGAACTGATCTACGTGGTCTGGAGATAAGCTGGGGTTCCGGGGGATCCCCCCCTGGAGGTTGGCAAGCCTCCACCCGCTTAAATTAAAGACCGAGTCACATGCAAAGTTTTCTTTCCCCCTGACCAAGTTCTGTTCACTTGTTCCGGGGAACATCTACATCAGGCATGCATCTGAGTCCAGTGGCACCGTTAAGCCAAGTATTATTCAAGGGACACGCTTTTGGGTGCACACACACGTCCTCAGATACAGCACCAAGAGGTTTCTGGAGAAGTTGGCAAGAACCCGAAAGCTCCTTGATTAAAACTCGGTTGGTCTTAAGAGCAACATGGCGACCCACCAGGATCTGTGTGCATCCATCTGTAAGAAAGATCCAACAAGCCCCCGCCCGGACTACCAGCTCGGGAGAGTGGGGAAAGCTTGCCAGATCCAGGTCGGGAAACTCCTGGAGATTTGGAGGTGGAACGTGGGAAGGACAGAGACCTCAGTGGGGGACAATGTCTAAGAACCCACCCTCCATTTTCTCCAGGGGACAATCTCTGTAGTCTGGAATTCCAGGGGATCCCCAGGTCCCACCCGGAGGCTGGTATTCTAGGGTCCTTAAGCGCCCTATAGGATCAAAAAGGTTGTGAATCCTTTCACGAGCACTGATTCAATTGCACTGACCCCCCCTCCCCTCCAATGCAGATAGATTAGTGTGGGGCGTCGTGTGGGTCTGAAGCAACAAACCACTGGCACCTTGACGCCCAGCAAGGTTTTATTCAGCTTTGGGAGTGTGAAGGCACAGGAAAGCTGGTGCCCAGAATTAAACTGTGTTAATCTTAAAGGTGCCCCTGGACTGTTTTTAACCCTGGGCTGAAGCTTTTGTGTGCATACCCACTTCTTCAGGCGCATGCGTCTGTAGACATGGCCATACCTGCATCTGAAGACATGTGCCTGCAGGCTTTGAAAGCTTGGACCCAGAATAAAACTTGGTTTAACCCAAAGTCTAGTATCCCCTTGAAGACGAACCAAATTTTATTCTGGGTTATAAGCTTTCGACGTGCATCCACGGACCCATGTCCACACATGTCTGCAGACGCATGCACCTGAAGGCGTGTGCATGCGCAGGGAAGCTTCCTGCCCAGAATTAAACTTCTCTGGTCTCCAAGGTGCCTCTGGATTGGAACTTTGCAGGGTGACTCCGGTCTAAACCCGGAGTGGGGTTCATTGGAAGTCTCCGACAAGCCAGCCGTCCTGCCCTCTCGCCGGCAGAGCCGCTCCAGCCAGGACCGTCGGGGCCACCCCGCCTGGGGCCACGCCGCTGCGGGAAGGCAGTCGTGTGACAGCAAAAACGACTCGAGGATCGCGACGCCGCCAGCAATGGGCCCGGAGACCGGAGTGGCTCCACAGGGAAGGGACCGCAGGGCAGCAGGGGTCCCGTCTGGGGCAGCCCAGCTGGGTGGGGGTCGGTATTCCCGGGAAGGCTCCCCGCCTGCCGCAGCGTCCTTCCTGCTTCTAGTGGCAGCTCATGGGCGAGACTGGCTTCGGCTCAACTGCCTGAGTGACGGCCAGGGCACGCAGGAGAGGGAGTTTGGCGGCTTTTGCCAAGGAGAACCATCATTCTCAACATCAACCCCCCCCCCCATCTCCTCTAGAACCATCTGGGGGCGCTCGACGGTCGGGGAGTCCCCACGGGCGGCCTGGACATTATTTGGGACGCCTAAGTCAGCGCTGCGCCCGTGCGCCCAGGGAAGACGCGGGGAAAGAGGCGCGTGGATCATCCAGGCGCAGAGACCCCCATGTTTGCCCGCAGGCCGATGTCACGTCGGGGGGAACGTCTAACGCGCTTCAGGGAAGCGCCCCTGGTCCGGGTTTTCAAAGGCCCAAAGCCCGTGCCTGACCCCACACACACACACACACACACACACACACGCAGTGGTTGGGAATAAAAGGGCGATGTCTTCATTCTCTCCCACCCAGCCACCCACCCCCATTGGCTGCCTCCCCGCGGTCTCGAAACTTCTTCCGTTCACTTCTTTCCTAACTCGCCTTCCTCCCCAAAGAGATTCCCCTCCTTCTCCCCTTTCTCGCCTCCTCGGTTAGGTGAGGTGGGAGAATGTCTGCTTGGCTCAAAGTCACCCGGCAAGCTAGAGCAGGGATAGTCAAACTGCGGCCCTCCAGATGTCCATGGACGATAATTCCCATGAGCCCCTGCCAGCATCTGCTGGCAGGGGCTCATGGGAATTGTCGTCCATGGACATCTGGAGGGCCACAGTTTGACTACTCCTGCTCTAGAGAGGGGAGGGAGAGGGGGAGAGGGTTGCAGCCGACCGGGGTCCAAGTGCCCGGCGTAGGACCCTCTTCCCCCCACCCCAAACTCCAAGGAGGGCACGTGGCTGTGAATTCGTTCTCCCGGCAGGAGGCATCTTACGGAGGGCCACGGAGTTGGGAGTGGCGGGAGTGTTGTAAATGCTTTTCTCTTGGCCAGACAGCGGGTGCAAACGGGCCCGATCAAGGGCAAGACTCGAAGCACAGCAAGTGAGCAAGTGGGTTAGTTCACGTGGTTCGAGTCCAGGGTTCGAATCCAGGGTCTCCCTGAAGGCCAACCACGTTTTATTTTGGAGATCAGCGTCCCTGTGCATGGACGCTTCTTCCGATAGATGCGTGCACGCGGGAGCTTCCCCCCAGAATGACACCTTGTCGGTTCTCAAGGTGCCCCCGGACCCAAACTTGGTTCTTTCGCGGATAGGGTTGAAGAACCACCCCCAGCCCCGGGATTCTTTTCGCACGCTTCAGACAGACAGCCCTACAATCCATGCTGCTTCAGGTCGCTTGCAGGGCTGGGGCAATTCCCCCGCAGCCGACCTGAATTTGCATTTCCCTCCAGCCACCCCCCTTTTACATGTCAGAGTGTAATGCAACTCAGGCTGTGCCGAGCGCCAACGACTCTCCGCTTCCTTAACAAAATAGCATTTCAAAACCTCCCCATTTTTTTCGTCTTTTCAAACCCCCTCAGTTTAACTCCGTCCTTTTCCACCGGACAAAAACTCCTGGGAGTCGACGGTGGGTCTGCTGCCTCCTGCACTTTTCAGTATATGACCTAAGAAGAGGGACACCTGCGCTCTGCAGAGGTCTCCTTCAGTTCCTGCCTCTGTCCTGGGACTTGGGGGCGGGGGGGGGGGCAGGCGGCTGCTTCTCTGCCTGGGTGAAAAGATCTCAGAGGAAAAAGATTCGGCATCCCGCAGGGCGTGGCGGCAGCCGCTTCCTAATGCTCTCTGCCCCGGGGAGACTACTTTGCAGAGCACCGGGGAGACTACTGGCGGAGAGAGGGCTCCCTGTGGCCACCTGTCAAAAGTCCTCCGTCTCAGCCGCCAGCCGCTTGGAAAGCATTTCGCACACCGTGGATAATGCGCTTGGTTACATGCCCTTTCGAAGCAGATTTTTCAGCTGCAAAAGCATCCTCAAAGCGCGTTAGCCAGCGTGTGCGGAACTAACATCCGCGGCCAGACAGCGCTTCCCTCGGCGCTCCTTCCCGTCCGCGAGGTGGGACTTCTATCGTGCCCCCCGACCCCGTGGATTTGCCCTCTGAAAGATCCGGTTTGAGTCCAGGATCCCTAAGCGCAACCAGGACTTCAGTGCGCAAGCTTTGGGGAACCCACGCTCCCTTCCCCGGACAGCCAGTCTGGCAAGAGCTATTTGGGTCTCGAAAGCCGGCGCAGCCTGAAACACCTGAGCCCTTCTCCTGCAGGCCGACCTCTGAAACGAACTGAAACCAAAGACCTCGACGGCTTCCTCCCACCCCGCTGGGTCTTACTGGAAGGGTGGTCGGACTACTGGGGCCCGTCCAACGCCAGCCTCCCTACCTCAAGAGCAGAACGCTTCCCAGCGAGCTCAGATGCGCACGTCTCCCTCCGGAGCCACCCCGTTTCATTCCCGGGGCGCCCCTAGGAAGGGAGGAAGGGCGCCGAAGACAGACGCCCCGTCGATGCTGGATCTGCTTAGGTAGTCTGCTGGGGGGCGATTCTTCTGTCCCGGCTTAACTAAGGACGGCTGCCTCTCCTTGCGCTCCTACAACCGGATGAAGCCTTAAGGGCGACCACGGGCTTTGGAGCCCCGAGGGAGGTCACTTCTGGGAGCCCCCCCTCCATAGAGCCCCCTAAAAGCAACCCCCCCCACGACAAATTCTACGGGCCCGTGGCAGGACAATCCCCAAGAGCCGCGCGCTCTCGCAGCTACAGGTGCGGCCGCCTGACCAGTCCCTTCGGCTCAAGCCTCGCGTCACTGGCTGGCAAGCTGTGCTTTGCGCCCCACCGGTGGACCCAGCAGCAACGCAACCGAGGGAAAGGCGCCCTTTCCGCCGTGCCCGGGTCTGGGGCCCGGCGCAGCGGTTTCCACCCAGGACTGCCAGCCGCCTGACGCAAGCGCCGCTCTCCGCGGCGAGCGCGCTTCATTCCGCAAACGCCGACGGCTGCGGAGGCGGCTCGAGGGACTTGTCCTGCGCCCTTGCGCGGCATGCAGAAGGCGGCTAAGCCGGGGCGGGCGCCGCGTGTTCTTGGCCCCGCTGCAAGCAGGTGGGCCGACTTATGGGGCTCGAGGAAGGACGGGGCCAGCAGGGCGATGACCAGGTAGACTCAGGTAGACTCAGCCCGGTCGCGGTTGCTTCTAAGGGCCCGGGAAGTCCCCCCTTCCCCCCGGTTTGGCCCTCCCGACGGCTCTGCTGAGAAGATGCCCCCCTTCCCCAGTCTTCCCGGCAATCCGGGCCACCTTCCTGCGCCGGGAACCGGAGGAAGCGCCTCCCACCGTCCGCTCTCCAGAGCACCTCTACGCGCCCGACGGCACCTGCTCCCCACAGGGCTCTGCCGCCTCGCCTGCCCAGCTTGCCCAGCCTGCCCAGCCTCCCCGCCTCCGAGCGGACCCCCCTCCCCCAGCCAAGCCCCCTTCCTTACGAAGCCACTCACTGCGCTCGCTCTCTGCGCTCCAAGCGCCGGTGGGGAGAGGCCGAGAGGGAAGGAGCGGGGCGCTCGCCCGGCAGCAGGCAGGCAGGCGGGCGGGCGGGCCGGCCGGGAGGGGAAACTTTTATGACCCGGGCGGCCCGGGCCCACGGAGGGGCGGTCCTGGGGCGGGGCCGCCGGAGCCTCTTGCTGCTTGGGTGGCCCCGGAGGGAAGGGCGGGGCGGGGCGGGGCGGGGCGGGGCGGGGCGGGACCGCCCGGCCCAACCTCCACCCCCCACCTGCAGGACAGCGAGAGCCGCCAGACAGGGAAAGCCAACCCCCCACCCCTCACCTGGTTGATTCACACGAGCGGGGCACCCAGAGACAAACCCGCGGCTCCCACGCCGGCCTCTGCTCCGCACTCTGGCAGTGGCAGGAGGCGGGCTTCTGGGCTGCCCTCCTCCCCGCCAGACTTTCTCCTGCTCCGGCACAGACTCCATCCCCGCGGCTCGGCGGAGTGCTTCCGAGCCGCAGACTCTCATCCGGCGAGCCGGCTTGGATTCCTCCTCCACCCGCAGCCAGCTGGACCTGGCAGAGCTGTTCTGGCAGAGTAGTCCTGTCAGAGCTCCCTCAGCCCCACCTCCCTCACAGGGGGTCTGTTGCGGGGAGAGCAAGGGGAGGCGATTGTAAACCGCTTGGAGACTCCTTTGGGTAGTGAAAAGCGGGGTATAAAAACAAGTCTTTTCTAAAAACCAAGCACGCATTTTTTTGTAGGGGGGGATTTCTGCAGGGCGGCGTAGGAAGAAGACGGCAGGGACAGTAAGCGGCTCCTTTTCCCCTCCGAGAGGGGCCAGGGCCGGATGCCCCTCTCCCCGGGCCGCCTTAGCCTAAAGCACACCGAGTGACAGCACTTCCAGCCCCCTCGGCCACTGGGCTTGGGCGGTGAGATGGCCACATCCGCTTGCCAAGGGTTGCTGAAGTAGATCGGACCTGCCCGGTTCAGCACGGCGGAAAGTGCTTAAACAGCCCAACCGGCCCCCAAGGCCCTTGGCCACCGGCTTTCGCAGGGTGAGATGGCCAGACCATCCGCTTGCCAAGGGGCGCTGAAGTGGAGGCAAACCACATTTACCATGTGCGAAAGCGACGGTGCTTTCGTGTTGGCTCGGCAGGGAAAGACAAGAAGAGCGCTCTGCCACTGAGCCCCGACACCCAAAGCTGGCATTTCCCGCTCCTGGACATTCGGGGGAGGAGAACCCCCTGTTGAGCCGTAGGCTGCCCAGGGTCACGCTCTATTGCCTGCCACGGCTCCATTAGACGCAATCCTGAGAGAGCAGCAGGTTATGGAGAGGAGACCAGAAAGCCACTGCCCCGTCCCCCCTCGCCTAGACAGGATCCTTCCGGATCATGCCCCACAAATGAACTCCAGCCCACCCAGAAAGACTGAATCCAACACATACCCCCACCCAGCCACCAAAATGCTTCGCAAGCATCTTCGAGCTCAAGGCCCCAAGCTGCGAGGGATCCAGCCGCTCTCCCCTTCATCGCAAGGGTGGCCTTTCTTCAACCGCATCCCCCCAAAACATTTCAGCGGTCTTGTGACGCTGCGTCCCGAGCGGTCACGTTTGAGAAACCCGCGCAGCCCGATCCAACGTTTGGCTCAGGATCAGGCTGCGGGAAGGGCTTGGTTTTGCCTGCATCCAATCGGTCTTTTAAATCAACACCCGCGAACTCGTCTCCCTCCGAGGGTGCCTCGAACCCACGCTACTCTCCGTGTTTCACTGCAACAGAACTAGCCGTTCAGCGTCCCTAGAGCCCCCAAGTTCCGTTTTCTAGAAACTAATTCGTATTCTAACTGAATCCGGGAGCAGCGCCACCCAGTGTTGGGAACGAGTCTTTGCAAGAGTGAGAGGGAATGGACCCACCCGACGGAGGGGAAAACTGATGCAATCTGTACCAAGGCTGCCTGGGAAGACTACATGTTCATCTGCATGTATGTAAAGTTAGAACCAGCGTCTGACTCCTTGGGGCCCAGCCAACTTTCCCCAGGAGGTCCCTTGTGAACCGGGCATTGTCCCATGCAAACTAAGGAGAGGGGACACAAGGTCCACTTGAAAATGGGGACAGCTGAGAAGGCCGTTCTCAGAGTATGCTGCCAAAGCGTAGTCCTAGAAGGCAGTTTGGTGCTGGACCATCTGGACAGATTCAGGTGAGTCACCATGTTGGTCTGGAGCAACAAAACAACGACTTAGTCCAGGGGCACCTTGAAAACCAACACAGTTTAATTCTGGGTGCAAGCTTTTGTGTGCAGGCACACATTATTAGATACCTGTGCATGCACCCAGAATTAAGTTTTGTTGGTCTTCAAGGTGCCACCAGACTCAAACTTCTTCTGTTGTTAGAACAACCATTTCTGGAAAGAAAGTCTCAGGTTGGAAACTCCTCAAAGGCTGGAGGGGGTTCCTCCTTGGGGCCCACCTGGTGCAACCAGTAAACAGAATTCTGAGAGCAAATTTGGAGGGGGGAGGGTGTCAGGGCTACTTTCACCTGTTCACTCATGGTCTTCAGCCAATGGACCAACAATCTCAGGTGCGTTGAAGAGCATTACCTGCTGGTTCATCTGTCTGCATGGAGCCACCATTTCCCAGCTGCCCTTGGGAAGGATCTGTAGCTATTTACATGTGCACACAGAGTATGCCATGCCCACCCACCATCTTTGCATGCTCATTGAGAGGAGCACTAGGATGAAATTGTGGCTTTAACTCTCAGACGGTTCCCCTCTATGACTTCTATTTCCTGTTCCATGGTTATGACCTTGACCCCAGTGAGGTCTTCATTATGGCTCCCCCTCTCCCTGTCACATGACTGCAGTCCCAAGACTTCCTACCCCATGCCCAAAGCTTCAGCGGGTGCCATCCTCACTAGGTTCTAGATCTGCAAAGCCTGAAGGCCCCTGGAGAGGCTGTGGCTGAGTCCTGGCTGGGAAAGTGGTTATTTGCAGGATCGAGGTCCACTTCGAGGATGTGGCAATAAAAGAACAACAAGGTTCTGCAGTGTGTAGCCAGGAGTGCCACCCACATGTCTGAGGGCAGCAGAAAAAGGGCAAGCCTCCAGAAGCACCTTAAAGACTAACAACACTCATGATGGGGGAGGAGCTTTCGTGAGTCACTGCTCATTTCTTAAAAAGCAAGAGGTTAAAGACTAACCAAAGTTGAGACAGGGGAAGAGGTCCATGAGTGGTTCCTAGGCACTAGATCAGGGGTAGTCAACCTGTGGTCCTCCAGATGTTCATGAACTACAATTGTAGTCCATGAACATCTGTAGGACCATAGGTTGTCTACCCCTGGTCAAGATGCAACCCTCTGTCTGGGGCTGTGATGCTGTCTTCTTGGTGCGTGGGGGGCAAAAGTGCGAGGACTTCTGGAGTTCTGGCACCTGATGGCATCTGGGCTTTGGCCGCTGTGTGACACAGAGTGCTGGACTGGATGGGCCATTGGGCTGATCCAACATGGCTTCTCTTGTGTTCTTATATGGAACAGAAGTCCACGAGTGGTTATTAGCCACAAGGCATAGATGGAACGTTCAGTCTGGGGCAGCGATGCTCTGTCCTCTTGGTGCTTGGGGTGGGTAGCTACGGGGGGGGGGGCTTCTGGAGTTCTGGCCCCTGCTGGTGGATCTCCTAATGGCACCTGGGTTTTGCCATTGGCCTGTTCCAACATGGCTGAAACCCTTTGGCAGCTTTCTTTTGTGCATAATACAGCCTGTTCCAATGCAATGGGGCGGGGGGATATGGTTCTGCCTAACTAGCATGCAATTACCCTGCATAACGCCATGCCTCCCTTTATGGCTCCGACCTTACAAACTGACACAGATGTCTTTTTAGTTAACTAATGCTGAACAGGAGACAGTGGCAGGCATTTATCCCTGTTTCAATTTCCCAAATATTAGAAATATTTAGACAATTGATTTGATCTCCTCCTCCAGGCTCACTTCCCCCATGTGGAGGGGGTTTTATTATAAACAGTAATTTTAAGCACACCATTAGTGGGAAATGGCTTCTGGTTTTTACCTGGGGCAAACAAACCGCCCTGGGGGAGCAGGGCTTATCAAAGTGGCAGGTGCTGAATTACTAAACAGCCTTAATCTTCCTGGCCTTTGAGAAACAGAGGCAAAGATTCTCTTTGGCTTTTGTAGGCGGTTTCTTATGGACAGCCCTGAAGGCAGAAAAGTCCACCTTCACTTTCTGGTCACCCTCTAACCGCTAGCACACTATCTGACATTTCAAAATGTCTCAGATCTTCTCAGGAAGAGGGGTTCTTTCTTCTAAACCCACAGAGGCAAAAGCTGCTAAATGCAAGCCCAGTTCCTGCCTTGGTCTTTGTGCGATCCTTTAACGCTTGCACAGGACTTCAGCTGGTGGAGCTTTATTACTGATGGAGGGGGGGGGGGAGGCAAAAAAGGCAAATAAATAAATAAATAAAATAAGCAAGGGTTCTTTTGTTGCTTTAACCTGAATGTAGTCAAGGTGATAGCTGTACAGTTCTTATGTGACCACACCCAAAATCCGTTATGATTTGCTTTCTTAAGTCTCCTGAGCCCCACATTTTGTAATTGAGGACAGATACAAATTCAGGGAGAGGTACCACCACCCTCCTATAACAGTGGTTCTCAACCTTCCTAATTCTGCGACCCTTTAATACAGTTCCTCCTGTTGTGGTGACCCCCAAGCATAAAATTACGCAAGTGTTCTTTCACAGAAATTAAACCAAAACTGACCAATGGAGTGAAGACCCATTGTTCATGATTGGATATAAATTGTTTTTTTTCCCCCTGTTTTTTTGGCTCAGTTCTGCCTCTTGTCCCACCATGCCGATCTCGCTCTTTTCCGCTGTCACAGACAGACAAACGCTCTGTCTCAATCTACCCTGCAAGGCTGTTGTGTGGATGGCGCTCCCCCCCCCCCCCGACCAAGCTGTTTGCCCTGCCACGACCCCTGTGAAAGGGTTGTTTGACCTCCAAAGGGGTCCTGACCCCCAGGTTGAGAACGACCGCCCTAACGGATATGCATGACAGGGGAAAGCAGGCTGACTAATTACTATAGTCCCATTTCTCATTGGGACTGGGGGTGGAGAGTCTGCCTCCGCCACATGAATGTTGAAAGCCCTGGTTTCTATCCCTGATATTTTGATGGATTCTCAGAAGACCTGAATAGGTGAGCAGTTTGCTCTTAAGAAAAGCCTTCCTGGTTTGAACTGAGCACTGTGTAACAAAATTTGAGTCCGATGGCACCTTTAAGATCAACAATGTTTTATCCAAGGTTAGCTTTGTGTGCATGCACACTTCCTCGGACAATGGAACAGGGATCCTAGGAGTACAGATATAAGGAGAGAGTAAATAAGTAGCTCATTAGTAAATGTTTTTTTTTTTAATGCTGGCTTTTTTTTTTAATGCTGGCTTTCACCAGCCTTTATTAGGTTTTAAGAAAATGATAACAAAGAAAAGAAAAGAGAAAGAGAAAAATTACAAATTTAAAGCATAACAATTACCCTACTATCTTATTAATACAAAAGTAACTATCCAGTTAAATATTGTATAAAATATCCCCAATGTTCTTCATATTCATCTGCTTCTAATTGGCTCATTAGTAAATAGTAACAGGGAGACAATCCCAAATATGCAGCTTGGTAACAAAAATTGGATAATTCCTTCCTAGAATAACAAATCAGTATAGTTCCACAGGATTTCAGAAACAGAAGCTTTTCTTAAGGCCAATCAACATGAAACTACAGAGGGCATGAACCTGGTGGCTTTCTTGGGGTTCATAGTGGTGCAGATGTCCCTTTTGTGTGAGATTTGTTCGTTTCTCAAAAACATCTGGGTGGGCACTATCGAAAACAGAATGGTGGCACAGATGGGTGGCAAGGACACGGCTTGCCTAGGGCACTCAAAATAACCTAAGGCCAGCCCTGGATGGGTCATTATACAAGTAAATTTGGACTTTTGAGTCATTGCACCAAGACGAAGAAGACTTGGGTTTTTTTGTACCCATTTTTTACTACATGGAGTCTCTAAGCAGGTATTCTGCATGGAGCCAAATAAAACAGTTTAAAAGACAACCAGTTTAGACCGCTTTATTATATTACAATCGTTGTTCTGCATTGAATATAGTCTGTTGAAAAACTATGTTGCAATGCTCTCTGCATGAAACAATTTATAGACCTGCCCCCTGTAGTTTTGCCAACTCCGCTTTGTTCTCTAATGCAGTCACTAATCTGCATAACTAAAGATCTTCTCTGCATGGCTAATAGAGCATCTCAGGCAGGCAGGAGAGAAATGAATCGGTAAAAAGCATCTTTCAGAAACAACGCTTAAAAGACACTTAAAGCACCGAAGAGGCAGTTCACCATGCAGAGCAAAATCAGTTTTGTGGAGTAAATTCACTCTTCTGTGCAGAGATCAGAAAAACTACAATGTATTTAATAAGTTTTCATCAGCTTTTCCATCATGCAGAAGAGGCCCAGCTTACAAATACCTTCCTTTCCACCTATCTCACAGGGTGTTTGTTGTGGGGAGGGGAAGGGTGGGCCATTGCCAGTTGCTTGGAGACACACGAGGCCTGCTGGGGGATCTTGGACCAGTCCCAGTTCTCTCACTCAGCCCCACCTACCTCACATGGGGAGACAAGGGGTAGGGGATGGAACTGCATTGATCAAACTATCCAGCAAGAAGGGTCGGTGAACACCTGCGAGATGCCCGTTACTACTGCAATGTTTTGGGGAGGCTACAAGCAACCAGTTCATCACAGTCACCCGTATCTTGTAGCAAGGAACGCCAGATTCTGCAATAATTCTGCATAAACTTCTTCAAAGAGAGCCAACGCTCTATGAGAAATTCAGGTTTCTGTTTTTCATTTATTTATTCCCAGCATACTTCTGAGATGCCCCAGTTTGTGGCTCCTTTGAAATAGGACAAATTGAAATCTCTCCGAATCCACATTGATAAGGAGAGTTCCCCTCCCCTTTTTGCCACTGTCTGGGAGAGAATGAAGTGCAAACCAGTGTCTTGAGAAAGAAATGTGTGCCACCTCTGCAATCCCCAGTCCATCTCAGAGAAATCTTCCCAGATTCAAAGCCCTTCCATGTGATGAACTTCAGTCCTCTGGCTGCCTGACACATAACCTGTGTGTAAACTTCTCTCAAGTTGCCGCCAATTTATGGTGACCCCTTAGGCCAGGGTGGGCCAAACAGTGTCTCTCCAGATGTCCATGGACTACAATTCCCAAGAGCCCCTGCCAGTAGGGACTCATGGTAATTGTAATCCAAGGAAATCTAGGGAGCCGCATTTTGACCACCCCTGCCTTAAGCTTTTCAAGGCAAGAGCCTCCCAAAGGTGGTTGGCCATTGCTGTCCTCTGCATGCTGACCCTGTCCTTCCCAGGTGACCTCCCATCCAAAGATTTACCAAGGCTGATCCTGCTTAGCTACGGATTCTGAGGTCTGAAGATAGCAGGCTAGCTTGGCCCACGCAAGTCAGGTCAAGATACACAGAATAGCAGTTCTTAATATCGGCGTAGTACATTTCGAAACATCCTGTAAATGCCAAGATCCAGGTAATGGCCGAGTGTTGGCACCACTGTTTTTCAGCTGGAAAAGCCGACAGTGAAAGATGCTGGCTTGCCTATGGTCACCTGGTGAGTTGTGGTTGAGTGAGATTTGCACAAGGCTCTGTGCTCCACCATCACACCTCTCTTGCATATTATGCCTCATTCAGGGCTTCCCCACCCAGCTGCAGCCACCTACAAAATCCCCACAGGCTGAGGGGAGTTCTTGATATGCAGAAGGGGAATCAGCATCATTCCTGTAAATAGAACAGCCCAGCCAGCCCTTAGCTCTGCTCTGTATGATGTGAGTTTTCTGTGGACTAGACTTGATTGATCTTTTTCAACCGTTATGTCAAAATTATTTGACACCCGCTTCCTTTCCTGCTCCTTGCTTTCTTCCGTCCCTTTCAGACAGCTTTTCTCTACCTTTTTACCATTGAGAAGCCCCCAAAACATTCTTCAGGCTTTGAGAAACCCCAAAAGTGAGGTCAGCAAGCCACACTTCCCTGCCATGCTCCTGGAAGTCACATGTCACCGGAAATGACCTCACCCAGGCACTCCCACAGGATGTGATATCATCAAGCCACTCCCACCACACTGGAAGTGATGGCTAAGAAATATTTTCAGATGATTTGTGAATAGAACCATAACTTTACTCTAGGCTGCCTATGAGTTTGCTCTTCTCCACCCCAGGGAGCCTGCAGAAGTTTAAATGAGAGTATTTACCCCTCTGGACTCTAGTTGCTACCACATACATCAAACCTTGGCCAGCAAGGATTTGTATGGCCATGGCACCTCCCCTCCCCCTCTAGACCCATCATTGGCAAATTTGCCATCATTGGCAAATTTGGGAGGGGGTCAATATCAGCATATATGGTCATATTACCTGATAATATTATTTAATTTAAAAACACCTAGAAGAAGAGTTGGTACTTATATGCCACTTTTCTTTACCCAAAGGAGTCTCAAAGCGGCTTACAGTTGCCTTCCCTTTCCTCTCCCCACAATAGATACCCTGTGAGGTAGGCGAGATTGAGAAAGCCCTGATATTACTGAAGAACAAGAGGAGTTGGTTCTTATATGCCGTTTTTCTCTACCCAAAGGAGGCTCAAAGTAGCTTACAGTCGCCTTCCCTTTCCTCTCCCCACAACAGACATCCTGTGAGGTAGGTGAGGCTGAGGGAGCCCTATGAAAATTAATTAGCTCCTACCCAATTGGTGAAACCTTCTTGGGGCATTACAAAAACCCAGGGTTTCATGAAGAATGATTCCGGGAGTTCTCAACAGTTAAATAGTTGAGTAAGGCTGTCCTAAGTTTTTAAATAATAGCAATTTTAATATCTTGATTTTAATAATTTAAATTTTTAACAGAATTTTATTATGTTACTATGTTAATTGTATGTATTTTGAATGGTGCCAACTGTCCTGAGCCCTCCCAGAAGGGTGATATATAAATGAAATAAATAATTCAGCATGTCCAGGAGAGCAACCTTAAGGAGGCCAGGTGAAGAGAGTGTGTTTCATGGACACATAGAGCAGGGGTAGTCCACCTGTGGTCCTCCAGATGTCCATGGACTACAATTCCCATGAGCCCCTGCCAGAGTTTGCTGGCAGGGGCTCATGGGAATTGTAGTCCATGGACATCTGGAGGACCACAGGTTGACTACCCCTGACATAGAGGATCTGGCAGCTCCATCCATTCTCAGAGCTGTTTTTGGAAGCTGTAAGTGTCGTTATTTAATGAAACGCAAGAAGGGACAGAATTAAGTTTTGTCTCAGGGTTTGTGGGTTAAAAAAACCCAAATTGACAAGCAGCTGCAACAACTGTTGACAACCGATAGATTCTTAACTGCAAATCTCTCGTGTGCCCCCCCCCCGCAAAGGGGTCTTTTCTTGAGAGAAAAGGCCTCTGAACGCCTGGCTGCTCTGCGTGAACAGGAAGGATACTCAAAAGCCTGAGCAGCTACCATGGCTGAATGCCTTCAGCCATCTCTTTTCTAAAACTGCGTTTGTTAAATTTTTTAAAAAATAAGAGACCAATAAAAATAGTGGTACACTGACCTGGTGAAAAATATAAGCTGGTAGAAAGACAATGGACTCAGGAACTAAGAAACCGCGGGAATCCCCATTCATCCTCCATATGCAGCCAGTGGGGTGACTGTGGGACAGTCCCAGTTCTCCCAGAGCTGTCCTGGTGGAGCAGTTCTCTCAGAGCTCTCTCAGCCCCACCTACCTCACAGGGTGTCTGTTGAGAGGAGAGCAAGGGAAAGATGTTTGTAAATTGTTTTGGAACTCCTTTGGTTAGTGAAAAGGAGAATATTTTTTTTAAAGCTTCTTTTCAAAGTACCTTACAATAAAAAAGTGCCTTCCCTATTCTGTCTTGTCCTCAGAACAGCAACCACCCTGTGAGGTAATTAGTTTGAGAGAGAGAAAGAGACAGAGAGAGAGAGAGAGAGAGAGAGAGAGAGAGAGAGAGGGGCTCGAAGGCACTCAGGATGTTTCAACAGCAGAACCGGGAACTGAATCCAGGAATCCTGGATCCTAGTCTGACACTGTAATCACTATATCAGACATCCAATTTATGGTGGTTAAATTCTATTTCACTCTTCTCCTAACCTTTATCCAGGGAGCTCCATTTACTCTCATAACAACCTTATAAGTTAGGTGGGTTGGATAAGTATCCCAGCATATTCTGGCAATCTTTATTGGCTGGAAATCTGAACATGGGTCTTTCTGGTCCTTGCCTGCCATCTTTACACTACATAATGCTGGTTGAAATTCCAGTTTTATGCAAGTCAAAATTACCTGCATTTATCAGATTCAGGTGGGTAGCTATGTTGCTCTGAAGCAACAGAGCAAAGTTTGAGTCCAGTGGCACTTTTAAGACAAACAGAATTTCATGCTGAGTATAAGCTTTCCTGTGTGTGCACACAAAAGAGGTGTGCATGTACATGAAAGCTGGTACCCCAAATTCAAATTTGTTGGTCTTAAAGGTGCCAGTGGACTCGAAGTTTGTTCTTCTGAATTCATCAAGTTACCTATAAGACAAGTCTAAAAATAAAACAGGCAGTGTAGTTTAGTAAGCAGGATGCCAGATTTTACAAGGGAAGAGATGAGTTAAAATTCCTATTGACGAGGGAATTCACTAGGTGACCTTGGGCTAGTCCCTTTCTCTCATTGACCTACTCCACAGGGTTGTTTTGAGGACAACAATGGAGAAACATGTCTACTTTCCTGAGTTCCTTGGAGTAAGTGTAAGAAAAAATGTCTAAAATATGACTCTGCTTACCTGCATTAAGTTTTTAAAAATATCCTTTTTAAAATAAATGATTTTATTAAGAGTTTCTTAGAAAAAAAGCTAAAAGCTAAAACAGAGAACTAAAAATGGATACAGATCAAAAAAACAAAAAAAACAAAGAAAAAAGCATAAAAATACTGAAATATAAAAAGGCTTCTGATCTTCTCTGTGACAAACACAAGTAAAGTTATATCTTTAAGAACAACAAAAATTTATTCAAGGCATGAGCTTTCAAGTGCATGCACACTTCCTCAGTCTGAATAAATCTTTGTTGGTCTTAAAGGTGCTACTAGACTCTGATTTTGTTGTGCTACTTCAGACCAACATGGCTACCCACCTGAATCTACAAGTAAAGTTATACACTTATTGCCTACTTTATAATTACAGCAGTAAAAAGCTCTCTTTTTTCTGTTTTCTAAATTCCCCCGTCATCAAAGCCACAAATTATAATTTCATTTCCCCCCTTTTCCTACAAAAAGTCTATAAAGGGTTTTCAGTTAGCAATAAATGTAGATATTGTCTTCTCTTTAATCAAATAAGTAATTTTAGCCATCATCTTCACCAACCAATCCTCAGTCGTGGGTAAATTTCCATTTTTGGGCATATAATAATCTTGCTGCCATTGTCACACATGTAAACACAAAGTGCCATGATTTTTTCTTGTCTGTCCATTAACCACAAAGGAAAAGCTTCTGGTTTCATTTGTATGTTAGCCTTTACTGTCTTCAGAAGAATTAATATTTTTTGCCTTTATTACATATCCGCCATAAATGGTAAAATGTCCCTTCATGTTGTTCACATTTCCAACACACATTTGAAATATTTTAATACAATTTAGCTAAATTATCTGATGACAAGTACCAACGATACATCATTTAATAGAAATTCTCTTGGAGACTGGAAATTAATGTAAATTTAAAACCCTTCAACCATATAATTTCAGATGGTTCCATGTATATATTATAGCCAAACATTTTAGCCCTCTTTATCATAGGTGCTTTCACTATTTCCTCCTCTGCCTCAAATTTCAACAAGAGTTTACACATTTTAGTAATATCATGTTCTTCATTTCTACATAATTTTGTTTCAAATTCATTCTTAGACTATTCAAAACTGAAAGGTTTTTTATTTGCTTTAAACTAAGGTGACCAAGTTTTAACATTGGTAAAGCGAGACACCATTGAGGGGTGGGGGAGGGGGTCCTTGATTTAAAAGTTGGTCTACATGGAGCAACAAAAAGTTTCATAGAACACATAGAATGCAAAAATAGTACTGTAATATATATTTTTAAATTTCAACATAAGTACAATTTGCCAGGTGCCCCCAGATGTCCCTCTAAAAGTGGAACAATCTGGTCACCTTACTTTAAACCTTTCTGATGACTGTGCTCAAAAGGACCACTGGCAATTACATCCTTCTGTTCTCAAATCTTCTCTTAATTTCATTTTACATTCCACTTGAAACAACATGTTAACCACTGATGTGTAGTAATCATATATCTTCTAAAACAAAACATACTTCTTGTCTTGAGAGTCACAAAGGTGTTTTCTGACACAACCTAGGCTTCTATTTATTTGTATTCTCAAAATAGCATGTCAAAATTGAGAGCCTGCTTGGAGTAGTGGAAAACCAGCTTGGTATAGTGGTTAAGACAAATAACCTCTAATATGGAGAATTGGGCTGGATTACCATTCTTCTATATACAACCAGCTGGGTGACCTTGAGGCAGTCTCAGTTCTCTCAGAGCTCTCTCAGCCTCACCTATTTCACAAGGTGTCTGTTGTGGGGAGAGGAAGGATAGGTGATTGTAAGTCACTTTGATTGTTTCTGCAGTCACTAAAAACTTTATTGCAGCACTCATAAAGTCCACCGAATTTCATTACTTTCACAATAAAACCTTGCAATTCAGTTGCAGTGCTGAATGTGCTCCCTATTTGCAGTGTTTTGTAAGGCAAAAAGTCTCCTGAATTGGCTTTGCTATGGGCAACAGGAATGGATGCTGCTGCTTCTTAGTACTAATTTATTAAGGATTCTTAAGCGTAAGGATGTGTCACTGTTGACAGAGATTAAATTCATTCACACCATCATAGTCCCCATTACTATGTGGGCTCTAGCCCAAATCAAGCCTGAACTCTCCCTAGGTGCTCAAATGACTAAACGGAGGTTATCATATCTTGGTCAACTTATGGGAAGACAAGTCACCAGAAAAGAGAAAGAGCCAGCATGGGATGGATTGATTCACTCAATGAAACCACAGCCTGAAAAAAACTGCAAGACTTGAGCAAGGTTGCTATCAATAGGACATTTTGGAGGACGTTAATTCATAAGGTAGCCATAAATTGGAAGGAACTTGATGGCACTTCTCTCTCTCTCTCTCTTAAAGTAAAGCAGCCTTTCTCAACTTTTTTACCCTTCAGACATATTCTGAAATATGAAATATTCTTCAGGCATTGAGAAGCCCCAGAAGTGTCACAATCGTGCAGAATATGTTTGGAATGCCCACTGCCTTGGGGACAGAGGAGGACAGACCCTTTGAGATGGAAAGTGGGAGGACAGAACACATTTCTGAGCTCTTCTCCCCGTTGTGACGATTCATACAGAAGAGGCGCCTGAAGGAAAATAAGCAGCCAGCCACTGGGGGGCCTTCACAAGCTTTCACTGAAAAGCAAACCGCATTGTGCACAATGCTTCCACAGCTCAATGGGACCGGGATTGTTGCCTGCAGTGGCAGCCTTTGGTCAGGCACCGGCAGTGTGTTGCGGTTAACAGCAATTGTGCAACAAGAAGCTTATAAGAAGGCATCGTGCTCGATAAGGAAGTGTAAGACGCTCCCCGTCAACCGTGGCTATAACAGAACAGACACGTAGCAAGTCATCCTGAACAAACCTTGCAAAATAAGAAAAATGCAGGTGGGTAGCCACCTTGGTCTGAAGCAGCAGAACAAAGCTGGGAGTTCAGCGGCAACTTTATGACCAACAAAATTTAATTTTGGGTAAGTGCAAGAAGTGTGCGTGGATACGAAAGCATAAACCAAGATTCAAACTTTGTTGGTCTTCCAAAAGTGTCCCTGGACTCAAATTTTGTTCTGCAAAAAGAATAGTGCAGCCGCTTCAATAGAATGGTGAAGACGGCCATCCTAAAGACATTTAGGAGGGTACATGTGACCAACGGGACTTAGTTTGGAGAAAGCATACTTCAGGTTGCACTGTTGGTTGGGAAGCAGCCTTACAATGGACACAATCCCATCGGCACCATTCAAGCCGGACTCAAATCTATTTTCAGAACGGGAGGTTTTCATTTCGACCAATTTCTATCCAACTTCTTTTCCATTTCCATCCAACCTTTGGGCCTTCCAAAGAGCCCCTCAAGGGCCCTGATTCATAACAATAAACGCACAACAGTGACGGCAATCTCCTAAAACAAGCCAAGCAAATACCATTCCAAGCCGTTTGGCAAAATGTCCTCCATGGATCCTAAATGCTGAAATGAAAAGGGGATCTCACCCTTTTTATGGAAAACGAAGGTACTTTCTTTCTACTGGGAAGGTGCCAAAGCCCAAAAGGCCCTGTTTCATATAGATACCGAGCTGGCCTCCAAAGACAGAGTCATCCAAGGGCAAAGATTTCAAAAGGCACAAAAGCCACGAATGTTTCCGCAGCTTCCAGTTCTCTTGTCCCAAGCAGAGTGACACTTTTCTAAATCCATTGAAATCAACAGGCATAGAAGGGTACAGCTCTGGCCAGGATGGAGCCGAGTTTACAATCCCTGTACAGTTTAATAAGTCACCTCCGTTTCTCCGAGCACCAGCTTCGGCAAAACCCAGACACTCTAAAAAAATGGAAGAAAAATATATTCCCTTTACCTTACACTTTCCACCGGCTGAGGCCAATGCGATCCTTATTCATCAGCTAACAAGTCCCACATAGTCTGCCCTAAAGATGAGCAAGGTATTTTAAATCACAAGCATGAAAGAGCTGTCTCTATACCGAGAAAACTGAGATGGGGAAGGCCTCTGGAATTTTTGTGTGTAGGCCTCAAATGGCCAATGATTGTCACCCTTCTTTTTCCATAACTCTTCGAAATGATGTTCTAGGAAGGCGACTGTAGCCATCGACACATCTTGAATGACTTGTCATCCTGTCTCTTGTTTGAATCATCAAGTGTTTTTTCCCCCACATACCATTTTACTATGTGAGCTTCTCCCCCCCTGCACACACAGTTTAAAATATTTATGTCCCCTCTTAACTCCTTAAAGTAGAGATGCCATCCTACAGATGGGACCTGTAGATGCCCAGGGATTGCAGCTCATCTCCAGACTACAGAGGTCAGTTTCCCTGGAGAAAATGGATGCTTTGGAGGGTGGACTCTCTAGGGCAGTGGTCCCCAACCTTTTTATCACCAGGGACCACTCAACGCCGGGGACCACTCAACGCCTTTTACCGAGGCCCGTGGGGGGGGTAGTTTACTCCTCTACTCCCAACCACTGCCCTAATGCTCTCTGATCGCTATGGTAACCTCCAATTAGTCGAAGGACCACATGTGGTCCGCGGCCCACAGGTTGGGGATCGCTACTCTAGGGCAAGGGTGGCCCAACCTGTGGATCTCCAAATGTAAAAGGACTACAATTCCCATGATCCCCTGCAAGATCCACTCAATGGACTTCAGGCCGCTCTACATTCGATGCAGCAGATAACCAATAGTCACTACTACCTCTATGTAAATAAATGAGACACAACAACTTTGTTTTGTGTTTTTAATTTATCAAAAGATATGCAGATTTTATTGAACATACCCTGTCAAGAAAAGGCAAGCAAAAGTGAATCTTCCTCAGGAGAATTAATATGCAAGGAAACTTTGTTCAGTAGTGCTGGCAAAAGTGAGGTCAAGTAACGTTTATTAGCGCACAATATCCATTATAACTCTGCTTGAATCTTTAAATATATACACCTGCAATATTCTTTCAGAGCCCTCCTGAATTTTTTTGCACGTGAACCGCTTTGGACGCCTAATGCCAGGATAATAGAGGCCAACAAAATTGCCTGTCCATACTTGGCTTTACATTAGACCACAGTTAAAACAGACAACTATATGAGCTGTAGATTCACTTCAATTGGGATCCAAAGGAGGCATACGCAAAGCAGAAGATGTGGGTTAGCTTAGCCAGAGCTCTTCCACTGGGCTGCAGAGTTGCCCCTGCTGGAGAGACCACCGGCCTTCTCTAGGGCCCAAACCAAGTCTCCGTGGGAACTGCTGTGGCGAACCCAACACAGGCCGCCCAATGAGCATAAGGCTTTCTTGGCCTACCCACTCCCCTTCTTTAGACCAGCCACTTCTTAACAAGGGAAATCAGAAGCTTTGACAAAAAGTGCAGTTGTGCAAAAATCCTAGGCAACCATAAGAAAAGGCTCGAGCAGAAAGAGGCCTGGCGTTCGCCCATCCACTGGAAGGCTGTGAAAGGGCCAACTGCCAAGGCAGAGGACGGGCCGATACCCGCGCAACGCAGCCAAGTGTTAGTTGTGTGTCCGATACTGGCATGCCATCCCAGGAAGGATTCTGGAGACCCACTCCTCAGAGAACTGAGGCATCCCAGGATGGACTGATGACCTACAAACAACAAGTTCTTTGGAGTGTGTGCGGCTGCGGGAGCCCCTAGCAAATAGAATTTTTTTCAGTGTGTTTTCATTCAGAGGTGGGGTGAATCGTTGGCTGTGCCTACTGAGGGGCTGTCATTGACAAGGAGGCCACGGATGAAAAGCTATCGTTCCACTGCCTCCCGGTGGAATTCAGCTGGGCGGCCGCAACGTGGGCTTGGTACTTCTGCAGGAGTTCTTTGGCCTCTTGACTGTCTTGCAAAGAGGTCTCCCCATATTCTGCTCGGAGCCACTCCCTGAACTGGAAGGAAACACAAAGGTATGGACATCAGTGGTGGAAATGGAAGAGAGCTGGGATTATGTTGGAACGGTGACCCTGACGCACAACAATGCACTAAGAGAGAAGTACAGAGAAGAAGTAGAAGGGCTGGAGTTTTTTGGTACCCCTGAAGGAGTTTCAAAGCAGCTTACAATCACCTTCCCTTCACCTTCCCACAACAGGCACCCTATGAGGTAGGCGGTGCTGTGAGAATTTGGAGAGAACTGTGACCGGCCCAAGGTCACAGCTGGCTCTACGTGGAGGAGGAGTGGGGAATCAAACACGGTTCTGCAGATCAGAGGCTGCCACTCTTAACCACCCAGCTTCTTTGCACAGCAGCAAAGGCCAAGCTGAGAATTCCTGGCCTTTGCTGCCAAGTGTCCAGTCCCAGAAGTATTCTCCCTATGTAAGCAACTACCCCGTTGACATGGTTGCTACTATGAGGCTTTCTTCCTTAAAAAAAAAAAGAACAAAAATCAGCTCATTGTAAAACAGGCGAGCCCATGGACACATAGAGCAGGGGTAGTCAAACTGTGGCCCTCCAGATGTCCATGGGCTAAAATTCCCATGAGCCCTGCCAGCATTTGCTGGCAGGGGCTCATGGGAATTGTAGCCCATGGACATCTGGAGGGCCGCAGTTTGACTACCCCTGCTCTAAGCCTTAAGCAGAAAGTGTGGATCTTCCCTATCAGCCCCCCAAGCCAATATGGGGGGGGGCGCAGATCATTGTGGAGAGACTGACGTATAAAGGCCTTTGGAGGGGGGGGGGAAGTTACTTTAAAAAATTGGAAATAGTGCCTCACTAGTATCAAAGCCCATTTTAAAAATGGGCTTTGAAAGGGGCGGTAGGCAGGAGGGAATGAGAGGATCGCTGCGGCTCCCTTTGCCCCCCCCCCCCGCCGGCAGTGACAGGGCTTTGCAGCCAGCAGGGAAGCTGCAAACCCTCCCCCCCCCCCCGGCTTCCTCCCAGCAGGAGCGTACCTGCAAGCCACAAAGTCCTGTTGCTGCCTCTCTCCTTGTGGGTGACAATGGAGGCTGCAGCCACAAGGCTTCTAGCAGGCAAGGAGGGAGGGGGGGAGTTGGAGGGGGAGGGCCAATCAGGGTGGACCTGGACGGACAGGGCCCTGGACAGTTTCCTCCCAGGAGGCTGTTTCCCAAATATATAAGGGAGCGAAATAGTGTTAAGGATGGCTCTAACTCAGGCTTGCCAGCCTCCAGAGTGGTACCTAGAAATCTCCTGGTGTTACACTTGATTGCCAAATGATCAAAAATCGGTTCTTTTGGAGGAAATTGCTGCTTTGGGGGGTGGACTCTATGGCTTCATACCCTGCTGAGGTCCCTCCACACCTAAAATTTCCAGGTATTTCCTCACCCAGAGCTGGCAAGTCTAACTCTAAGACAGGGTTTGGTCGATGCAGTTCCCTTTGTTCTTTTGAAAGCTATTTGAAGGCTTCAAGCTGCAGACAAAAACAGCTGCTACTTCCACTCTCAGAACTGTGCACCTGGACAAGAGGCAGCACCGTACTATCCTGATCATTTAGATGTTATGCTGCCACTGTATGATTTATAAACATAATAGTCTAATGTGAGCAATATTTATTTAGGTAGACATTTAGACTCCCCTTCTTCCCAAGGGGGATGTGGCTTCTCCATTTTATCCTCCTTCCAACAACCCTGTAAGGCTGAGACAGTAAATGGACCAAGGTCAGCCAAGGCATTTCCAAGACAGAAAGGGGATTTGAACCTGGGTCTCTCATATCCTACTCTGGCATCAAACAGGACACAAAACGGTCTTTATTTTACATTCTGAAGGCTATGCAAGAGCTTGACCAACAGAGATAGACAATGTTTACCCAAGGAAATGCCCTGGCTGTCATAGTCCAGGCTAGCCTGATCTCAGAAGCTAAGCAAAGTCAAGCCAAGGTCAATATTTGGATGGTAGCCCTCCAAGTAATCTCAGGGTGGTTACATGGAGGCAGGCAACGGCAATTCACCTCTGAGTATCTTTTGTCTTGAAATCCCTACAGCAGGAGTGGTCAAACTGTGACTCTCCAGATATCCATGAACTACAATTCCCATGAGCCCATCAGCATTGTCCATGGACTACAATTCCCATGAGATCCTACCAACGTAATGGGAATTAGTCTATAGACATGGGAATTGTAGCCTATGGACATCTGGAGAGCCTACAAGGTGTAATTCAGCTGTAAGTTTACAGCAATTCCCACCACTGCCGCTCAAGGAAACATGCTACTGTTAGGCCGAGACAGTCTGCAAGCTAGGTTCCAGCATAAGAAATTCTTTCCTTTAGAATTACTTCGCAAGAGGTATTTAGAAGCCCATTATACCAAAGTATCCAAGAATGATTCACATAGGAGAATAATTCGGCAGAAAGGAATATTATTTCAACATTCAATCATGGCACTGAAGAAACGGTAGTGAAAACATTGTACGAACTGGCCAGTGTTTTACAAACTGTTCTGAATACTTCAAGAATTAAAGTGTTGGGGACGGGGCAAGATGGCGGAGTGATAGCATCTCTTTGGGGTCCTCCGAATCCGTGTGTGGGCCGTTTCAAAACATTCACCCGCAGGAGAGGGGGATTTAAGCACGAACACCTATTCCAGTAGGGGACATCAGAATCCAGAAAACCAATCTTTGAGCTGAATAACTCTGGATCTATCAATCCCACGGTCATTGGGCCAAGGCAATGTCCACCCACCAACTTACTGATTTTTTTTTCTCTCTTTTAAAATCACACCAGACTTGCTGTTTCCTCAAAAAAATGGCTTTGTGCACCTTATGGGTAAGTGACTAAGAAGCTTGCTTCTTGAATTTTTACTGAATGGTCCCCGCCCCCTGCCCCCTGCTTAGAACGCCGAGTCTTTGCAGTAGCTATAAACCATGGAATGATCGCACCGACTACTATATTTTTTATCAAATTGGGTTCTGAATACAACTAATTTTAAACTATACCTCTGGGGCTGTTGTTTTTTCCCTTGGAGATTGCAGTGGAGATATTTTAGAACAGTGGTCCCCAACCTTTCTGAGGCTGGGGACTGGCAGAGCATCGGGCCACACCCGCGCGGACCACGCCCGTGCATCGGGCCGCGCCCGCGTGATGCGCGGCCCGGCCCTGATTCCCTCTCCCCGCCCTCCCGCAGTAAGAAGCTTCCCGGGCCGCAAGCTTGTGGCCTGGGAAGTTTTTTTACTGCGGGGGGGCGGGGAGAGGGAGCCGCGGCCCAGCGCCATGGCCTTCGCGGCCCAGCACCGGGCCGCGTCCCGCAGGTTGGGGACCACTGTTTTAGAAGTAATGCTGAATATTAAATTTCCATGATATCCTGAATACATGTTATTGAATGTATAACATTCCTCCAAAAGCTGGAATGTTATATTTTTTTCCATGTAAAATGTTACATTTCCCCCCATGTAACAACAGTGGCAAGGATGTTAACAGCAAGACTCTGGAAACTAGAGGATATTCCGAAAATGACAGGCTGGTTAGACAAACTGGGGGAATTGGCTAAAATGGCAAAACTGACAAGTCTAATGAATAACAGACCTATAGATGAATTTCAAGAACTTTGGAGCTACTATACGAGCTACTTAGATAGGGAACAGTAAGACAATAATCTTACTTTCTGTATGAGTTAATCTGATCTGTATCTCTTTTCTTTGTATGAAACTCTAATAAAAACTGGTGGCATACTAGCATTACAAAAAAAAGAATTAAAATGTTGAAATGTCGCCAAGGGTTCAGTTTTGCATTGGACTTCGTATTGCTTTTTTCGCTTTGTTTGAATGGTCGGCTCCTCTCGACACGAAAGGGACGGGCTCCCTGCAGTGAAGGCCCAGCCTGAAGGAAAACAACACGTGTCCCTTCCAGATTATGAGAACTATGGAAGTGCTCTTGTCTCTTAGAATATATATTTTTGCAAGCCAGCATATTCCTGTCTCTGAAAGCGGCAGATTCTCCTCCTACGTGGGGTTTAAAAAAGACACATACGCATGCACACTGTGACCTCAGTAATTTTCTTTTTTTGCATAACAGAACCATTAAATCTTTTCAGCTCAGACCTGAAATGACTGTAAGGTTCAAAATAAGGAGGCAGGAGACGAGGGTGGAAAGTCCCTCTGGGTTCAACTGTGTAAAGGCAGTTATATTCCCACTTACCCCATCTCTACATAAAGCCAGGAAATATTAATCTCATATCCTATGAGAGCCCGGGCCAACCTAGTTGTCTTGAAATACTGGCTGAAAAAATGTTCTTAGTGACTTGGACCCCCTCGGCCGACTGAGCTTCTTTCTGTTCTTGGACACATCTTAGATACATTCAGTCCAAACATATCATTTCAGATGATCTCCTAATATACAAAGAAACTGGCCAGGAACCGAGGGACTGGACAGTTCAAATGGATGCTCTTATCGACAGGAGCAATATTGTAGCATCCAAAGTAGCTCCCCTCTTTAAATATTTCAAAAAAAAAAACAAGACCACAGATGCCCAGCTTGGTGTGTTGATTAGGAGCACGGGCTTCTAATCTGGCAAGCCGGGTTTGATTCCCTGCACCTCCTCCACATGCAGCCAGCTGGGTGACCTTGGGCTCACCATGGCACTGATAAATCTGTTCTGAGCGAGCAGTGATATCAGGGCTCTCTCAGCCTCACCTACCTCACAGGGTGTCTGTTGTGGGGAGAGGAAAGGGAAGGCGACTGTAAGCTGCTTTGAGACTCCTTTGGATAGAGAAAAGTGGCATATAAGAACCAACTCTTCTTCAGTAGTATCAGTCAACCTCACCTCCCTCACAGGGTGTCTGTGGTGGGGAGAGGAAAGGAACGGCGACTGTAAGTCGCTTTAAGGCTCCTTTGGGTAGAGAAAAGCGGCATACAAGAACCAACTCTTCTTCTTCTTTACTAATATCAGGGCTCTCTCAGCCTCACCTGCGTCACAGGTTGTCTGTGGTGGGGAGAGGAAAGGGAAGATGATTGTAAGCAGCTTTGACACTCCTTCAGGCAGTGAAAAGTGGAGTATAAAAACCAACTCTTTTTTTTCTTCTACATTAATACCACCGTCTTAAGCAAAGTTAAATGGGGCTCTCTCAGCCTCACCTCCCTCACAGGGTGTCTGTTGTGGGGAGAGGGAAGGGAAGGCGACTGTAAGACACTTTGAGACTACTTCGGGTAGAGAAAAATGGCATATAAGAACCAACTCTTCTTCTTCCATATTTACTTAACCCAATGCACCTGAGATTGAAGCTGGCTTTCATCACCCTGAGACTGCATGCAATGCTCACTGCTGTGTGCATGGGTACGCTGCAGGGTCAACCACATAAGTGGAAATAGAAAATCTGACTGAGTATATATTGAGCTGTAAACTTCTACGTGGAACCTAGAACTAAATTTCTTAGTAGATTACCCCTGATGGCCCCTGGCATTCCAGATTCTGAGAAGGTGATTCTTCTATTGTCTGATAACGATAACGATCAATACGTTTCTCATAGGGTTGCACTGTTTGCTCTGGCTGCCGGATAGAGAAGGTCTAAGGTGAGGAGTGATGGCCAATTCTGATTATCTGTGATACTCAGCTGTATGGATTTCCATGTATGTGCTATTGTCTAGGGCAGACTTTCTCAACCAGGGTTTTGTGAAACCCTGGAGTTTCTTGATGGCTCTGGGTTTCCCGAACGGGTGGGAGTTAATTAATTTTTAATATATTTTTTAAACGTGTTAAATGTTTATTGGGTGATATGACAATATATGGTATGTCAACCCACTCACTCCTCCCAAATTGGCCAATGAGGGGCCTGGAGGGTGTGAAAAGGGGAGGAGCCCCATGTTGGCATGTCCACAGCTCTGCTTCCCAACCATACCCTGCATGATCGCACCACTTCTGGGGTTTCTCAAAGCCTGAAGAATGTTTCAGGGGGTTCTCAATGGTAAAAAAGTTGAGAAAGGCTGGTCTAGTGACCTGCTCTTATTACTTATGGTTGTCTTTTTGTACTTCCTAAAGGCCTATGGGTGTACAATAAACTTGATTCTGAGTTACATCTAGCCTTAAATGCTTCATGAGGATGGCTCAGATACAACCAGACATTGGACGAAGGAGCAAAGTTGACCTTTGAGCTCCCCACTTAGCTGGTGCACAGCACTCTAATCAAAGTCTTCCACTTGTGCAGCATGCCAGAGTCCATCATTGTGTCTGAGCAACAAACTCAAGTTTCTTGTTTGTAAGGAGCAGGGCAAACCAGCCTCTGGTTCAGGCACAGTGACAACTTACGGTTTGCCGATCTCCATGGGGAGATTAGGGCCCTGGCGGAACTTACAGAATTCCCTAGAGCCTGCAAGATGAAGCTCTTCCACCAGGCTTAAGGTTGAGGCCAGTTAGAAAATCATCAGGCCTCTCCTCCCTCCGAGTCTTACCTCCCATCGAAATCTATGCTAGCACCTTCCATCAATGTAAGTATGCAAGCAATTACCAGTGCTGATAGCTGCTTTTAATTTACTGCTTTTAAAGTTTTATTGATACTATTTGTTGGTGGTGTAATGCTACTGTTTTACTCTGATCTGGGTCTGGTTTGTTGTTCAGCGCCCTGAGATGGGGAAGCCCAAGACTTGGCTGTCCGTGCAGATTTTTAAAAACCTTGGTTTGGCGAGCCGTTGCTACCGCAGCCCCAGGAGTTCTGTTGTGTGACTGAAGGTGAGATGTGGGGGCCATGTTGTTACCAGCCACACCTCCTGCAGCAGCCATTTTGTAGATGCATCCATCCCACCGTGTCAGAATTCCAGAGGCGCTCCAAAAAGGTTGGAGACTCCCATGCTATCTGAACAATGCTATAATGCCCTCAGTAGCCATTGCCTCGATGATTTGTTCTTGTGTTGTGGCTTCTTTGAGGGGAGCTGCATGAACTTGCTGATTTTGGAGATCAGTGGTCCTAACTGGAGATCTCCAGCCACCACCAAGAGGTGGGCCACAGGAGATACTTACATGGACTGATGGCTGTATTGACGTTTCTTCTGCAGGTCCAAGAATGACTCCCTCAGGGTCGTTGAAGTTTGGAGGAATAGCGCGGGAAGGAAAGGTGAAGCCCCTTGATCTACGCTTCTAGGCCCTGATCCAAATCACCTCTACACACATCTGGGAACTGTTGCTGAGAGCTGAGAGTTGCATGGTACCCAAAAAGCTGTCTCCTCCCATAACAAGCCTGCAACCCCCCATGATCTGTAAACGGACCTCTCTTCCTGGAATTGCTGACTCTGGATTCAGACACCTCTGTCCCTTGGGCATGAGGCTGGTGCTGCTTCTGCCAACCTTCCAGAGAAGACAATAAGCATTTCCGTTCCAGAAGGCCTTTGGCCTGACTGAATGATGAAGGTGCCCCGTCCCTCTCTCACTGTCTTTTCCTGGTGCCCTCTACACACTTTAACTCACTTTTAAAATTGTTGAGTTTCCTTGGACAGCCAAACCACAGGATTCCCTGCTGTATAATTCTCCCCATTTCAAGTCCAAGAGGAAAAGTGAGAATTTGTACCCTGGCTTACAGGTTGGGCTGGGAGCCCAAAAGATCTCCCACCCTGACCTGGATCATCAGATCTCAGAAGCGAAGCAGAGTATTTGGATGAGAGACCTCTTAAGAGACATGAGGGTCATGACACGGAGGCGGGCAATGCCAAACCACCTCCGAATGTCTCTTGCCTGGTGATGCTACACCCATGCAATGTGACAAAGAGCAATCCCACTTACATGAGCAACGCTGTTTTTCTCAAACTCCTCCAGCTGACGCTGGAATCCAGTGTTTGGATTGGCACATGACCTCGATGCGCGCACAACAGACAGTGCGTCCTCCCAGCCCAAGTCGGTGATCGTCATGATGTAGGCCACAACCAACGTGGCGCTTCTGGAAACACCGGCAAGGCTACCACACCACCGAGATGCCAAGAGAAGGAAACGTGAAATCTAAGTAAGTCATAATACCAGGACCAACAGTTTTGAAGGCAAGACCTGATTGTCTATCCAGATTTGAGGAAGAGGCATTTCCCCTTACACAACTATCTGATCCTTAACTGGAATTGCCGGGGATTGAACTTGAGATCTTCTGCATGCCAGGCCAATGTTCTACCACTGGGCCATGACCACTCTCTGTGTTCCAGCTTGGCCTTTCCTTCTTCTACCAAGCAGGAGCTGCCACCACGGCTTTTATTGACCTATTTATGTATATTATAGACGATTTCTAACCTTCCTTTTTGACCTAGGACTTGGGGCCAAATGGGAGCCACCACTGAAATCATAAGCCTTGCTGTTCAAAAATGCAGCCAACATTTCCCACCCATAACCTTTCCCATGCCTGGGATGAACAAACAGCAGAAGGATCTGAAATACGTTACCAGTGGACGAGGCAGCTTTCGCCTCTAAGCCGGCATCCGTGGATGAACTGAATGCTTTCTTTGAAGTGCCTGGCTCTAGACATCAAAGGAGAGAGGATAAGGATGTTGTGAAATCCAACATGGCGGAACAGAGGTTAAGAGACTTCTGAAAGTCACAAGACTGAAAAGTTATTGAATAGAAGTATTTCTTGTAAGCAGAATGCAGACAGGTGAGACCGGGAAGAGGCAGGATTCAACACCTCTCGTTCATATCAATTGCTTTTGTTTAAAAATCCCTCCATTTAGCTTGGGGTTGCCAATCTCCAGGTGAGGCCTGGAGATCTCCCTGTGTTACAACTTATCTCCAGATGACAAGGTCTGTTCCCCTGGAGAAAATGGCAGCTGCTTTGGAAACTGGACTCTATGGTGGCATCAGGGATCTTTGGTAGCACTGAGGCCTGTCACCTCCCCAAATCTCACCCTCCAAATCCCCAGGAATTCCACAATTCAGAGCTGGCAATCCTAGCTTTAATACAAATGGGTTGGCACAAGAATACCCGTGCATTTCCCATCATGAACTGCTTGGCCCCCAAAGTTTTCAGACATCTTCTCCAGGGTAATCCTTAAAGGTAAAGGTAAAGGTAAAGGTATCCCCTGTGCAAGCACCGAGTCATGTCTTGCCCTTGGGGTGACACCCTCTAGCGTTTTCATGGCAGACTCAATACGGGGTGGTTTGCCAGTGCCTTCCCCAGTCATGACCGTTTACCCCCCCCCCCCCAGCAAGCTGGGTACTCATTTTACCGACCTCGGAAGGATGGAAGGCTGAGTCAACCTTGAGCTGGCTGCTGGGATCGAACTCCCAGCCTCATGGGCAGAGCTTTCAGACGGCTGCCTTACCACTCTGCGCCACAAGAGGCTCTGTAAGGGTAATCCTTACAATAACTCAAAAGTAGCTTCAGGTGGTTCACCATGTTGGTCTGAAGCAACAGAACAAAGCGTGAGTCCAGTGCTACCTTGAAGGCCAGCAAAGTTTAATTCTTGGTATAGACCATGGATCTGATGAGGTGCGCCTGCACATAAAAGCTTAGACCCATAATTAAACTTTGAAAAAGAAGAGCTGTCTTTTTTATACCCCACTTTTCACTACTGAATGAGTCCCAAAGCGGTTTACAAATATTTTCCCCTTTCTTCCTCACGACAGCCACCTTGTGAGGTAGGTGGAGCTGAGAAAGCTCTGAGAGAACAGAGCTATGAGAACAGCCCTGAGACAGACCAGAGAGAACTGTGACTGGCCCAAGGCAACCGAGCTGGCTGCATGTAGAGGAGTGGGTCTGAAAAGGTGCCCCATAACTCAACATTTTGTTCTATAAAGTAGGATAGTTGAGGGTTTTTTGTAACCCTATGTACTAGATGGGGGCTGAGGTCAAGCGAAAGGAACTCCCTCTCGGCCACCGTCAGCGTGTCAGATGTGTCCTGATGTGAACCACACAAGCCAACTCAGACGAGAACCAGAGCTTCCTGTCACATTCAGTGCCCTCCCTCTTCAGCCTCAAATCACGCGGGCCTATTTAAAGCACATGGTGACGATAATGAACACACAGCCTCACTGTTTTCAGCGGCTGGAAAATACCTGATTTTTTAAAATTAGGAACGTTTTACAAACTGAAGCTAGCGGTTAGCTCTGGAGAGGATGCATCCGAGTTCCCGTACCTGCCTTCCCATGAGAATTAGTCACAGAATCATAGAGTTGGATGGGATCTCCAGGGTCACCTAGTCCAACCCCCGGCACTATGCAGGAAATAGCCACAAGAGCCTTCTGAGAGCAAACATAATAAATATTTCATTTGTATGCTGGCCCATCCCTATTAGTTCAGGGCAGTTAAAACAATCCATAGCAAGCAAATCCCTCAGAAAAACCACCTCCCATTATTTGACTTCCTGTGCGGATTGATCCGTGTTTGGAGAGGTTCCCGCCAGTGGGTGTTTCAGTACAGAAGCCGGCATCTCATGATGCTATCGCCTGGCACTCACAGCACTGGCGGAACGGCTCACTTTTGCAGGCCCTGCGGAACTCTTTAACGTCCCGGAGAGGCTCCATCTCTTCAGAAAGACTGTTCCGCCCTGGCCCTGATTGGGGCCATTTATAGATCTCTGGAGGTTCCCATCAGTCACCACGTCCAGTAGATACTGTCTAACCCCTGTGAATATGTGTCTAACCTCTCTCTGCAGCGACCAGCAGGGGGTGGTGTGTGTGTGTGTGTGTGTGTGTTTGTGTGTGTTAGGGTTGTCAGATCCAGATTGGGGGTGGAGCCCAGAATGGACAGGAACCTCAGTGGGGTACAATCCCAGAGACTCCACCCTCCAAAGCATCCATTTTCTCCAGGGGATCTGATCTCTGTCATCTTGAGATACACTGTAATTCCGGGGGGATCCCCAAGTCCCCCCAGAGGCTGCCATCCCTACTTCAAAATCCTACTTCAAAATCAGTTTTTATGAAAATCTTGGGGATTCGAACCAGCCTGACAGTGGTCATGAGCTCACAGAAGAGCCACAGATAGCAAGCCCTTGGTGTGCGCTCTGGTCCGCCTTCATTCTCACAGCAGCCACTCTGGATACACAAGCCTGCCAGTTCACTGGTGAAGTGGGGGGACCCAACTGTCTGAAATGCCAACAAAACACACAAGTGCTGCCCCTCCCCACCCCTTGCACTGTTCTTACATTTTAAGCCGAGCAGGAAGAAAAGAGCTGAAAACACCAGGGCAAGGCAGGAGGTGTGGTTTATGTGGGGAGGTTTAGCTACTGTCACCTGCACATTTCAGTTTTGTTAAAAACACCTCTCTCCTTTTGACATAAAGAGGTGCCTGCAAGAACAACCCCCCCCCCCCGTAGTTTGGCTTTGGGGAAAGCACCATATAACAACAAAGCAATTGTCTGTGTGTGTGTGGGGGGGGGAGGTTAAGGAATCAGGGAACTGGATTGGGGACAGGGTGCCAACATCCAGGAGAGGAAGCTGGAATGACAACCTATTGCCAGACTGCAGTGATCAGTCCCCTTGGAGGATGACCTCGAGCTAGTTGCAGTTCCCTCAGAGCTCTCCCAGCCCCACCTGTTGTGGGGAAAGGAAGGGGATCATAAGCCACTTGGAGACTCCTTCAGGGCTCTCAAAAACAGCTTTCCTCTTCTTCTACTAAATCCATTGATCCATCTTATACCTTTACCTTTTATAAATAGACAAACAGCAGCAGGACAAAGCAGTGGAGCAATTAAATAAAACCAGTCAATGGCAACCATTCATTAAGAAAATACTTACAAATTCTGTGAGGGTGAATCAGCAGCAGGGATGCACAGATACTTTACTCCCTGTGTAGAGAAATATTTTTTTAATGTTAGGTGGGAGAAAAGCAAGTTATGGTATAAGCATATTCAAGAAGCAGAAGGAAGGTGTGTTCTGGTTTTTATCTTTTTGGGGAGCTCTGCAGGAGGCAATAAAGATGTCTCATTTTAAGATTTTTTTTCTCTAACTACCAGTGTTCCGTCGACTATGGAACAAAAAAGAGATGTTTTCACTTTTGAACAGGCAAGTATGAACGTGTCAGATTGAATCTCTGCAAGACAGGAGTCACTGCATTCATGTTTTGCAATTGCATTTTTCTCCTCAAACATTGTACCCATTAGAATGCTACCGTTTACTCATACGCTACTGCCTATGTCCTCCTTGCCCTCTTAAAATGCGTGGAGGAGAATGGGGGTGCATGTGCACATGGGAAAGGTTTCTACATCACTTTCAGCGCTGTATTTAATGTGCTTACTTAACCAAGCTGTAGTGTGGGCTTTTCAAAAATAAACATTTTTCACTTGCGAAGACTCCTGAAGCGCAGGACTCACTCTTTTAGTTTGTTCTCACCCAAAATAATCTCAAAGTCTTTCTGTGCTGTTGGAAGAGAGAGGGAAACCTCTTAAGAACTGCCTCTTGGGTCACGTCAGCAAAGTGGTTCTAAAAGGAGCCGGCAGAGACCTTGTCTCTCAGGACCAGGATCTCCATACTATTTTGAGCCCTCAACAAATTTATATTAATACTTGTACTGAGGTTGTGAGAGAAACACTACTTAGAAAAAGAGAGGACTTGCCACTGAGGAAAAGATAATAGAATCACAGAATCATAGAACCATAGAGTAGGAAGGGGCCATACAGGCCATCTAGTCCAACCCCCTGCTCAACGCAGGATCAGCCCAAAGCATCCTAAAGCACATATAAAATGGAGTTTATCTTGAAAAAAGGTCCGGCTGACGCCCTTGGAATAAAATAAACTAAAAGTGAGCTCAAGAAAGAACACTGTTTAAAAACATTATTTATTATTGTTTAATGCCATAAGGATAGGTCTTTTCTTCTTAGTTTGAGTTATCTGAGACTGTCCTGTGTTTTCTATTGAGATTATGACATTGACAAGCTCAGGGGTAACAACCCCCCTCCAATTTGTCGCCAGAAGTCCATGGTAGATTGCCTCTGAACAGGAAGGCTCCCTGAACAGGAAGGCTCCCTGGAGAGCCAGTTTGGTGTAGTGGTTAGGAGTGCAGACTTCTAATCTGGCATGCCGGGTTCGATTCTGCGCTCCCCCACATGCAACCAGCTGGGTGACCTTGGGCTCGCCATGGCACTGATAAAACTGTTCTGACCGAGCAGTGATATCAGGGCTCTCTCAGCCTCACCCACCCCACAGGGTGTCTGTTGTGGGGAGAGGAATGGGAAGGCAACTGTAAGCCGCTTTGAGCCTCCTTCGGGTAGGGGAAAGTGGCATATAAGAACCAACTCTTCTTCTTCTTCTTCTTCTTTCGGTATTATCCCTAAGAGCTAACAGAGCTCTGTAAAAGGTTCTTTCAAGGACAATGGCCTGTATCCTATGTGCCCCTCTCAACCAAGTACAAAGCCTTCCTCTGTCCAAGGAGCCTTCCTTCCTTCCTCTTCAGAGCCTCTTGCTCTAGAAAAAGGCTTTGGGATTGGCTGAGTTGAGGGGAAGGACACAAGCTCACACAAGTTTCTTAAAAAGGATCCTGCCTCTTAAAGAGAAAAGGCAAACACTTATTTTTAAAGCACCAGTTACTAAAGCGCCTTTGCCTTATTTGTGTCTATTTTGAAACGTGGCGATTAAAAACAAAACAAGATTGTAAAGAACCACGAACAGTAGAAAGGCAGCAGTTGAACTCAGCTGAACGAAAAGGAAGGAAGGACTGTCGGTTCGGTAATACAGCTTTCTGCAGTCATGCCCGAGCAAGAAGTGGCACTTTTGCTGTGCCCGTGCCCGTCGGGCATCGAAGAACTGCCTCAAAGCCAAACGATGCATGGCAGGAAGCCAGAATAAGAGTCCTCGAAGAAACACCCAAGAAAAATCAGACTGGCACGCGGGTTTCACAAAGTGATATTCTCCGGGTGGGGATGAAATCAAAATCCATACAAAGCAAGGAAATAATCAAAAGGGGGGGGGGGGAAATAGGGGGAACCAAACACCACCACTACCTCCATCACACTGCAAATGCTGGCAGGGGCTCATGGGAACTGTAGTCCATGGACATCTGGAGGACCACAGGTTGACTACCCCTGGTGTAGAATATAATTGGGAAGCATAGCTGTGTACACACCCAACTGGGTCCCCTCCCTGTTCCACTCCCCCCCAGGCCCATCATTGGCCATTTTGGGAGGGGCAGGTGTGTCAACATGACCACATACGGTCCTATCACCCAATACATTTTAAACAAATTTTAAACATATTGTACAAATTAATTAACTGTCAAGAACCCCCAGGGTTTCACGAAGCCCAGACTGAGAAAGCCTGCAGTATATGTATACAGGAGTGCAGAGTCCCCCTTTCTATATAGTTTTGGTTCATGCCAGTCCCACAACCCACCACATAGCCTTTGGGTGGTCAAATGATGCCACCCCTCCCTTTTTCACCAGTGGAAAAGCTGTCTGGATCAATCACACAGGCTTGCTGCTGTAACACGCAATTCCTCCTTTATTCCCAGATTGTCTACTTCACAAAACCATAAACTGCTGCCCTGCGTGGAGTCAGACCATGGAGCTCCAAAGCCAGTACCATCTACTATGGAGGGCTGGAGTCCTCCAGCCTCTCGAGTTGGAGGATTTCACATCCCTGACTCTCTGATCCTTTTTGCTCTGGATATACCGGGGACTGAACCTGAGAGCGTTTGCATTCAGAACAGGTGCTCTGTCGCACAACCACTCTGAAAATCCCGGTTTCTGACATGGGCTGTCCCCACCCAACTGAAACTTCAAACACCTGTGTTACTTTCCCCCCAGACGCTAACAAAATCCAGTTGACATATTACCATGTTGATACCTGTCGGATCAAAACGAAGAGTAGTAGAAGTAGAATTGCGGGCATAAAGAGTATAAAGAGGCTGCAACGAATTGGAGCAAATAGGAAATGCCCCCAACAACAATCCAAATTTTAAAAAATGAAGATCCCAACATGAATTTACAGAAGCAAAATGAAACAGAAAAGGGGTATATGACATCTCTCTTTCTGCAATCCGGATATACTCAATGCTCCAGGCCTAACGAGCCTAAGCATCTACAGACCTAATCCATGCCTGTATAGAAGATCGTAAGGATCACCATGTCACTACTTTGAACTTTCACAATGAAGAGTAGGAGAAGTATAATAACTCAGCATGAAAGAAAGTCTTTGGGCACAGGCAGTTTCCCTCTGCAGTGGAGGAATTTTTGAAGCCCTAAAGTGGTCAAAGAGTGAAATTGATTGGCAGGTTGTGCAGATTGTTACGAAAAGGGTCACATCCCAGAATGCACTGCACCTAGGATGCTCCCGACCTACCGGAAGCCACAATTGAGGGAAAGCAGAGTTAATGAGAATAAGGTGCCAACCACATTCACTCTTTGACAGCCATTTGCCCAAATTCCAGGCCATTGGCCAGAACGGGAAGGCTGTACTAATAAATTCATTTTCCTCTCAGTTTTCTATTTCGGCAGACAAGGGTAACCACAGAGACAAGACTTTTATTTCTCTTAGACCCTGAAAGTCAAGAGAACAGTTAAACCGATACAAAGAGAGAGTTAACAAAACTAGCGCAAGTATTCTGATTTCAAGATTGTCAAAGTTGAAAGAGGCAAGAGTTCAGCAGGATTTTCTAAGACTCGCTCTGACTATAGAAACAGCCACTGTGTTCGTCTCCTATTCTTGGGCCAAAGAACTCCATGCTGGGCATCATGGGTTACTGGCCCAAATGAGGACCACTCCCTTTAGTTTTTTATGTGTGCGCGCTTTAAAAGATATACTGTTTCATTCCCCCCCCCCAAAAAAAACCCACCAGTCTTTTAGGGGAACGCTGTGGCTAACAATAAATGACAACCATAAGCATGTCAAGGCAATTAATTTGTTGGTGATGCTAGCTATGAAGAATACACTTAGATCTACAAAATAACAAAACAGACCGTTCGAGATTATGGGATGATAGGATTTTTAACGTATGTTATTAAGCTTTTGAAAAACAAAAACAATTTACAGCATTTTGGAAAATTAAATAGAACCACAGATTTGATTCAAATTATACAACATTCTGGAATAATCTAAATATCAAGGTGGAGGTCAGCTGTGCTATATATTTTAAATATGTGGTACATGGAAAATTGCACTACCATATAGTGTTTCATGAATACTAAATGACATTTAAAGCCACAGAATACCCTCCCAAATCAGAGAGAGGCACTGTTCTCTCTGCCCCTTTACCGCTGCTACTGCTACTACTTTTCTTTTAAAGAAAATGGTATCAGAAAACCTTAAGTGTCATAGTTAGATGTAGTTCTCAGTTCAAACAACATGAAGCAAAAACCAAAATGTGGCCAATTTAAAGAATAGAAAGAAAGCAGAGCAAAGTCAGACCAAAACCAGCTGTAATTTCTTGACTCCTTCAGACAACATAACTGTTTCATATTAATTGGTGAGGGTTCCCTCCCTTACACAATGTCATGTCAAAGAATATTGCTCGGATTCATCCAGCTAAGAATCTCTAAAGCTATTCAAACCACTCCCTTTACAGTAAATTCTATTAAAATCCAGCCTTCAAATCAATATATAATCAGGCTCAAGGAAGAAATCTTTTCAAAGGCTCTTAAATGAAGCAGCTACACAGGTGTCCTCATGTCAATATCTCTGTGCCAATACCAGGTTAGCTTTTAAACCTAAAGGGGCCATTTTTCACATATAACATGATTCATCACTTTTAAGTTGCAGGGTAATAGTCGGGACCTTTTTAGTTATCCAAACCTCACCTCACCGCAAACTTCTAGATTGAAAATCTCTCTTTTTTTTAAGCATTATTTTTGGCATTAAACTTCTCAGTATTTAAATGCATGCAAAACTTTCAACGATGACTTCCAAGAAACACTTTTTTAAGAGCCAAAAACAAAACCTCAAGCATAGGACATTGAAGCCATATGCAAATAGAAAACCTCGAACACCTGGCAAGTTCTTTCAGGTTAGCCCCCCCAGAAAATCCCCCCTGGGGTGTTATTTTGATTTGCCTCATCAACAGATAAGGGACAGAAGCGCTTCTTTTGGACCAAGGGCATCTCCTCAGAACGGCTTATGTAGGAAACTGTCGGTATACAAGAGTTCCTCAAGCTGAACTCAAGAGGTTACCAAAAGTTCTGGCTTGTCCCACTATAGAACCACTAAAATGGAAAAAAAAAACACACACACACCAGTAATTTGTTTTTTTTTGTCCTTTCAGTTGCTTTAAGAAGCAATCACCCAGGACAGTTTGAACGTTTGTGACTCATTTTATTCTTGAAAATATTCAAACGGTTCGGCAAGAAATAAAGTCACGCCGTTATTTCATCATTTTAAAAGTACTCCCTGGGTGAACAAAACAGGCATTTGGGATAGATAGGTAGGTAGATAAATAACCAAGGCTGGAGCATTATGCAATATTTCTGAACCTGGAGGAACGATTTTATTTAAAGGTGTTGAGCCTTGACAATGGCGAAGCAATTTTTAGTTGATTTGCCCATTTCTGTTTGTTTGAGCAATAAGCGACCAGAGCCATTCATGTTGAAATTACATTACCAAAACATATATTGGTAGACCTCTGCTGCAGATTCTTAATAGCCAGGTCAGCTGCAGAGTTAAAGCTCCAGCCATACACCTAAAAGGAAACTTATTCAGATTATTTAAAAGGTGAATTTCACCTAAACTTAATGCTTTCCCTCCCTTGCCATGGAAACAGGATTCTTCTCCAGAATTTATCTTCTCAGAATTTCATGGGGCAGAACAGAGACCCAAATGCAACATACGGAGAACACAAAAGGAGGAAGGACATCAGTAATAGGAATTAAAATCCAAAAGACCTTGGCAACACCTCACTCAAACAAAACTCTATATAGTACTACTAATAAATCATTTCGAGCATAAAATGGAGAAGTGTTTATTTTTGAAGGCTGTATTACTCTAACTGAGAATCAGCCCGATACAAATGGGTTGATTCCAAGTTCTGATGAAACGTTCAGCAGAATTAGTCAGAACAAAGACGTTGGTTAAAAAAAAAAAATTAAACTGCATCTAACACCTATTTAAACCAACCTTTTAAAAAGAATTCTCTGTTCAGTTGTAGCATGCTGAACATGACAATGAATTGCCCTGGGTGATGGAATATACCCCAGAATAGTAAAAGTACCCAAAACCCATGAGAATGGTGGGGAGGTTATTTTTCTGAAAGTATATGGGATTACCCTACCAGCACACGTGTACTTTATTTTTAGCTGGCATGGAAACTTTTTTTCTCTTTCTAGCTTCAGATATCCCCCCCCCCCGAATTTTGTAAAACATGGATTAAGCATAAAAATGTCCAAAGCTAGCATCTTCAGTCAAAAGCATTACGGGTTGCACCTGTGTCTTTAAAATGTAATGTCCCCAAAGCCTTTTCCTGGAATTTCTGAGAGTCTTGAATAGACCTCTAAATGGGAAAGGGGGGGGAGGCCTGAGCTTCTACTGATTTTAACGGCTCCTGGTTGTACTTCATTGCCTTCAAATTCGGCTTTGCCACAGATAGTTACAGAAAGTTCAGGGCATCGGCAACCCAAGTTGACTGCTGCGAGTAAGTTAACGGGGTAAATGTAAATTTCGACAGGCTGAAGAACACCCAAGATATTCTCCTTTCTGACTGGTTCATAGGGATTCAAAACACAGCTCTCCTTTGCAACTTAACATATTATAACAGATAATCACCGAAAAGCTTATTGAGAGATAGACAATGACTGTGAAGTTCCAGAATACGTTTCAGGAAAGTGTCCGTACAGTTGCGGGTTTTTTCCATCAGTGTAATGTTTAATTTTGTTCTACACTGGGCTAATGAATTAATAACAAAAAAAAAAAGGAAAACTCGGTATAATTTACATAACAGTTTCTAGAGATATTGTTCTCTAGAATAAAGTCATCAAAGTATCAGTATCGTTTTTCGTTTACCTTGACTACAAGCCTTCCGTTTAACTAGTCCTAAATACAGCACCAAAGAAGGGATGGCCCAGAAGTCTCTCTCCGTAGCTCCATTCCTTGAAGATGAGCTGCCATGAACTGCCCAAACAGTGTACCTTCCAACCCATTTAAACTGTCAAGCCAGCTGGCAAACAAGAGAAAACTTTGGCAATCCCGAAGGGACGCATCCCCAAATTCTTTGGCTACCTCTCCTCAGCCGAAATATTTCCGCTACATTTTGTCAGTCAAAAACCACTTTAAAGGCAACAATTAGCCACAGAAGGGACGATTATCTTGGTCTTCAAGGTAAGCTGAGAGAGCAGCTCAAGTTGTCAATTGTTCTACTCTGTTCCCAAGAGGCAGCAGAGGAAAATGCAGTACAAATCTGACCAGGGCAATGTGTTAATTTTCAAAAGACTGAGAAAGGTAACCAGTGAAAATATGAATACCCCCAATTCCTGATTTTTGTTATCATCAAGGACAGGGGTGGGCCTCCAGATGTCCACGGACTACAATGTCATGGACTACAATTCCCATGAGCCCCTGCCAGAGAATGCTGGCATGGGCTCATGGGAATTGTAGTCCATGGACATCTGGAGGGGCACAATTTGCCCACCCCTGATTAAGTACAATAGGCTGAATCCACGTGTAGTTTTCTACCAGCAGGAAGGTGGGTGATCTTTGAAAATTTCCCCTTTCTGCTAGTTCTGAGGTTCTCCAGTCCTTCAGAAGTAGCATTGAAATGAACCCCATCAAGCTGAAGGTAGTTAGTCCAGTTATTCTGGCATGAGTGCCTTCCTTTATAAAAAAAAAGACCTTTGGTTTCAGCCTGAATCCTCAAGGCTTAGTGCTGTGTGGACTTCACAGAGCCCTGGACTAGTGATTTTATAATCCTCACTAGAATTAAAGCCCGTTGTAGGTGTTAATACAATGGGAGCTAGAATGGGGGGAGGGTTTTAAATATAGGAAAGAGAGAGAGGTTGAAAAAAGAGACTGATTAAGAAACAGAGATATAGGTAAAGAGGAGAGAAAAAGAAAGAGAGAGCTAAGGAAAGAGGGAGAGAAAAGAGAGTGGTAGAAATATAGATAGAAAGTAAGAAAGAGAGACATAGAAAGAAGAACAGAGAGAAAGAGGGAGAGAAAGACACAGAGAGAATGACAGAGAAAGAGAGGGAAAGAAATAGATAGTAAGAAAGAGAGGAAAAGAAATAAACAGAGATAGAAAGAAAGCAACAGATAAAGAAAGGGAGAAAGAGGGATAGAAAGAGAGAAAAAGGAGAGATGTAGCAAGAGACAGAAAAGAGAGAGGAGAGAAAAAGGGGGAAAGGACTGGCACAGCATCACCCAGGATCAGCAGGCCTTTTTTTTTGGGGGGGGGGGAAGGAACCCCTCCCCCTAGATTGCCAAAGGCCTGGCATGGCCTGGCCAAGTCTCGGTGGCTGCTTTCACAGCCTGCCGAGGTTTAGCCAGGCCTTTGTGGCCCAGGGGGGAGGGAGGGCAGGAACTCCCCCCCCCAGGAGCCTCACTTACCTCCTCTCCCCACAGCAGCCACATTGCCCCTGGCTGGCCTGCTGGGGGCAGGTGCCATTGGGGCCAGGCCAATCAGGACACACCCGCTGTTCGAAAATGAAGTCCTGACAGTTCCCGCCTACCAGGGCCTTGCACAAATATTTCAACAGCACAAGCTGTTACAGATGGGGACTTTCTTTTACACATAAGAAAGTCATGCCAATCAACAGTAAAGAAGCCAAAGCAGGCCATGGAGGGGAAAAAAACGAAGGCCTGTATCCACCCATCATTGTATGTTAGACTATTGCTATGTGCCTGGTTGGGACTCCGTGCCTTATTAGGTGAGCCTAAACCCAACAAAGATCCATAAGCAGGCATTTCTAGCAAGGCTGTGGCTGAAGAACTTCTCGTGACCACAGAAGCAACACGTTTCCCCACCCCTTACCTCAAGCATAGGTCTCGCGCTGTCATGGATAGAAAGGATGTGTGTAATGTTGTTCCGTTTCAGCTGTTCGGAGTCACGAGCGTCTGTAGTACAAAAAGGAAGACCATTTATTTATTTGTTAGATTGCAATGATTGCTCCTCCTGGCAAGCCAGCATGGGGCGGTTAACAACATTGCAAGAAATACGTATCTCAAAAAATCATCAGTTAAAACAAGTTAAAGCAATTGCGCAATTAGAACATCATTCAGATTCTGCTGCTGCACTAGTATGGATGAGTCATTGCCTATAGATGCTTCCTATGCCTAAGGGAGGGCTCTTGTTACTCATTATTGGTCCTGACCAAATACCTGGTGGAACAGCTCTGTCTTGAAATCCCATTGAAACTGAACCAATTCCTGAAGGGTCCGCAGCTCTACCAGGAGCTCATTCCACCAGGTGGTACCAGGACTGAGAAGGCCCTGGCCCTGGTTGAGGTCAGACTTGTGTTTCAAGGGCCAGGGATCACCATGCCGGTTCGTATTGGCAGAGTGTAGAGCCCTTGAAGGGGGGGGGGCGTATAATCGGCCAGGCATTCCCACAGATATGTGGGGCCCAGGCTGTGAATAGCCTTGAAGGTTAAAACTAGAACCATGAACCTGATTCAGAATTCTATCAGAAGCCAACACAACTGCTTAAGGATAGGTGTAATGTGGGTTCTCCATGGTGTTCCAGTGAGAACCCAAGCAGCTGTATTCTGGACTGGTTGCAATATCCGGGTCAGAGAAAAGAGAAGGCCCATGTAGCATGATTTAAAGTGATTCAGCCTGGAGATGACCCTTGCATGGATCACTGCAGTTAGGTGCTCTGGGGACAGGTAGGGTGTTAGTTGCTTTGCTAGGCATAGGTGGGAAAACACCAGCTGTGCTACTTCAGTGACCTGTGCCTCCATAGAGAGGGAGGCATCGAAGATCATGCCCAAATTCCTAGCTGACTGTGCAGGTGTACACTATACCTAGCCTAGGATGGCAAGCACACTTTCTCTCCTGGTCCCTTCCTCCCCAGCCGTCTTTGAAGGGTTCAGTTTCAGGCCACTCTGCTTGAGCCAAAACATCACTGCTTCCAGGAGGAGTCTGGTTGGCCATCTATAAGCAGAGCCATCTTTATCCCACTTAATCATCACATATCACAAGGCAGATTGAATGCTAATGCATGTTCCTGCACTTCCGGCCTTGTAGGACTGAGTTATGAAGGAGGGCAGCCCCTCTTGAACATGCAACCTCAATCCCTAAATGGAAAGACAGTGGACTCTCCGAAGTCAACAAATGTGATTTTTATTGCACTCTTCTCCTCTCCTTCCTCCTAGGCTCACCTGTTCTCAGATCTCAGACGCTAAGCAGGATCATCTCCGGCTAGCATTTGGATGGAAGACCTCCAAGTATTTGGATGGGAAACCTCCAGGGTCGTACTGCAGAAGCAGGCAAAGGCAAGTCACCTCTGAATGTCTCTTGCCAAAAACCCCTACAGCAGGCCTTCTCCACCGGGGTTTTCTGGAGATCAGTTGTGAGATGGGGCTTTCCCCAGACCCACCTGGAGGCTGGCAACTCTACGGGAGGCCAACATCAGGACAATCCGTCATCACCATTATGGGCTTCCCAGAAGAATCTGGCTGGCCACTGTGGGAAGCAACATGGCTGACTACATGGACCCAGCAGGACTACTGTTTCTTTACCCCTCCTCTGCCTGTCTCTGGCCTCAAATGCGCATGCAATGTGGCTTACAGGGCTATAAATAGGGTTGGTGGATGGACACTGTTGGTGGATGGGGAGGTAGGGTGGATGGAGCCTAGGGAGGTCAGGGACATCAATGGGGTCCAGTGACATGAAGTCCACCCTCCAAAGCATCCCTTTCCTCCAGGGGAACTGATCTCTGTAGTCTGGATACGAGCTGTACTTTAGGGGGATCCTGAGGTCCCATCTGGCATCCCTCCATGGGAAATGATAAAGCCAGCACCCATAAAATGCAAGCTGCAGGCTTGTGTAGCCAAAGGAGAGGGATTGGTTGGTTGGTTAATCTTACTTGATTTCACTATATGAATACAGGAGTGTAGTGGCTGAAAGGTTAAATTCCCTGTCCTTTCCTGCATGGCCCAGAGGCAAACTGAAGGCACACCAACCTGCGACTTGCACATCACGGAAAGGAGCTTTGCTTGCTCTGTCCGCACACTTATGCTTTTAGACCAGCTTTTTTCAATATTTTGACCATGGAGGAGCCCCTGAACTAATTTTTCAGACTTCAATGAAGTCCTAAGAAGCGATGTCTTCTGCCCCACCCCCAGAAGTGACATCACTACCTGTACCCTTAGCCCTCCTTTTGTTCCCTCCCCACGCCTTCACCGCTACTATGGTGGCTCTGCTTCATGTAGGCCGGAAAGAAGAACAGGAGCCGAGAAGGAAGCCAGGACACCCCACACCACTTTAAAGCTCCCATGGACCCCCATCAGAGCTCCTGCAGAACCCCAGGGGTCCACAAACCTGTTTTAAAGGTAAAGGTGTCCCCCCTGTGCAAGCACCGGGTCATGTCTGACCCTTGGGGTGACGCCCTCTAGCGTTTTCTTGGCAGACTCAATACGGGGTGGTTTGCCAGTGCCTTCCCCAGTCATTACCATTTACCCCCCAGCAAGCAAACTGGGTACTCATTTTACCAACCTCGGAAGGATGGAAGGCTGAGTCAACCTTGAGCCGGCTGCTGGGATTGAACTCCCAGCCTCATGGGCAGAGCTTTCAGGCTGCATGTCTGCTGCCTTACCACCCTACGCCACAAGAGGCTCTAAACCTGTTTTAGACCATAGCAATATAGAAATGAAGACCTTTTTTTCAAAGTTTGGTAATTAACGTCCCCAGAAGACTGCTGCTGGGCCATTGCCAATTTATTTCATGCCTCCAATGACAACATTTCATAGCCCTCCTTGCAGAAGCCCATAGTTAGGACAGAGGCTACAAGGCACGCATGCTGCAGGGCTGTTCTAAACACCAAAGCGCTGACTCACTTTTGACATCTCAGCCCACTCCTCTTTGCTCTTGACTCAGTTGCGGAGGGAGAAATTCAGAGAACTAAATTGGGAAACTGATACCCGTTTGCAGTTTCATCATTCATGCTCAGCGTATCGTCCGGCGCTTGTCGCTAAGTGCAGCCGTCACAACGGAGGCTGGCTCGGTGTTGTATTCGACAGGCTTCAGATCAAGTGGCAGGCATTTGTGGCGTGCATCTTCTCACCATGCGCAAAGGTCAGGCATCCACAAAAGCCACTGCCCGCCACATTCAGTATTACTTAAACACACGCTGTCTTATGCACAGTGTGGAGAATAATCCATGTAGCCAGCCAGCCAGTGTGGCATTAAAAGGTAAAGGTATCCCCTGTGCAAGCACCAAGTCATGTCTGACCCTTGGGGTGACGCCCTCTAGCGTTTTCATGGCAGACTCAATACGGGGTGGTTTGCCAGTGCCTTCCCCAGTCATTACCGTTTACCCCCCAGCAAGCTGGGTACTCATTTTACTGACCTCGGAATGATGGAAGGCTGAGTCAGCCTTGATCAAACCCCCAGCCTCATGGTCAGAACTTCAGACAGCATGTCGGCTGCTTTAACACCCTGCGCCACAAGAGGCTATAGTGTGGCAATAGGGGCCTCTAATCAGGAGTACTGGGTTTGATTCCTCACTCTTCCTCCACAGGCAGCCAGTTGGGTGACCTTGGGCCAGACACAGTTCTCTCAGAGCTCTCACCTACTTCACAAGGTGTCTGCTGTGGGGAGGGGAGGGGTAGGCGATGGTAAGCCACTGTGAGACGCCTTTGGGTAATGAAAAGTGGGGTATAAAACCCAACTCTTCTCCTTCTAAAGCAAAGCCATCTCAGAAAACCCATGAAGATTACACATGAAACCAGGGGCGGTGGGGATTGATCCTGTCGGCACATTTGGAATTGTCAGAGGCGGTGGGGAGTTCCACCTCAGTCAATGGCTTCAACAAGCCAACTCCCAAAAGGCTTCTGTGAGAGGCAGAGCCAAATAGGACACCTCCGGGGAAGAGGGAAAGCCTGAAGGGGTAGTGAAACCCAAGAAAAGCCCAAGTGCTTATCAGATCTCCTGACCCTCCAGTGGAAAACCCTTTCATTGGAAAAAAGGCATCCAAAAACAAGCCCTGCCTTACAATGGCCCCCTGCCACCTAAAATGCTCAATGGGCATCAAGGGAGGTAGCGAGGGACACCACGGCGCCCACAGACACCACGTTGGGGAACCCTGCACTAGACAGTTGCATTCTGAAGTTCCTTCAGGGTTGTGAGTGTCCTGCATAGTGCAGGGGGTTGGACTAGATGACCCATGAGGGCCCCTCTATGATTCTATGATTCTTCCCCCTCCCAGAGTGCCTTCCTTCAACTCATTTTGCAAGGAGCTGATGCATGGTGATACTTGGAATTTCATATCCACTCCAGTCTTCAAAAATGTGAAGCAGCACGTTTATTTATTTGTTTGCTTGTCTATTTATTACATTTGAATACCTCCCTGGCTCGCTGGCGTGGTTCTGCTGTTCTTGAGGGTGATATGAATTCCTCCCCGCCATTAACTCCATGGTTACCTCCTCCCACAGGTCATCTAAACTAGAATCTCTTGCGTAGGGAGCTAAAACGGCAAGCCTCAACTTCCTTGGAAGGTGAAACACCATGAAACTGACAGCCAATTGGACAACTCGGCCCGTAGTGGTGACCCAGATGGGACATGGTAAAGTTCACTTCTTAAGGCCAAAATACATAGTATCATCCAGGCTAGAGATGTAAAGGCCTCGAGAAAAGGCGGGAAATGGGGGGAAGGGGAGGCGGAAGGGTGGGTTCCCTAAGCTTTCCATATTCTACTCTAGCCTAGTGCAAGGAGCCCATTTTTGAAGCAGAAAAACTGACACCAACAAGGCATTGCTCATTTTCGCTGTGTAGCTCCATTTTGAAGGCCAAAAGGGAAGAGGGAGGGGTGTTGCCCATTCCACCTCATTTTGCCTCCTTCCACAGTTCGTTGGAGAGAAGGGCATGCGTGGCCAGCATCAAGTGGAAGCTTGGTCAGGCCCCTACTAGGGGTCTCAAGAAGGTCCACCAAAAATAAGACCAACCCACACTGGGCAGCTAAATCACCACCATGATTGAGGACATCTTGAAACTGCCTCTGCTTCCTCCATCCGAGAGGAGGGTGGAGAATGAACTGGTCATGGCGCTCCCCTTCCCTTTCCTGGCTTCTCACAGGCTCATGTGAACTAGCTTGCCCTAACTCCCAGAATCCTCTGCTGCTCTTGCTAGTCCCCTCTCACTCCTCCTTCTGTTTTTTGTTATCTCATCCCTGGTGTTGAGATTATGTCACTGGAACCTTCTGGCTGCTGGTGCTGAAATCAAAAATGTTATCTGAAGAGGGGAAGGGTGGGGGGAGGTTGGTGTGACTGGCAATTTGGTGCCAAAAGCTTGCATATAATTCCCTGGCTACTCCTGGGTTCCTCAGCCTTAACAATGCCTGTTTCCCTGTTGCAATCTCCTAAAATGAACTGTTGAGTTCTCCCAGCCTGGAATTCTCTGTTTGTATCCTTCAGTCTGGGGGTGCTCAGGATTCTGACAGAACTAGCTCCTGTTGCCAAATGCACCCCATGAGTGGGGAGGGAGAAGGAGCCCTCTTCCCTTAGAAAGGCATGCTCAGAAAGGCAACTGCTACCCGGTGGAGTCTTCTGACGGCTGCAACAACCACCGACAGCTGCACCTTTAGCTACCTGGCCCAGGATCCAAGAGAGGAAGAGGCGAACTTACAGTCTGCTGCCACATGGACACCACTGCTCACCCCAAGGATGGACCATGGGTTAATCCCAGGTGGCAACCAGCAATGCCCTCTCTTGCTGAAGCATCTGTGCTGCTCACTGGGGAGGGAGACATAACAGCAACGAAGAGTAGCTTGCGCCCAGCTCACTTGACTCTGCTGGGGGTGGTGCCCAATAAATTGGGGGACTCCCGGGAAACACTCCCACTTACGGGCATCTTGCCATGGTCTGCTCAGAACCTGAACTGAACCCTTATGACCTAGGAAGTCTATCCCTGCCCACAAAGGCTCTTGGGAGGTGAAGTAAGCACAGGAGCTGACAACCAGAAGAGCCAGGAGGCACCCTTGAAGGACCAGTGTGGACTACTCTCACGCCCATCTCCCCACATATTTCACCAACTTGGCCTGCCAGAGTCCAATAGCCCCAATCCTGTTTAGTTTTCTAAAAACTAAAGAAACTGGGAGCCCTGTGTTTATATCCCATGAATGTACCTAATTTTCTGTCCTCGGATTTTGGAACTCATGCATGATTCCAAGCACTATCATTCAAGACACAGCTTTTGGCCATAGGCCCTTAAGGTCTCCACTGAGCGGAGAAGTTGTGTGTGTGTGTCCACTATGTGTGCTGGCCAAGTTAAGATGTGGTCGATTGATGCAGGGGCTGTGTGCCCTTCCGGTTGTTCCTGCCCTCCCTGAAGGCCCAAACGCCCAGGAGAGTCACAGTCAGGACTCCCGCCTGAGCTGACAAGTCCCAAGCAGGTAAACACTCGAGTTGCAAAAGGGAATAACTTTACCTTTGAAATTTCCAAGGAACAAGCCAGGAAGGATCTGCAAGACAGAAAGAGAACATCAGATGTCGATCTCTTGTGGTAACACGAGCTGACGCAGGTCAATTTGCATACAGGATGGAACAGGACGCTGCAAAAGGTCTACACAGTATGAAAACACAGCCAAGTTTAACATGTTTCCCTTCTTATGTTTCCGATGCCAATGCTTCACCGTGAAAAGGTTTTTCTTTTGGGGTCCAGTGTCCCCAGACCGAAAAATTTATTTGCAGATTTCACATGAGATTGGAACATGAGGTAGAATAGGAAAACCTGAAAAACAGGAGATGGAACTTGTTTGCCTAAAGTGTTTGCCGGGAGAATTCCTTGTTTGCTTTGGATTGTTTTAAACATCTTTTTAAAAACAGCATTACATGGTATACATTTTAGGTTTAACCACAGCGATAACTACAGGTGAAGAAAGCCTTCACAAACATATATTGTAACGGATGTATATAATTCTTTGTCACACACAATGATGGCCACTAGATTAGATGAGAAGAAGAAGAGTTGGTTCTTGTACGGCACTTTTCTCTAACCTGTCTGAAAGCGGCTTACAATCTCCTTCTCTTTCCTCTCCCCACAACAGACACTGTGTGATAGGCGAGGCTGAAAGAGCCCTGATATTACTGCAAAAGAAGAGTTGGTTCTTATATGCCGCTTTTCTCTACCGAAGAAGTCTCAAAATGGCCTACATTCACCTTCCCTTTCTTCTCCCCACAACAAATACCCTGTGAGGTAGGTGAAGCTGAGAGATCCCTGATATTACTGCTTGGTCAAAACAGCTTTGGGTGACCTTGGGACCGGCCCAAGGTCACCCAGCTGGCTGCATGTGGAAGAGCATGGAATCAAACCCAGCTCGCCAGATAAGAAGTCTGCACTCCTAACCACCTACACCGCCGGTTTTAAAATGTGCTAAGACCAATTCATGGCTAATCCTTATCCATGGTTCCTCTATATATTTGTGAAACAGCCTGGTGGGTGGAACATGTCCGTCTGTCCAAGTTGGAATACGGCCAATCAGGGTGCAGCCAGCAATGCTGGCTGATTGGCCCTCCCCTGCAACTCCCACCCTCTATCCCTGGACTCTAGACTCTTTGCTATCAGATGCGCCTCAGTGCCTGGAGCCAGCAGCAGGTAAAGGGAGAGGGCCGGGGCAAAGGGTCGTGGCCTGCTAATGAGGGCCTCTTGGCCTGCTAGGCTGAGCGCACTAACGAGGGCCTCCCACCTGCTGCCTGCCTGCTAAGGAGCTTTGTCCCAGCCCTGCTAACGAGCTGGCCAGCCCCTACCCACCCCACTTGATCTGGCTGTGAGCTGCAACCCAAAGCCACCTTAAGCTGCTTGGCTGGGGGCCAGGGGGGCGGTTCCTAGGAATGAGCTTTGAAGCTAGTAAAGGTATATTAGCCCTGCAACAGCTAATTTAAGGAGGGGGGAGGAAGAGAAGAAGAAGAAGAGTTGGTTTTTATACCCAACTTTTCTCTACCTTAAGGAGTCTCGAAGTGGCTTACGATCGCCTCCCCTTCCTCTCCCCACAACAGACCCTGTGAGGTAGGTGAGGCTGAGAGAGCCCTGATATTACTAAAGAAGAGTTGGTTCTTATATGCTGCTTTTCTCTACCTTAAGGAGTCTCAAAGCGGCTTACAATCACTTCCCCTTCCTCTCCCCACAACAGGCACCTTGTGAGGCAGGTGAGCCTGAGAGAGAATTGTGTCAGGCCCAAGGTCATCCTGTTGGCTTTATGGGGAGAAGTAGTGGGGAATCAAACTCAGTCCTCTAGTTATGAATCTGCTGCTCTTAACCACATCAACACACTGGCTCTCTGGAGGCTTCAGGATAGATTGGAGGCTTTATTATTAGAGAGCCAAGAGAACCAAGAGAGCCCGCTTGGTGTAATGGTTAAGAGTAGCAGGTTGTAATCTGGTGAGCTGTATTGGATTTCCCAATCTTCCTCTACATGCAGCCGCCTGGGTGACCTTTGGCTCATCACAGCCCTGATAGAGCTATTCTGACTGAGCAGTAATATCAGGGCTCTCTCAGCCTCACCTACCTTACAGGGTGTCTGTTCTGGGGAGAGGAAAGGGAAGGGGGTTGTAAGCCATTCTGAGACTCCTTCGGGTAGAGAAAAGTATAAGAACCAACTCTTCTTCTGGGGTGGTGTTGCTCCTTTGCCTTCAACCAAAGGCTTGGCAGAAGAGCTCCCTTTTGCAGGCCCTGTGGGACTGTTTCAATGCTGGAAGGGCCCTGATCTCTTCTGGGAGCCCATTCCACCAAGAGAGGACGCAGCAACAAAATGGTTGCCCCAGGAGGCGGAGCCAGGCACAAAATGATTGCCACCGCTTCAGTCATACAGTTTAGATTAGGGGTAGATCATGGACATCTGGAGGGCTGCAGTTTGATTACCCCTGGTTTAGATCCTTGTGTAGCCGTGGTAGGCAGCAGCTGCTAAAGAAACATGTAAATAAGTCTCCACAGGCAAGTAAATGTCTAATAGCCCAAAGCCTTGAAGGGCAAAATCCCTACCTGGCCCCGCCCACTTCCAAAAAACACCTGGCAGGCAGCAGAAAAGGTGTCGCTGGTAGGGATGCCAGTCCCCAAGTGGGACCTGAGGATCCTCTGGTTTCACAGCTCATCTCCAGGTGACAGGGATCAGTTCCCCTGGAGAAAATGGCTGCTTTGGGAGGTGAACTCCATAGCATGATACTCCTTTGAGGTCCCTCCCCGCCCCAAATCTTGCCCCCTCCTGGCTCCATCCCCAAAGTTTCCTGGTATTTCCCAACCCAGAGCTAGCTACCCCAGTGGGTGCCCCTCAGACATAATTTGGGGACCCTCCTTGTGTCTCAAAGATAAAGGCAAATTGGCACAAATAAACAAATCCCCAACCACTGTGGTCAGCTTCATGGGTCCTTCTGTGGTTGCCCTCACCATGTAGGGTGCACCCCAATAAACAGCCTCCTGTCCCGTCACCAAGATGAGAGAATTCCCTCTCTGAGGAGATCCCTCTGTTCCTTCCTTTCATTGTTTTACACCCCTAAGTGAGTTTTTATCTGTTCTGTCTGGTTTTCCGTTGCTGACCCTCCTTCCTGGTTAGGTGCTTTACCTGTGTACATTGTTTTCCTTTCTTTTGAGACTGTGGATATCCAAAGTTTGTGTTGGGTTTTTTTTAATTCTTTTTCTTGGGGACTCTAAGCTGGTTGTAAAGTTATGATATGACATGTCTATAATGTCTTTTAATGAACCAATGCGCAGGCATAACGTAGTCACTGCACCGCCCAACCGTGACTGGTAGGCGCCGGAGCTACCTTCCGACGGAGAGCCGTGTCAATCCCCAACCCCTTTACACAAGTGCAAGTGCAAGCGCCGCCTTCGCACGTGTGAACGCGCAGCGCAGGAGGCGGCGGCCGAGAAAGGAAGCCCGCAACGCCTCCCGGTCTTCCTGGCAGCAGCTTCAGCGACCGGGGCTACGGGAAGGGCAGGCCCCCCCGCCCATCGGGGCGCGTCCGAAGAGGACACCCGAGTCGAGCCACCGGCTGCGAGTTCCGCTCCCACTATGCAAATACGAAGGCGCGTCGGAGCCGCAAGGCAAGGAGACGCGCTCCGAGAGGATCTTACGCGCTGCTGAGACAGATCGGGACAGGATCGGGGGGAGGGGGGGAGTCCGGCTGCACACGCCCTGGCTCCGGGCTACACGTGCATTTGCAGAGGTCCCCCCCCAGGCTCCGAGCCCCCCCCCCCAAGCGCGGCTTCCGTCCTTTCCACCACCGGGAGGCGGGTCCTCCCCCTCGCAAGAGGCTCCCCGACGCGCAAAGGAGAAGCGAAACGCATTTACCTTGTTCATCCCATTGCCCATGGCTCTGAACGCGACCTGCCCCCGGGGTGGAGAGAGAGGCAAACCGGGGAAGGGGGGAAATGCGGGCGAGGCAGGAGGGGGGTGGGGAGGCGGGTCGGGACTTTGACGGAGCGCACGGCCGTAGGGCTCGGGAGGCCACGGAAGGTCTCTGCCCCGTGCGGCGGACGGGGACTTTCCCTGCGAGCGCCCGCTGATCAAAGGGTCTTTTCCCCACTAGACTTCCGCGGATCAAAGGCCGGGCGGCCAAGTTCGCGGCTCGCCCTGCCGGGAATTGCGTCTCTGCGCCGCCAGCCCCTCCACTCCCACGAGTGATTAAAACCCAGGCGCCGAGGGAAAGGCTGCTCCGGAGAGCCCCCGCGGAGCCTTCTGGGACTCGTGGTCCCGGCTCTCGTTCGGCCGCAAGGCTGGGGCGCGGCAAAAGACTACCAGGCCCGGCGTGCCGTTCGCCCCCCGACGGGCCGCGCCTCCTCGCGGGTGGAGCCTGGAAGCCGCGCCCCCTTCCATTCCTGGAAGGATGAGTAAGCGCCGCCGCCGCGGCAGCCCAGTTGTGGGGGCGTCGGGCTCGTTTGCTTTTCTGGGCAATCGCAGTCAAATTCCGCGACGTATTTTGGGTCTTTTGCAAGGAGATAAATATTGCAGCGTCTCGCCGGGCATGCAAAACACAGCCGGGCTTTTCCCCGGTAAACGGGCGACCGGCCCCAATTATAGTAGGTTTCAGATGATGGTAAGGACGCCGCCCCCGTTCGCCAGTGCTCCAGCTTGTACAACCGGCTTTGGTTTCTACCCGCCTGGCAGCTCATCTCCAAACTACCATGGACGCTTTGGAGGGGGGACCGCACTGAGGTCTCTGTCCTCTCCAGCGCCACCCTTTCCTTCTTCACTTAAAACAGGCAAAAGGTGATAGGAAAGATCGTGAGACCATGAAGAGCAGCTGCCGGTCTGAGTAGGCAATGCTGGCCTTGATGGACTGAGCATTTGATTTGTTGGCAGAGTTAAAATATGCATAGGGGAGGGGAGGCACCAAGGTGATTTAAAGGGTAAAAAATAGTTTTATTGTGAAGAGAGAGAACTTTGTATAGAGCAGGGGTGACCAAACCGTGGCTCTCCAGATGTCCATGGACTACAATTCCTATGAGCCCCTGCCAGCTGCTGGGAATTGTAGTCCATGGACATCTGGAGAGCCACAGTTTGGCCACCCCTGAGGAGAGGGAGACCTAACTAATTCTTAACTTTTCTGTATTCGGTATTGTCTGTTCTGGAGGCAAGCAGGGAGGAACTCTGCTCAATGGACCAGGAAGTCACCTGAGAAAGTGTTTTTGAGATTGCCTAGTTTAGACATTCAGTTACATTCATAGCCTTTGGTGGCGAGTGTGGAAGGAATCGTGCATGCCCAGCACTAGGAGTGTACAATCGCATACACCCAAGCTGAAAATATACCTTGAAAATGTCTCATTGATATCTTGCGGGTATATTTTGGCACTCCAAAGATAGCCACAGTTTTATGGAAAACCAGGGAGAAAAGATGTATCTGGGATTTTCTGGGACGTCCAAGTGTTCTAAGTGTTCCTTAGAAACACTGCTTTTTCTTTTTTCTTTTGTTACTATTTTTATTTGTTTAAACAAATAAGAAAGAGACACTGGCTTTTCTTTCCTCTGCCTCCTGGTTTTTATGGGATTCCTCACTGTTCTTGTAAGTTTCAAACTTGTCTTGTCAGTTTCAAGAGGTTTCCCCCTCCCCCCCCCCCCAGGCCCAGCAGGGAGAGAAACAGTCCTGAAGAGAATATGCAAAGCGGGTCCCTGACAACAAGGTCAGGAGCTGGAAAAACAAGATCCATAGTCAAGAGTCAGGAGCTGAAGGTCATTCAGAGAAGCAGCATCCATGAAGTCCAAGAGCAAGGCTTTTGCCACCCACCTGTGTTTACGCTCAGTGCGCTGCTCATAATGCATAGCTGCCTTGGCCTTTAGACTGGACTCTGCAGAGAGCCTCAGAGACCACTTCTGCCTTGTGCAGCCAGCCTTGCACTCCTGTGCCTTTCCTGTAAGGCCATGCGCTGCTTCCTACGCTGTTGATCAGGAGACCAGAGTGGGGAGCCAACTGTTGCTGGAGCTTCTGCCATAGGGCTGAGAGGCTGGAGGTGCTGGGTGGTTGATGTCTAGGAGATCCGAAACTTGACCTTATACATAGACATTGAACACTGTGCCATCCACTACATCCTAGCCCTTGTAATGGGAGGGAGGGACAAAACGTGCATTAAGCTTGCATTTGGTATATAAGCAGAGAGGACAAAGGAAACACTCTGGTATCCTGCCGCTTAGAACATGAGCCTCTCTTTGTAGAACCAAAGTAGATAAACTGGGCAGGCTACCAGGGCCGAAAACAAGGGGGCCAATGGCGTCCTTCGTCCTCTGCCAGGCGCTGATAAGGAGGTGGCATGATTCAGACAACAGCAATCAAATAAAAAGATGCTGGAGCTAATTTTGCACGGCTGGAGAGATAAAAAGCGACAGCCAAAAATAATCCAACTGCTGTTCTTGCCAGATCTGGGTTTTTATGGGGGGAGGAGTCCATTTATAATCTCATTCTCAAAAAGTCATTTGTATTACAACCCCGTTCACAAATAATTCCCCCCCCCTTAAAAAAAATCTTCCACCTGCTGATGGTTTTAACCAGCCTAGTCTAATCATTCAATGCATTTTTTAAAGCCTTCCCCTTCCCAGGCCCATTATTGGCCCTTATCACCCCATAAATGTTTGTCAAATTTTAAAAATATGTAGAAAACCAATTAACTCCCACCCATTCAGGAAACCTTTCCAGGGCTGTCAAGAAATCCCGGGGTTTCACGAAACTCTGGCTGAGAAAGCCTGGCCTAGGATACGGAGACCCGGATTCAAATCCCTGCTCTCCCATGAAGCTTTCTGGGTGACCTTGGGTCAATTTCTCTCTCCCAGATTGTTGAGAGTAGTGTAGAGTTTTACTTATTTATTTATATTTATATACCGCTGCTCGTGGTGGTTTACATTTAATGAATTGAAAGACTCATACATCGTAATACAAATAAAACCAATCTAACAATAGAGCCCCTAGCCCTAATGAATCAATAATAAAATTCAAATCACTAAAAAGATAGCAGCATAAAGAGAGCAGTTACTCGTCTCCAGGCAGTTGGCAAGCCTACCAATATCATTTTTCCATTATTATAATCAAGTCTCTTGCGGCACCTGAAAGGCAAACAAGATTTCATTCCAGTATCAGCATTTGTGGACCAGGGACCCCCCTGGATGTGTGATTTTGAACCTAAGTCGGAACCAGTTACCAATGTTCTGGTACAACACCCCTCACCCCCACCCAGTTGCACCTTTGAGGGGCAGAATGTATACAGAAGTGGCTCCATACTTTGTACTTTTTGGACTATGTCACCTGGACCTTGGTAAGCACTACCTTGATAGGTACTTATAGATCCTCCCTCCCCCTAAATAAAAAGCATCTGGGATATTAAAGAACTCTACAGGGGAAATTGCACTTGGAGGAGCTTTTCACCCAAAATCATGAGTTTTAGGCTCTAGAGCGTTAGATTTTTGCATTGAACAATGTAACATATTGGAGATGTGGCGGGGGGGGGGGGTGGATGGAGGAAATCCTGCAGTGATCTTCAGAAGCATTGTCAAGGTCACCAGAGAAACACAGCCCGTTCTCATTCCCCAAGAAGATAACTCGATAACAATGTACAGAGCTGGTCTGAGTTACTGAATATGCAAAAGGAGGGGAGAATCTAAACCAGAGGTCCCCAACAGGGTGCCTGCCGAGTGTTCTTAAAAAGTGGCTGGGGCCTTGTGGGGTATTCCCCAGCAAGGCTTGTGACTGGTCACTGGAGATATAATTGGCTGTGCAGATTTTTTAAATTGTTGCTGCGGCAGTGGCTGTCACCACAGGAGAAGTGTGTGACGGAAGGAACGCTGTGGTGGCCATCTTGTGACTGTCTATCTCCTGCAGCAGCTGTTTTGTGGCCGCCATTTTGTGGCTGCATGTGCCACGCTGAGTCAAAAGTCCAGAAGTGACCTCAAGCTTCAATCGGTTGGGGATTCTTGATCTAAATAAACCAAATATTCTACCACACTGGCATTTGGCTTGGGGTATTACGTCACCTCAAATATGATTTGTGCAAATTTCCTCACACAAATTTTATTTACTGATAGATTTTATTTATTTATTTACTTACACATTTTATTTACTTTATTTACTTCATTTCAGGTTCACTTTTCTTAGACTTAGAGCCAGTTTGGTGTAGTGGTTAGGAGTGCGGACTTCTAATCTGGCATGCCGGGTTCGATTCTGCACTCCCTCACATGCAGCCAGCTGGGTGACCTTGGGCTCGCCACAGCACTGATAAAGCTGTTCTGACCGGGCAGTGATATCAGGGCTCTCCCAGCCTCACCCACCTCACAGGGTGTCTGTTGTGGGGAGAGGCATGGGAAGGCGACTGTAAGCCGCTTTGAGCCTCCTTCGGGTAGGGAAAAGCGACATATAAGAACCAACTCTTCTTCTTCTTCTTCTTCTTCTTCTTCGTTGCAGCCAAGATGCCACAAGACTCCTGTTTATTTTTCACTGTGAAAGATTAGCACAGCACATCTCTGGAACATCATTCTAGTGTAAAGTCTGAGTCCAGTAGCAACTTTGGTTATTCCAATTAGATATTTAAGAATTGATTGAGGGAATTTTAGATGTGAGAAGGCTAACAATGGGATCGCCACCAGTGTTTATGTGGACGTTCCCTTCAGAAACTCTAAATAAATCAGTCCAAGATAACTGGAAAGTTGTTTTATTTAGAAGAACTTAAAATAACATACACACTAAACCTTTTGAAACATACACACAGGACGTTATGCTAAAGAAAAGCAGGGTTGAATGGGAATTGGTTGAGGAAGTAGAGAAACCCATAGTTACCATCACGAGGTGGGGAAGAAGTCCACGGAACCAACAAAGTTGATCAGCTTCATCATCATAATTAATAATATTAATATTTTATTTTACCCTGTCCTTCCCTGATTGGTGCAGGGAGACTGACAACAACTTAGAAACAATCATATAAATTAAGCATTAATACATTAAAACTTTTTAACAGTAAAAGAACATCTCCTCCTGATAATGTGAACGTTTCTGAGGGTTGGCCAGAACTTGTAGGGATTGCTTTTTGGTTTTGGTTTTGGCAAGGAAAAGAGAAAAGGACATCCAAGGAAAACAGACACAGGCTCACACAGAGGTGGGTATGTGTGGTGGGTGAGTCCTGGAAGGCACATGCACAGATGGGTACTAAGTATTCAGTTATATTGGAAAATTGTAACGTGTTATGTGTGATGTGCTAGCCCCTAAAACAAAGTACTTGATGCGGATTTCTGGTGTATGATAGAGACACTGGGATGGGTTTGTCTGGAGTGAGAACAAAACTCACGGTGGAACCTTGGAAATTTCCCAGGAACCCAACAATAACTGTGATAGCTCTACCAGAGTAGAACCAAAGATGTTCATGTTTCTTGACGACCCTTGGATTGCAGGATGAGAAGGTGCTAAATTGGAGCAGGCTGTTTGTGTCCACTAATTGAGTTTTGTGGGCATGATGGGAAGGAGAAATTGGGAGTTGATAAAATTAGTAGTACCTTACCTGGAGACTCTATTGTCCCAAAGATATGCGTCCCTGCTTTGGGTGGGGTTAGAAAGTCCATTAATGTAGCAATCCCACTAATCTAATCTAAAGAGTCCAGGTAACCCTTGGAGACCTGGCATCCATGTTTTCTGCTCGGGAGAAACATTTAGATGCATTTGCCATCTATTTAAAGTCCATTTCTTGCCAGACAGCACTTTGCAAATTAATATTGTAGGGGCTGTAGAAGGGTATGTTTTTACTGTCTATAACTATCCCTTAAAGTGAGGCAGGGTCTGGCTACTAACATTTTAAAACCAACAAAGTTTAATTCTGGGTATAAGCTTATGTGTGTTTGCACAACGAAGTTGCTTCAGACCAACATAGCTATTACTCATTTAAGCATTAATTTGATGTAAAGTTTAAGTCTGGTGGCACCTTTAAGACCAGGGGTGGCCAAACTACTGTGGCTCTTCAGGGGTCCATGGACCACAGTTCCGATGAGCAGGGGCTGGCAGGGGTTCATGGGAATTGTAGTCTGTGGACACCTGGAGAGGCACAGTTTGGGGCTGGCAGAGGCTCATGTGTACTGTAGTCCATGGACACCTGGAGAACCACAGTTTGGGGCTGGCAGAGGCTCATGGGAACTATAGTCTGTGGACACCTGGAGAACTACATTTTGGGGCTGGCAGGGGCTCATGGGAACTGTAGTCTGTGGACACCTGGAGAGGCACAGTTTGGGGCTGGCAGAGGCTCATGTGTACTGTAGTCCATGGACACCTGGAGAACCACAGTTTGGGGCAGGCAGGGGCTCATGGGAACTGTAGTCCATGGACACCTGGAGAGCCACAGTTTGGGGCAGGCAGGGGCTCATGGGAACTGTAGTCTGTGGACACCAGGAGAACCACAGTTTGGCCACCCCATTTAAGACCAAACAAATGTAATACCCAGAATAAAACTCTTTTGATCTTAAAGGGGTTGCAAGATACAGACTTTGTTCTGTTTCCTCTGACCAATAAAGCAGCCCACCTGAAGTCTTCCAGAAACATTCGTTAGCCCAGGCTTCTAACTACAAGTATTTTCCAGATCATCAGACTTTACAGTCTGGTACACTGAGGACCTTTAAGCAGAGTCTGAGCATAATACCCAGAAATAGCTGGGTCTGAGCATAATACCCAGAAATGATAAGATTTAATGGATAAGGATCACGGTTGCAGCTGCCGGCATTGTGGGTGGGCCGGCACGTGGATAGCAAGGCATGGATGTGCCCCGAACTTGCTTCGCTAGAACTGGATGCACTGAAATTGGATGAGAGCCAGCGTGGTGCCATGGTTAAGAGCAGTGGCCTCTAATGTGGAGAACTGGGTTTGCTTGCCCTCTCCTCTTCCACATGCAGCCTGCTGGGTGACCTTGGGCCAGTCACAGTTCTCTTGGAGCTCTCTCAGCCCCACCTACCTCACAGGGTGTCTCTTGGGAGTGGAGGGGAAAGGCATTTGTGAGCCACTTTGGGACTCCTTCGGATAGTGAAAAGTGGGGTATAAAACCAACTCTTTTTCTTCAAACGGCATTCCCTTTGAAAGGACAAGATTTGCTGCAGATTTCTACTGGAGACAGAAGCTTTCCGTCAAGTCATGGCACCCAGCAAAAAGAATCACTTGACCCAATATTTCTGTAAATAAAGAAAGCAGACACTTCAGGAAATTTCACAATATCCTTTTATATCATTATTATTTCACCTGCTAAGATGGTTCCTTTATTTGTCACTGTCGAGCAGAAAATGAAACTTATCTTAATCGCATTGAATATCTGGACTTAAAATGCCGAGAGTCAATTTCATATGCAGGAACGTTTCCAGTGCTGAGTAATTCTACTGTTTAATATAAGGCGATACTATCTGCCCAAATATTGGCGGGGGGGGGGGTTAAATCACTATAGAAATGAAGGTAGATTTCCTGTGTTACTTGAAATCTTTAGCGAGGCTTTCACAGTTTCAGCGCTGAAACCATATGGAACCCTCTTTACGGTTTCACTGTTTCTTCTGGTGTTTTGAAACAGATGTGTTTGTTCAGCTGTGTGTTTCTACACAGTTGTCATCATGGAACCAATCAAAACTGCTGTCTAATTTGAGACAAAATAGAAGAGATCTTAACCAAATGAAATTGTATAGACCCATTTTGTGTGTGTGTAATTTGCTGGTTGACCTTGGCCAGTAACTCTTCTCTCTGAGCTCTCTCAGCCTCACCTACCCCACAGGGTGTCGGTTGTGGGGAGAGGAAGGGAAGGTGACTACAAGCCGCTTTGAGACTCCTTCAGGTAGTAAAAAGTGGGGCACAAAAACCCAACTCCTCCTCTTCTTTTTTTCAATCTACCTTGGCCTGGTGTGGTGTGTGTTGGCCCAGGATGTGGGAGGTCATGCTTCAAATCCCCATTCTGTCATTAAGGTTGCTGAGCAGTGGGGAACCACAGGGTTCGGTCCAGTGCTCCTTAAACCTGTTTGTTAATTATTTGGATTTGGGAGTAGTGAGTAAAGTAGCTTAGTTTGCAACTGCCAGTCAGTTGTCCAGGATGGTGAGAACCAGGGAGGGCCATGAGATGTTCCGGGGGGGATTTGTCAAGGCTGGGCAAGTGGGCATCGAAGTGGCTAATGAGGTCCAACACAGATAAGTCATGCATAGGGGAACCAAAACTCCTTTCTGTAAATATGTGTTCATGGGGTCCAAACTGCCAGTAGCTGACCAGGAGTGAGATCTTGGTGCCGGGATAGGTAACTTTACTGAAGAGGTCAGCTCAGTGTGCAATTGCCATAAAAAAGCCAGTGTTGTGCTCGGGATTATTAGGAAGGGGATTGAAAACAAATCAGTCCCTGCATAAATATATAGGGCAACCTCATTTGGAATCTTTTGAATGCTTTTCATTCTTGTTAGCAGAATGAAAGGCCAATTGTAAAAATAAAATAATTATTTAAGATTATTTATTATTATAATTATACTATATACCATTCTGGTCCCCTCACATCAAAAAAGATATAATAGCATTGGCTAAGGTGCAGAGTAGGGCAACCAAAATGACTAAGGAGATGTCATGAACCCCAGTTCCTAACCCATGTTTGAACTGTAATTTCCCGGGTGCTCCCGGTCTGTTGCCCCCCCCCCCCCCCGCTATCTTCTTGGTCATAAAGCCATAGATTCCCTGCCTTCCTGCTTGTCTTCCGCCTCCCTTTGTATTCCAAAGCGTCTCCCTGCCAGAGCCTCCTTATTGTTTCCTGACCTTGCTAGGCTCTGTGAAGCCTCAACGTTTGTTACTTTCAGATCAAAGAATGTTCACAAATAGTATTCCGGCGCATATTCATTCCAGGGCAAAATTCCAGTATATCTTAAGGTGCAAAAATGTCCCGAGATCTTATTAGCTATGCAGTAAGTGAGACAAAGCTGGGACAGTATTTATAGTCATCTTATAAACTATACTTACTTATCTTTTGGTGCAATCCTAAACTAGTTAGTCCATTGAAACCAATGGGTTTAGAAGGGTGTGATTTTGCTTAGGACGACGGTGTTCGTCTGGATTCAGTGTAGCAGAATCCTGCATGTGCCAGTGAACATGTGCCCACAACTGTGTAACCTGCACCAAGCATAGCCCCACAAATTTATGCTCAATGCCTTATTCCAGTGAGAGATAGATCTATGCAAGTATGTTCAATGTACATACCACATCAGATGGAGGAAGTGTGCACACACCCACGTTCAGCCAGGCATGCACAGTTTTTGCTTGGCTAATCCTATGTGCTGGGCTTTAGTTTCTATAAAGGGAATTAAGTGCCCACTCTCTCTCAAATGAAGCACTTTCAAAATTCCATTGAATTTGATGGGAGCAATTAGGACAACCTTTCTCAACTTTTTTCTCAAATATACCTGAGGCTTTGAGAACCCCCAGAAGTGGTGCAATCCTGCAGAATATGGTTGGAAAGCAGAGCTGTGTACAGACCCCACCGTGCCACTCCTTACCACCCCTTTACAAGCCCATCATTGGCCATCTTGGGGGGTGGGGGGGGGCTATGACTTGACCATATACAGTCATATCATCTGATAAATGTGTAATAATTTTTTTAATGTATAAATTAACGTCTATCCATTCAGGAAAGTCTTCGAGGGCCATCATGAAATCCCTGAATTAAGAGAACTAACAATCGCAAGCTAATCAACAAGGGGTTTAAATATATGGGACACTTAAAAGTGGTTCTGTAGGATTGGTCTTTCAAGGTATTTTTTAAAGTAACAAATGAATTGGTTTGCACATGATGATGAGGAGGAGGAGGACGATGATTTAACAAATTGGATAAACAAGCCCGCACTGTGACTGGCTGAGGATCCTCTTTCATTGCACAGCCATATTCAATTGCTGAAATGCCGTTTCCTGCTGCAGGAACCTTGCAAATTACTGAAAAATCTCTCAATGTGCCAGGCATTAGTGACTGGATGCAAATTCAGGGCATGTTGCATCTATGCGGAAATCAGTATTTTGCATCGTGTGGGCAGTAGATTTGAACTGGATGCAGAGGGAGCGTGTGTATGAAGTGCTGTCAAGTCACTTCTGCCTTATGGTAACCCCATGAATGGTCCTCCAAAACGTCCCCTTTTAGCAGCCATTCTCTGATCTTCCTCCGTTGTGAGCCAGCTCTCTGGGAAGGCAGTATATAAAATGAATAAATGAAAATAAATCTCATATTAGGGCTTCCTCTTTCCTGATCTATCACAGGTAGGCAAAATCACGATACTCCGGCTCACTCACTTTGGCCATATCATGCGATCCAACTCACTGGAGAAAGCTATGACGCTAGGACTGGTCAGTGGTCAAAGGAAACGAGGCCGAAAAATGACGTGGTGGTTAGATACGATCAAAACGGACACCAGCCAGAACATTACACAACTGATACAATCGGAAGTCATGGCGACAGTTATGCCATGGGATTGCCAAGAGTTGGCTAACATCATCCTCAGCATGAAGACCGAGGCCCGAGTGCAAAGTCCTCCCCTTCCAACCCGCCCTATGGCTATTTATTTATTGTATGATGTGTGTAGTACAGCCAGAGGTGGTTTGCCATGGCCTGCCCCCATGTCATGACTCCTAGCGTTCCTTGGAGGAACTTCATCCGTATCCTTGGAGGACTCCTCTCCAAACGGTAGCCAGAATCAGCCCTGCTTAGCTTCCGACATCTGAAGGGATTGGGCTGGCCTGGGCTAACCAGCTACAGCTGATGTCCACCCATTACCCCACTCCCAGCCCCCCAGAATCCGTAGGACCAGCCCTGTCTCTGCGGATCTGACATATCACCCCCAAAAAGGTTTTGAAGTTTAGCTGTCATACTGCCTCGTGTGGAAATGCGCACAGCGCATGCCTCCGCTCACTCTCAGAGATGCAGATGGAATAGACAAAGATCCCAAGCTTCAGGGGAAGCGTGGGCGAGCATGTGCTCAGCACACGCCCTACTCGTTCTGTTCTGACAACAGTCTGTCACCTCCCAAAAGCCTTTTGCGCTTTGTTCTGAAGCGGCTCACCACACGCGGGGCAAGGAGGTAGAGGCGAGAAAGCCCCTAGTTCTAATCCGCACTGTTTCCAACCGTTTGCCTCTTCCATTTCGAATGTGAACTAGGTTGCAAAAGACCACGGTCATGTGTCCTGTGGGTCCAATGTGTTTCGGAAGAGGCAGGAGGTCTGTTACGTACAATCGGTCGAAATGGGTGTTGATGCCCAACAGCCCGTGTTGTGAATGTCTCTGGCCTGCACTCCCCGCGTGCAGAGGCTGTTTACTTTAACAAGGACAGTTTCTTTTCCATGTGGTGGTATCACATGAAACTTCTGTTTCATCACTAAGAATGAAACGGGATGAGAAAACAGACTCTGAGCTTTCTCAGAAGAACCCATCAGCTTTTGATTTGTCAAATGAGAGACTCTGAACAAGCTTCCAGGGTGAATTCAAGATGCCAAATTTAATATTTCGAGATCTTCACAGGATGGTGACCATGATGTATCTTTGAAACCACTTCTTCCCAGGTTTACTCTGTCCTGCATCAGATTTAGGGATAAACTAGGTAAGCTCTACACTAGGCCTTTCAATATAAGCCTCTAAATAAGAAAATATTTTGGCTGGTAGGACCAGGATAATTTCCCCCTTGTGCTTTCACCTTTGAAAATACGCACCTCTGCCATCGGATGGGTGAGTTCATCCATCTCCAGCTAGAGGTGAGAATGAATGATGGCTAGGTAGCTAGACAAAAACATCTCAGTGACTAATCATCATAATAGCAGCAATAGCAAATATTGTTCTTATGATATGAGACCTCTTAAACTGTTATAATTTAGGACTTCATCTGTTGGCAGAGTTAGAATATACAGAGAGAGTGGATCACCAGGCTGCTTAAAGAATAGTTTTTATTATGAAAAGAAAGATGAGAGAAGACAGACCTAGTTCGCTGTTTAACTGTTTTTGCAGCCATTCTTTCTGCTCAACTGCTGTTCTGGAGGCAAGCAGGGAGGAAGTGTGCTCAAAGAATCAGGAAGTCTCCCGTTGAGCCAATGAGGAGACTAGAAAATATTATTATAAAATCATCAGGAAGTTCCAATCACAACCAAATTAAACACACATCTCCTCCTTGCAGGACATTTTTTTATATTCTTCTCAGTCATGCACACTGCAGAGCTTGCAGATTCCATCATCATGGTATAAAGCAGGGGTGGCCAAACTGTGACTGTCCAGATGTCCATGGACTGCAATTCCCATGATCCCTTGCTAGCATGCATTTGAAGAGTTTGGCCAGGCCTGGTATAAAGTAACCCTGTTTTGCACCGAATAAGACATTTATAGTGGAAGCATAAGCAGAATTACACCCAGCTGAGTTCAGTAGAAAGGTGTAACTTCCCTTAGGGTTGCACTGTTAGTATTATGTTTCATATGCTACCATTGTAGAAGGTAAGAATGGCCTCTAAGAGAAGCAGAGCATTCTGAATCACTCTTACTGGGCACTGTTTGGAACACTGTTTCAGAAGTATATGCTCAGGCACATACCTATTCCATTTTTCACCTGGGGTAAACAGGTGGGTGGGGCTTTGTGACGTGGGGGCTGGGAGCGGGGCCTCCATGGAAAAGCATCTACTGATGAACTTGCCCTTTCCCTGGGGCCTACCATCTTCCTGCCCCACGAGGGGCTGGCCAACTCAGGTTGCAAGTCCCTCGGCTAATCCCCACCATTGGGAAGGTGTAATGGGGAACTGGTGGTCATCAGCGGGGGGCAGCCCACACCGATGCCCTCACCAGAGGGAAGGCTGCAGGGGCTCAGGCTGATAGGCTGTTGGGCATCATTCTGTCCAATGCAAGCAACTGCCGTGCCCAACCATGGAGTCATCCTCTGCCTGCTGGGGTGGATGTCACTGGGCGCAGGCCGGTTGGGTGCATGGCTCCACCCACTCATGGGGGCTTGACGAGGCTCAGTGTACCCCATCAAGTGTGTGCCCAGGGCGTGAGCTCCAGTCACTGAACCCTAAACACTCCATTGTTTCTTTGTAGTCTCAAATGACCGAATCTGACATTTAATACCCCTGCTCCAGTGATCTGTGCTTCCAGCAACCATATCTGTCAACAGTGTCCTAGCAAATATTCACTCTGTCTAAAACTAAGAGGGAGAGAGAGAATGGGAGGAATATACATATTCACTTTAAGAACTTTCACATCAGTATACTATTTCAATCTATTTGGATATTTTGACAGAATTAATAGCTACTGTTTGGATGTGAAAGTCAAGAGGACTGACTAACATAATACTCCACGAGATGCCGTTCTGAGAAGAAAGACAATCGCATGCTGGTAAGGCAGCCCTGAGACCCGTGACGTCTTGTCATTTGACTTTAGTTAGTCATGTTCTTTAGGAATTATCCATTTTTTAAAGGGAAAATTATAAAATCCAGGATCTCCAAACAATCCATGTAATCATCAATATAGCTCATTTTCAATGTGGACCCATCTGTGGATTCTTAAATCCAGAGACTGGTGCTATAGTCAGACAACTGATCTTCCTCTAACACAACGAAAAGCCCCAGGTTTGCAGAACAGTCTGAAATCTTTTAAAAAATCCTAAACAAGCACACATACCCACTTGTGTTTAAAGCCTTCCATAATTATAGAAGCAGCACCTGTAGCTTCAAGAAATGAATGCTATCAGTGGCTGTTGCTAGGCACCAACAACAGTACTGCTAGCCTTCAGGCCTTGGTTTTTATCATTAAAAGTCAAAGGCAAGAGGTCTGGGCTCTTTTCAGGGCTGTTTTGACTTTTGAAGGAGGATTCATGGAGACTAGGCCTGACGATAGCCATCTGACAATGAGCTTACATGTGACTTGCATGACAGTAGGGACTGACTTCTTCCTGCTCTCCGACAGCAGCCACTCCACAATAGCCAGCATAGTGCCATGGTTAGAGTTTCAGATTAGCATTTGAAATATCCAGGTTTGAATCTCTACTCTGCTGTAGAAGCTCAATGGATGACCTTGTGTCAGTCACACACTCTTCAGGGCGTTTCCACATTAGGAGACATACCTTATTTTAGTCTCGCTTTGGATACTACGAGTTGACCCTAGCCTTTTTGCATTTGGCCTTTCCTCCCCTTATTTCCCAGACTGAAATTTGCTTTCCACACTGTCTCCCATCATGCTTTGCTGCCTTCCCCTTTTCCAAAAATGTGTTTTTTTGCAAAATGGTGCCTGCTTGCACCTTTGATTTCATTACACTCCTTAATTCTGCACCCTTGATCGCCCCCCTTCCTCTCAAAGTGTCTTGAATGTAATTAAAAACAACAACATTGTAACATTATAACACTGCTGTGTAAGTGTGCAAGGCTGCTGTTTTAAAACTTAAGAGTCTTGTCATACGATCACCCCCTTTTTAAAAGAGTCCGATTTTTTAAAAGTCAGATTTTTTTGGAACAGAGGAGGAGGGAGCGAGCGGGGAAGGAGGATGGTGATAAGGAAACTACTCAAACAACTCAAAATGGTAGGCATGGGGGAAAACCTGATTGCATGCATTTCTTCATTGGGCAGCTCCCAATGAGACCCTGCTTTTTAAAAAATGAAATCCAATTTTCTGGGGATTCCTTTGCTGTGAGGCAAGTGAGGGGGCAATTCAGGTATAGATGGATATCAGTGTGGACACAGACAAAAAACTCGAGCCTTTAATAATGCAAACCTGAATGATATTCCTAGTGCAGAAACAGTCCTAAAGATCTGTTTAATCCCTGGAGATCTCCAGCCAACACTTTGAGACTGGCAACCCTAGTTTTACCTGGCTTTCCATTTGTCTAGCAGCACACTATTCCTACCCAGAAGAGTACTAAATATGAGCATGAGGTATAGAAGTCCCTCCTCTTCCCCCTCCCCACCAAATATACTTATGGCCAAAGAAGTCATCCTTTAGAGATCAGGTTTTGGGTTCCAACCTACAGTTGCTGCCTCTAAACAGACCCTTCTGCAAACAGGCCTGTTGCAAGATCGTGCCCAACAATGTGTTCACGTTTTTGGGGATTTCCCCCGTTTGCAAGTACATCTGAATTTCCCAATGAAAGGGGGAGTTCCCTGCAAGTCAAGGGGACTTGCTGAAAAACACACGCCAACAAAGCATGTCTTCAGATTTCCCAAGAGGCTGAACGGAGTAGTGAAAAAGAAACCTCCTTCAAACCATCTTCTTAAAAACCTTGTAGGTATATCATTGAGTCTCAGGGGACAGGCTTGAAGCATTTGAAAGGGTTTCAGTACACTGGAGTTTCTCTCCACACCCATTTTCCCACTGGCCGTTTCAACCCCGGTATACCTCTGTCTCAGTGGGAGTTGCATGGCAATGAGGACTAAATCCTGGTTGAAGCCCTGCACTTAGAAGCCAGAGTAGTTCATGCACCCTGTAATGGTTAGAACAGCTTGTTTCAACCTTTAGACCATGGAGGAGACCCTGAAATAATTTTTCAGACTTTGAGGAGCCCCGGAAGTGAGATCAACTGGCCACAGAAGTGACATCACTACCCGTATCCTTAGCCCTCCTATTGCTCCCTCCCCCTACTATGGTGGCTCTAAGACAGCCCAGACCGCTCCGTACCATACCACTTCAGAGCTCCTATGGACCTCCCTCAAAGCTCCTGTGGACCCCCAGGGGTCTGTAGCCCCCTAGTTGGGAATTCCTGGATTAGAGTAATTGACCAGGGGAAACCCAGGTTCCACTCTCCCCCCGCCCCTCCCGAAGCTAATTTTGGGCTTTGTTTGCCAGGTCCCCCTAGCTGGTCACTAGTAGGGGATGGAGGGTAGAGTTCCCAGATCCATGTTGGGCAACTTTGGAGATTTGGGGATGGAGCTTAGGGAGGACAAAGACCTCAGTGGGGTCCAGTACCCTTGAGTTCATCCTTCAAATAGTCCATTTTCTCCAGGGGGACTGATCTCTGTAGCCTGGGAAAGGAGCATTCTGAAGGATCCCCAGGTCCCACTGGAGGCTGGCACCCCTACCATGAGCCAAGAACCATTTCTCAACCAAACCTAGCCAGCAGAGTCAAAAGGGGGAATCGTGCGTGGGACCTTCAACGTCTTGCAAAGAATGGTGGGATGAAAAAGTAATAAAGAAGAACACGTGTGTAGCAGCATAATCATACTCAGGGTTATTCCAGACGGAGCCCAGGGGAGTTAGAATGTAATAAATCTAACATGGGAGGATTGTGTTGTAGGATTTGGCTCTTCCCTGTCTGTGGAAGGAGAAAGCCAGAAGCTACAGGAGGAAGCACACCCTTTAAGCCAGAAGCTTTGGGTGAATTTCTCTCTCTTAGACCATTTATGCACTGGAGGTTTCATGCCAGGCTGCAGGCTGGAGTTTTAGTCATGGCAGGTTGCCCCACCTCTTTGGCCTGGTGTACCTCATCCGCCCCCAATTTGTGCTCCTGCACAGGAGCTGGGGCAGTGAAGTTCCCAGTGCATAAATGGTCCTAGAGAAGTTTTTGGACAGGGGTGGGGAGCTGCCTGTTCTAGGGGTAAACTGCACAGAGCCTTTATTCCAACCCCAGAATGTGATTTCCGTTTGGATTTGGGGCAATTTAAATTTTCCTTCTGCAGCAAGAAGGATTGATCTGGAGTGACCCTACCTTTATTGTGCGATATCTTAGAGTACTTTTAATCCTCAATATCCGGATTGGGAAAGAAAGCTCCGTGGTAGAGAACCTCTGATAGGCTACACCTGGTCATGTGACATGCTTAACTTAAAGAAGAAGCCCCTAATTTCTCTCAACTTCTGTCGGTCCTGGATTTTTCCTCCCTCTTCTGCCTTTTTCGATTCTCTGCCCCACCCCTCCAAGAAAAGAAAGAGGCTCCCTGCCTGGCTCCTTCCCCCCCCTTCAAGAAAAGAAAGAAAGAGGCTTGGCTCCCCCCCCTTCTGAACTACCCTAACCAGGTGCAGAAGACTGTCCTGTTTCAATGGAGAGGGGGGGGAGAGGAAGATCCGAGTTCAAAGCGATCTGAATTCAACAGGATTGACAATGGAATAAAGAAAGTAAGTGCAGATTCTGCTGTAGACTAACCCATAATGCCTCGGGGGGGGGGGGAATCTGGGGGAAATGGTGTCAGGACTGGAGAACTCCAACTGCTTTGCATGCCGGGACTAAATTGGTCAGGTTCTTTGTGAACCAGCGGCAATAGACTTTCCAGCGCAGGCACAGCTAAGGGTTCAAACGAAGCCAATTTGCCTAGAAATAAAGAGTGCTCTTTAACTCTTAGGCTAAAAAGGAATAACGACTCCTCTGTATTTCCATCCAGAGTGCTGCTTATGATGAAATCTAGCAAGGTTGGGCTTCTCCTGAACACGCCAACAGGTAGCAAAATGTGTGAGTTCCCTCCTCAAAGGTGGTGGGGATAGGAGGGTAGCCACAGGGGTGGGACGGATGAGAGAGAAAGAGCTGGCTCAAAAAGAAAATTAATGCCTGAAGGAAGTCACCAAATGGGGGAAAACCCTAACTGTAACGGCCGGAGGGGAAAAGAACACCTCATTGCCCGTTATCACGCATCGGCTCTGTCAAAGGGGGGACCAGAGGAGGGGGACCCAAGCAGATTCAAGCCTGATTCACCATTCCTCCTCCACATGCAGCCAGCTGCGTGATCTGGGGCCATTCAAAGTTCTCTCAGAACTCTCTCGGCCCTACCTACCTTACAGGGTGGGGAGATTGTAGGACATGGCGACCACAAGCCATGTTGAGACACATGATGTATGCCGGGTGACCTTGGGCCAATCACAGTTCTCTCAGAGCTCTCTCACAGGGTTTCTGTGATGGGGAAATTAAAGGAAGATGATTGCCAGCTGGCCAGTCACAGTTCTCTCTTGAGCTATTTTGGACGAGTGCGGAATGGCCCTAAGGTTCTTCTTCTTCAGGCCAACAGCCACCTGAATCTCTCCTACAATCTAGTCATGGGTAGTCAAACTGCGGCCCCTCAGATGTCAGTGGACTACAATTCCCATGAGCCCCTGCCAGTGTTTGCTGGCAGGGGCTCATGGGAATTGTAGTCCATGGACATCTGGAGGGCCGCAGTTTGACTAGCCCTGAGGTAAACTAGAATTCGTCAGGAAGTCAGCATTTCCCACTGCAAGTCTGCCTGAATGGCCCTGCTTTATAGACTTTCCAGGCCTTCCCAGTATAATTCCCCAACCCTAGAACTCTTCACCTTGAGGTGCCTCCAGACCCTCCTTCACACGTATGATTCATCCGACCTTCTTTTAACGCTTTCCCTCCCCTAGTCACACCAGCAGACATGCATGACCGTCTGGCTGATGAAAGGAGCTATTTACGAGAATTTGGAAGTGTTACCAGAACATCGCTCTTCAAAGGCAGAGAGCGAAAGGGGTGGTGGGAGTTCCCTTCCGTGCTGTTGTTCCTTCTAGCTTTACTAAACTTGAGCAGCGCTTCCTGGAAGGAGCAAAAGGACATCCACTGCTAATTAACAGGGTGACCCCAAATATACCAGGAGTGGCCAAACTGTGGCTCTCCAGATGTCCATGGACTACAATTCCCATGAGTCCCAGCTAGCATGAATTGTAGTCCATGGGTATCTGGAGAGCCCCATTTTGGCCACCCCTGCAGTATACAATATTGTAAGGCAGGGGTAGTCAACCTGTGGTCCTCCAGATGTTCATGGATTACAATTCCCATGAGCCCCTGCCAGAAAATGCTGGCAGGGGCTCATGGGAATTGTAGTCCGTGGACATCTGGAGGACCACAGGTTGACTACTCCTGTTGTAAGGGACACGAGAGAGGGGGGGACATGAAAGAATACAAGGCCAACCACAGGCAGGACTTTCTATAAGATCAGATTCTCACTTAAGGTTTCTCAGCTGTGCAGTTGCCCTCAGTTTGTTTGAGATTTGCAACAAACTCCCCTCTGAAATGCTGGATTTCTTGGAGTGGCTGTGAAACGTGCCAAAGGCCCAACCTGAAATCCTTATTAGACAAAATATGAACTTCAGCATAGTTATCAGCATGATTCTAGGTTTTTGTTTTTTTTAAGATCTGCAAAATATATTCTTTTTCCTTCTCATTTTTGGTCCTCTAACTATGAAATCATCAGAATCTGGAGCCAAAAGGCAGGCTGAAGCCCAGCTGGTACTTTCATTACTCCCAGTTTGGTTTCATTGTGGCTGACGTCCTCTTCCTTCCTTCCTTCCTTCGCAAAGAGGCTTTCCAAAGCAGCCGGAGCAATATGATTGGTATCGGCGGTGTGTTTTGCTTCTGAGGCCGCTCTGGTTCCCATGGCTGAGGCGCACTCATGCTTGACGAAGCAGGAGAAGGCTTCGCTTTTACTCCTGGCAAAGTTGGCTTTTAAAGTGTGCAACAGCAGAAGTTATCTACTGCCCCCCCAAGCCCTAGAGAGCCTTTCTGCAAGAGCTCATGACAAGAGTTTGCCTCCTTGTTGGAAGAACATGCAGAGATGCAACAGGCAACCTTTCCTGTAGACGTGAAATCTTGTTGCAGCTTTCCTTGAGGAGAGACTAAAAGATGGACTTGTGGCCGTGAAATTACTCATGTGACATAAAGGTGAATTGGAAAGAGGCCAGGCTACCACAGGGACTCTTGCAGAGATACATGGATTCAGGATCAGAGCTGGAAGAGACCACCAAGGGCCTTCAGTCCAGCCCCCCACCTTCTCAGGGTCTTGAAAATCACACACAGGTGCCCATCCAATCTCCTCCTAATGCAGTAGTTCTCAAGGGTCAATTGAAAGGTCAATGCCATGACCCTTTAATACAGTTCCTCATGTCGTGGTGACCCCCAACCATAAAATTACGCCAGTGTTCTTTCACAGAAATTAAACCAAAACTGACCAAGGGAGTGAAGATCCATTGTTTATGATTGTATATAAATTGTCTTTTTTCCGGGGTTTCTCAGTTCAGTTCTGCCTCTTGTCCGACCATGCTGATCTCGCGGCAACAGTGGAGGCACTTACACACACACACACACACACACACACACACCCCGGGGCCAAGCTGCTCGCCCTGTCACAACCCCTGTGAAAAGGTTGTTCACCCCCAAAAGGGATCCTGACCCCCAGGTTGAGAACCACTGTCCTAAAGACTTCCAACGAAGGAGACCCCAGCACCCTCTGAGGCAGGATGTCCCATCTACGAACAGCCCTCACTGTCAGAAAATGCTTCCTAATATTTAAATGGAACCTCCTTTCCTATGATTTGAACCCACAGCTCCTAGTCCTTGTTTCTAAAGCTGCAGGGAACAAGCTGTTCCCTCTTCAACACAGCTACCATATCACCCCTTGCCCTCCTCTAAGCTCCACACACCCATCCCTCTCAAACCACTTTTTGCTGTATATTTCTTGCAGTAAACAACACTGTGATTTCCCCCCTCCAAAATATCTGTGCACCACCCCCACATTTAGAGGAATAAAACAGAAAATAGCATCTCGTAATTAGGAAGAAAAAACCCCAAACCCAAAACTAGACCAGACAGTTCACCCTATGAGTTTTGCCCAATAGTCTTAGATGTGTGGTCGTGTTTTCACCGCTCTCTCTCGAGTGGAAACGGAGCAGAGCAAGCTGGCTGTATCGAAACGTCAGTATAAGAAAAAATACTGTAGTAGAGCTGGCAAAAGCAACCAAAAAATTCAAAAATGTGGATAACAGTTGATTTCTATTTTTATTCCAGTATTTGCGACAAGGTTCTGGTATTGAATACCTTGGCCCATTCCGCACCAGGATCAATGTTGCAAATTGGTTTCGGAACGAAAAAACGCCATTTTAAATAGTGGAATTCGTCGTTATGCATACCTGCCTTTGTAGTGGAATCCAGTTGCGTTTCTATCTTTTCCCACAAGTTTCCGGTCTCGGCAAAAATCGCTATCCAGGAAGCAATATTTGCCGAGTTTTCTCCCGCCCCTGGCTGTCAATCAAATGAGCAGCCAATCGGCGGCTGTTATTATGCTCCCGAAAAGCCCCTTTCCCTTTAAGGCAGGTTTAAAAAACACACACACACCACACGTTGCAACGAATCTGCGTTGATTCGTTGCAACGGAGAGACCCATCTAGCTAGCAGGTGGCATGTGAGCTGCCGTTTGATCGTTGCCATGCTCCCCCAAGTGAAAAAAAATCCTTCCCCCCTCCCTGTGCACGGGTGCGATTTTCGGCTGAAAATAAAGGGAAAAATAAAGGGAAAATAGACCAGCAAACGGGGCTGTGTGGTGCTTGGTGACTTAAAACAGAGGGACTGCAGCCGGGGAAGCCGGGTGAATGAAGGCTCGCCGGTTTGTTGCTCTCTGCTCGCTCCGAGAAAAAAAAATGGTGATCGCTTCGCCGGAAGATCAGAGGAGAGAGCCAGGGGGAGGGACTTTGCTGAAACCGCAACAATGGTAATGCACAGAACTTTTCCGCTAGTGTTGCAGATTGGTTGCAAGAGTGTAGCGCTTTCCAGAGGGTGAATCCACTTTTTGGGATTTCCCTGGAAGCACTACAATGAAGCGCTTTTTGCGGATCGGTTTCAGGAGCGTGGCAGATTGTCTACGACATTGTGCATAACTGCATTTTAGTAGCAATAACAATTTGCCACACTCCTGCTACAAAGAATCTGTGCGGAATGGCCCCTTGTTTCAACTTCGCTTTGTCATAGCATATTTAATCAGCACAGGCAATTAAAAAAAATTAAAAACTGGATCCATGTAATGTAGGTCACTATACTGCTTGAAAGTTACAATTATTGACTGCTCTCAAAGTATTAAGCCATGTGGGAAGGCCTCCTGAAGTCAAGAGCCCACTTTGGTGTAGTAGTTAAGAGCAGCGGCCTCTAATCTGGAGAACCGGGTTTGAGTTCCCATTCCTCCTCCACGTGCAGCTGAATGACCTTGAGTCAGCTATAGTTCTCTCAGAACTCTCTCAGCCCCACCTATCTCACAAGGTGACTGTTGTGGGGAGAGGAAGAGCAGGCAATCATAAGCTGCTTTGAGACACATGAGGCCTGCTGGGTGGCCTTGAGCCAGTCACAGTTCTCTCAGAGCTCTCAGCCCCTTCTACCTCACAGGGTGTCTGTTTTGGGAAGAGGAGGGGTAGGCTATTGTAAACCACTTTGACCCCTTGGGGTAGTAAAAAGAGACTTTAGGTGCACAGAACTCATGCCTATAAAAATATTGATTTCCGTTAAGAAAACATTTTTAAAGAAAAGTACGTGTACTCAGTCAGCTAAGGGAGAAATCTGGCATGACACAGTTCCATCAGGGCATATAGACTGTCCAATGCTCGGTTGCGTAGCGCTCTCTGGTGGCTTTATCGAAATGGGTTATTGTTTTGAAATTGTGCTTTAAACCAGTGCTTCACAACCAGTTGTTGTTAGTTGCGAAGTCGTGTCCGACCCATCGCGACCCCATGCACAATGATCCTCCAGGCCTTCCTGTCCTCTACCATTCCCCGGAGTCACAACCAGTATGGAGACCCAAAAATCAAAATTCATTTGGTGTGGTGGCCTGTCATAGGCCAAAGTTTTCTGGCACCTGAAACTAGGGTCTTGGCACCAATCTAGGTCAACGTTCCATTTTCTACCCAATGGTTTTAAGAAACCAACAGGCGTCACACGAAGGGCACAGGTGCCCTCACTACGACCCCCAAGCAAGTGGCATTACGACATACACCACCTGTCACAGGTTACATTCCCACCCTTGACCACCCTCTTCTTTGCCATCTGGCTCTCTAATCCAGGGTTTCATGAAACCTTGTGGTTTCTTGAGGGCCTTGGAAATGGTTGGTGAGCGTTAATTTTTAAATATGTTTTAAAATACATATTTAAAACATTTATCAGGGGATATGACCATGTATATAAGAGCCTCTTGTGGCACAGAGTGGTAAGGCAGCGATATGCTGTCTGAATCTGTCTGCCCATGAGGTTGGGAGTTCAATCCCAGCAGCCGGCTCAAGGTTGACTCAGCCTTCCATCCTTCCGAGGTCGGTAAAATGAGTACCCAGCTTGCTGGGGGGTAAACGGTGATGACTGGGGAAGGCACTGGCAAACCACCCCGTATTGAGTCTGCCATGAAAACGCTAGAGGACCTCACCCCAAGGGTCAGACATGACTCGGTGCTTGCACAGGGGATACCTTTACCTATGACCATGTATGATCATGTCAACCTGCTCCCCCCCTTCCAAAATGGCCAATGATGGGCCTGCAGGGGGTGGGAAGGGGAGGAGCCTGGTTGGGCATGGAGAGTTGGACACAGCTGTGCTTCCCAACCACATTCTGCACAATCTCACCACTTCTGGGGTTTCTCAAATCCTGAAGAATGTTCCAGGGGTTTCTCAGGGGTAGAAAAGTTGAGAAAGGCTGGTCTAATCCCTGCTAAGATTTGTTCTCATCCTAGCAACCATCAGGACCTGTTTTACTTAATCAACATGTGCTGTATATGCAGTGAAGAAAAAGTCAGGACTGTTTTTGCTGTTGTCCCAGTTACCTTTATCAGCACCACCTCATGCACCCAGTGGCTGCCCACATATGCTGTCTAGAGAGAAGAAGAAGAAGAAGAAGAAGAAGAAGAAGAGTTGGTTCTTATATGCCGCTTTTCCCTACCCGAAGGAGGCTCAAAGCGGCTTACAGTCGCCTTCCCATTCATCTCCCCACAACAGACACCCTGTGAGGTGGGTGAGGCTGAGAGAGCCCGGATATCACTGCTCGGTCAGAACAGTTTTATCAGTGCTGTGGGGAGCCCAAGGCCACCCAGCTGGTTGCATGTGGGGGAGTGCAGAATCGAACCCAGCTTGCCAGATTAGAAGTCCGCACTCCTAACCACTACACCAAACTGGCTCTCCTGGCTGAATAATTTGGGACCATCTTCAAACTTGGCACCTCCATTGCTCACCCCCCTCACCCCAAATCATGCTTGGATAGGCTAAATAGCACTGGTCCAAAAACTGATCTTCATGGGTTCCCGTTGCTCACTGACCTCCATGGCGAGAACAGTTCATTTCTTCTTGCTCTCTGCTTCTTGTTGTTCAACCACCTTTTCCATTATGAGAAGGCTAGGGGTGCCAGCGGTGGGATGGGAAATACCTGGAGAGGTTGAGGGTGGAGCCAAGAGTGCGTGGGATTTGGGGCAGGGCATGACGTCCGTGGAGTATGAGGCTATGGAGTCCACCCTCCCAAGCAGTCATTTTCTCCAGGGGAACTAGGATCTCCGTTGCCTGGAGATGAGAGATAAAGCTGGGGGATCCCCAGGTCCCTCCTGAGAACTGGTATCTCTAAAGAGGGCCCATCCTTTTATCCCCAGATTAATAAGTGTTTCAAGGAGTCTTTGGCAAGATCAAAAGCCTTTTGGAAATCCATGTATCTTAAACCTGCCAAATCACTCTTATTCACCCACTTGTTCACTGCTCAATGAGTCCCAAAAGGCTTTGTTCTTCAGTGTGCTTCATAATTCGTTGTTTAATAACACACTGTACTAATTTACTCAGATGAAAGGCTAACTGGCCTGTAATTCCCTGTAGTTTACATCGTTTCCAGGTACCCTGGAGGGGGCTTCCCTTTCCTTGCCTCTTATTTTGGAACAGTGGTGGGAGAATTAAAAAAAAAATGACTGTCAGATAAATAGTGTGACATCATTTCCAGGACAAAAGCAGAAGTGATGTCACGTTTCTCTAAAAATTGCCAGAAACGCTATGATTTAACCATAGCTTTCCCAAAGATTTCTAGAAGGGTGTGACATCAGTTCCTGATTTTCCCAGAAAGTGACATAATGCCATCAGGCTCCATGTCCCTGCCTGCCTCCAGATGCCCACTTGTTGCCACTGGCTGGTAACCCTACCTGAAGGGATTTGACTCCCTTCATTCTCCCATTTAACCTTCTGCTGACCAGCCCTGTCCCTTCAGAATTTCCAGCCATCTCTGGATGGATCCCTGGATGAGGTCACCAAATAGCAGTGTGTGTGAACAAGATCTTGGGGTACTTGTGGATTATAAACTAGATAGGAGCAGATAATGTGAGGTAGCAGTTAAAAAGACAAAAGCATCATATCAAAATGTGCAAGATGTCATTGTCCCACCAAATACCATATTGGTCGGACCCCCTCTGGAGTGCTGTGTGCAGTTCTGGAGGCCTCACTTCAAAATGAGCCTGGATGAAATTGAGAGGGAGCAGAAGAGAACAACAAGCATGATCCAGGGCCTGAGGAACAAGCCCAATGAGGAAAGGCTGAGGAACCTGGGAATGCTCACCCTGGAGAAGAGCAGGTTGAGAAGAGATTGGATGGCTCTCTTTAAGTATCTGAAAGGGTGTCACTTGGAGGAGGGCAGGGAAAGATTCCTGTTGGCAGCAGAGGAGAGGACCTGCACTAATGGCTTTAAACTACATGTAGAACAGTACTGGCTGGAAATTTTTTTCACAGAGTAGTTCAGCATTGGAATCAACTACCTAAGGAGGTGGTGAGGTCCTCCTCACTGGCAGCCTTCAAGCAGCAGCTGGACAGCTACTTATCCTGGATGCTTTTAGGCTGAACCTGCATTGAGCAGGGGATTGGACCAGATGGCCTGGATGGTCCCTTCCAACTCTATAGTTCTATTCTATTCTATTGTTCTTTCCAATGGAAACAAAAACAGCACAAAGCCTGCAGAACCAGGTGAGACCGTCGGTGTTCTAGTAAACGAGGGGCCAGAGGAATGGAACGTGGTGGTGATTTCCCCATTCTTACAAAAAAGATTGAACTCTCAACAGGTGCAACAAGGTGCTGTCCCAGCTACAACTGTACACACTGCATATTGGTTCGATAGCAGCTACTTCGATTCCTAGTGAACTTTTAATAGACTTTGCTCCACTGTATGTTCAAGCTGGTGGGTTTTTTTTTTCACTCTGTTTCAGTGACTCTTTGTACCGAAAGGCCCAGGGGCACAGGACAAGCTGTTCTTCTTCTTCCTCCTCAGCTGTACCTGTTTCTCTTCCCTTTCTGCCACAGCTGCCTGGGTTCATAAGGGAGGTGAGTCGGGAAACTCACCCAAATGAAAATCACTGCTGTGCTTGAAGACCTCAGGTCCGTGCAAGCAACCAACAAAGAGCCAGCAGAAGAAAGCTAGTTTGCACAGGCAAAAGGATACACCTGAATGTTACTGATCATTGACATGTTGGTGAGGGAGGCCAGTTCCCAGGTGGGACCTGGGGATCCCTCAAAATTACTGCTAATCAGTTCCCCTGGAGAAAATGGCAGTGTTTGGGAGGGTGGACTCTATGACACCATACCCCACTGAGGTCTAGGTCCTCCCCAGGCTCCATCCCCAAATTTCCAGAGGTTTCCCATCCTGGATCTGCACAGCCCATTTGATTGCCGATGGCCAATCAGAAGCCTTGCTGGGCAGAAGCCCATCCAGGATCTTTAAAAAAGTTCCTTTAAAAACATTGATGGATGCCATAAAACAGTGGTCCCCAACCCCCAGTCCGGAGACCGGTACTGGTCCGTGGATCAGTCGGTACCGGGCCGCAGCTCCTCCTCTTCCTGCTGGCAGCACTCCCCAGCGGGCGGTGGGAAGTCAGGGGCGCCAGCAGGAAAGCAAGCAGAGCAGGGGCTCAGGCGGTGGCGACGTCCCTCGGCAAAAGACTACCCCCCCCCGGGCCTCAGTAAAATTGTCAAGCGTTGACCGGTCCCCAGTGATAAAAAGGTTGGGGACCACTGCCATAAAAGATGTCAGAAGGGGCCATGGTATCACGAGCACCACATGGGAGACCTCTGGACTAAATACTCTGGAAGAGCTGCGTAGGATAATTACTGATGTTTTGAAAAACTATATTTTTGGCAGCAGAGGCAAGGCCATATGTGTCTTTGGGCTGTATTATTGCATCATAAGAACATAAGAAGAGCCCTACTGGATCAGACCAGTGTTCCAATCTCCTAGTCACCAAATTCCTCTGGAGGGCCAACAGAAGGGCATAGAGGATGAGGCCTTCCCCTGATGTTGCCTCCTCTGGGATTCAGAGGATGAGTGCCTTGTTCTGAAAATGGAGGTTCCCATCAGCCACTGTGGCTAGTAGCCATTGATAGACTTAACCTCCATCAATCAGTCTAATCCCCTTTGAAAGCTGTTCATTTCTGTGGCCATCTCTACATCCCCTGGCAGCAAATTCCATGTTTTAACCACTATCTGTGTAAAGTAGCATTTCCTTCTGTCTGTCCTGAACCCATGGCCCATCACCTTCACTGGATGCCCTCAAGTGCGAGTATTTTGAGAGATGGAGAAGACATTCTCTTGGCCATCTATTTCTACCCCATGCATAATTCTAAAAACTTCTATCAGGTCTCCCTTAGTTGTCTCTTTTCCAACCTGAAATGTCTGAGATTCTTCAACCTTTCTTCATAAGGGAGGTGATCCAACCCCGGATTCATTTTATTTATTTGTTTGTTTGTTTATTTATTTAGATTTCTATACCGCCCTTCCCTAAGACCCTGGGCAGTTTACATTAAGTGTTGTGGAATGCTTACATGGAATATTATAATAATGCAATAAATAACAATCATAACAGCATCTTGGTTGCCCTCTTCTGCATTTTGTTACAGCTCTACAATGTCCTTTTTGAGGTAGGGGGTGTTTAAATGAGACTGCATCATAGATTTACACAGGGGCCTGACAGTGCTGGCTATTTTCAGTCCCTTTTCTAATCATCCCTGACGTAGTCTGCCTTTTCCATGCACTGGGCTGACACTTTCCTCGAGTGATTCACCATGACCCTAAGATCTTTCCCCCTTCCTGCCCACTCTCGCTTTAAGCCCTTGGATAATTATCTGAAATTTCCGGAGGGGTCCCTGCTAAAATTCCTTGTAGATGACCGGACAGAGACAGTTTCAAATGCAGTTGCAAAACTTTGTCTCGTAGCATTTAGAAAAGGGAACATTTTCTTTAAACCAAGTGGGTGATTTCATTGTTGCCGGATTTTTATGTTCTATTATTGAGATTTCCATCTTTATCTCGTGTACGTTAATCATCAAATAATCAAATGTGCTGGGCTTTGACCGTATCAGTGAATCTGATCTGAACTGATCTTTCCCACTCTCAGCTTGAGCAAGGTCAGAGCTCATTAGCTTATACTTGAAGCTGGGATTTTTTTTGTCCCAATGTGTCCCCTTATATGGTTCTGCAGTTGCTGTATGCAGGAATGCTTTGCAACTGAATTGCCTGAATGCAGGGGTGGCCAAACTGTGGCTCTCCAGATGCCCATGGACTACAATTCATTCTGGCAGGGGCTCATGGGAACTGTAGTCCATGGACGTCTGGAGGACCACAGTTTGTTAGATTGAAACAACAGTGAGTATCCTGCAGGGATTCCGGCTGGCCACATAGGCTAAATTCCTTTTATTGAGTGCAGCTCAAGGTGGCTTATATGTTTCACTAAGGCCGGAAAGAAAAATAAACCAATCATAAAACGCTCCACGGGACTCCTCTGCTCCTGCTGGCAACCAAAGTCCTGCAAATTGCCCTTGCAAACAGCACAGACTCACAACACTTTTAACAATTCCAGAGAGAACAATACTCTTTCCTCCAATTCACTGCATCCAGGGGCAGCCATTACTGAAAAGGAAACGGCCCCAAGCAAACTGGGTTGGGGGGTAGGGTTGCCAGCGCTGGGTTGGGAAAGACCTGGAGACTTTGGGGGTGGAATTGGGAATGGGCAGGGAGGGGAGGGACCTCAGGGGAGTATAATGCTATGGAGTCCGTCCTCCCAAGCAGCTATTTTCTGCAGGGGAGCTGATCTCCTTAGTCTGGAGATGAGCTATAATTCCAAGGAATCCCCAGTTCCCATCCCTGGAGGGGACGCTATCTAGAAGAATATCTGTCCAATGGGAACATATGCAGAGATGGGCAAGAACATTCTATCATGCCTAATCTGCGGCTGTCAAGGGCAGGGAAGCCACCCCCTTTTCCTGCCACCGTTGGGCCTGCACAACGCCACCTGGCAGAGCTTTCCAGAGCCGTGAAGCACCTTTTATCTCAAGCCCCAGAGGATACTGACCCAGGAAACCGACATGGCGACGATTTATTGCAAATAAAATTGCTCACATCCACCATGTTCACTGTTGTGTCTGCAGCCCAGGTAGGACAGGGATAGTCAACGTGTGGTCCTCCAGATGTCCATGGACTACAATTCCCATGAGCCCCTGCCAGCCAATGCTGGCAGGGGCTCATGGGAATTGTAGTCCATGGGCATCTGGAGGACCACACGTTGACTACCCCTGAGGTAGGATCCTAGCCTCCACGAAATTGACCAATGGCTAGGTCCCATCTGCTGGCTCCAGCCATTTAAAAGTGAAATTGACCATAGTGCATGCTGGCCGGAAGATCTGTGGTGTGTCTCGTATATATATTGTGGGTTCAGTTCTCAGTTCCTCTTGCACTATGTTGGGGTCGATAAAGAGCTTTAATCACTACCGGTGTCCGTGTCCACCTCTGAACCCATGGATACAACATTGACATGACACCATCACTCATGACCGGTTAAGAGCACCGCCCCATAGCCATTGATTGGGTCACGCAGCTGTCTTCCTCCCACACAATCAGCAAACAAGTTGAAGGAGGCAGGGAGCCTAATTTGGGGTTGCCAGGTCCCTCCTGGGGATAGGCAGCAGGGTTGCCAGATCCAGGTTGGGAAAGGCCTGGGGATTTGGAGATGGAGCCTGAGGAGGACAGGGACCTCAGTGGGGGGGGGGGGCAAAGCCCTAGATCCCACCCTCCAAAGCACCCCTTCTCTCCAGGGGAACAGATCTCTGCAGCCTGAAGATGTAAATTCACCACAAGAACAGACAGACCACCTTGGTCTCCTTCAAGTTATTTGTGTCCACATGTATTTGAGTTTCCCTTTCTGGAACCCAGCGTCCACAGATTCATGTGATGGCTGAGAACAAATTTATATATATACACACACCGCCCTCCCCGGGGGCTCAGGGCGGTTTACATAATAACGTAGGAACAATACATGGAACAGTCTATAAAACATTTGAATAACCGTGCAATAATAACTGATAATTGTAAACATATAACAATATAACAGTATAAAGGGTAGTCAAACTGCGGCCCTCCAGATGTCCATGGACTACAATTCCCAGGAGCCCCTGCCAGCGTTTGCTGGCAGGGGCTCCTGGGAATTGTAGTCCATGGACATCTGGAGGGCCGCAGTTTGACTACCCCTGGTATAACCAATAAACAATACAACAGTGCAACATACAAACAGGTCCCGAGTGTATAGGTGGTGTATATGTGGGAGAGGGGGGATGCCACCCCGTCTTGAAACAAACATGCCGGATTCCGTTTCAGCCACAGATCCATCCACTCAACATACCGACTCCCCCCCCCCCCCCCGTTCCCCTTGCCTATGGGTCTGATCTCAGAAGCTAAGCAGGGTCAGCCCTGGCTACCATTTGGATGCTGGAGGTGCCAGGTCCCCTGCCAACGCTCTCCATGGGGAATGGAGGTATACGTCAGGTATAGGGTTGCCAGCTCCAGGTTGGGAGATTCGGGAGTTGAGCCTGGGCGGGCCTGGGGCCATAGAGGTCACCCTCCCCAGCATCCATTTCCTCCAAGGGAGGCGATCTCTGTAGTTTAGAGAGAGGAGCTGCAATTCCGGGGGATCCCCAGGCCCCACCTGGAGGCTGGCACCCCTATGCCTTGGAAACCCCACGGGGGGTCCCCGTACGATGCCTCCTCCCCAAAGTTACGATCAGACCCAGGTAGATTGTGCAGCCACCCCGCTCCCAGCCGGTCGCCGCCGGCCCTCCGCCCACCCCCGGCGACTCCCACAGCGTGGCCGCGGCCGGCGAGGCGGAGCTGCAAAGGCGCCGGCCCCTCTCTCGCCCCCGGCGCGCCCGCCTGCAAGGCCCCAGCCTCTCCCCGCGCTCCCCTTCCGCCGAGGGCTGCGCGCAAGGTGCGCAGGGCGGGGCAGGCCATCCCTTCCCATCCCATCCCGGCGCTTCCCGGAGCTCGGGGAGGGAGGAGCGCTGGGAGGGCGCCGGCGTCCTCTCGGCTGCTTGGCACTTTGCATGCATCCCGCCCCCCAAACCCGGTGACCGCAGGCTACGGCTGCTATGCTCCAGGAGACGCCGCGGATCTCCAAGGTTCGTTCCGCCTGGAGAGAACGGCTGTTTGGGAGGGTGGACCCGAAACCCTGCCCTCCCCAGGCTCCAACCCCCCACCCCAAATCTCCAGGCATTTCCCCACTTGGATCTGGCAATCCAGTGGTAGGGATATCCAGCCTCCAGGTGGGGCCTGGGGATCCCTCGGAATCCAGATTACACGGATCTCCTCTGGAGAAAATGGAGGGGCTGGAAGGGGGGCTTTGTGGCCTGGGACCCCACTGAGGCCCCTGCCCTCCCCAGGCTCCATCCCCAAATCTCCAAGAGTTTCCCAACCTGAACCCCCAGCCCCCCCCCCTGCTCCTGTCAGCGGGGAGGTAGGCGGGGCTGGCACCTCTAGAGGCCAGGGGTAGTCAAACTGCGGCCCCCAGATTTCCATGGACTACAATTCCCATGAGCCCCTGCCAGTTGGCAATTGCTCATGGGAATTGTAGTCCATGGACATCTGCAGTTTGACTACCCCTGGCCTCTAGAGGTACATGTTGCGGCATCTGAAGCAAAGTGATCCTTTGGATCCAGCCGCTGCTTGCTTGGAATGCAGCCCTGCTGCTTGCATATCGCTGTGGGAACTATTCAATTTATTTGTGCCAGTGTTTGTCTCTTGTGGCCCTTTATTGCCCTTGCATACCCAGGGAATTGCTGATGAACACTGTGGGATGGTAGGTGAATTTCCTCCAGGCCAGGCTGGATTCTAGAGATTTTTTTTTTGGGGGGGGGGAATCACTGGGGCATGAAATTGGGGTCCCTGTGGGTAGGCTGGTAGTTGGGAGTGTCCTGCATTGTGCAGCAGGCTGGACTAGATAACCCTGGAGGTCCCTTCCAACTCTCTGATTCTAACTCTGGTTTTGTAAAAACAAGAAACAGATTGATTTAGGTAGTTGGAGAATATAGCTTCAGGTGGGTCTTAAGGAGAAGAACCAAGTGTGAGTCCAGCGGCATCTGTCAGACCAACAAAGTTTGATTCAGGGTAGAAGCTTTCGTGGGCAACAACCCTTTTTCAGAAGCAGTTTTGAGACCAATGAAGTTTTATTTAAGGGATCCACTTTTGTATGCATGCACGCTTCATCAGATGCACATGGAAGCTCATACCTTCATTGGTCTTAAAGGTGTCCCTGAAGTTCAGGAAGATTCCTAGTTAATACCAATGATCACAGCTTAAAAATCTTAGGGGCATTAAAAATGAAATTGGTCGTAGTACTCACTTGTTTGAAGTAGTTAGTCAGGAAATGCATCCTCTTTTTTGCTTTTCAAAATATGGTTTCCTTAGTTCAGTGTTCCCTTTCGGCGACCATGTAGGACAGGGGATTTCTAATACTCTTGATTTGTTTTTCTGCTATATAAAAGAAGTTGAGTGATGATAGTTCACCACTGGTAGATTCCAGCATGGCACAATTGACCCAGGAAGTGGTTTAAAGAGGTCCAACTCAGCCATGCACTAGTAAGAACCTGCTGGGTGGAAATGTCACCCAGTGCTCACATTTGTTTTTAAGGGTTGCCAGCTGAGAAACTGCGCCATGAGTGGGAAGAGGAGGAGCTGATAAAGGGACCCTTTTGCCGTTTGGGGCACTACTTGGTTGGGTTTTCATGATACAGCCTGACATTATGTTTTTGTCAGCATAACGTTTTCTTTTCATTGGCAGTGCCCTTCTGTCTCAGCTAAAAATGTATTCTCTTTTGTACAAAAATCTGGAGATGTTATTCTGATTTTCTTTTCTTGATGTCCTTGATAGGCACTCTTCAAACAGAGGTTCTGTCCGCTACCTTTGACTTTTTAGAGAAAAAGCCTTTCAGGAACTATAAAAAAAATGGCAGGTAAGGTCCTTCATGCATGCTTGCTCACTTGCGTGCTTTCTAGGTTTTTAATAGGAGCTAGGGCCTAGCCATAGAATTATCTAATCATAGCATCATAGAGTTGTTTGGGCCATCTTCACTGCCCTTGGGGTGGGACAAACAGACATCACATCCATAGTCATTTCTGTGTCAGGGAGCGTGCCAATAGATGTGTTTCCACTTCATTAAGGAGGTCTTAATCCTAGTAATACTACAAAACCAGCTTCTATTTTAAACTGTGCCCAAAAGCCTCTGTCGTGAACTGTTTCTGTAAGAACAAGCATCGAGTGTCTAGGCCCGTTTCGTTAGTCGGTCTTCCTCAGACATTCTTGTTCTGTCTTCCTTAATAACTGATTTTCTCAAGCGAACCAGAATTACACTTAGAAATCACACAGCAGACTGGAATTTAAGTATTCTGTAACAGCGTAGACTTTAATATTAAAGCTTAGCTTTTATTATTCCTGCATTACTGTCATTCTAGATTACAGAACACATTCCTATGCACTGACCTAGATCTGATCCAAAATTACTAGAGCAAAAATCACATGTGTCAAGAAATGCCTGCGACTTGAGTGTCTGTTTTGGAACTGCAAACTATGGTAAATCCTTACTGCTGGAGTCCAGCTACAGATGATGTTGAGTAACTGGTGGAAACCCTTTTACATCAGTCTTAGCAAAAGTTGTAGCATTGATAGCCTCATTGTTTTTGCAATAAAGGAACTTTTTCTTGAATGGGGTTTCCTAACTGAAAAGCAACCTCACAACAACAGAAAATGGGAGTTACAGCTCTGTGGCTGAACATCTCCTCTGCCTGCTGAATGTCCTGGGTTCTCCAGTTAGAAGGGTCTCAGGTGTTTGGAAAGACTGTTTGGAGCCTGAGAGCTTGGAGAGCCAATCCTAATCAAAGTAGACAATAGTCCCATGGTCTATTTCCCTATAAGGCAGCTTCGTATGTTGACGTGAGTATCCACATTGTTTGCATTATGTTCAATATATATATCAACCTTGACTCCGTGGAATGGACATCTGGTGTTCGTTAATTAATATCTGCATTTCAAACACAGGCCTTCTTGAGGCATTCCATGATCTTTCCTCTCTCTTCAGGGAAGAAAGTATTAATCGTCTATGCTCACCAAGAACCCAAATCTCTGAATGGATCCCTAAAAACGACCGCGGTGGACGAATTGACTAAACAAGGCTGCAGCGTTACAGTTTCTGACCTCTACAGAATGCAGTTTGAGCCAAGGGCAACAAGAAGTGACATAAACGGTGAGTATCGTAGAGAGAGAGATTTCTCTGTCTGAATTCTAAAACGGAGGTCTTGTGGTTCTTCTGACTCAGAAAACCTTCACTGGCATACCCATATGGCTCTTCTGTGTGTCAGCACCCAAGGGCTGCTGGCCAGTTTGTCAAGTGGATCGGTCCAAATTGGAATGTCATATCACCGGGGTTCCCAATCTTTTTGAGCCTGTGGGCCCCATCAGAATTGTGATGCAGAACATGGTGGGCACAGCTGCAACATGGCCGCCCCTGCATACTTTCAGTCCCACACTGAAGGGCCTTGTGCGGTGGTGGCAGAAGCAGCTGCCAACGTGGTATTTTAAATAGCCAATCAAATCTCCAGTGGCCAATCAGGAGCTTTGCTCACTTTCTAAAAGCACGTGGGGAGCACCCCCCGTTATACCCTAATAACAGGTCAGTTCTGCTTTCCTGGAAGTAAGTCCCACTGAGTATGAATCTAAGTAGAGATGCTTAGGGTGGCACTCTAAATTTTTTCAGAGTGCTGTAGGAGGCTTTGCTATAGCTGTGACTAGATGCAAGAGCTGCAGGGGCTCAAATACTGTGTAAAAATAGTGGGAAGGGGGGGTGTAGCTTTTCTCACCTGCGCATGAGAAGCTGAGCATGAGAAAATGTTAGTAATGGGCATAGTTGCACTAAAAATGTGAAGGGACTTACCTGCTCTCCACAGAATGGGGGGTTGAAACCGCTTAGTCCAGAAAACAAAGATGGCTGCCTACAATTATTTGACTGCAATGCTCCTTGCTGGGAACCTGTCTGTGGTTCCACTTCCCACATACAGGTGATCTGCACAACCCCAAACAGTTTAATTATGGAGCAGAGGCCTGGGAAGCCTACAAAAATGGGCAGCTCTCTGAAGATTTGGTTGAGGAGCAGAGGAAAGTGAAAGAAGCTGATCTAGTGATTTTCCAGGTCAGTATTTTAAAATTACTTAGAATTGTAGAATCATAGAGTTGGAGGGGCCTCCAGAGTCATCACCCTGCAGAATGCAGGGAATTCCCAACTACCTGACCCACCCACAGTGACCCCAATTCCATGTCCAGATTATTCTCCCCCCCCCCCCCCCAAAAAAAAATCCCAGAGTCCCTGGCCAGTCACTACTAAAGAGCATTTATGCTTGGTGATGCTAATATTTGTAGGCCTCTGTATAGTGGATACCATAGTAACATTTGGAGATTGAACCACATACATATTACCTTAGGATTATGGTCATACCCTTCTGATATGTGATAGGAATTCATTTAAAGAGGGCCTATTTTTAAAGATTAAAGAGTATCTTACAACACTGACCAAGATACCGAAAATGAAAAAAATACCTAGGAGTTTGTTTTGATGTTTTGAAAGTTTGAGGATTTGTTTATAGTGGAATAAACTATTATTTGCCATTGCCAGCTTGAAAATCATTTCATTTGCTAGTATTATGGCTGACGTTACCTGTTGTAAGTTCACAGAATCAGCATTTCTGTTAAAAGGTAAAGGTATCCCCTGTGCAAGAGCCTCTTGTGGCGCAGAGTGGTAAGGCAGCGATATGCTGTCTGAAGCTTTCTGCTCATAAGGTTGGGAGTTCAATCCCAGCAGCCGGCTCAAGGTTGACTCAGCCTTCCATCCTTCCGAGGTCGGTAAAATGAGTACCCAGCTTGCTGGGGGGTAAACGGTAATGACTGGGGAAGGCACTGGCAAACCACCCCGTATTGAGTCTGCCATGAAAACGCTAGAGGGCGTCACCCCAAGGGTCAGACATGACTCGGTGCTTGCACAGGGGATACCTTTACCTTTACCTTTATCCCCTGTGCAAGCACCGAGTCATGTCTGACCCTTGGGGTGATGCCCCCTAGCGTTTTCATGGCAGACTCAATACGGGGTGGTTTGCCAGTGCCTTCCCCAGTCATGACCGTTTACCCCCCAGCAAGCTGGGTACTCATTTTACCGACCTCGGAAGGATGGAAGGCTGAGTCAACCTTGAGCCGGCTGCTGGGATTGAACTCCCAGCCTCATGGGCAAAGCTTTTAGACGGCTGCCTTACCACTCTGCGCCACAAGAGGCTCATGCATTTCTGTTAGATGGCTCAAAATCTTCCAATTCCAGCCTTAGGTGAGGACAGCTAGGACTAACTTCGGGCCTTTGCACTCCACAGCCTTTGCAACCACTGGAGCAGGAAATCTATGAGATTATTATATAGCACACTGAGAGCCAGTGTGGTGTAGTGATTAAAGAGCAGTGAACTCTAATGTAGAGAATTCGGTTTGGTTCCCGATTCCTCCACATGCAGCCAGCTGGGTGACCTTGGGCATGTCCCAGTTCTCTCCAGACTGGTCTCACAGAGCAGTTTTCTCAGAGCTTTCTCAGCCTCCCCTACTTCACAGGGTGTCTATTGTGGGGAGAGGAAGCTTGTAAGCCGCTTTGGGTTTCCTTTGGGCAGTGAAAAGTGGGGTATAAAAAACTAGCTCTTCTTCTTCTTACAATTTCTGCTCCATTTGTATCTAGTTCCCTTTATACTGGTTCAGCATGCCAGCAATCATGAAGGGCTGGGTGGACAGAGTCTTCGTTCAAGGATTCGCTCATGATTTCCCAAAATGTTATGAATCCGGCTTACTCAAGGTATGCAATCTGTAAAATGTGTCTACCCTGTAGGATAACATCTCTTGTTCTTTCAAAAGTTAACATTATGGTTAGCATTCCTGTTTACGCACACAGTTTTGGAAATGAACCCCACTGAATAAAGGGTCATGTCTTCCTGAGTCACAGTTCTGCCTAGTGAAACCAGGGCCCTGCAGAATCTCACACAGTTCTGCAGGGCCTCTAAGAGAGAGCTGTTCTGCCAGGCTTATGATTCAAGCCCTAGAAGACAGTAACATCTGAATTCTAACCAGCCTCCCTGTTCAAGTCCATCCAGTTAAATCTCCATTTGAGAACCAACAACTCTCTTGTGTGGCCTTCCTCCTCTTAGTGGGGCAAGAATGTGTGTGTCATTAGGCTCAGCAGCATTTTTGTCATTTCAGAAATATTTTTAAAGTAAATTTAAATGTAGAAATTTGTACTGCTATTTTTGTAGCATGTGAATGCATCTTTGTTATCTTTTAAACTGTGTGATTTCACTATGCATATTCAGTATGTTGTGACCCACCCTGAGCAATGAAACAATGAAAGAGGGAACAAAGTAACCCAACTTGTGTGCACAAGTTAGGAACCTAAAAGGTTGAGCAGCAACAGAATAAGTATAAGTCTAAAAAATTAAAATGCAAATATTTATTTCAATCTATGTGCACATATAACACTGAAAAACATCAATGCGTATCATGCTCTTGCACAAATCCAAAACATTTTGACACATGGATGTATGACCAAATAACCAAATGCGTTTCAACCCCCCCTTGGGGTCTGCTTCAGTGGTCTAATATTTAAATGCACTCATGGAATGTAATGGGGACTAGAAGGTGGTAAACAATATGAATGGAGAGGCTCCCACACGAATGAAAAGGATCCAAATATATCTCTTGGAGACCCCTAATTAAAATATTTATTCTTCAAAATGCTACCCTTGTAGAGGCCCTCTCTGTGCCTGAGTGTAATAAAGAGCGTGATATACATGGATGTTTTTCAGTTTTATATGTGCACATATATTGTAATAAATGTTTGATATTTTAATTTTTTAGACTTATACCTATTCTGCTGCTGGTCAACCCACCCTGAGCCTCAAAGGAAGGGCAGGGTAGAAGTATAACAACAATTATTATTTTATGCATTAATATGTGGCTGAATCTTTTGTCTGGCTCTTTAAAATTGCTCTGTCCCTAAAGCTCAAGACAGATAAACAGTTCCTTTAACAAGTCTTCATAGCAACCCTCTGAGATAGGCCATGGTCCTGCTAGGTGTACCCCTCTGTAGGTCGTTAGTATAAAACCTTCATCTTTAAGGCTTTTCCACGTTCCTATTTTCCTCACCTTCTGTTGCTTTAAGTGAGGTTCTGTTCTGCATGTATTTTGCTCCCCCTAGTGGTCAATCCAATATTACAGGGCTTTGTGTCTGACATCTCTCTGTAAATTTAAATGGCAGGTTTTTATGCCAGATGAAAACTGATGTGATATCGATTTGACCATTAAAGGGAACAAAACACATGCCTGACATGCCTCTCTCCACCCAAAGTAACAGGAACACACAAGCAAAGAAAATGAGAATGTTCTCCCTCCCCCCCTCCCTCCCCCACAAACCAGAATTCTAAACCTGCACAAAAGGAGGCGGAAGTACAGCGCATAGGAACATGCCCATCACAGGCAGAGATTTGTTGTGATATCTGAATGCAACCTAGAAGAGAGCAAATTGCTGCATCTGTCAATGACTGTGGTTGTTTGAATGACATTGACTATCTTTAAACAGGTCAGTCTGATATTTTCTTTATAGCGCAGTGGAATTCTACCCTAGAAGTATATTGCGGAGAAGCTTGTCAACATCGATAAACACGTCCATTGGAGGCGTCTGTTTCTAAACCACGAGCATGTCCTACACCAGCTCCTCATCCCCAGCTTTTGAGAGTAAACTTTACATTTTACTACGGCAAATGCTTTATAAAATGGCTCGATACAAGTCAGCCGGGAAGTCGAACACATTCCGACACAGTCGGTCAAAAGGGTTTGCGCGTGCGAACTCTGCATGGAGTTGGAAGGGACCTCTTGGGTCATCTAGTCCAACCCCTGCACTATGCAGGACTTAATGGGAATGATCCAGTCCTCCCCCCCCCCCCATGTCCTCCTCTCCAGGCTGAACATCCCCCAGCTCTTCCTTGTAGGGCTTGCCCTGCAGGCCTTGGATGACGCCTGCCCCATTATCTGACTCTTCATCGTTGGTAGGAGATATGCCTCAATTCTTGTTTCGTTCCAGAACAAACTAGCCCTGCTTTCCTTTACCACTGGAGGAGGCCAAGGGCTGTATTCAGAAGAAGGAATCTGCGGCAATATCCGTTACCTCCTGTGGCCCATGCAGGTAGCATAAACCAACCTCCTTGGGGACTGCGGGTGCTTCTGGCTCAGGGCCATTCCGCATTGGTGCAGCTTGTTTTTAAATGGAGCTTAACCCATCTACGGTAGACAGAGAAGGGCTCCCTGGAGCGGACGGCAGTGGCCGTCACAAGCCGCCGTCCTCTTGGCCAGTGACAGTCTTCGATGTTTGGGAAGCAAGTTGAGCCAGGCTCCCTTTTTCTGTTGAAGTGAATGTGACGTTGGACCCATTACACAGGATAGGCCTTCCTGGTGGGGGCTGGCTGAGAGGATTCTCCCATTGTCTGTTGGAATCAGTCCAGCCCTGGCACACGCAGCAGCTCAGGGAGATGGAAAGGAAAATGGAAATACTTCTTAGTGTATGTCTCCTTCTTCCACTTCCTCTTCCTCAGAGACAGGTTGGTGTGGTGCTCAAGAGCGGCAGCCTCTAATCTGGAGAACCAGGTTTGATTCCCCATGCCTCCTCCACGTGCAGCCAGCTGAGTGACCTTGGGCAAGTCACAGTTCTCTCAGAGTTCTCTCAGCCTCACCTACCTTGCAGGGTGTTTGTTGTGGGGAGAGGAAGGGAAGGTGGTTGCAAGCCCCTTTGAGACACAGGAGGCCAGTGGCTGACCTTGGGCCAGTCAGAGTTCTCTCAGCACTTTCTCAGTCCCACCAACCTCACAGGGTGTCTGTTGTGGGGAGAGGAAGGTAGGAGGGAATGAGAGAGCTCTGAGAGAACTGTGACTGGTGCAAAGTCACCTCATGTGTCTCAAAGCAGCTTACAATCACCTTCCCTTCCCTTCCACACAACAGACACCCTGTGAGGAAGGTGGGGCTGAGAGAACCATGATTGCCCCAAGGTCACCCAGCAGACCTCATGTGTCTTAAAGTAGCTTATAGCCTCCTTCCCGTCTTCTCCCTACAACAGATACCTTGTGAACTAGGTGGGCCTCGTGAATCTCAAAGTGGCTTATAATCGCTTACCTTCTTACCAAGGTGGCTTACCTTCTTCTCCCTACAACAGATACCTTGTGAAGTGGGTGGGGCAAGAGAGCTCTGAAAGAACTGACTGGCCCAAGGTCACCCATCAGGCCTCACTCGTCTCAAAGCAACTTGCAATTCCTTCCCTTCCTCTCTCCACAACAGACCCTCTGTGAGGTAGGTGTGGCTGAGAGTGCTCTGATAGAACTGTGACTGGTCCAAGGTCACCCAGCTGCATGCATGTGGAGGAGGAATGGGGAATCAAATCCGGTTCTCCAGATCAGAGGCCGCGGCTCTTAGCCATTACTCCAAGCTGGCCCTCAAGGCAACATATTCCTCTTAATGAAGCTATCTGTGGTCTTCATCAGTGACTTCATCAGTTACTCAGTTCTTCTAGTCATGAAAGATTTTAGCAGCCTTTGTTGACTGCCAGTTAACTCAATAAAATCAGAGTCCAGTAGCACCTTTAGGACCAACAAAGATTTTTTTTCTTTTTTACCTTTCTGTAAACGCTTTATATAACAATAAAAAATAAAATTTCAAAAAAAAAAAGACCAACAAAGATTTATTCAGGGTGTGAGTGCTTGCACTCGAAAGCTCACGCCTTGAATAAATCTTTGTTGGTCTTAAAGGTGCTACTGGACTCTGGTTTTATTGAGCTACTTCAGACAAATACGGCTACCCTAGACCAGTGACCCTTAGGGTGCTGCCTGTGGGTACCACTTCATCTTTCCGAGTGCCCTCTAAGTGTTTTAGAAAGCAGGTGGGGCCAGGATGTGATATGTGGGGCCAGTGGAGATATGATTTAAAAAATATATATTGCTTTGGCAACAGCTGTCACCCCAGCACTAGCAGCTTCACTGTGTGATTGAAGCTAAGGGCCGGCAGTCATTTTGTGGCTGGCTCCGCCTCCGGCAGCCATTTTGTATCAGCCATTGTTTGACTGCACCACAGTGTAGTGTCAGAACTAGGGTTGTGCATGGCAGCATCCGAATCGGCCTGGAACGGCCGATTCGGACACCGCCGTTCACAACCCTAGTCAGAACTGCGGAACTGCTCACAGGCTCTGAAAAGCGCCCCGCCAAGCCTAAGGCGACTTGCCACTTTTGATGCCATTTGTTCACTACCGACAACTTCCCTTCTCTTTGTGCTTTTTTCAAATGCAGCATGGGATAATGCATTTCTGTGGCTTGAGCGTCCTTGCCCCTCATATCTGCTTTGCGCCAGAATACGTGCCTGAGGAGGAGCGAGTGCGAATGCTGACTTCTTGGACGAACCGTCTGAAGACCATCTGGGAGGAGAAACCTATAAATTGCACTCCTGAGTGGTACTACAAATAACACAGCTGGGATGTTGGTGATTAAAACAGCCTTCTGTTCCCCCCCTCCCCCCCAAAAAAACTTTTCTTGTTGCTCTCCCTCAGTAAACAGGAAAAGCCAAAAGGGATCGTATCAGCTGACTGGGCTTGGATACAGGTTCTCACACAAATCGGCCATCAAGCCACCTCCTCCTCCTTGCTCATACTTTCCTTTAAAAAAGAAAAATTGAAAACTTTTCCCCACAACTCAGGAGACAAGTACTCTAATGGAAGAAAAGCAATTATCCTCTTACAGCAGAGGGACAGGAGAGCAGAATTAGGGTAAGCATTAAAACCATAGAGTGGGGGAGGAGGCAAAATGTTGCCCTCCAAATGCCCATGGACTACAATTCCCATGAGTCCCTGCCAGCACTGACAGAGGCTCATGGGAATTGTAATCCATAGACATCTGGAGAGCCACTGTTTGGCCACCCTTATCATATAGTGATGGCTTGTATGTGACTATATATTCTCTCACAACATGCCATGAGTTGATTTGCCATTAACTCATGTCAGGAAATACCCACAGTAAGGCCTGTTACCAAGGTGGGATAATGAGCATGCTTCTTGCTCCCTCTAGTGGCAGAGGTGATACTACACTGGTTTATGTCTATTATGTCCCCCCACCACTTTAAATTGCAGGGGTTTTTCCCCCAGACATAACCCAAATCATGTACTTATTTATTATTTGATATTTTTTTACCATGCCATTGTCCATAAGGGTTCAGGGCAGCTTATAATAAAAACTAGATTCAAAGTAAGTAATATAATAGAGGTTTAAAAGTTAAAAGCTGGATTTAAAATTAAACTAGAGCAAATAAAGATAACCTCCCCATAGTCACTTATGCATTTCTGCCTGAGGAGGTGTGTGGTGTACTTAGATTTTACCTTCAGGTGAACTTTCAGCCAGATGTTGAATCACCCTCTAGAGGGAAGAGATGTGTGTGGAACAGGGTCATCCCCTCCCACCCACCCACCCACCAAGAAACAGGAACTTACAAGCAAGGGAAATGAGAATGCGGAAAGGCCCTCTTTATAATATTTAGGTGCACTCAAACAAATACCTTGTGCTACACTTGGTTAATTGCCATGGCTTCCTCCAAAGAATCCTGAAAATTAAAGCTGACGAGGATGCTAAAAATCTTTACACCCCCCTCCCTTCACCAATCACTTCTTAAGGTTCGCTAGGAAGAAGTTACTATTAAGCTGCTGTCAATATACTCTTAGATCCCAATCCTATATAAGAGGTGAATCCAAAAAAGCTCAGTAAGAATTAAAGGTAAAGGTATCCCCTGTGCAAGCACTAGGTCATGTCTGACCCTTGGGGTGACGCGCTCTAGCGTTTTCATGGCCGACTCAATACGGGGTGGTTTGCCAGTGCCTTCCTCAGTCGTTACCGTTTACACTCCAGCAAGCTGGGTACTCATTTTACCGACCTCGGAAGGATGGAAGGCTGAGTCAACCTTGAGCTGGCCGCTGGGATCGAACTCCCAGCCTCATGGGCAGACAGCTTCAGACAGCATTTCTGCTGCCTTACCACCCTGCACCACAAGAGGCTCTTCAGTAAGAATTACCTCCCAGTAAATGTGTAGGTGATTGAGGTTCGAACTGGAAGGAACCCCACCGGCAAACTTGGAATTCTATGCCATGCCTTTTGAAGAGTATTAAGCAGAAGAGAGATACTCCTGGGCTGTAGGGTAAACAGCTGTCTCCCCCAAGCCCCTCCAGCTGCAGTGTAAAAATATAAAAGAGTTGGGGGCTGTTTCTTCTTTAAAATGTCAGTGCTTGAAATATGCTAATGCTACAAGGGTCTCCACTTGTAAAAATGAACCAGCGCAAAATGTTCCCCTTTTGAAAGAAGTCTGAGTATTTCAATTGCTGTAATAACTGGGGCAGATTTAATACTCTGTTCTGCCTGTTAGCAAATTTGGTATAAGACACACATTTCATTAATATAATCTCAGAAGACGAGTAAATCTCAGCTGTAATGCCATGGCATATGCTTCATCACCACTGCCCTCTGCCTGCTGAGACTAGCAACACTTTTTGTTTTTGAAGACTGAGAAAATGTCATTTTCCCCATGCGGGGTCTACTAGTAATGCAAGGTAAACCTTTGACTCTTCTTCAGAAATTTTGTAAGATAAAATAATGATCAGGGAAAATTAACATGAGTTGACTACTTTATTTGAGTTGCACATGGTTTAGTCATAGTCTGCTAACAAACTTTTCATTGAGTTATCCAGCAAAACAAGAAGTTATCTTTTAAAATCTATTTCTAGTGTCTATGATAGAGGGAACTGTCCTTTTTACTACTCTTCCTTTCCTCACAACAGTCATCCTGCAAGGTAGGTGAGGCTGAGAGAGCCCTGAAAGAACTGTGAGTGGCCCAGGGCCCAGCAGGCCTCATGTGTCTCAAAGCTGCTTCCAGTCACCTTCCCTTTCTCTCCCCACAACAGACACCCTGTGAAATAAGTGAGGCTGAGAGAGCTCTGAAAGAACTGTGTGGGCCCAAGGTCACCCAGCAGGCCTCACTTGTCTCAGAGTGGCTTCCAGTCACCTTCCCTTCCCCCACAACAGGCAACTCATGTCAAAGTGCTGCTGATGTTGAAAGAAAAAAATATTTATTTGAAGAGAAGAAGAAGAAGAAAGAGTTGGTTCTTATATGCCACTTTTGATTTTCTACTAGGTTCACACAGGTTTCCCCCCTATTTTTTCAACTTACACTGTTTGGCCTTCTTGTTCGTTTCATGACCTGGAAGCCGGCAACCTGATCTTGGTGTGGTTTTTCAGTTTGACTCCTACAGCCCGAAGAGATACCGACTTGTAGCCATCAGGTTCCCCCCCTCATTCAAAAGTACACCAAGAACACATCATATAAAAAACAGCTTTACAAATGCTTCACAAATCATGGTTTGCAATAATCCTGCCCATAGATGGCGCCAGCATCTAACAATATCCAGTCCCTAAATGTCTCCAGCAAAATCTGGGATAGGTTTTTCTAACTTCAGATTGATTTGGGCTGATATATCTTACAGTACTTTGGAATGTAGCCTGTTCTTATTTTGTACAGATGGCTGACAAAAGTAAACCAGCATTTAGAAACTGTTATCCATGTAATCGTTAGCAGAGTAAATAAGGCAGTGAGGGTGCACACCCTGAGTTAAGAGTAGGTAAAGGTTTATTCAGGAATTACCGTACTTTAGTGCAGAGGAGAGGCAGAGACAGGAGCTGACTACATGCCTAATTAAGAAAGAGAGACAGACTGGGACTGTGGCTTCCGAGAAGAAGCAGGAAATTGCCCCTAAGAGTAGCAATCTGGATGGAAGGACACTTAACAGGAAAGAAGGTTTGACCTCACCGTCCTCTCTAAAACCGTTTATGCACTGGAGGTTTCATGCCAGGCTGCAGGCTGGAGTTTTAGTTGTGGCAGGTTGCCCCACCTCTTCCTACACCCACATGAGGGAGCATTTGGCCTGGTGCATCTCATCCGCCCCCGATCTGTGCTCCTGCACAGGAGATGGGGCAGTGAAGTTCTCAGTGCATAAACGGTCTAACAGTCTTCTTGCTGCCCCCTTCAGGATCTTCTTCACTTCTTCTCTTTGTACACCAGACATTGTCTATTCCAACACCCCTTCTCAAAGACAAAGTCCACAAGGTTTATTTACTTACGTAGACTTTGAAAGTTTTCTCTGGAGAGTGGCTTGCTGAGGGCATCTGCAGTCATTTCATTCCTAGGACAATAGTCCAACTCAACAAGCCCATCTTCCTTCATGTTCCTTACAAGGTGATGCTTCACATCACTGTGTTTAGTTCTCGAGTAGATCTTCTCTGTTAGTGCAGGCTTTATGCACCCTTGGTTGTCGTCAAAAAGTTGCACTGGTTTGGGATCCTCTGTCCCAAAGTCTTGCATCAGTTGCAGTGTCCATTTCGGTTGTCTGCATGGTTCTTGTTGTTACCTACTTTGTGTTGGCTGAGAAGTGTGGTCTATAATAATAAAGTTGTTATTGTTAGGGTTGCCAGGTTCTCCATGGCCACTGGTGGAAAATATGGGTTAAGGTTGCTAGATCCAGGTTGGGAAACTCCTGGAGATCTGGTGATAGAGCTCGGGGAGAACAGGGACATTGTGGGGTACAGTGCATCCACCCTCCAAAGCTTCTCTGTAATCTGGAGATGAGCTGTAAGTCCGGGGGATTCCCCAGGTCCACCTAGAGGTTGGCATCCCTATCGGTGACTTGATGACATTGATCTACATGTACAGCAAAAGCTTTGTAGAGATTTGCTTACTGCCTCAGCCAGTTCCACCCTAATCCGTGCCTGTGTGCATCTAAAGAGTATTTAGATGCCAGAAAGTTTTGTTAGAACCTCTCACATCCAACCCACTGGAAATCAACCTACTTTGCATTGCAGTTTGACATGGCCCATTCCCAGTGAGTTTAATGGATGGTAAAGCACAGTGCAGGCATTAGAGCAGAGATGGCCACAAGCTGTGGCTCTCCAGATGTTCATGGACCACAATTACTATGAGCCCCTGCATGCTGGCAGGGGCTCATGTTAATTGTGGTCCATGAACATCTGGAGAGCCACAGCTTGTGGCCACCCCTGCATTAGAGAGATTGAAGTGAGGGGAAATGTTCATTGAACATTCCTTCTGTAATGGTCATTTTCTTATACAAACCTCACCTTAACCTGAGTTGTATTTTGATGCTGTCCATTCACAGTGAATAAATGTTGAGTCCCGTAGAACCTTTCAGGCCAACAAAGTTTTATGGAAGGTATGAGCTTTTGTGTGTGTGTATACTTCTTCAGAGTGAAGATCTTTGCATGCACAAGAAAGCTCATAAGTTGAATAAAACTTTGTCTTAAAGGTGCTAGTGGACTCAAGATTGATTGCTTGAATCTACATTCACGGTGAGTTTCCCTAGACTGCTGCAGGGTTACATTCAATCACGCAAGTGTCTTGGTGGTATTCAGGATAGCCAGAAATGATTACCAGTCCCAGAGTTTACTTCTGACATGTGTAGGAGTGGGAATTTGTGGCTCTTCTGCATTCTCATTTTCATCACTTGTGTGTGTCGTTGCTTTTCGGGTGGAGTTCTTTTCTGCGCATGTTTTGCTTCCCCTGGAGGTTGGTTTGATATTACATTGCTGTATGCCCGGCATATTTCCCTGCAGAATTCAACTGCAGGTTTCTATGCCAACATACAGTGATGTCGGCATAAAAACCTGAAGACTCTTGCCAAGTCCCTTGGACTGCAAGGCGAGCAAACCGGGGTCGGACACGACTTTGCACCTAACAACAACAACAGTGATGTAGAGCAGGGGTGGCCAGACTGTGGCCCTCCGGATGTCCATAGACTACAAATCCCATGAGTCCCTGCCAACACATGATGAGCAGGGGTTCATGGGAAATGTAGTCCATGGACATCTAGAGCAGTGGTCCCCAATCTTTTTATCACCGGGGACCACTCAACGCTGGGGACCACTCAACGCCTTTTACTGAGGCCCGATGGGGGGGTGGGTAGTTTACTCCTCTACTCTCAACCACTGCCCTAACGTTCTCTGATCGCTATGGTAATATTTAAACATCCCTTCAAAATAAGATACAGACACGCCACAACAATGAAGTGTGTTGTAAAGGGCTGGGGGGGATGAAGTAAAGGGCCGGGGTGGGGGGGAGAGAAGGCATCCTTCGAGGCCCACCTCCAATTAGTCGAAGGACCACATGTGGTCTGCGGCCCACAGGTTGGGGGTCGCTAATCTAGAGGGCCACAGTCTGGCAGGGACTCATGGGAATTGGAGTCCATGGACATCTGCAGAGCCACAGTCCGGTAAGGGCTCATGGGAATTGGAGTCCATGGACATCTGGAGAGCCACAGTCTGGCAAGGGCTCATGGGAACTGGAGTCCATGGACATCTGGAGAGCCACAGTCTGGTAGGGGCTCATGGGAATTGGAGTCCATGGACATCTGGAGAGCCACAGTCTGGCAAGGGCTCATGGGAACTGGAGTCCATGGACATCTGGAGAGCCACAGTCTGGCAAGGGCTCATGGGAACTGGAGTCCATGGACATCTGGAGAGCCACAATCTTGTAGGGGCTCATGGGAATTGGAGTCCATGGACTTCTGGAGAGCCACAGTCTGGTCACCCCTGCCCTAGAGGGAGCAAAAACCATATGAAAGAGGGACGGGGGAACCATGCAAAAGGGGCACACAAATGTCATCTGTGTTTTTTATTTATCTGATTGAATAGCAGCCAGGGTCAGGAAAGCTTGAGATGTTATAAGGAATCCATTCAGAAGCAGAATCAACCCACCAGCCCTCCCCTGATGAGCTGGCATTCAGGAACTGCTACCTGGAAGAGAAATTAGCTCATTTCCTTGTGCTCTGTTGTTCCAAACACCCAGCGCCAGCAGCCAAAACAGCCACCTACAGGACTCCTGCAATCTGCCTCTTAAAAGAATCATCATTTTTAATAGCTTTCCATTTTACTGGAAGATCTCCAGAACCACTTGCTAAACAAATGTTTCCAAAGCCCGGAGAGAACCTGCTGAGAAAAATGTCTCCAACCCCTAATCAAGATCGCTGTAACAATTCAGAGAGAAAAGAGACAGGAGAAGTGAGCTGGCAGCCTCTCTTTCTTTAGGCCAGGACTTTCATTAGAATCTGTCTCCTTTTCCAAATTACACAAACATTCCCTAAAGCACACACAGCCAATTTCTAAATGATTATTAAATGGATTTTGTGGCTAGGGGAAGGAAGTTAACAGGCTGCCTTTTCTTAACGAATAATGTGGCGGCTTTTAGTTTCACATCGAGTTATGTTTGACAGGAGAAGAAAAGCCGTGTAATGAAAAAGATTTCTGAGCCAGGCAAGCTGTTCAAGGACATGGATTTCTGCTTCCTAGGAGAGGCACAGAGAGTGGTATGTGTGTGTGTGTGGGGGGGGGAGCAGGTAGATCTCCCCCACACACCAAAATCAGATGTGGAATAAGGGATCGCTGCACGCCTTGCACTGCCCAAGGTGACAGGGGACAGGCAGGATTTCTGTCCCCACCTGGCCGATGCTTCTAAAGCTTTGATGTTGCCGTGACTGGGAGCTACATCTGCTGTCTGCCCTTGGTGACCTCCAGGGATCCTGGTGGTGGAAAGTGTCAACAGGCCGCAGCTGACTTATGCTGAACCTGTGGGCTTTTCAAGGCAAGGGATGCTCAGAGGTGGCTTGCCATCCCCTGTCTCTGAGTAGCCACCCCACTATTCCTTGGTGGTCTCCCGTCCAACTACTAACAAGGATCGACCCTGCTTAGCTTCTGAGAATTGAGCAGATCAGGCTAGCTTGTCCACCGAAGATCAGGTTGGTTCTTGGGCTCTCCCAGGTCACCTTGAGAACTTTCAACCAGAGAGGAGCCCAAAGTTCTGAACTGGAACTGAAATCCCAAGCATGTGTGGATTGTATTTGGATCAGGACCGCAGCAGGTGAGGATAATTCTTTGCCCATGATATGTCCATTCTTTTTTGTATCTCTAATCACTATCTCTAGTCAAACACACGTTGTATGTAGTCTTCTTCTTTATATGTCACCTCAAGAAGGTAAAGTGGGACACCATTGACCGAGGGGGTTCTTGATTAAAAATTTGGTCTATATGGAGCAACAAAAAGTTTCATAGAATGCATAGAACGCAAAAATAGTATTGTAATATATATTTTTTAATTTCAACATAAGTACAATTTCCCAGGTACCCCCAGATGTCCCTCCAAAAGTGGGACAATCTGGTCACTATGGTGACTGAGGGGAGCCTCCACATTCAGAGGTACTAAATCCCTGAATCCCACTGGCTGTTTCCATGGCAATGGGACAGACCAAGTTTCAAACACATGGATTTCCAACTGACATTATCCAGTCTGGTCAAAAGGCAGCCTCCTGTCTGCTCCCCATGCCAAGCCTTCACATTTCCTTCATTTTCTTGCCATACTTTCTTAGCTACTTATTTATTATTTATTTTTGTATTTATATACCGCTGCATTCCATTCGGACTCGTGGCGGTTCACAATAAAATGATAAAAAACAGTATAACCCCATTAAAACCTGTTAAAAATTAACATTAACAATGAACATTGAACTTTGAACATTGAAAAAAAAGGAGCTCTTCTGCCAGGCATTTGGTTGAGACCAGACCCAATCAACAGCGACTGGAAGGCCCCTGCTCCCCCCCCTGCCCCCCCTCAGAATTCCACCAACATGCTCTGGACCTGTTTGTATTGTTGCATTGTTGTATTGTCTATATTATTTATACTGTTACATTGTTATACGGTTACAACCATTCGTTATTATTGTAAAGTTATTCACCTGTTTATAGATTGTTTTATGTATTGTTGTTTGTTCTTATGTAAACTGCCCTGAGCCCCCAGGGAGGGCGCTATATAAACAAACAAATAGACAAACAAACAAACTTATGTTATGGACCCAGGGGGTAGTGTCAAAAGGACCCCGTGGATTTCTTCCCTTGTCTCACCTCATCACCTGACAGGCTGTCTGTTTAAAAAATGTGACATGGATAAGAAAAAATTGGACCACAAAGCTACACCACTAGAATTTCTTCATGTCCTTGAATGCTGGTAAATGGGTGGAAGGGTTCCCCGGTCCTATAAACGCTTTCATAAATAAATTTCTTCAGTGACAAGTTTAAATGAAAAATAGTAAGCTTAATTAACAAACAAAGATAATTTTCCTGTGTATTATGTACAACAGCAAAAAATGTAAATGTACTTAGAATCCTTTTATAATAGCTTTCAAAAGGAGCTAGCGTCCTAATATAAATTATTCTGTCCTGTATATAACAATAGACATACACGAGAAGTGAAATGTAACACGTTCAAGCGCACAAAGGAAAGTACATAGAGAAATAGGTTATATACCTTGAAACAAATTATAATAGTTTCAATAAATGTTAATGTGTTTATTTTTGTTTATGTATATGCACACATTTTTGTGCATGTACACACACATACACACACTCATTTTTTAATGGGGAAAACACGGCAACAATTTAAAATCAAGAAAAAAAATCCTCCAAGGATTTAGAAGAAAGAGAAGTCATAGATGTTAGGAATGAGGCCCTGATAAACCCTCTTGAAAAGTGAGACAAATGGTTTCTATCAGAGGATTGCAAATCTGTAAATGCATTCTGCAGGGGGATGGACTAGATGACCCTGGAGTTCCATTCCAACTCTATGATTCTATGTGAAGGGCACCCATAGGTGTCCTGAGGCACTTCTACCACTGTTTAAAAAGTTACATCTAGTTTCATCCTCGGTCTCCACTTGAGGTACATATTTTAGATCTGACTCTTGAGGTAAAATGCGTACATATGAAGCTGTCCCCCCCATGTATTTATTTATTTTGCTTCACTGTAAACAACCATTGGCCTATTTACAATGTAAAAGACGACAAATTGTTGGCCAGCCCTGCAAAGTACAGCATTGTGTTCCTCAGGGGGACATTTGTATGAGCATAACTTTTATGCCTCCAGCCATGTCTCTTTATATAAACTGCTGAGATTTGTTTTGTTTTTTCTAATAATTATCATCCACAAATACACTTCAGGGTGCTGTGTGGAAGAGGGAGGAACGTCGTTTCCGCATGACTGGAAAAAAGAACGTCCACATTTGTAAAGGGAAGATTTACAGTAACAATTTCAAAAGCCCTTGCTTTCAAGCAGCATGGTTGACAAGGGGCATGATTTACATATTTAAGCTTTCATTCCAGCCCCTCCCCTGCAGTCTAATTTTAAACATCTAAATAGACACAGTAGGAGAGAACCCTTGTATTAACAGGGGTGTACAGCTGAAATCCATCAAGCTACTGATTCGTTTAACTAGAAAAATGCTTCACGAAATGAAAAATCTTTAGTTTTTACAGAGGCCTTCTCTACCTTTGATGAGTTTTGGGAAAGGGGCATGGGGCTGTCCATTCTAGCATCTCTCAGAATAATGCTACTCCAAACGTTGGAAGTTGGAACAGTAAAAAAAAGAAAGAAAGAAAAAAGTCAAATAAATGCTGTGGACGTTCCCCCCCCCCCCCACCACCACATTTTTCCTGATTTTCTTTGGAAACATGCCTTTTGATTTGAGACTTTGATCTCAGCCAAAGTCGTGCTGGAAAACAAATGCAGTTATGCCTCTGTTGTGCCATCTGCCTACTTAGAGTCAAGGTCCAAGCAATCAGGCTGGTGGGTGTACAGACGGAAGCAGGAGGCAGACACAAAGTAATGCGGAGAGGGACTGATGGCTTTCGGAAAGCGGCCCTTAAATCTGAAAAGCATGAGCCGTAATCTAATTAGCACTCAGCTGCTTGGGTAGGGCGATGATTACATTTTTTTTGGATGGTTCGGAGAGCAAGACAGAGTTCACCAACAGCTTACGGATGCTTGCCTTGCCCTGGGCAAGAGCTATCTGTCTGCTGAACAACCATCCCTCCCATATCCCTTTATGTTACCAGTAGGGAGCAATGGAGGGGAGATGTTCAGGGACAGAAAGGGGTCATCCAGCCCAGTGCTTCCCACATTCACAGAGCTGTTGACTAAGGTTGTTGGTTGTGACTGCCATAAAAGCTTGATTGGGAAATCTCAAACCTCAGATCTCAGAGTGGCTTTTCTCCATCTGAAACCAGAGCAAGCTTCACTCAAGCGGACAGAATGCTCAAGTCACTGGCATTTGCTTTGGACACAGACTTAAAAGCAAGCATATCAAAAGGGGGTTTGGTCCTTTTTGCCTTGGACAACTCCTTTTCTGACAGCTGGGTGGAACTGATGGCTTCTTCATCTAAACATCCTATATGTGTGTGTGTGTGTACCTTTATATAAAGGTAAAGGTATCCCCTGTGCAAGCACTGAGTCATGTCTGACCCTTGGGGTGACTCCCTCCAGCGTTTTCATGGCAGACTCAATACGGGGTGGTTTGCCAGTGCATTCCCCAGTCATTATCGTTTACCCCCCAGCAAGCTGGGTACTCATTTTACTGACCTCGGAAGGATGGAAGGCTGAGTCAACCTTGAGCCGGCTGCTGGGATCAAACTCCCAGCCTCATGGGCAGAGCTTTCAGACTGCATGTCTGCTGCCTTACTACTCTGCGTCACAAGAGGCTCTTATACTTATGTATATACTTACACATATATACCTATATATCAGGGGTAGTCAAACTGCGGCCCTCCAGATGTCCATAGACTACAATTCCCAGGAGCCCCCTGCCAGCAAACGCTGGCAGGGGGCTCCTGGGAATTGTAGTCCATGGACATCTGGAGGGCCGCAGTTTGACTACCCCTGCTATATATAATATATAGTTGTTGGCTCTGGATTGGGAAATATCTGGAGATTTGGGGGTGGAGCCTAAGGAAAGCAGCGTTTGGGGAGGAGAAGGACTTGAATGGGGTCAAATGCCATAGAGTCCTCCTTCCAACGCGGCCATTTTTTCCTGGTGAACTGATTGCTCTCCCTTGGGAATCAATGTTAATAGCAGATCTCCAGCTTCCACATGGAGGTTAGCAACTAGATGGATGGACGGGCGGGCGGGAGGGCGGGCGGACGGATAGACGGACAGACAGACAGTCAGACAGATAGATAGATGAACCTTCAGGGCTTGTTTAGACCTTGGGATGTGCAATTTCCTCTCTACTCAGTTTCCCTGATTAGCAGCATTTTTTCTTTTCGGTCTTCTCTCTTTAGAATTTGGGTGGGGGGCAGTTTCACCCCCAAATAGCATTCAAATACATTTAAAGTGCTGTTTGTCACAACAATTTGACTGAATGACTAATACAGACAAAGTTTGAATATTGTTTTTAAATGAACTGCGTGACAAACAGTTATGCTTAGAATCTCAGCCTCATAAGAGAAACATGTAAAATGTCAAGCGTATTTGGTTAGGAAATCTGGCAGGAGTTAAACTGGCCAGCTGTGAAAAGCTCTGTGAGAAGCGCTGCTTCTACTTTACTGACGGTTTCTTCAATTAACGAAGCAGCCAGAAACCTCTTGCTTATAGACACCTCATAAGCCCAAACCTCTGCATGGAAAATCTATAAAGTATCTTTTCTCCGTCGAACAGGATACCAAACCCAGCCTCCATTTAGGGCATGTTAACATTACATATTAAAATCCATTTCAGATCTCTTAAACCAGCCTTTTAAACTGTTTTTTTTTAACTATTGAGGAACCCCTGAAACAGTTTTCAGGCTTTGAGAAATCCCAGAAGTAGTATGATCATGCAGAATATGGGTGGGAAGCAGAGATGTGGACATGCCCACCAGAGGCCCCTCTGCTTTCCACCCCCTCCAGGCCCATCAGTGGCCATCTGGAGGGGGAGGGGAAATCAACATGACCATATATGGTCATATCACGCTAAATGTTTAACAAGTTAAAAAATATTAAAATTAATTAACTCCCATACATTCAGGAAACCCTTCCAGGGCTATGAAAAGAAAAACCCAGGGTATCACAAAATCCTGATTGAAAAAGCTTGTCTCAAATGATCATGATTTCCATTGGGATGGTGGTGGTGTGAAGTGTGGTGTTAGAGGAGAGTTTTGCAAATACCATGGACTGCCAAACCCTCCAAATAAGAGGCTTATAGACCAAATCAATCCCTAGAAGCCAAAATGGTCACATTCTGTGAAGACAAGAGTCATTGGAAATGACCGTCTTGCTAGGGAAAGCAGAAGGCAGCAGGAAAAGTGGAAGGACTAACATGAGATGGAATGACTCACTCAAGGAAGCCACGGCCCTCACTTAGAAAGACCTGAGAACGGTTGCTAAGGGTAGGACATTCAAGAGAACATTAATTCATGGAGTCACCATGACTCAGAAGTGAATGGGCAGCACTTTCACCAGGCTTTTTTCATTTCCTCTTATTAAGCTGAGATTCTAAGCATACTGGACACACATCAATGACAGTTTCATGACATGCAGATCAGAGTGATTGGTGTTTGATATCCCAGTGTTCAAAATGGTTGTCTTGACCTAGATGTTGCCTGTTCTCGAAAGCTAAAGAGGGTGGAACCCTGCCTAATATTTAGATAGGAGACGACCAAGAAATATCAGGGTTGTGATGTGAAAGGCGGGCAATGACCCAATTCCTCTGAATGTTTCTGGCCTTGAAGAGCCTTCAGGGTTACCCTAAGTTAGCTGTGACTTGATGGCAAAAAGAACTTTATTTATAGAATTATGCTGGTTTAAGCCCATGAAAACCAACAAACTTGAGTAACTCAACTGAATTATTGCATCTTCTCCTTTTAACTCCATTAGAACATTTGCAGAGGACCAAATCTCAGCGTAGATCAAGAAACCAGGGGTTTCTTGATGGTCCTGCAAGGGTTTCCTGAATGGATGCTGGTTAATTAATATATTATATATATATTTACAATGTGTTAAACTTTTATCAGGTGATATGATCCTCTATAGTCATGTCCACTAGCCCCCTCCCCCCCAAAAATGGCCAATGATGGGCCTGGACAAGGTTGGGAGGGGAGGGGCCCTGGGTAGGCATGTACACAGCTATGCTTCCCAACCACATGCATACCACTTCTAGGGTTTCTCGAAGCCTGAAGAACGTTTCAGGGATTTCTCAATGGTAAAAGAGTTCAGAAAGATGGTGTAGACATGTATTCATCTATGCAAAGAAGTGAAAGATAAGTTATGAACTTCATGAACAGGAGCTCCCGGTCATTGCTAGAACTAAAGAGTTCTTTTAATATTTTTCCATGATTGTAGTAATACATCACAACCACAACAAAACTAAAATGTCAAAACAAAATTATAGAATTTATACTATAACAGAGGAAGGGTGGAGAATTTTTTACCACTAGGTGGAGATGCCCGCATATTAATCAATGCTGAAAATCATTTGTCAGTTGGAGCCACATGGTTCCTTATATCATGTTTTAATGCTGAAAATCATTTGTCAGTTGGAGCCACGTGGTTCCTTATATCATGTTTTAGGTTTGTTCTGGCAGTTTAGTCCACCTTTTGTGAACAGGAAACTGAAGAGAAGAAGAGCCGGGTTTTTGTACCCCACTTTGTACTCCAAGGAATCTCAAAGCAGTTTACAAACACCTTCCCCTTCCTCCCCCACAACAGACACCCTGCAAAGTAGATGAGGCAGTCAACATTATAACAGCACATAGCAAATTAAAACTCATATCTGGAACAGCAAGCAGAAACTACAAGTGCAATGGAGTTGGCAACGGAACATGTTTACTGTGCTCTGGTTCGGCCTCACTTGGAGTAGTGTGTTCAGTTTTGGGCACCCCAATTGAAGAAGGATGTAGACAAACTGGAACGTTTCCAGAGGAGGGCAACAAAGATGGTGAGGGGTTTGGAGACCAAGACGTATGAAGCTTGGTCTGTTTAGCCTAGAGAGGAGACGACTGAGAGGGGATCTGATAACCATCTTCAAGTACTTAAAAGGGTGCCATATGGAGGATGGAGCAAAATTGTTCTCTCTTGCCCTGGAGGGACAGACCAGAACAAATGGGATGAAATTAATTCAAAAGAAATTACATCTAAACATCCGGAAGAAGCTCCTGACAGTTAGAGCGGTTTCTTCAATGGAACAGGCTTCCTCGGGAGGTGGTGGGTTCTTCATCTTTGGAAATATTTAAACAGAGGCTAGATAGCCATCTGACGGAAAGGCTGATTCTGTGAAGTCAAAGGAATGGCAGATTACAGTAGATGAGCGATTGGGATGTGCGATTGCATAGTGCAGGGGGTTGCGATTGCATAGTGCAGGGGGTTGGACTAGATGACCCATGAGGTCCCTTCCAACTCTATGATTCTATGTTATTTCGGGATTGGTATCTGCCAGCACAAAAGGAGATCATGCAAGATTCAATAGAAAACTGATATGTACTCGGGATTGGGGTGATCCAGGTATTTCTGAGCTGTGTCCACCAATCACAGAATAAAATGAGGTGATCAATGGTACCTGCACAGAGGCAGTGTAGTCAGAATGCAGAGTTTCACGGAGATGTCCAGTGAACCCTGCAATTGGCAGGACAATTGTTCTGCCAAACATAAACATGTGTCTGTGGCTAGGAATTGTAAGGAGGGTTAGACATGGGGAGGGTCAAACGGGGCAGAATTCCCACTGGAAAAAATCTCCCAAGCCCCTACTGCGTGCTGGCATGTGCAAACTCAATAATGCTTTTCCTGACGAACTTTACAACTTCAGAACAGCCCAGATCTCTGGCCACAGAAGGGCAGAAACCAAGAAACTGTTATCCACACATTTTGCCTACATATCTCTAAAGAAATCTCACCTTTCGTAAATGTAAAAGTCCCCGATACTGGGCGTTGAAAGGAGGGCTTTCCAGATGGGGTTGTAAATCATGGGCTCCTTAGTACAAGAGAAGTATTTAGCTAGACCACTTTTTAAAAGTAGTATTGAATTGTATGCTTTAAACATAGGTTTAATTGAATACTCCTGTCATGTATCATTTAAGCTAACGCAGTAAAAAATTGATTAATGTCTTGAGCTCAAAGGAAGAGAAATTCTCTGCAGAAGTAATTGAACGCAGGTAAATATTATGCAGTTGGGTGTTTTATAGAAGTTTCATTTATTAACGATATTAATTTTATTCGGGCAAGATACTTATGCATTAGAACAGTGTTCCCCAACCCCCAGGCTGTGGACCAGTACCGGGCCACCGCGGGGGGGAGGCGCCCCCCCTGTGTTGGGGCTCTCGCTGTGCCGGTAGCATAGCACTGTGGGGGGGAGGTGCAGCCGCTAGCAGGCGCAAATACGCAGGCGTGGAGCTGCTGCGCCTGCGCATTTGCACCTGCCAGCGTGCTGGCGCCCCTACCTCCCGCTCCCCTCCTCGGTCCACAGGCCTCCCCCCCAGTTCCTGGCCCAAAAAAGGTCAGGGACTACTGCATTAGAACACTTAAGTGTTTGGGTTTACATGTTCGTTATATAAATTTACATTATATATTATACTACAGTTTGGCCTCCCTGCTCTCGAGCAAAATCAGTACAGATACAGGATAAAACTTAAGGCAGTCAAAATTATAATACAGCACATACAAATTAAAACTCATAACTGGAACAACAGGAAGAAACCACAAGTGCTATGGAGTTGGACACAGAACATGTTATTTTGGGATTCAGGAAACCCTTTCAGGGCCCGCAAGAAACCCCAGCATTTCATGAAATCCCGGTTGAGAGAGCCTGCCCAAGACACTCTCAATGACCGGTGGGAAAAGTTTCCATTTAATACAATCAGGAATCCCTGATTTGGAAAGGATCTACTTAATAAAAATGTCATATCTCTGCAACACATCACTAATCCAGATTATAGAAGACGTTTTACTCTTCTATGCTATGATGCCCTCCCTTCAGTTTATTTGGAAGGGAAATTTAAAAGATTTCCAGTTGCAGAATGTGCACGATTATGCAATGAAGGACAAACAGAGACCTCTTTTTGAATGCAAATGATATAATCACATGCGAGTTGGTCCCAATCTCAATTCTAGCAGGCTGCCCCCCACGGAATGCGGAAAGGATGCCTCAAACTGATCTTGCCTGACACCCACAGAGCTCTTACAGCCAAGATTGCCAAATCTGCCTGGCTAACTAGTAGACTACAAGAGACCTGGGCTCCTCTGCATAGCATTATCTGTCTATTTTTCCTGCATATCTTTAGAGGTAAAGGTAAAGGTATCCCCTGTGCAAGCACCGAGTCATGTCTGACCCTTGGGGTGACGCCCTCTAGCGTTTTCATGGCAGACTCAATACGGGGTGGTTTGCCAGTGCCTTCCCCAGTCGTTACTGTTTACCTCCCAGCAAGCTGAGTACTCATTTTACCGACCTCAGAAGGATGGAAGGCTGAGTCAACCTTGAGCCGGCTGCTGGGATTGAACTCCCAGCCTCATGGGCAGAGCGTTCAGACTGCATGTCTGCTGCCTTACTACTTTGTGCCACAAGAGGCTCTCTACATATCTTTAGAGGATTTTTAAAATTGGAAGACTCTATAACATACTGGTTTGAAAGCTTTCAAACTATTAATGTAGAGGATTGACCTGATTATAGTCCTTTTGTATAAATTCTTTGCTTTTTGTATCTATGGGTTGATGACTGTGATGGTGATGATGACTGTGGAATTAGTGGAAACAGGCTTTACTGGATGATGATTGACTTTAATCTTACTTTTGTATGCAATTGAGAAAAATTATGCATGGAGATCTCTTGAATTTTATTTAAAACAGCGGAAGGGGAAAAAATCAGAGTTTTGTGTCTCAACTGTTTATTATATATTTCTACCCTCACCATTTGGTTGTATGTATGTATGTATGTATGTATGTATGTATGTATGTATGTATGTATGTATGTATGTATGTATGTATTTACTGATTTACTGATTTACTGATTTATTTATTTATTTATTTATTTATTTATTTATTTATTTATTTATGTGCATGCTTTATATCCTGCCACTCCCATACAATGGCTCGTGATGGGTCACAAAGTCCTCATTAAAAACTCATTAAAACCCCCATTAAAAGGACATACCAATACAATACAGAAGCCACAGCAAACAAGGCGACAAATTATCCCTGTGCCCAAAAGACTGCTACGCCCACTATCGGGGAGGGAGAGGGGGTATAGCTGGCAACAACCTAGGTGCTAACACCAGCCCTGGGAGGGGGGGTCGGCCCAGAGATCTCTGGCTATCACCATCCATCTCCAGACAACCAAGATCGGTTCCCCTGGAGAAAATTACTGCTCTGGAGGGTGTACTTGATGGCATGATGCCCTGCCAAGGACACTCCCATTCCCAAACCCTCCCCTCCCCAGGCTCCACCCCCAGACTCTCCAGAAATTCCCCCACCTAGAGGCAGTAACCCTAACGGAGCATATACCTTGATGCTTTATCGAATGTTACCCAATGCACTAAACAGCTGTGCTCATAGTGTTGTGTAGTGGCTCTGTTAATATCTTCACTTTTTTATATATTAAGATGCAAAGTCTCCGCTGCTCTGCCAAAGAGACAGAGACCGTGCTTTCAGAATACCCTACAGAATCGCGCCTCTTCGAAAGCTAATTGTTCTCTCTGTTGCGGCTGCTTTTTAAAACACATCGAAGAAAGCTCCCCCGGGACTCATTAAGTCGCTTACCGCTAGCACATTAGTGCATTGTGCTAAAAATATTTGCTGAAAATTGGTGTCAACAGCAGCTAGCCGTTATGAAAAGCTTATGCAATATCAGAGGAGTTAAAGAGATATTAAACGTTCCCTTGCAGAAAATCAGATTACACTTAGCAGTAAGTAATCTGCCGTGATTGCGGATGATTCAAAGTCTACGCAAAGAGAGTCTGAATTGTATCGTCACGCAAAAATGTTTTGATAGCAAAACTCTTCCGTTCATTTTCCTTTAAAAATAAATGGTGGCTCAAATGGCCCAAGGTGAAACCCTGGCGTTCTCAGTTTATTGATGTGTCCCTTTGGTTGGTCGCTTCTTATCTGCAGGTAAATGTAGCAGTTATGCCCTAGGAACAGTCAAGCCAAAATTCAGCACCAAATGAAGCTTCCTTTGAACTCCATGGATTTCTACAGGATATTAGTGTTGGAATTGCATGATCTGTAGGAGGCATTAGAGGAGAGTTGGATATTGCATAGTTAGCTAAGGAACTTTCTGATGTTCTCCTCCAGGGTCCTGATTGGTGCCTTGGAGATTTCCTGCTCCTTTGAGGGCACTTCCTCTCTGCTTGCCTCCAGGACAGAGTGAATGGAGAGAACAGTTAGTTATGACTCTCTCTCTCTCCTTACAAAGTTGTTTCTCCTAGAAATAAAGCTATTTTATTCTTTAAAGCCTCTTGATTCTTCTCACCTCTTTGCAAATTTAAACTCTACCAAAAATACAAAAACATTGTATTGTGGCCAATGTGAACTCCTGGATACAACTTGTACAACTTGAGGTCTACCAAGAGGAAGAGGTGTCTGCAAGATGCTTAAGCAAAAAATAATGAGATTTACTGAAACAGCAAATGTGTTTCTTTTATTTGGTGGGCGGAATCACAAATTACTTTGTTTACATAATGGTCTGGGTGAAGAATTGAGCTGCCAATCTGGAGATTTCGTGGTATGAAAATTGATCTCCAAATGACCAGTTTACTGATTGTTTTCTTGCTTCAGAGATCTCAGCTTCAGATAGTGAAGTGTCACGTGGGGACACAAGACTTCCTATCTGCACCGAGACTACAAGAAGCCAGAGAATGAATTCCTAGAGTGGCAGGAAGAAATATCAACATAAACTCTGTAAAGAAAAGTGACTCGCAGAACTAATCCCAAACGCAAGCCAGAATAATTGTTAAAAGTCGTGGAATTCTTTAATTTCTGTTCTGTTTGTGCCATTTGGTTTATTAAAAACTGGGCAGTCAGGCACTTCTAAGCCAACTGGCAGTTGCTTGGATCAGCTTGCTTTTGGAGAAATAGTTTCATCAAGATCTGGGCACAATATAGAGACAGAATAAGTCCCAGTTCCTTCCCACTGAAGATAATTATCCAAAGGAGACCAATAGATAGATTGGTGGAATTTTTCCACATTCAAGACTTAATTGTTGAGGAAAGGAAAATGAAAAACTGCCAACAACTGCAACAGGAGGGAAAAACAATTAACTGGTTTGTCTATAGGCAATGGCCGTCAGTCTTAAAAGAAGAACTAAAAGACTCTAAGCTAAGTTTAAGACAACAGACAGAAATCGAAAGGATGGTTATGCAAGATAAGCCACGTTTGGGGAAGAATTTACAAACTCCTACTAACTTACGAAACTGAAACTGAACAAGTTAAAAAGTGTATGATAAAGTGGATGCAGAATTGCAGAGAATCAATTAAGGTGGAAGACTGGGAACACTTGTGATGTAAAACAGTCAAATGAACAAAATGCCAGGCTTGATGAGAAAACTGGTACAAAATGTTTTATTTGGCTCCTAGAGCAATATCTAGAATGTCTAATCATACTGGTGAATGTTGGAAATGCGATGAAACAGTCAGTTCCTTCTTTCATATGTGATGGAATTGTAAATTGGTAAAAAAAAATTGGATAAAGTTGCACATTAAATTGCAAATGATGTTTAAGTATAAAATTATGCGTAAGCCAGAATATATGTTACTGAGTATTTTTCCAACAGGCTTATCTAAGGATTGTGCAGAATTCTTTCTTCACGCGACAACAGCAGCAAGACTTATCATTGCTTCCGCATGGAAACAACAACAGGAGCTGCAGATGGACTCTTGGTGCGAAAAGCTCAGGGAAATGGCGGTGATGGCTAAATCATAGACCACCTGAAGATTTTTCAAGACACTGGAACAAATTCTTAATATGCCTGAAAAAGCAAACTTTTAACTGTCTTTCTTCCCCCCCCCTATTTCTGCTCTCTAATTAATTAGAAACTCAAATAAAATAATTAAAAAAATAAAGGGCAGACCCAGTGTTGTTGTATGCTACTGAGGCTCCTCCCCTCCCCAACCCCTCTTCCCAGGCTCCAACCCCCCCCCCCCAATCTCCTGGTTTTTCCCCATCCAAAGCTGGCAACCCTGCTGCAGAATCTCAACCGAAATTGATCTGAGGCTAGTACTCTTTCCGAGGTGGATGATCACATTAGGGAACAGCGATGAGGATTCTTGAGAATTGATGCCCCCTTGGCATCAAATATTGATTTTTCTGCTGCTAGTTTAGGCAGAAGAAAGTGTCCTTCCAATTTGGCCCTCCTCCTAGATCTCTGCTAGTGGAAAATGATTCTTTGCATTGCTATTCAGAACACAGCACTCTAAAGAACAGCGCAGGAGAAAATATCAAAGGAAGTGTTCCATTTAATTGACTTGGCATGCCTTCGGGCACCACATCGCCTGACTTTCCCAAGTTTATAGCAGGTGAGTTTTTCAATCAATTTGTCAGTCAGGGTGTCATGATGGGGGGGGGGGGAAGATTAATGAAATATGAAGTTATTAAAATGAGGAGAGCTGCTCAACATACGGAGCACCGACTCTGAGATCCTATGAATATTAATAGGCACATTCTTGAACATTGCACGGAAGTGTACCAGAAGGCTTTCAGGCATCCAAACGCTGCTTCTCACTCCTAGGCACCCTTAGGTAAATAGGAGGTTTTTAACCAGTGATGTTGCTTGTATGCAAGCATCTCTAACCTCTAACCAGTAAACAAAAAGCAGTTGACTTCTAGTTCTGAGCAGCAGGATGCAATTGACCGCTCCAAAAGTTATTTCCAAACTTTATTGAGCACCTAGAAGAAGAAGAGTTGTGTTTTATACCCTGCTTTTTATGCGCTGCTTTTCACTGCCCAAAGGAGTCTCAAAGCGGTTTATAATCGCTTTCCCTTCCTCTTCCCACAACATATACCCTGGGGGGTGGGGGTGGGGAGCACCACTTCAAAAATCACAGTAAATTCATTACCAAATCCATTGTCTCACTGGAAGACTGTTTGAGATTCAACTACCAGTAACCATTTAAAAGGACTGACAAGGGGTAGCTGCAAGGCTAGCATGGAACGTGGCCACTTGGCCCTCCGTGGCAGGAGAGCAGGACAGCCACTGCTTACCTTCGTCATTGTGGGAAGTTCTGGGAGGAGGAGAAGGAGGACAGGAGTGGGAAAGAGCTTGTGATTAGCCTCTTCAGTGGGACAGAGCTATTACCCTATTGTGGAATTCTTCCCCGATGAGTGCCAATCAGTGTTGCATATCATCCGGAAGCACGGAAAGGATTTTATGTATGATGGACAGAGTGTAGAAAATTGATCAAGAGCAATTTTTTCTCTCTCCCCAAATACTGGAACTTGAGGTCATCTCATGAAGCTGGTGGGCAGTAATGTCAGGATGGGGAAAAGGAAATACTTCTTTATACAGAGTGTGATTAAAAGGTGGAATTAACTGCCAGAGATTTACTGATGGCCACAGCTTTAAATGAACAGCTTTAAAGGGGGATCAGATAGATTTATGCAGGGTATCAATAGCCACTAGCTATGGTGACTGAAGGTGACCTCCACATTCAGAGGCACTACTAGTATAAATCCCAGTGCCAGGAGAAGGCCTCGGCCTCTATGCCCTATTGCTGACCTTCCAGAGGAACTGGTTGAGCACTGTGTGAGACAGGATGCTGGACTAGATGGACCACTGGTCTGATCCAGCAAGGCTCTTCTTATGTTCTTTTGAACGTTCTTTTTGGGCTGTATCAAACGGAGTATCGTGTCACGGTAGGTGATGGTACCACTTTACCCTGCTCTGGTTCAGTCTTACTTGGAGTACTGTGTTCAGTTTTGGGCACCCCAATTGAAGAGGGATGTAGACAAACTGGAGCGTGTCCAGAGGAGGGCAACAAAGTTGGTGAGGGGTTTGAAGGCCAAGATATACGAAGAAAGGTTGGGGGGGCTTGGTCTGTTTAGCCTGGAGAGGTGACAACTGAGAGGGATCTGATAACCATCTTCAAGTATTTAAAAGGCTGCCATATGGAGGATGGAGCAGAGTTGTTCTCTCTTGCCCCAGAGGGATGGACCAGAACCAATGGGATGAAATTAATTCAAAAGAAATTCCGTCTCAGCATCCGGAATAAGTTCCTGACAGTTAGAGTGGTTTCTCAGTGGAACTGGCTCCCTTGGGAGGTGGTGGGTTCTCCCTCTTTGGAAATTTTAAAACAGAGGCTGGATAACCATCTGACAGAGAGGCTTAAGGGGGTGGCAAGTTACAGTGGATGAGCGATAGGGTTGTGAGTGTCCTGCATAGTGCAGGGGGTTGGACTAGATGGCCAATGAGGTCCCTCCCATCTCTATTATTCTATGATTCTATGAAGGGCTTGGCCTCTATGCCCTGTTGTTGGCCTTCCAGGGGAACTGGTTGGCCACTGTGTGAGACAGGATGCTGGACTGGATGGACCTGATCCAGCAAAGCATTTCTGATGTTCTTAGGACCCTCTATATGCAAAGCATGTGTTTTGTAACTGAGTAATGAGCCCCACACAAATTTGTCTTTTTGAGAAGAAACAAATATCACCCAATAGCTAAGCATCTCAAACAGTGTCAGAGAGGATGGTTTTCTACTGTATCGCCCACCTGCAGTTTCCAGTGATGTCACTAGTTTAGTACAATCAAGCCTCAAAGCAGGAGGTAAGAAGAAACCCCCCTCACCATTCAGCTTGATTAAATGTCAGGCAGCTCGAAAGAAACTATTTAAAGGGATCATGGCGTGACCCACTTCTGCTTTCTCTGGTTATGAACTCTATTTCTAAAGCCTGCCTCTAAAGCTGCAAGTTCACCATTGATTTTCTGCCATGAAGCTCCCTGGGTGACCTCAGACCTCTTGGCCCAGGGTGATTTCTCACACATGGGCCAGCTTTTGTGATATGTGGGTGTTTCCCACACACACTAAATAACACCCCTTTAATCCACTTTTAATGCACTTTAAAATGGGATTTTACTGTGCGAAATTGCAAAAGCTACTTGCAAAGGGGCACCAAAGGGTGGAATGGCGGTGACTAAAATCACCGATAATGCACGGTGCCGGGCCAACTGGCTGCAGATTCGATGCACGCCGCTGAAAAAGCCGTGTTAGCGGAACGCGGAAGAAAGCGCAGCTTCCGGGTGACCGGGGCGCAACCAGAAGCGGCGCCGGGATCGCCGCGTGCATAATCGGTTACTCTGGGTTTTGCCGCCACTGCATCCCATCCCGTGCATAACCGGTGTGCTTCGCGTCTTCCCCCTCCGCGTTTTCCATGTGACCCGAAATCGCCGTTTCGGCGGCCGTGCATAATGGGCCTATGTGAAAGCACCCTAAATAATGCACTTTCTATCCACATCCAATGCACTTTGCAATTGGTTTGGCTGTGTGAAATGGCAAAACGCCAATTTAAACTGTATTGTTTAGCATGAATGAAAGTGCCCTAAATAATATTTTCAATCTATGCACAACCCACTTTGCTACTGGATCTGACTGTGTGGAATGGCAAAACACTAAAGTGAATTGAAACTGCATTATTCATCATGTGTAAAAGTGCTCTAAAAATTAAGGTGACCAGATTGTCCCACTTTTGGAGGGACATCCGAGGGCACCTGGCAAATTGTACTTATTTTGAAAGTAAAAATCTATATATTACAATACTATTTTTGCCTTCTATGAGTTCTATGAAAATTTTTGGTGCTCCATATAGACCAAATTTTAATCAAGAACCTCCCCCCCCCCTGGTCAATGGTGTCCCACTTTACCAATGTTAAAATCTGGTCACCTTACTAAAAATGCACTTTCAATACACCCCCAACGCACTTTGCAAATTGGATTTTAATGTGCAAAATGGCAAAATCCACCCACAAAGGGTCAGTTGAAACTGCAGTATTTAGTATTTGTGAAAGCACCCATGTTTCTATTGCTCCTGCAGCTGTTGATTCAGGAGAGCACAGCAGCAATGGGCCTTCCTCATGGCCCGTGTGTAGCAGTTTTCATGGCAGCCTTGAGTTGTCAAAAGAGTTGATAAGAAATCAGATAAGAATTTTCACAGAGCAAAGACTGATGATGACTACAGGGCCCAGAGTTCCTGCTCCAGGTTTCTTATGTCCTTTGCTGTTATTACCAGGTCTCCTCCTGATGGGAGAAGCCACCTCTTGGTAGTAAATGCAATGATTCTTCTCTCCTGCTGCTGTGTGCTTAAGGCCTGGTTGCTTGAGCGAGATTAAATTCTGAGCAACTGCTGCTACCCGTGGCAGACTCATTCAGGTAGTTCCAGGCAATGTGAGCCTCCAGGGTGTAGTCTGCACGGGGCTTTTTACCCACTCTCAGCTCAAATAAATCCCTGCCGTCTACACTGAATTCAATTTCCACTTTGATTTTGGGCGCTTTAAATTTTCCCTTTGCAACATACATGATTGACTCTATCTTTCCCCCTCAATATCCAGAAGTGGATATAACCCTCGCTATTTCAAAAATCGGCATCAGTAAATGTGCCGATCTCTGCTTTTTGTGAATTAGTTTCCTGCCTTGTGCCTTCAACACTGTAGCAAAGCAGTCTTCCCTGACTGGCCAGGGCGTCAGTTCAGAGATTTCCAGGTTCCCAGTTGCAAGGCTTCCATTAAAATGACTGTGCTCCAGAAGCCCTAACTTCTCTCAGCAGAGATTTTCCTCTTGGATTTGTTCCCCCTCCTCTGCTGTCTCCAATCCTCCCCCCTCCCCCATTCAAGAAAACAAAGACTCCTTCTGTGCTTGACTTCCCCTCCCTGCTCTGAGCTTCCCCAATCGAGTGTAGAACATTTTCTGTTTCAATTAGGGGGGAGGGGTATAGAGGAAGACCCGAATTCAAATCAATCTGAATTCAACAGGATCCACAACGGAAAGAAACAGAATCAGCCCAGGACTTCGGTTCCTTTTACCACATAATTGGTGCCTGTAAAATTGACAACATCCTGCCATGTTTTCTTGGTATTGTGCTTCTGTCCATCCAGTTCTGGATACTAGAAGACCAAGCTCCACGTGGTCCTCTTAGTCTACACAACTGTGTCTGAAACGTGCCACCCATAGCTTCAGTGTGCTGTGCCTGAAAACCAGACTTCGCGGAGTATGTATTTGTGCTTTCAGAAGCTGCCAAATAGGTGCTCTGCACCTATCATATAAAATGGCCATGATGGGTACTGCAGTGATCATGTATTCTGTGGGACACAGAACTGAAGAAGCAGAAAATGACTGTCTGAAAAGGATCCCAGATATTTATCAGCCTAGTGACTACTCCAGGTTGATTTTGGAATTCAAAGGGCTTTTGGGGATCCCCATTTTCCTTACTTGTGTGTTCCTGTTCCTTTTGGAGGTTTTTCTCTCTGTTCCACATAAATTTTCTTTCCTCCCTCTAGTGGTCAATTCATTATTGTAGCTCATTATGTCTGGCATGAAACCCTGCACTTTAAGTTCTACTTGCTTCAAGAAACCCCAGAAGTAGTGCAATCGTGTATAATATGGTTGGGAAGCATAGCTTCATGAAACCCTGGTTGAGAAAGCCTTCTGTAGGGTGATATGCTGGACATAAAACAATGTAATATCGAATTGACCACTAAAGGGAGCAAAACATGTGTAGAACAGGACCCTCCCCCCTGAAACAAGAAGAACAAACAAATGCGGGAAATGCAAATCTGGAAAAGTCCAGATTTAATTATCTAGACTGTTGGCCAGGGACTTGATTCAATCTTTCAAAGCCTCCAAGTATTACCCTACAAAAATGTATGCAATACAGTTGGTAACCTAATCAGGATCCCTTAGAGCAATGGTCCCCAACCCACAGTTGGGTGTCCAGTACCGGTCCGTTGATCAGTTGGTACCGGGCCATGGCTCCTCCTCGTCCTCCTCCCCGGCTGCTACCTTGGGGACTGCCAGCCACTCTGCCGCCGGCTCACCTTTGGTGCTCTCCGGCCGCCATGGCTGGGGCTCCCCCTTGGCGTGGCACCGTGCAGCTGCTGCTGGCAGCACCCCCCAGTGGGCAACGTCCCTCGGCAAAAGACAACCCCCCCCCCCCGGGCCTCAGTAAAATTGTCAACCGTTGACTGGTCCCCAGTGATAAAAAGGTTGGGGAGCACTGCCCTAGAGCAAGGGTAGCCAAACTGTGGCTCTCCAGATGTCCATGGACTACAATTGCCATGAGCCTATGCCGGCAGGTCCTCCCATGCACTTTATATTTGGTTGCCTCTATTTCTGTAATCATGACCAAAAAAAAAAGGCTGCCGTTGTGCCTTAATATTGTAAGTAGAGCATAAATGTGCACCACCATCAATATACTTATTGGTGCAGTTTAAAAAAATTCTACTGCTTGAAAGCAAATTCCTAAATGCATTAATAAATCTGACATATTGAGCAAAGGAACAGCATATGTCAGTCAGTGAATGGTAGCAATACGATTCCCGTAGAATGAACCATAAATCTCTCTGCAGAAGTATGGGAAATCTAATAATTCCCATTATTTGGTTTAACACAAGATTAGGCAAAGACCTCAGTTCTAGAGCAGAAAACTCTAACCCGATTAGCTGAGGGAATTGGTTTCAATGAGATGAAAAAAATTCTTCATCTCCAATTTCCCTGATTTCCTCTCCCCAGTACAAAATGCATCAGCACCATAAATGCAAATACGACACATAAGGGCTGCAACCCCCCCCCCCCTCCAATCCTTGAATTGTGCTCCCGTTTTCAAAATAAATGACTGAGAACAGGAGGCGAACGTTTTGTGACTACAGGAAATCATATCCTCCCCACTTTTCTTGACAAATGCAAAAACATTCTGACCTGGGAAGCCAATCTACATGCAGAATAGGAGTACGGCATGCACCTGTTCCCCGTGTGTGCCTGCTCCATTAAAAATAATTGCATTTATATACCTTCTGGGGGCTGCAACACAAATCACGATGTCACAATAGCTCTTCACAGCAATTGGAAAAGCAGCCTCTCCATGGGTAGTCAAACTGCGGCCCTCCAGATGTCCATGGACTACAATTCCCAGGAGCCCCTGCCAGCGAATGCTGGCAGGGGCTCCTGGGAATTATAGTCCATGGACATCTGGAGGGCTGCAGTTTGACTACCCCAAGTCTAGCCTGACTCATCTTTTACAGCAGAACAGAGAAAATGAGACAGCTTTTTCCCCCAAGACTTTGGATGCCTATTCTGGGTTTACAGCCCACCTCGCTCCAAATGTTTCACCTCCCCTGTGTATGCTGAGGGAGACATTTAGGAGCTTGTGCAGTTTCCCGTGTTATGGAGCATGTGGGATCTCTTCAGGAGCCAGCTTGGTGTCGTGGTTAAGGGCGCCGGCTTCTAACCTGGACAGCAGAGTTTGACTCCCCACTCCTCCTCCGCCTGCACCTAGCTGGGTGACCTTGGGCCAGTCATAGTCCTGTTAGAGATGTTCTCCCAGAGCAGTTCTGTCAGGGCTCTCTCAGCCTTATCTTCCTCACAGTTTGTCTGTTGTGGAGAGAGGAAGGGAGGTGATTGTAAGCTGCTTTGAGACTCCTGCAGAGAGTAAAAAGCAGGGTACAAAATCACCTCTTCTTCATTACTGGAGATGCAAAGATTAGGTCTCATTGTTTCACAGGTCTCAGTAGAACTGCCTCAGAGGCCGAAAACGTATGGGAAGCTGGGACCCCTGTCCGAATCAGGAAAGCCCCTTCCGTTCAATACCAAAGTGTGTATCTTAGCTGTAGCCAGAGCTATTACACTGGGGGAAAAAAACCCAAAGATTTATACTGAGGTTTCTAAATTGACCCTCTCCCAAAAATCTCTCCAGGGCAGTGTACGACAGTAAAAGAGAACAAAACATAAAATATAACAATTTAAAATATTCCAATCCAATTAAAAATGAATATTTAAATGCTATTATTTCCAGACACACAGACTGGGATGTTTTATAAGAGCCTGGCTCGGGGGCGGGGGGTGGGGGGTGCTTATCCAACAAAAGTCCCCAAAGTGGGGGTAGGCAGGGGGCCCGGATGGATAGTTAAGGTGAAGCCCAGCCCTCAACCCAATTCCTGGTGGAAGAGCGCAGGTTTGCTGGCCCTTTGGAAGGTCGAGATGTTGAAGATGCAGCTGCCCCGGGCCCACCACTGCCAAGGCAGCTTGCCAGCCCCCACCCACTCCCCACTCTCAGGAGATGGGGGTTTAGGGTGGCAGGATCCAGGTTGAGTAACTCCAGGAGAGTTGAGGGTGGGGCCTGGGGAGGACAGGGAACTGAGTGGGCTATACCACCTGCCCCAGGACCGTAAAATCCACCCTCCAAAGCTTCCGTTTTCTCCAGGGGAATTGATTTCTGTAATCTGGATTCCGTAATTCAGGGGCATCGCTTAGAGGCTGGCATGCCAGTTCCCCACATTTGGTACCTGCAATGCAACACAAATGGTGAGTTATAAGTATCTGAGTCTGAAAGGCCCAACTTAAAAAGATGGCCAGTGAAGGTGGGTACATCTATCATCTACAGCAGTGGTCCCCAACCCGCGGGCTGCGGCCCGGTGTCGGGCCACGAAGGCCATGGTGCCGGGCCGCGGCTCCCTCTCCCCGCCCCCCCCTCTGCAGTAAAAAACTTCCCAGGCCGCAAGCTTGCGGTCCGGGAAGCTTCTTACTGCGGGAGGGGGGGGGAGAGGGAATCAGGGCCGCGGCCGGGCCGTGCATGCGCACATGTGCCAGGCGCAGAGGAAACCGCGCATGCGCGAAAGTGCCGCACATGCGTGATTTGGGCAGCGCATGGTGCATGCGCGCATGCGCGGCCTGGCCGTGCGTGCACAATGTGCAGGCGCGCAGGCGCAGGTGGGCTGTTGCCCTGCCGGTCCCCAGCCTCAAAAAGGTTGGGGACCACTGATCTACAGAAAACAGATGCTGTTTACCACCCTAATTTTGTTCAAATGCAAATTTACGCAGATTTAATAAGCCCTCACAGGAGACATACAGCCCTCCAGATGTCCATGGCAGGGGCTCATGGGAATTGTAGTCCATGGACATCTGGAGGGCCGCAGTTTGACTACCCCTATTGAATCAGACTCTTAGCCTATCCAAGTCAGTATTCACCCCGATTGGTAATGGCTCTCCAGGCTCTCGGGCGGAGGTCTTTCACGGCACCTGCTGCCAGATCCTTTAACTGGAAATGCCAGGGACTGAACCTGGGCCAAGCAGACGCTCTACCACTCAGCCACAGCCCTCCCCTAGCTAAATCCACAGCCAGTCATGGCAGCCACACCGCTGCAGGCAAACAGAAGCCCCAGAAAGGTCAAACAGTTCATAAATCAAGATATGCAGCATGACGCTACACCAGTCATCAACCCCAGAGGGCTGTGGGCACGCAAGGGCAGACTCTGGTGACGGGGACTCAGGGAAAAGAGCATTTTGCACCAGTTACAAATCAATGAGAACAATGAATGCAGGCCAGGCAGTGAAATTGAAATAGAATTTGTCTTCTGCCTCAGGAATTCAGGCACAAACAAGTGGAGATATGCCAGAAATGCTTCCTTCTCTGTTCCTCTAACCATCTCCCCCCTTTCTCCCCCATCAATCTATCTTCCTTCTCCAACCTACTCCACTCCTCCCCTTCCTTTGTCTGTCAACCTACCCCTGCCTTTTCTCCATTCCCCTTATCTGACAATCAATCCCCCCCCCCCCCCATCTCTTCATCCCAGCCTGGTGTAGTGGTTAAGAGCGGCAGCTTTTATTCTGCCAAACCAGGTTTGATTCCCCACTCTACCACACGCAGCCAGCTGGTTGACCTAGGGCTAGTCACAGTCCTGATCGTGCTGTTCTCACAGAGTAGTTCTGTCATACCTCTCTTGGACCCATAGGGTGTGTTCTGGGGAAAGGAAGGGAAGGTGATTGTAAAGAGTTTTGAAACTCCTTCGGGTAGTGAAAGGTGAGGGATAAAAAACAACTCTTCTGAAATTCTTGCAGTTCTCCCTATCTACCCGCTCCCCCAGCAGTCACTGCCCCTCTACCCTTGTTCTCTTCCCACCTGCCCCCTAGCTTTCCCATGTTTCAAATAAAGGTAAAGGTAAAGGTATCCCCTGTGCAAGCACCGAGTCATGTCTGACCCTTGGGGTGACGCCCTCTAGCGTTTTCATGGCAGACTCAATACGGGGTGGTTTGCCAGTGCCTTCCCCAGTCATGACCGTTTACCTAAGGTCATGTTATTCTAGCGGTCTTACTGTTCCATCTTGGTAGCTTGCATGCCATAAAGTCTAAATGGTCAAACAGAGTCAACCAAAACGGGATCCTAGGTTAAGTGACCCGCTTTCTGTTTTATCTTCATCAGTGGTTGCTCTTCCAATATTACTATCATAGTAGTAGTCATAGTATCACATTGGCAAAATGCTCATAATCATCTGGGGATTTGGGGGCACTTTATGAAATCCCCAGATGATTATGAGCATTTTGCCAATGATACTACAACTGAGTGATACTACAACTACTACTATGACAATATATTGGAAGAGCAACCACTGATGAAGATAAAACAGAAAGCGGATCACTTAACCTAGGATCCTGTTTATGTTTGACCATTTAGACTTTATGTTATAACCTTTTCACTTATAAACATAGAGAAGACTACTATATCATTGTGCCTCGGGATTTCCTTTTTTCTTCTGAGTCCACATTGAGGAATCCACGGTTCTATACTAGCTTGCATGCCATGACATTGCTGTTGGGGGGTCTGTGGGAGTGGCCATGACTGCGGCTACAGTCTCTCTTTTAAACATTGCTTTCATTGGGCTTTTATTATCGCTACCGCTACTGGAGTCCCTGGCTTTTTTCAGCCTGCAGGGACCTTTGGACTTCTGCCGTGGCAGTTGGCAGCCAACCTTACCTTTTGCTGCGGCAGCAGCTGCTCCGATCAGATCTCCCAAGGCCAATCAGAAGCCCTGTTAGGCGAAAGCCCCACCACAAACACGTGGCGGGTGCAAGGAAAGGGGTCAGTGGGCGCCTGGTGTAGGACAGCAACTATTCTCACTAGCTGATTCCACCAAAACTGTGGCCAGTTCACCTGCATCACAGGATTGCCCCACGTTGTATTACCATCTTCAATGTCCTAAGAGCTTTACTCTATGTGGGCAGTCGTGCATGGTTGGGCATCTCTCGGCGTCTTCTTTCGGGATTGCTTGTAGAGCTGTGGGTGCAGGTACTAGCTCCCCTCCTCTGCCTGAAAGGTGTGGCTCGTGGGAACTCAAAGAGAAACGAAAACTCAGACTCTGATGCTCAGTTACTGGAGGTCGTTCGTCACGCACAAGTCATCACATTGCGGTTCCAGAACGATACAGCAGGAATGTTTTATTACCAGGATTCATTCTAGCAAATTTTCAGTGCAGTTTCACAAGAACGTTGCAATGTCGTCATGATGGGAGCCTTAGGAAGTGGTCAGTAAACCAAACCTAGCTGTAAGGCACCTTTTCAAAACAAAAAGTGAAAACAGTGTCAGATTAATATTCTTTAAAGTGTACAGGTTAAATATTGTGTGGCAGAAGCAGAGGGCTGCCAAACTCCAGGTGGTAGCTGGAGATTCCCAGGATTACTGCTGATCTCCAGGGGTCACAGGTGGACTCTATGACATCACACCCCACTGAAGCCCCTCTCCTCCTGAAACCCTCCCCTCCTCTGGTCCCCCCCCAAAAAAAATCTCCAGGTATTTCCCAAACCAGAGCTGGCAACCCTACAGAAGCACCAGATAGAATTATATTACACTTTACAAATATGTTCAGAAAAGGCACACATTTGCCTACATTTCATCCTGCAACAGGAAACCTGTTTATTAGGAGACAGGACAGCTTGGACAAACCGAATGTAAACTCCCTACAAATATATAAATCCTTTTAACGTACGCACGCACAAACAAGTCATTACAAACATTATTACAGATAATACAAAACATGTCCTTTTTTTGAATCTTGGTTCGATGGACCTTCCACATCGGAGTCAGTCATGAGTTAATTACACTTTGTGGTTTGCTGTTAACCAGAGAAGCCGGATCATGCGTTACATAACAAGCACTTTTCAAGAAATAGTAATAGATTATTCTAAGGACTATCAAATTTTTAATGCTAGTGATTACTGCTGGACAAGACAGGCGTTTTCTTTACACCACTGGCTTGCAATGTTATCATAAATCCTGGAAAAATAATAATTTTAGAAACTTTTGATTTCAATGGGAGAATTAAACATCTGCTTACCTTCCTCTGTTCCCACTGAAATCTGGGAAAACTGAAAGTATTTAATGTAGGCTTGATTCTGCTCATATCTTGTTATTGTCTTTTTGTAACAGTGTACTGCTATGGGAATAGAGGAGTTTTGTGTAAAAATACGACGGTCTACTTTCTTTTTGTTCATATGCAATAACGTTTTCACACTACTTGCTATTTTTCTCTTGTCGGGACTCATTACATGCTTGTCCTAATGCTACCGCATGTCGTAAAGTCCTCAAAGGTTTCTAAACATTCATATTTTCGTCTATTTAAAACAGAACAAAACAGCAATCTTTATTATATATCTCAACACAACTTGTCACACTTTACACGTTAATATAACCTCCGACTCGGATGTAACGGTTTGAAACCACATTCTCCCGCAGTGGGGGTGAGAGTTTTGGGGTGTTGCTTTGAAGCACGCTTTTTGATTTCGGCCAGATGCTGAGGTTTCAAAGCCATGCCGTTAGGCTCCATTAGACGTCTAAAAGCCGTAGGTCTGTTGGGTATAGTGGTGTTCCTCTCCCAAATCCTTTTGGGAAAGTTAAAAATAAAAACTACCTACTCGGCCTCTTTACAACAACATTTTCTAGGTGTGTTCTATTTTAGTTTTAGCTTAGAGATGTGTACCACAATACAAAGAGGGTCAGGAAGGGAAGGGAAGTTGGGTTCGGAGGCATCTAAGGCCTTGCACAAACTATGTGCATCATAATTATGCTGACATGGTGCCATAGGCAGAACAAATCCATCTGGACTCAGCTTGGTTTTTCTTGCGCATGGAAGAGATAGCGGCTGTTTGCACGGTATCCTCTTGGGAGACTACCTCTGTGTAAAGAGATAAGGCTTCGTCATGCTTCCAACAAACCTTGCACTTTTGACATGGTGATTTTAAACAGGAAAAAAAAAAGTTCCTGCATACCTGTGGGTCATACATCTGGATAAATGATGCCTTCCTTTTGTGGTCTCCTATTCATCCAATGGATTTGGATCTTAGAAGCCAACCAGCTTCTTAAAAAAGCTCTGTCTTTGGGAGCCTACAAAATGTCTAATATGGTGATGGCATCTATTTCCTTTGTACATTTTTGCGGGGGCAATCCACTGGACTCTATGAGCCAGCCTCAACAAGAGGTTCAATTGTTCTATTAAATATCTGCTTGTCCACAGGGGCAACAGGACTCGTGAATCAAGAGTTCCACAGTCGATTAACTCTCTGAGCAATGTTACTGGAAAGAAGAGATTGTTTAAAACAGGGGTAGTCAACCTGTGGTCCTCCAGATGTCCATGGACTACAATTCCCATGAGCCCCTGCCAGCATTTGCTGGCAGGGGCTCATGGGGATTGTAGTCCATGGACATCTGGAGGACCACAGGTTGACTACCCCTGGTTTAAAACATAAAAGGCATCTGGGAAGGTTCCAGTAGGTTCCAGGAGTAATCCAGTGGAAAAATAAAAGGGTCATTCTGTTGCAGGATCAGGCACCTAGACGCACGTCGTCCCTTTCTATTGCTTAGTTCTCTCGAAACGGACTGTTTAAATTTGCTAATGAAACAAGACAGAGTTATCAGAGCATCATTCAATTATGCTTAAGGACAATAAATGGGGCCACAAAGCCATGGTCGCCGTTCCTACTCAGTTGGATGGACAATGGCAATAAATAAGAATACAAAAGGGGAAGTACGAGTGAACTCTGCTACATCTATGGCAATTTCACATTTTCATTGCTTGTTTCGTTGCGAGTGCTATTAAGAAGACATACAATCTAGAAACTCGTGGCATATACACTGGCAAAAGCCGTAAACCATGAGGATAACAAGACTCGAGGGGACCAGGCTGACAAAGACTACCCCAAGGGTGACTTTCTTTGATACCAGTAAATAGATCCCTAAAGGCAAAGAACTAAAATACAGCAAACCTAGCAACCAAACTAGGACTCGAATTGAAGTCTGGAAGAGCAAAGATGCGCAGTTCCACACTGTCCAGCTCTGGGGCACGGACGCCACAGAGTCAAAGCTGGTGGGCCGGTAGAATTCCACCACCGGGGTTGAGTTCAGGGTCGGTGGACTCTCCCGCTGTACTTCCATGATGGTTATCACCAGGCAGTTGGAGGAAGAGTGAGAAGGGCTAACGAGAGAGGCAAGCCTTTTGGGAGTGAGCAGGAGTTCTGTAGGGTTATCGGGGAGGCACTTCTTACCCTTCCCCCCGTAAGCCAGATTCATGAGGATGTTGTTGTCGTCGGGGAGGCTACCGACCTCATCGTCCGGCAGGCACGTCTCGAACCTACAGAACGGGCAAACGATGACTCCCTGAGGAGAGTCCCCGAAATCGATGATCTTGCAAAGACACTTGGCACATACTCGGTGGCAGCATTCCAGGACTTTAGGTTTCCTCTGCCTCAGGTTATAGCGGTTGTAACAGATCTTGCACTCCAGTTCATCTGAGCCTTGGGATTCTACAGCGTCCTCTGGCAGTAGGGTGGTCATTTCTTTCCAATGGGGTGTAGACTTGGGGGGGATGCCAGCCAAAGACAGTTCACGGGGACTTTATATCACCATTGGGATGATTACATCACCCAAATCAGCCAGGGGAAGAAAAGCACCAGTGGTCTTCATTCATTTTCAGCTTATCCCCATGACTATCTGCATGGTCCTCCAAAATCTCTCAGATATCGACATGCTAAACACAACATGGGTTTTCTGCCTAGAAGAGAGAAGGGGGGGGGGGAAAGAGAGATTAATTTGTTTATCTATCTTCTTTTATTAATATCTTTAATCAAAATTTACTCGGGTAGTATCCTTGAGAAATAACAGTTTATACTTTGGACCCAGAAATACAACAGGCGCTAGCGCACATGCCTGCAATGTGGCTTTCCTGGGTGCTCTTGGGTGCTCCCCCCTGCCCAGGTCTCCACTAGATCCTGAGATCCAGCGTGTTGGAGCTGATTAAATAGTAGGAGACTTTAATCTCAAGAGCCCAAATTGATCCCCCACTCGTCCTCCATGTGCAGCTAGCTGGGTTGCCAACCTCTAGGTGGGGGCTGGGAGATCTTCAGGAATAACAATTAATCTCCAGATATCAATTCTTCTGGAGCAGACAGCTGGGAGGGAGGGAGGGATGTCAGAAGTCGTGCTGGGTCCCATGGGGCTGGTGGGCAGACTTTACTCCCCCCACCCCAGATTCTTGAGGCCCCACCTCCAAACTTCAAGGAACATTCCTAATCCAGGGTCACCAACCTCCAGGTGCAGCCTGGAGACCTCTTGGAATTGGAGTTCATCTGCAGACTATAGAGATCAGCTTCCCAGGGGGAAAGGGCTGTTTTGGAGGGGGACTTTTGCTATGACAGTTCTTCATCAGACTGCAGAGACCTGTTTCCCTAGAGAATAGGGGAGATTGAGAGGGGGGATTGCAGCCTTGTGCCCCACAGAGATCCAGGGATGCCAGGCTCCAGGGAGGACCTGGAGATCCCCCAGAATGACAGCTCTTCATCAGACTGCAGAAATCAGTTCCCCTGGAGAAAAGGGCTGGTTGAGAACAACTCATTGAGGCATGCTCTACTTCTCCCCCACCCCCAAACATCAACATCAGGGCAACACACTGGGGCAGGCTCTGTTCCCCCCACCCATCACCCCCACCACCACCCTCTACATCAGGGAAAGTCACTGGGGATGGCTTCACTTCTACCCAGTACATTCCAAGGGCGGCAGGAAGTTGGGGGTGAACAGCTGACTCCTTATCAGCCCTTCCTGGCCAAGGGCTTCTTCCCAACAGGGGCTAAGCTACAAAGGAGGGCCATTCCTGGCCAAGGGCCAATCAGGTAGCGAGTGACCTGTTGTTTTGGAAAATATATGGTTTGCTAATGTTAAACATGTTCCTTTAAAAGTACATCCTCTAAGCCAAGGGTGGCTGAACTGTGGTTTTCCAGATGTCCATGGACTACAATTACCACGAGCCACTGACGTCTGGAAAGCCACAGGTAAGTCACCCCTGCTCTTACAGTTATATATAATCATATTTTTGTTGGCTCCACCTCCTCTGGTGGCCGTTTGGTAAAGATATAGAGTTATACATGACCAAAGCCTGACATCTTGTTGGCTCCACCTCCTCTGGCCGCCATTTTGTGGCTGTGCCCACCAGCCTGTGTCAGAATTTCAAAGGTGCCCATGGACTCAAAAAGCTTGGGACTCCTGTTTTCAAGCTTCTAGAGAAGCGGCATGTATATCTGAATTGTAATCTGACTTCAGTAATGTGGGGCAAGGGGAAAAGGCCAAAGCTGGTCTACTCAGATACAGAGGTCATGCTATTCAATGAAGATTACTTCCAGGGCAGCATCCTTAGGTTGTGGCCTTAATGACCTCCTGAGATGATACAGAACTTTCCACAGAAAACCAGTTTTTAAGGTAGTTCAGTTGATGAGAGGGATGAAAAAAGCCACACACCCCATACCTCACTGTTTGGGGTTCAAATCCATGAAATCCCTGACACATGTTGGGTTCCAGATATACAACTGGTCTCACAGATAGTCATACATTGGAGGAAATGCAACTTAAATAGCACTTGTTAGCTCAGTGCTCTGATGGGGGAGGAGCTTTTGGTTTACCTCTTGTACTGCTTTCACAAGTGGATTGTGATCGCATGGGGACCATTCCCTCTGGCTCCACGTGCCATAGCGATGACACATGGAATCAAAGAGGCAAAGTGCCCCCACCCCCCACCATTTATACTGATGAAAGTGAGGGGAAACCAGAAGCTCCTTCTCCTCCCTTGCTATGCTGAACAGACAGGTATTAAGGTTGAGTTCCCCCACTGAACATCTGAGTCCAAATAACCCTCCAGCCCCCTGCGGAAAAGGTATGCAAGATGTATCAGGCATTACACGAAGCCTAAGAATCACTGGATTATATTTGCAGTTCAAACCACCATATTTCCCCATAACTAATTTTTATCGATTCCACGAACTGTGCTGTTTCAATTGCACAAATGCAGTATCTGTAAGAATATTTTAAGCCCACAGACCAAAACAGAAGAAGCATGCCTTTATGGGAAACTTGCAATGGATAATTCTAGAACAATGTGGGGTAGACTGAATTTAGCTTAAAATGTCTACACTTCAAATCTGACATTTGTCTTCTTTTCTTACGCTCTGCTCATCAAACCCGTCAGTCTCCTTTTCGGTATTTTATTGATTTCATTACCTCCGGGGCAAGATGGATGCTTTCCAGCATCTGCTTCTTTGCAAATTACATGTTGCCTCATAGACCCATTGAAATGAACGAGAAAACATGAACAGAATGAGAAGAAACCTCAATCAAGCTCATCTTTTACCTCTAAAGTAATCCGTCTATTGTGTTATTCCTCGTTCAGCACAGTTTTCTAATAACCTTCCTGGACTAGGAGCTTCTGTGGTTTTTGTCTTAGGAAGGGGAGAAAGCAGAGAGATTCACGCATTCTTTTCATGACAACACATTCTTAGAAATCAGTGGCATGGCTTCCCTAGAAAAATATCACTTGGAAATTTTCCCAATCTCCTGAATAAAGGGCAGTCTGCCTTGGCATATTTATTGCTAGAATAAATTTTATGGGTATCTCTTGTTAATCTTATGTCTCAACAGCAAAAAAAAAAAAAAAAAAAAAAAACTTGAATTGAAATATTAGATTAGGGGGGCAAAATGCATTAATTAAAAATAATACTCAAACAAACATAAAGCTTTGTGTAGAAATTATTTTTATTGCAACGATAAATAGCAGTTTTTATTGTTGTATTTTTATTGCATTTAGTTGTATTTTTATTGTAAGGACAAATAGCATGTACCTTCTTTACACGGTTTGAATATGAGAAGGCACTGAAAATTGCTGACAGATAGCTGAGTGAGGTTGGTGCAGTGGTTAGGAGCACTGACTTCTAATCTAGTGAGCCGGGTTTGATTCCTCGCTCCCCCACCTGCAGCCAGCTGGGTGACCTTGGGTTTGCCACAGCACTGATAAAGCTGTTTTGACCGAACACTAATATCAAGTAAGAAAAAGAATAGGGACACCGTAGGACCCCTGTGAGGACAAGAAAGTGAAATTATAACCGATGATGACGAGAGGTCTGAACTGCTTAACTCCTATTTCTCCTCAGTCTTCTCTAGTGAGGGAAATAGTGCTCATTGTGCCAAAAATGTATCACAACAGGGGGGATGGGAATGGTGGCCTAGGATCACTGTGGAGGCATTCCACAAACACCTAGTTTCTTTAAATGAAACAAAGTCTTCTGGTCCAGATGAATTGCATCCAAGGGTAATAAAAGAACTTGCAGATGTCATCTCTGAACCTCTGTCCATTATTTTTGATCCACTGGGCCAGAAAAAGAGTGATTGAGCTACTCATATCACCTAGCTCACCACCTGTGCAAAAAGGCCATAGCAACTGGTGTTTCACATCTATTTTCATGCTTAATATGTTAAGTATATATCAGGAGGTGTGCATGATAAAACGATAACTGTTAACACTCATATAGGGATGCTGTCTTCTGTTGTCACCGTTGCCCCTGTGAGGTAGGTGGGACTGAGAGAACTCTGACAGAACTGTTCTGTGAGAACAGCACTAAAAAGACTGCGAGGTGCCCAAGGTCACCCAGCTGGCCGCATGCGGAGGAGCGGGGAATCAAACCCGGCTCTCCAGTTTAGAATCCGCCACTCTTAGCCACTGCACCAAGCTGGCTCTCCCAGTACGCTAAGCTGGTTCTCATTTCAATCAAACCATTCGTGCGCCTAGTTCGATCCACAGAAAGAGTGATGCACAAAGGCCATAGCAATTGTTGTTTTACATCTGTTTTCATGCCTAGTACGTTAGTAACTCATCTGGAGGCCTGTATGACAAAATGATGAATGTTAACACTCACAATGGGATGCCGTCTTCTGTTGTCACCGTTCATTTAATTTTTGGGTGTGCTTGTCGAGACGTGGGTTTTTTTAAACACACACTTTCCCCCTGCTGCTAAGAACCTCTCTGTCATGTGCAGACTGTATTACGGCTTCCCCTCCTGACTATGAACCAAAAGGAGATCGATCAGCCGCATCCCGTAACTCCATTGCAATGTGACACATTGATTAAAGCGGACAGGGAAAGGCTCATTGTTCAAAGCTGTCCAGAGCCGGCATAAAATGTGGCATGAAACAGGTTGAGCGAAAGGGCTTCGAACGCATCTGCACAGACACCGGGACAAGGAAAGCAGATTTAAATTTTAACAAGCTGCACACTCTAAGCGGCAGAAATCCAGTGGGGTATTTTCGTCTAAATCAGATAACAGCTGGAAACTTTCAAACATGAGTACAGCCCTCTGCTTAGGGCCCAATGGCATTTAATTGATACTAGAAAAGCAATTGTTGGGCAAGCTTGTCCAAAAGGGTTGAGGAGCATCTGTGAAATATTAGAGTGTATTTTTATGCCCTTAGGTGGGACAGGACAATGATGAGCCACGTTGGCAGGTAAAGTTGCTGTTGCCAAAATTTAAAGATCTCTGTGGTAAAGAGCGGAGTGATTTAAATACAGAACGGGAGATTTTGCATTTGCAAGCAGGAGAGGACTGAGAGGGGATTTGATAAGAGACCGGGATGTAGGAAGAAAGGTTGGGGGAGCTTGGTCTGTTTAGCCTGGAGAGGAGGCGACTGAGAGGGGATTGAAAAGGCTGCCATATAGAGGATGGAGCAGACTTGTTCTCTCTTGCTCCAGAGGGACGGAAGAAGTTCCTAAACATCCGGAAGAAGTTCCTGACAGAGTGGTTTCTCAGTGGAACAGGCTTCCTCAGGAGGTGGTGGGTTCTCCATCTTTGGAAATTTTTAAGCAGAGGCTGGATAGCCATCTGACGGAGAGGCTGATTCTGTGAAGGCTCAAAAGGGGTGGCATGTTACAGTAGATGAGCAATAGGGATGTGAGTGTCCTGCATAGTGCAGGACTAGATGACCCATGAGATCCCTTCCAACTCTATTATTCTATGATTCTATAAAACAGGGGTTGTCAATCTGTGGTCCTCCAGATGTCCATGGACGACAATTCCCATCAGTCCCTGCCAGCAAATGCTGGCAGGGGCTCATGGGAATTGTCGCCCATGGACATCTGGAGGACCACAGGTTGACTACTCCTGCTATAAAGTATACCAACAAGGACAAAAGGCCATGCTTTCCGAGCAAGCACACTTTGCTCCATTTGCCTGTGGATACTACAGTGAGAAAGGAAGCCACAGTAATTTACTTTGAAATACAAATTGGTTCTGTTATTGAAACGTGTATAGGCAAATTCTGGGCCTATCTTCTTGCAGTGGGAATGTAGCTTAGTTCAAAGACAGTTGATACAGGAAGGACTAAGAATATTAAGTTCCCCAGGCACATTCTGGAGAGGTTCTCTGCAAGAACTCTTATAACATTTTTATAGATCAGATTGTTGTCAATAAGCACAAAGTCCTTTGCCTACAAATGCAGTACAGAACATGCTTAAGCTGGTTTTGAGTAAATGTTCCTCATTTGCCTGCTTACAAACTGGGCAAAAGTCAACGAGATTTGCTCCCGTCTCGCTGGTGATTTGATTGGGCCTATTAGCTTTAGTCTCCACCGAAAATAGCACACAGAAAGTGGGATGCGTGTATGCTGGTAATTAGCGAAAATCCAATAACCCTGCTTGGCTTTGGAATTACTCTCAGGAAGAGGAGATGATGCTAATATATTTTTCTGCCTAGTGGGTTGCTCCTTCATTGAGGTTTTGGAGCACAAGCTAATCTAGGCTTTCTCCCAGAAAAGTGTGCACATTATCATGTCTAGCTTCTTTGCAGCATACAATTTTATTTGCAGCATACAATTTTATGCACAATTTTAAGCAAAAAAAAATGTAGGAGGTGATACTAGCATACTCTTTTTTTGCATTCAATTCTTTTTTAACAGTTCAAAGCTTATCTTTTCCCACTGGATTCCATGCTGCATTGTCTGTAGAGTTTCCAGATATTCCTACAATAGGCTGCCATTATGCCTTCCTTTTCCCCAGAGACAACATCACACCATCGTTGGCAGTGTTTTTAAAAACATCACCGTTAGTCACAGGAGCGGCAGTGGGAAACAGGAGCCCGGCAAGGAATCCGCTAGCCCTTGTGGGGAAATGGTAACCCTGCCTCCTTACCAGTCCGCTGTTCTGGGTAGATTCTGCACACAATAGATAATGCACTTTCAATGCACTTTAGAAGTAGATTTTCCTGTTCTGCATAGGAAAATCCAGCTGCCAAAGCATATTGAAAGTGCATTATCCTATGTGTGCAGACTCTGCCCTGGTCTCCTTAACTCAGACAGAATGTCTCTGGATGGCCTGGTGTTTTTCTTCTGGTTTGCTGGAGGTACTTGGGGAAGGGAGGGAACTGATCCCACACAAAAAGAAACAGCATATTTCTATCTCAAGCATTTAACTTTTAAAAATGTGCTGTTTTGCTCCCTTCCACTGCATCGCTTCTTGGACAATATCGTTCACTGTTCAAGCCAAAATTGGTAACACTCTTGAAAAGGATCCAAGAGCAATTTAATTAACACTTGGCAATTGTTTTCCAGATTTCAAGAAGCTACGATGTGAAAGCTTGAATACTTAGTTGAAGTGGCTTCAACCAGTTCCAGATCAATTTCTTGTTTTTCATGCATGACAGCAGCCTTGCTTGAAAGGCTGAATCCTGACAGAATACCACGTTGAAATTTGTAACTACAGGAAATCATAACAGCTACTTGATTCATGAAATCTAATCTGTACTTTCAAGTATTGACAGGGATGCATGGAGGAAACTTCTCTATGGAATTGCCGAGGGTCAGACACGACTGAACGGATGACATCATCATTTTCAAGTATCTTGCGCCTTGGCAAAGGCGAACCACCTGTGCTTACCACTTGCCTTGAAAGCTCTGGGGGCACTTTCCACATCCAATTTATGGTTCACCTTTTGCTGGCTTTCAATATTTTCTGAACTCCTGATTGAACTGTGGTGCTATGGGGAAGAGTGACAGGCTACTCTCTGGGAAACCCGGGTTTGAGTCCTTACGTGCTTTGGAAGCTTGTTGCAGGATCTTGGGCCAGTCACACAGTTATATCCGTGGGTTGGAAGGAAGCCAGGACCACTGGGAGTTCAATCGGCTCTTTATTAGGATCCCAGCAAGGTGATACAAGAGGCAAGACTGAACTGAGAAACCCCAAAGATCCTGAAATCAGGATCTAGCAGCGCATTGGTCAGTTATATTGCCCACTTCGATCCTGCCTTGGACTTCAAGCTCAGTCCTGCAGTAGATCCGTATAGACAGGGAAGAGCCAGGCCTCCCTGCCCTACAGTGGCCCAGAGGGGGCAAAGAATGCCCTAGTCAGCTTTATGGTGCTTTGCCACACTATGGGGTGGACCGGGGCATTCATTTTGATTTTGCAGGAAGGTGGGATTGCATGGAATGCAATCCTACCTTCCCACCCCCCGTGCAGCTGAATTAATCCGCCACTATTTCCCAGCGGGGGACACATTCCAGCAAGACAACAGGTGTCCCACTTAAATGTATCCTGTGTGCAGAGCATGGACCTCTGCAGCAGTGCACCACCGGCAGCCCGACGCAGCTTCCACCATGCGGAATTGGCCATACTCATAACAGCTTCACATTGCATTGGAGAATGTAGGATATAAATACCATAAATTGTAACCGCTTACTCACTGCTGATTTTACAGTATCAAGGACATCCTGATGAAGGGAGTTTTTAGACTCAACTGGTTACAGGGCCTGAAATTGTTGTTGGTCTTTTAATGGGCAACTGGACTTGAATCTAGCTCTTAAGTGGTAGAAAAGAGCAAGAGTCCGGTAGCACTTTAAAGACTAGCCGCATTTGTTAGTCTACCCACCCTGATCTAGCTCTCAAGCAAAATGCAAGCAAAATGAAAGTCTTTTGTGCAAGTCTTAAGACTTCTCTCACCTTGGGCCACCAAGCAACACTGGAACAGCCCCCCTCTCCTTGCAACTATTATCAGCAGGCCAAACAGGTGCCGCATGAGGACATCTTTACTCAAATGCACTCAGGTATTTTGAGTGGCGGTTGGTACATGATGACTTTTCTGTAGGAAAAAATGTACTGCAAGCACGCACCAAACAATGTAATTATTTATGAGTTCCACAAATGAGACATTTAATGGAGATTAACAGAATTAATCAGAAAGATCATTGGTTATCTTGAATGATAACAGGAAGACGCTAACAGAAGAGGCAATTAAGATCCCATTAAAAAGTCTATGGTTTTCTATCTTTTTCAAACAGCTATTTTTATTTCAGTGAGAGGCTGCATCAGCCTGCTCTGGTAGGGCTACTTTTTCTGGGAGAGGGAAGCTAAACCCAGTGCCAGGTTTCCTGCCCATTCCACACATCTTAGGCGATGCACTTAGAAGTAGATTTTCCTGTTCTGCACCAGGAAATTCAGTTGCAAAAACACACTGAAAGTGCATTATCCAATGTATGCGGAATGGGCTGGCTAAATCCCTGGCTGGTTTCTGCAACAGTAGGCAGACGGGTGGTCCAACACAAAGGCAACGGCTGCTGTTGAGCAGGCTGGGGGAGAGGAAGGACCACTTCTGTATGGAGGAATCACCCAGCCATTATTTTGCAATGTCCCATTATTTTTTGCCTCGGGATGGCTCTCTGGACCTTTTCCGTATGGGGGAGCCTTTGTCCTCCTTCCTCCCAATGGAGTGAGATGAAAACATGCTGCTGTGACAGTCCTGGCCACAGCCTAGACCAGGGGTAGTCAAACTGCGGCCCTCCAGATGTCCATGGACTACAATTCCCAGGAGCCGTTGCCAGCGTTCGCTGGACATCTGGAAGGCCGCAGTTTGACTACCCCTGGCCTAGACGAATATAAGAAAATTTTCTAAACCGGATGTTATTCGCTGTGGGTTGGATTTCAAGTAAAGCAATACAGGGATGGAGATTTCATACAGCGAATCTCCTTCAGTCTCAAAAGCTCTATGGTAATTTCAAACCGTGCCGCTCCCCCCCCCCCTTTGCCTTTTGATTGTTCTCAGAGGTTTTTTGTAACATTCTAAGTTGAGCTCTATGAGATCTAGAAGGTGATCCCAGAAGACTGCTGCTCTTTCCTGCACTTCTGATGTTCTGCACAGTTCCATTTTGACTCCCATGTGAGAGATTAGGTTTGGAGATTTGGGGGTCCAGTGTCACAAGTATGCAGATGACACCCAGGTATGCCTTTCTTTGGCAACAGATTGTAAACAGGTATGCTAAGGCAAGGATTCCCAACCAGGGGTCATCAAACCCTGTGGATTCGTAGCTTTCCCCTCCTGCCTCAGTGGACTCAACCAAAAGCTTCCCTCCCCCAGGTGAGCATGAGTGAATTCTCCCATGGTTTCTTCAACTGGGAGGGGGTGGAGCCTCCCGATTAAAATGCTTCCTGTCTCTCCTCCCTCAATGTTTCATGAGCCTGTCTCTTAACACGGTTGGTGAAGTTACTTCTGGTGGGGGTGGCAGGGAGGTCTGGCTAGCTGGCATCACTTCCAGGGCCTCCCAAAGCCTGAAAAATTATTTCAGGGGCTCATCTACAGTAAAAAGGTTGAAAAAGACTGCACTTAGGTACATTACCCAGAGATAGCGATCAGCCAGAATGTGAGTAAACAGACGTTTAACCCAGAAAGACCCTCTCATATTATGAGAAGCAGAGAGCCACTAAATATGCAAGAATAACATTTATTTCAAATTTGATCAAAGATAACCTTATGCATTGTTTCAGTTATCGCATATATGGTTGGCTATGCTAGATAGCAAAAAAATAAAAACAAACACCCTACTACTGAAATCTCATTTCTGCCACTGGCCGGTATTCATCTGAAGACGCTGAATCAAACCGAAGCATGTATGAAATCACTCCAATGGGAGTAATAAACCTCTAAGATAAAGAAGAACATGGATCTCTCTATACAAGATTCTTTTAGCACTGCTGAAGAATAATTCTTCCACAATCGACTAGAAACAGAACTAAAGATGAGATTCCGCACCACATTTAATAAACCTCTGTATCCATGTCAAGATCCCACAATGCCCATCTACAAGAAGCAAGATCTCAAGTCTATTTAGCCAGGACTGTCCCATTTGGTGTCATCAGAACAGACTGTTTTCCAGAGAAGGGGTCGTCAACCCCCGGTCCACTGCCTGGTACCGGGTTGTGAAGGCCTTGGTACCAGGCCGCCAGCCTGCCTCACCCCCCCCCCCCCCGCAGTGAGAAGCTTGCCAGGCCCCGAGTGAAGCCGCGCATACATGTTAGCGCCCCCTACTAGTGAAAGCGCGTGTGCGTGTTAGCGCCCCTGCTGGCAAAAACGCGCATTCGCGGCGCCCGGGCCAGCAGTTCTCCCCCGCCACCGGAGGCGGTCTTCAGCTGGAAAAAGGTTGGGGACCGCTATTCCAGAGCATTATCATTAGCAATTCTTTAATAAATCATTTCCTTATCATGTTTCCCCCACATATCCCCTTAAAGATGCACATACATTGCCTGCTATCACAAATTATTTCATTTAAACTCAGTTTTTCTCCCCAATGGGGCATATCTTTCTCCTCCACGTTATCCTCATGTTATTTAAGTCTTTCTCCGCCACGTTATCCTCACAACAGCCCTGCAAAACAGACTGGGCTGAGCATGTGCCTGGTCAAAGGTCACTCAGCACAGTTACACAGTGGACTGTAAATCTAAGCCTTCGTCTCCCAGATCCTTCTCCAGTCTTTTAATTAATTTAAATTAATTAATTAATATACCACTCTGCCCTTGCGGCTCAGGGTGGTTTACATGGAACATGAAGTCATAAAAGTCATAACATTCATAAAAATGTGTAGAATGAAGGTTCAATAATTACATCATCACAGTAGTAATGGCAAGGACGGTAACATTACTAGATACTAATAACTGAACTTCTTACATGATGATTGTAACCCCGCAGGTTTTTCAATGCAGGTTGGCCCACGGTGTACTCGACGGGCACACTTTGACATGCTAACCAGGGGGGGAGGGGAAGAACCAATCCAACTGGGTAAAAACGCATGTTTCTTCCCCTTCACCTTATTGCAACCAACTTCTTTCCTTTGCAATCCCAGCAGTCTGAAACATATTGGAGGAAAAGAATATCCTGCAGAACGTTTCTAATGAGCAATGCAATCAGAAATGAGTGAGGGCATTTCCAGATCGACCTAGCTGTTCCCCCTGCCAGATTCATCAGTAGCATTTTGTCATTCCACACCGAATGATGCTGCGATCCTCTTTGTTTTGAAAGAAAAGAAAATCACCACAAACCAATTCTGAAACAAGACGGGATGACAACAGGGAAATCATTGACCTGTGACGATTTAGAAGCAATGCCCTCTGAATCTTTCATATTAACCATGTGAATTGAGGACAGCAAGGACAGCAGACTCCCCAGAGCTGTTCCAGATCAGGAAATAAGCTTAGGCAAAAACACCTATGGTCTTGATCTGAAGTAGACCTCCATACACCTGGGAATTCAGTTTGAAGTATCAATATCTTTATTGGTTTATCATGCTTCAGTTCATAAAATATGGGAATCAGTTTGATGCGCAGAACTCCCAGAGCATGTCTGGCCACCTGGAGCTTGGGGATATAAGGGCTTTGTAACATGTAATTATGCACTTAGTCCTGTCTCAGAGGCCAATTGTCAGGATAAAATAAGAAAAGGAGAAGGCAGCCCTGAACTCCTTGGAGGAAGGGCAGGAATTTTTTTTAAAGTACTCGGTAGATTTAAGACGCCGTTAAAAGAAGAGTTGTGATCCTTGAAAAAGATGCAAAAATATTGGAAAGAAGACAGGCAATCTAACCAATAGCCAGCATCTCTGCTAATTGTCATAAAATGCTCCCACACATATTGTTAAAACTTATTAAAGGCAGCAAAGATGACGAATGCAAAAAGGGGAAATGTGTGGCAACAGAGAAAGAAGATTTGACAAATGCTTTTGATACATAAATTAACCATTTCAAACAATTGGGGGGGGGAGGCAGAAACCGTACAACTAACTTATGGTCGGAAAAGACGTCACTCGCGAGGGCCCCACCATGCACCAGTCGCCAAAACATTGGTTCAGAGGCTCCAAACTGGGCCATGTTCATATTGAATTCTGGCTCGTGAACCTGTTCGTGCCCCTCCCTATTCTTTACTATACCACAATGCAGTATTATATTAGTATCAGATCAGATGCTACAACCAATAGTGGTTCTCAACATCAAAATTCCTTTTGGTATCTGGAGGAGTGAGCAGTGATTCACAAAAGTTCCTGCCCTGTCACAAATTTTATTAATCTTTAAGCCGCTCTGGACTCTCGCTCTTTTCTATTGTACTGCCTTTGGGTACATGACTTATATCTTGGACTAGGGGCAAAGCCCATTGTATCCAAGAATACAACGGGTACTAGAGCTTGGCAGTGGGAAGAGGAAGGGGAGGAGTTGTCCAGTCTGTAAGGGCATGGGGTTGAATGTGTGTGTTGTGTGGGAGGTTGTGGTGGCATGGTGGCAAATGAGGCCATGGGTGTGGAGATATGGGTGTCAAGAACGTGTGGTGTGGAATGTTCGTTGAGTGTGGGAGAGGACTGACCTTTGGGAATTTTGGCATAGTGGTTACAGATGAGCTTTCCAGAGCCATGTCCTCAGATATGTGAAGGGAATTGCGCCCCAGAATACAAACAGTTGCTGGTAAGGGCTCGCCATAACCCAATTAGAGAGGCTGGACCTCCACCAGTTCTTCCAGCTGAGGGGAGTGGGGGCCACTGACACAATGCCAATCACCTTGAGTTGGCAGCCCACTGGGCATTCCAGGGCTGAGGCACCGCCACTGAAAACGTCCTGTGTTTATTGCAATCCATATCATCTCTGTGAGCAAGGTCAAAGAAAGCAGTGTGTAGGAGACAGATATTACTGGTGGGCTGGGCAGTATGGGAAGAGACAGTCCTTCAAGTACCTTGACCCAATTTTAATGTGCCCAGATACCTACTGATGAGAAGCCAGTGCACATCTATACTATCTCAGTATGCAAGGTATAAAAACCAGCCTTTCTTCACAAACCCACATGACACATTAAACGGTGCCAAAATCCACAGCAGGATCCTCGTTTCAACAAGCTGTCTACAGTAGTATAGACCACTGTCCCTAATAAGCTTCATAAATAACTCTGTGAATCATTTAGAACAGGGGTAGTCAAACTGCAGCCCTCCAGATGTCCATGGACTACAATTCCCAAGAGCCCCTACCAGCATTTGCTGGCAGGGGCTCATGGGAATTGTAGTCCATGGACATCTGGTGGGCCGCAGTTTGACTACCCCTGATTTAGAAGAAGAAGAAGAAGAAGAAGAGTTGGTTCTTATATGCCGCTTTTCCCTACCCGAAGAAGGCTCAAAGCGGCTTACAGTCACCTTCCCATTCCTCTCCCCACAACAGACACCCTGTGGAGTGGGTGAGGCTGAGAGAGCCCTGATATCACTGCCCGGTCAGAACAGCTTTATCAGTGCTGTGGCCAGCCCAAGGTCACCCAGCTGGATGCATGTGGGGGAGTGCAGAATCGAACCCGGCATGCCAGATTAGAAGTCCGCACTCCTAACCACTATACCAAACTATTGCCTCCATAGAAAAGCCCTCCTGAATAAATCAGTTCTGCAAAGTTCACAGAAAGCTGGGCAAGTGGGTGTTTTCGTGACCTCCTTGGGCAGTCCATTCCACAAGGTGGGGGCCATAACGGAGGTGCGCGGATGGGCAATTGCTGACTTTGCCTATTTGCAATTTGGCACCAGCAGAAGGCCTTGCGGGGATGAGCAAAATAAAGTAACATGCATCCTTTACTACGAATTAAATCCAAAATGGAACTGTATTTTAGCAGCACATTGTGTCCTGCCTATGCTTATTGCATGCACTGGTTGACACAAGCTGGCGTACACGGAATAAACCCCACACCAGTAATACACACACCATTAAGTATCCAGGGAAAAGTGATTTGCTTATGAGCATACTACACATTCTTTGTTGTTTTAATTAGCATACCTACATTCGCCTCTCAAGAGATCAGAGTAGTTCAGCGGTGGAATAGGCTGCCTAAGGAGGTGGTGAGCTCCCCCTCACTGGCAGTCTTCAAGCAAAGGTTGGATGCACACTTTTCTTGGATGCTTTAGGATGCTTAGGGCTGATCCTGCGTTGAGCAGGGGGTTGGACTAGATGGCCTATATGGCCCCTTCCAACTCTATGATTCTATGATTCTATGAGATCTCACAAGACACAAAACTATGTGGCAAGATTCAAAACTGTAGTGAGAAATTCAGAAATGAATCTCTGTGTGTGCGTGTGGGGGGGGGGGAAAGAGACGGCAAATTATCAGAATTTACAGTCCCATCAGATACAGATAGATCTACTCAAAATCCTACTCCAGTATACTTAGTGGAGCTTACTCCCAAGAAAGGGTCTTTAGGATTGAGGTGTTATTTACCAAAACCAAAGGCTCTTTACTTCTGTCTAAAATTTCTCTCCATTCCACTTAAAAATTACCTCTTAATCCCCAGGTAGATAAATGTGAGGGCCAGGGCCTTTTCAGTCCTGGTGGAATGAGCTCCCCGAAGAGATCAGGGCCCTGCCAGAACTTCCACAGTTCCACAGGGACTGCAAGAGGGAGCTTTTCCACCAGGCATTTGCTTGAGGCCGACTGACCCATAACATCTACAGGTCCCCCCCACCCCAGACTGAGAGGTCAAACCTACCAAGGGTGTCAAAGTTATTGTTGTAGAAATACTGTTCTAGTTCTAGTTGGTATATTATTGTTGCTATATTGTTATATTGATACTAATACTGTTCCACGTAAATGTTCTGAAATGTTTTCTGTAAACCGCCCAGAGCCGTAGGGAAGAGCGGTACAAAAATCTAAATAAATAAATAAACGAACGAATGAACGAACGAATGAAATTGGTCTGTACACCCCAAGTGTTTGCATCCTGGCTGTGAATGAGGCTGGGTGTTTCACTCTTTCTAATGTTTTTGCAGACAGAGTGGTACAATCCTTTGTGCTTTGAGAACCAGTGTAGTGTAGGAGAGAGCTAGCACGATATAAACGTCTGAGTGTTGTCCTAGGATCAGGGACACCTAGATTTGAATCCCCACTCTACCATGGAGGCTTCTTGGATGACCTTGGAGTCAGTCACACATATTCAGACTAATCTACCCCACAGAGTTGTTGTGAGGTTGAGATGCAGAAGGGGAGAACGGTATAAGGGTTCCCATTGGGGAGAAAAGAAGAGCTGTTTTTTTGTACTCCCATTTTTTTACTTCTCAAAGCAGTCTCCAAGCGCTTACAATCGTGTACCCTCCTTCTCCCCACAACAGACACCCTGTGAGGTAAGTGAGGCTGAGAGAGCCCTGAGAGAACTCTGACTAGCCCAAGGTCACCCAGCTGGCTTCATGTGGAGGAACGGGGAATCAAATGCTGTTCTTCAGATTAGAGGAGACTGCTCTTAATCACTACACCAAGTTGGCTCCATAAAAAGGTGGAATGGGAGTGGTTTGATTCCCCACTCCTTCTCCACACGCAGCCAGCTGGGTGATCCTGGGCCAGTCACAGTCTTGTTAGAGCTGTTCTTGCAACGCAATTCTGTCAGAGCTCTCTCAGTGAGAAGAAGGGAAGGTGGATTGTAAGCAACTTTGTGACTGCTTTGGGTAGTACAAAAATTGGGTACAAAAAACAGCTTTGAGACTCCTTCTGGTAGTGAAAAACCAACTCTTCTTCTAAATGAAATAAATAAATCATTGATTTTTTTGTTATGCTTTTATTCCTTGGGGTTTTCTCTTTCACAAACCTAAAATCTTGCCATAAATTCATATGGTTCTGTACCTTCTTTCCCCTCTAGTACCTCTGCACTGGGGGTGTATGTATGCATTACAATGTTCTCAACTCCTTTCCAGATACCGCCAAGCAGACATGCTTCTAGGTATTCTTGGTAGATTTCCCCACATGGAGCCCCCAATGTTGACTGGGACCACTGGGCAGAATGAGAAGAGGGGACTCTCCCAGCACTATTTTCCTGACCTAAAAGGGCCACTGGGAGTCACTGTGGCCTATTATGCACGGCTGCTGAAATGGCGGCATGGAGAACACGGAGGAGGAAGAAGCGAAGCAAACCGCTTACGCACGGGACAGAATGCAATGGCAGCAAAACCCAGAGTATCTGATTATGCACGCGGCTACTCCAGAGCCGCTTCTGGTTGCGCCCTGTTCCCTGGAAGCTCCACTTCCGCATCTCGCTAACTCGGCTTTTTTGGTGACATACGTTGACTCTGCGCCCGGTTGCCGCCTGCAGCGTGCATAATTGGTGATTTTAGCCGCCGCCATTCCACCCCGAATGCGGACCTTCCACTCTGTGCATAATGGGCCTGTCTGTTTTGTTGAGGGAAACTTTTATGCAGCCTTCAAAAGGGCTTTGTTTCAGGCTGGGAAAATGGCACAGAGGAACCTCTAAAGCCCATGCTCCCTGACTACCACAGGTAAGTTCAGAATCAAGCCATGCATTTGGGAATCAAGTTTTGCACAGGAACTCACAGAACGACCTGCTTGACAGTTCCTAAGAAGAATGCATTGTGTGTCTAAGTTCTCTGTCTACCTTCTCTGGGAGGCATGTCTATAGAGGTAAACTGTTCTTTAATGCCCACAGTGATAATGAAAAAATTGGACACAGCATTGGAGTGAGACTTCTACTCTGTTGGGGTTGCCACTTGCATCTGCCATGGGAAATTTGCCGTGGGAGTTTGTGGGGCCATGGGAGAGGTGAAGAAAAAAATGAACACCCTCTTGTACTCGGTCTGGTATTTGATTTGTAATCCTTCATTACAAACTGCTTGATTGAAATTGGCTTGTGTAAAATAATGAATTCCTCAGAGCATGCTCAGGAAGCATTTTCCATCCCCGTGAATAACCTCTGCTCATTCTGCACAGTGCACTTCAGAATTCAACTGCGAAAGCATATTGAAAGCGCATGATCCAACGTGTGCGGAATGAGCCTGGGAGAAGTGATGATTGGCTGGCCTCCTACAGGCAGCCCATCCATTGGTCTCCCTCCCTCCTCCCTCCCCTTTGCTCCAGGGCCTGGAGGAGCCTGGGCAAAGGGCAGGAAAGACAGAGCAGGAAGGAACATCAAGGTAAGGCTTTCTGTGTTTCCCTCTGTCTGCCTTCCCCTTTAAATTGTAAACAGCCGTGTACGAAGCATAGACAGCCTTGCTGCTTTGGATCTGTCTCTTAGTGGGATTTTGTGCTTCGGACCAATCTGTCCCCGAAACAGCCCTGCTTAAGAGAATTTCTGACCAAAGCGATCTGAAGTGCACATGCCTATTCTAAATCCTAAACTAACATACAGTGCAGAGAGGGGAAAAGAGCAATCTGCATCTCCCTTGATCATTGTCAGTACCCTATGACGGAAAGCTCATGTCACACTTTGAAGTGCGTGAAACGCTGCTTCAATCTGGCCCAAGCAATGCTTTCTCACATCATCCCTCGTAAATTGGAACTGAGAAGGACATCCTGTTTATTCCATCAGTGTTCTGCAACATTAGATTTACTTCCCAATACAGAACAATGTCCGCTTTCATAGCTCTACGCGTGAGCCAAGATGACAGACAAGAGATCGGAGAAGGGTTTATGAATTCATGAACTGTGGCAGTCCCATTGGCAGGGTATCAAGTCTGAAGGACTCTGTGATCCAGTAGCATCTAAATGAAGCACTGCTACTTCTCTGCTGTCAATGTGCCATGCCCAAAAGAGCCATTATGCAGCTTATAGATTTACTGTGACAATCCCCGCTAGGATTGCCCCGCTCTGAGGGGGTCTCTAAGCTATACACAGAAAATAACCCCTCAGGTCATAAGGATTCTTTTAATACTTGGATGCAATTCTTAAAAAATAATTACACTGGAAACAGCCATGCAACCTCAAAGAACATTTGAACATTTCTTAGGTTCTCTGGCCAAATTCCCATCTGATGTTTTTTTTTAAGAAACTGAATTTGACAAAATAAAAATGGCAGAGTGGCTAGAGCATCCTTGCTCAACTTTTTTTTACTGTTGAGAAACCCATTGTGGAGAAAAGTAGGTCATAAATTCAGTAAATAAATATCAATACAGCCAAAGACAGTGGGCAGATAAAAATAGGATGGTTGATGAAGAAGGAAGCAGGAAAAGAGGAGAGACGATGAGGGCTGCCAGTGAAGAGGAAGAAGAAAAAACAGTGGAGGAAAGGAGAATGAGACGCCCCTGCAAGTCCTTGTAGCTCTTCCACTTGTCAATATGCCCAACACTTAATGTAGCCCTCTCTGGAAACTGAAGCCATAAAGAGATATTTCTATAGGCTTGAAAAAAGCCCTGGATTTGCAGAAAAACCTGAAACTAACTCTTTGTAACTCTCTGTAATAAAGAAGGCCCTCAGTGGTCATTGTGAGGGTTAAAGGTAAAGGTATCCCCTGTGCAAGCACCGAGTCATGTCTGACTTTTGGGATGACGCCCTCTAGCGTTTTCATGGCAGACTCAATACGGGGTGGTTTGCCAGTGCCTTCCCCAGTCATGACCGTTTACCCCCCAGCAAGCTGGGTACTCATTTTACCGACCTCAGAAGGATGGAAGGCTGAGTCAGCCTTGAGCCGGCTGCTGGGATTGAACTCCCAGCCTCATGGGCAAAGCTTTCAGATGGCTGCCTTACCACTCTGCGCCACAAGAGGCTCATATTGTGAGGGTTACTAGGCATCTAAAAAAACAAACACTGCCAGCCTTCAAGCGAAGGCATAGAAGGAGTGGGGGTGGGGAGCTCTTACCAGGCTGTTTGGCCTTTCAGTTGACCCCTCTTCCTTTACCTCCTGCCCTGTAGGAAGGACTCACTGACGTCAGATCTGGCAGCTACTGAATGACCTGCGTGACTCACCTAGGCCCTGTGGCAACCACTGCTGTTCAACAGCAATTGTGAAAGCCAATGTGGTGCAGTGGTAAGAGTATCAGACTGGAAGATCTTGACGATCCAGTTTTCAATACTCACTCTATCATGCATGGGTGACCTTGGGACAGTCATGCACACAGAACTTACTCTACCTCACAGGAGAAATTGACCATACCAAACTTTAAGCATCTTCTAGCCCAATGAGTTTCATTCTCCAGAAGAAATGCTGTTCTCTTCTGGACGAACAAGAAAAAAAAAATGTTTCTATATTTGTGTTTTATTACTGCTCTGCTCTAACACCATTTAAATAAACGAACTATCTTTGGTATTAGGCTAGAAGATGAACTGGTTTTTATACCCTGCTTTTCACTACCCGAAGGAGTCTCAAAGCAGCTTACAAGTACCTTTCCCTTACTCTCCCTACAACATATACCCTGTGAGGTAGGTAGGGCTGAGCGAGCTCTGAGAACTGTGACTAGTCCAAGATCATTCAGCGGGCTTGATCAGAAAGAATAAGGAATCAAACCCGGTTCTCCAGATTAGAAGTCAATGCTCTTTACCACTACCCCAAGCTGGGTGCTTTCATTCTAGAACAATAAAATGAACTTTGTACCTTTTAAAAAGGGTTGCATCACATCGCATCTCAATAAGCACATATTAGATTCTGCATACTAAATATCAATTTACTTTTTAAAAAACAAAACCAAAACTGCTTTGAGTAAGGGTTTTTGTACTGCTCATTTCTAGCACAATTAATCAGCTGATCACTATGTACTTTCCATTCCTTTCCTTAGCAGTGAGTTCATGAACATTGTGGCATCTGCATGAAGTACATCTTGTTGGAATATAATGTAGATCCAACACTTATTTTGCCACTGGCCTTACAATGCAAGGCACTGCGGACTTAAAATATAGTCTGTATGGAGAACAGTCACATGGATTAATATTGTTAGTACAGAAGTTGAAAAACAAAACATCAGTCCTCAAAGCAGAAAATTACTTCTATCAGACCTTTCCAAATACGTATTTTTTTACTGTCCTTTCAGCTAATGTATCCAAAAGATCTTTTCCTCAGAAGGAATTTGGCCTGGTCTAGCACTTATCTTTTGGAACTGTCTATAGAGTTTTCATGGCAAAGATACTGGAGCGGTTTGCCATTTCCTTCTCCAGTGGATCACCTTTTGTCAGAGCTCTTTGCTATGACCTGTCCGTCTTGGGTGGCCCTGCACGGCATAGCTCATAGCTTCACTGAGCTATGCAAGCCCCTTTGCCACGACAAGGCGGTGATCCTTGAAGGGGAAAAGAAGGATTGTGCGTCCGGGAGGGCCAGGGTCTGAGGCTGGGGGGCTTCCACTTGCAAATGGGCCTGCTGTTCTAACTCAAAAACTTTGGCCACCTCATGAGAAGGAAGGACTCCCTGGAGAATAGCCTAATGCTGGGAGCGATTGAGGGCAAAAGAAGAAGGGGACGACAGAGAATGAGGTGGCTGGATGGATTCACTGAAGCAGTTGGTACAAACTTAAATGGACTCCCGGGAATGGTAGAGGACAGGAAGGCCTGGAGGATCACTGTCCATGGGGTCGCGATGGGTCGGACACGACTTCGCACCTAACAACAACAAGCACTTATCTGGTTGTGGGGCTAGTTCTTGCTTCCAGCATTGATGTCATCCAAAAGCAAGAAAGCCCCACATCTGGATGAGCACAGAACTGTGCTAAATTTCTGGTGCGGAAAAGGTCAAAGAGAGGTACAAATAGGATAGAAACAATGTTGAGAGCAATACAAATGTATAGAAATTAGGGAGAAAGTGGGAAAAGTGAACAAAGGTGTGGTAAAACTGTATGCCCTGGCTTGGAGAAACTAGGCTAGCCTGATCTCATCATGGTCAGCCTTGACTATTACTTGGATAGGAGACCTCCAAGGGATACCAGGGTCATAATGTGAAGGAATTATATGTGGAGGCAAATAAACCACGTCTGAACATCTCTTACCCTACGGAAGGGTTAGCTAAACTGTGGCTCTCCAGATGTCCATGGACTACAGTTCCCATGAGCCCTTTCGAGCATTGTAGTCCATGGACATCTAGAGAGCTACAGTTTGGCCATCCCTGCCTTATGAGGTTACTGATGGCAAAAAAAATATTAAAAATCTGTATTTCTTTTGCAAGTGACCGTTTTTAGGCTGGGTGGTGGTATGTATTTTTCTAGTCTCCTGGACCAGAATACAAACACATCTCTATCATATTGTGTGAAATCACATGTCAATCCTGCAGTATTAGAATCATACAAGCATTGGGGAATATGAATTACTTTAAAGCAGATATAGTTTAAATTTTAGTCTTAAATCCTCTGATCTCTCTAGTAAGGATTTATTTCGTGCTGAAATCGGTGTTATTGCATTATACTAGTGTTCTTTTATTTGGATTTCATGTTTCTCCCCTTCCCTTTCTTCCTTCACAAATATATATTACTGCTATTTGTAAAAGGATGTTCATGTTAGCGTAACTAGCAGTTTTTGTTCTAAATAAATTGCCAATGTCAAAAATGTCCAAAAGGCACAATTTACAACATGAGATGAAAGTTCCTTAAAAACCCTCTTTTTTAACCCTCTTGGCAATTTCTCCCTAACTGCCCTTCAATAACAGTCCTACAACAGTTTACAAATTGTTAAATCTGTGAATTCAGAGGTGGACATGGACACTGGAAGCGATTTGAGCTTTTTATTAGGACCTCAGCATGGTACAAGAAAAAGTGCACTGAAAAAACAGCCCCCAACTTATATACATAAGCAAACAATGGATCTTCCTGTTGTTGGTCGGTTTCAGTTTGAATTGACTGGATCTGGTAGACAGGATCAAGCCACACATTGGTCAATTACACTGAAAGCTATGATCCTGTCTGTCCTCATCAGGTCCACAGACACAATACAAGCATACGGATGCAACATCATAAAAATGTTCATGATTGAAAAAAGTTTGAGTCCAGAGGCACCTTTAAGAACAGCTAATTCTGGATATAAGCTTTTGTGTGCAAGCGTACTTCTTCAGATACAAAGACTGTCAAAGCAAGGCTAAATGTAGAGCAAAAAGGAAAGGAAAAACTCCTGGATGTAGTTTGAATCTATTTATGAGCAGGGTCATATCAATATCCAATAACAGAAGCCACATCCTTTCCTCTTCTATGAACATAACACTCACACAAAGCTTAAAGTCAACTAATTAAATTCTCAGCTTTGGGTTGTCAATATTTCCTTCTTGAAGAGCTCTTGTAGTTTTAAAAACAAGTATGAACAACTTAAGGGTTTCCGGGGGGTAGGGGGGGGTGGAGAAGATGGCAGTGCAATAAGTTTGCTTTCAAGCAAGCTCCTGAACCAGGTGAGGGCTGCTCGTGGCTGTGATCGGTAGAAGTGGGGGAGGTGTGTTTTCCTCCCTCTATCTTTCCTCTTCAGGGGTACCAGTGGCCTTAAACAGATCCGTATAAGTATAATCCTATAGATCAGAAGTCTCCTGTGTTTGCTGTCTCAGCGCCGCCTCCACCATTTTTTCTTTGTAGTATTTTCTATCTTTTTCTTGGGTTTTTGTCTCCATTTATGAACCTCCTAGTGCATGGGTAGTCAACCTGTGGTCCTCCAGATGTTCATGGACTACAATTCCCATGAGCCCCTGCCAGCAAACGCTGGCAGGAGCTCATGGGAATTGTAGTCCATGAACATCTGGAGGACCACAGGTTGACTACCCCTGTCCTAGTGGACTAAATACTTTGCAGATGTGGATCAGCACCTTTAAAATTAATCCTGGTCTGAGTTCATCGGAATTGTGAGTTTTATTGTTCCTGGAATTTCTTTCTCTCCCCTGCCCCCTTTCCTTCATTGTTATAAAAGAACTATTTGTGTAAGAACTTACTAAAGAAGCAGAATCAAGGGTGCTTCAGAAGGTTTTGGCAAACAAGATTTACACCAGGAGATAATAACTTCTCTTGAAGAATATATTTCAGACAGCGATATCCAGATTGATAAGGTATACAGAGTTTATTCCAGAGTGCCTGTATGAAAGAAACTCCCAAGAGATAACGAGCTTTGATAACAAGGTGGTTTGAGATACAATACTTCAAAAAAACCCACACTGACCCTCTTAAAATCGCAGGACATGAGGTGAAGATATTCTATCCAAAGATCTACCCAACAATAAAAGGTAAAAGGTAAAGGTATCCCCTGTGCAAGCACCGGGTCATGTCTGACCCTTGGGGTGACGCCCTCTAGCGTTTTCATGGCAGACGCAATACGGGGTGGTTTGCCAGTGCCTTCCCCAGTCATTACCGTTTACCCCCCAGCAAGCTGGGTACTCATTTTACCGACCTCGGAAGGATGGAAGGCTGAGTCAACCTTGAGCCGGCTGCTGGGATTGAACTCCCAGACTCATGGGCACAGCTTTCAGACTGCTGCCTTACCACTCTGCGCCACAAGAGGCTCTAACCCAACAATACTCTAGATAAAAGAGCCCAGTTCTGTTTCTTACGTCAAATAGAGATCAGGTATTTTTGGAAGATTCCATTTTCCTTGGAAGTTATTATGCCTACAGGAAGGATTGTTAATATTCTTCAGCAAGCACAAGACTTAGCTGATCAACTTTCTCAGGAACCTGGTCAACAGGCACCTCAAGATAACAGCAGTCTACAGGGCACCTCTAGCACAGTATAAGGCCATGGACAAATTAAAGATACTTTCTGTAAATGTTAATGGTTTGAATGACCCTTAAAAACTTTTCAGGTTGCTATTATTAGTCTGCAAGAAACCCATATTAAACAAAAACACTACAAAGTCTTAGATACTAAAAGGTTGGGGAAAGTTCATACTGTCTTGGTCACAGTCCAAAAGAGACTGTGTGGCAATCTATCTGGTAAACTCAAATATCAAAGTCGATGTTTTGCTACGGGATCCAGAGGGTCATTATCTCACACTTAAGATCCCACTGTCTGATGGAAAGAAGCTAATTCTGATAAATATCTATGCTGTGAATAATTCTTAGGACAAATTTTTGATTTTTTTTCAAAATTACTTAGATATTTTAGATACAGATGTGGTTTTAATTGGTGATCTAAACACTGTTCCGAATTCATTTCTTGATTAAGTTGCACAAAAAACATGGTGCCAAATTATCAAAGCTTGCATTGTCTAATTTTCAGCATTTATCACTGGTTGACATTTGGAGAGAATTTAATTTACAAGCATGCAAGTATACCCATTATTCCCATCAACATGGTTCATATTCCAGAACTGACCAATACTGGCTCTCTAATTCATTACTTTCAATGGTGGCCAACCTAGAAATTTTGCCCAACATATTTGTTGATCATAAACCACTGGAACTGGACTTAAATTACCAAAAAGTGGTTTAAGAAGATGGAGGATGAATGACTATATTCTTGAGGGTAATCAAATATTATAGTAATGTGAAGCAGATTTTCAAAAATTTTTTCAGATTAATCAAACTACCGATGTGCAGTTTTCTACAGTTTGGGATGCCAGCAAGCCTACATGAAAGGGATTTTAATCAGACAAAATTCTGTGATTAGGAGGGGAAGAAAACTCAAGAACTGAAAATAATTCACGACTCTCTACATCAGTTGGAGGAACAACATCAGACTACACAGTCAAAGCAAATCTGGAAACAAATCAAGCTTTTAAGGTTGAAGAGAGACCACATTGAAATAGAAGAGATGAGGAAGAAATTATATTTTCTAAAACAAAAGGACTTTGAATATTCTGATAATGTAGTATAAACTGCAGAAAAACCTCACAGAAAAAGTCCATCACTCGACTGAAATATAAAGGAATGGAATACCTATCAGAAAAGGGTACAATTTACAATTCTTTTTCAAAGCCTATAACAAGTAGTGGATAAACAAGATACCTTAGAAAAAGAACTGAATTTTCTGAGGACCATTCTGATTAAGAGATTTTTAGAAGAACATTGTAGGATTTTAAATCAAAAAGTTTCAGCTCAAGAAGTCAATGATGCAATACTTGCTATGAAATCACAAAAGACACCTGGCCCAAAATGGACCGAAAATGGCTAAACTAAAGAGTCTAATCAACCACAGGCCAGCAGAAGAAGTCAAAGAATTATGGCATCACTATACAGGCTATATACAGACAGTAAATAAATGTATAAGTTAAATAAGGGTGAATCATAACTATATTTTCAATATTTTTGCATCTTTGTACTTTCTATTGTGATTCTTTTTCTTTCTTTTATATTCTATAAAAAATAAAAGCTGGGGAAACCCAGCATTAAAAAAGGGGGGGGGGTGTTCCTAGCGTCCTGTGATGAAAAAAGTTTCACAGGCTAAATCCCAAATTGCCAGATGACCGTGGAAAGGCCAGGACGTCACCAGAGACGATTCCACACAGGGAAGGTGACCTGACGTACTGCTCATCCAGAGGCAGGGGGAAATCCCGACTCCACATGACATTGACACCAGCCAGGGTCTGGCACTGGCCCTGGCCCAACCCAGGCACCCAGAAGCCATGGGGCAAGAGAATGCAGTTCAGAGTTCCAGTAGGCAGTCAGGGCACCAACGAGGCCTCTGCTGACGCATGGCTGTGTGTCGGCAGACTATCCGGTTTCCGCAGCAGGAACCATAATGGTCCCTCCTGGCTTACTGTCGCCTGGCTCCCTCATGTGACTGGAGTGCTTCAGGCCACATGGGGAAGTGTTGGTGGGACGGTACCACATATGGCGGTAGGAAACTCCTCCCAGCTTTAACGGCGGGAGGCAGCCCGATGCTACACCCTCTGTGCGAAATCGGTCTAGGAAAATCTTCTGATCCTTTCTCTGCATAGAGAGTTATCACAGACGTCCCACTGTCTCACACTTCAGTCTGGGCCATCCACACACAACAAGCAGGGAGTAAGACCCTTTTAAGCAATAGACTGAGATGGCTCACACAAGCAAGCACTGCTGTGTGCCGTCGGGTCAGGAGGACAATCGTATTTATGGCTGTGTTACTGTAAAGTCCTGTCCCAAAAGCTTGAAACAGAATGGCTTTTTGCCCACACGGAACATAATGAGGTGTTTGCTCTTTGTTGATTGTACACCAACGACTCTGGAAATAGCAGACCGTGTAAAACAGGGGTAGTCAACCTGTGGTCCTCCAGATGTCCATGGACTACAATTCCCATGAGCCATGGACTACAATTCCCATGAGCCCCCTGCCAGCGTTTGCTGGCAGGGGGCTCATGGGAATTGTAGTCCATGGCTCATGGGAATTGTAGTCCATGGACATCTGGAGGACCACAGGTTGACTATCCCTGGTGTAAAAGATAGAATTGCTGAGCGACTCAGCAGCAGGTATCACCTTTCTGAACGAGCAGCTAAATGAGTAGGCACGGATCCAAATTGCTGCGTGTTCTCCAGACAAAGTGCATGTGTACAGAAATGTTTTGCTTAGGGCTCGCAGAATGAGTCTCTTTCTAAGATGTTTCCCAAAATCCCGTTCATTGCTCACAAGGACAATTAATTGATGCAACGGGTTAATTCGCTTCCTTTCGAAGGGCACTCTGAGAGTAATAGCAAGTGACTGTGTTTCTCCCCCGGAGCTTTACTTGTCCAGTTTCACGGGATTCAATTTGTATTGTTTGGGACACCGTATCCTTGCCAAAGCCATCCTGAAGAGACTGTGAAGTACATAAGCATAGTGAGCTTTTGTGAATACAACTCAGCCTTTCTCAACATTCTTACTGTTAAGAAACCCTTGAAACGTTCTTCAGGCTTTGAGAAACTCTGGAAGTGGCGTGATCATGCATAATATGATTGGGAAGCAGAGCTGTGCACATGTCTACCCAGGGCCCCTCCCCTTCCTACCCCCTCCAGGCTCATGAGTAGTGATTTGGGGGAGGGGGCAAGTTGAAATGACCATATACGGTCATATCACCAGAAAAATGATTAACATTTTTTAAAATATACAACCCCCCCCACCCACCCATTTGGGAAACTCTTGCAGGGCCATCAAGAAACCCCAGGATTCACTAAACCCTGGTTGAGATAGCCTGATATAATTGATTTAGTTTATTAGTAATCGAATGAATCAAAGAAGATAGCCTGATATAACTTCTTCTGTTTTGAAGGTTGCTTTTTAAATTTGATTTTGTTGCATAGGTATGATTTGATGTGCGATGAAATTAGGAAGCAACTCTGATCATCACCATCATCATCATCATCATCATCCATAAAATGTGAAGGGTCCATCCGATGACATGCCAGCCCTCTGACTGGCCCTCATTGGGAGACAATCTGCCCAATAGGGTGATGGCCCTCCCCAAATGAGAGCCAATCAGAGGACTGTCATGTCGTGGGAAGGCTCTTTCCCACTTTCCATGGCTGAGGGAGCAAGCCCTCAGCCGGTCAGCCTGAGAGCTGGGGATGGCAGGCCAGCTGTGCTCTGCCCCGCCCTGCTGCGCTCCCCTCTCCCGGCCTCATAGACAGTGGCGGCACCCATCCAGCATTGCACTGCACCACCCACCCTACGCTTCCACTACTACTCACCATGAGCAGGGCAGAGACAGCCAACCAACCTTGCTCTCTAGCCTCCTAGCCCCCATGGAAGCCACAGAAAGCCAGACAGGCACTCTCTGCATGGCCTGCCCTGATCCCTCTGCTCTCCTGGCCACAGGGATGGTGGCACAGTGAGGGTGGCAGGAAGCCATGCTGGCCCCGCCACTCCTCCCACACACCAGGGAAGACAGTGGGAGGCTAAGTGTGTGCTCCACGTCAACCCCACCACTCCCCCCCAAACACCAAGACAGAGAGTGAAAGCCGAACAGTCCCGCTCTGTCCCCTGCACTCACTGGCCCCCTATATGCCGGAAGAGCTGCAGGAGGCCCCAGATCCCTGGAAGACAACAGCTTTGACACTACCATCCACACCAGTACCCTGGAACAGAGCACCATGTCCTGTGACTCTAGCCCCAACATTATCTCCGTCAGCAGATTTGCCCCGTGCAGAAGAGCCATTTTTTGTACCCTGCTTTTTACTACTAGAAGGAGTCACAAACAGGCTTACAGTTAGTTGCCTATGCTTCCTCTCCCCACAAAAGGCACCCTGCAAGGTAGGTGAGGCCATGTGGAGGAGCGGGGAATCAAACCCAGTTCTCCGGATTAGAGGTCGCTGCTTTTAACCACTGGCACCAAGCTGGCTTCTGTTTCATCATGCCACATAGCCAATGAGATCCATAGTCTGTTGTTTATGCTAGGACAGAGGGTAACTGGCAAAGAGCATGAAATTGACTAGTGTGCACACACAGGGCTTTTGCAGGGCTACAGAAGAATCTGTAAACAGCATTTGCTGTCTACATATTTGGCTAAGGCCTTGGTGGGAGGAGAATGGGCATGGCCAGTACAGGTGAGGGCCCAATAGGGACGCGTGGTGCGTCCTGATTGGGCCCTCATCCGGACTGGCCACGCCCACTCCCGCCCACCAAGCCGACCAGAGCCAGCGTGCCAGGCTCCCTTTGGGGTGGGGGGCTTGCGCACTCCCTGTAGGCCCTGCAGCTCTGTTGCCGTGGCGAGGGAGCTGCCAGGCCTAAAGGGAGCCTCCCACAGCAGTGCCACTGCGGGGAGGGGCTGCCCACTCCCTTAAGGGGGGGCCCTTTCAAAGCCCGTTCTTAGGAACAGGCTTTGAATCTAGACATAGAATAATAGTGTTGGGACTTCCTGGGTCATCTAGTCCAGCCCCCTGCACTATGCAGGACACTCACAACCCTATCGCTCATCCACTGTAACCTGCCACCCCCTTGAGCCTTCACAGAATCAGCCACTCTGTCAGATGGCTATCCAGCCTCTGCTTAAAAATTTCCAAAGATGGAGAACCCACCACCTCCCGAGGAAGCCTGTTCCACTGAGAAACCGCTTTGTCAGGAACTTCTTCTAGATATTTAGACGGAAATTCTTTTGCATTAATTTCATCCCATTAGATCTGGTCTGTCCCTTCTGGAAAGAGCTTCTAGAAAGAGTTTGCGTCTCATTCACCAACCCTCCGCCTCTTGGCCACTGATTTTTGTTTCTGGCGAGAAGGCTCACCACAGACACTGGAAGGGAAGAGACTTTTGTGCAAATCGTTAGTTTCCTCTGTTTTCTGAACTCACATTATGAGGATGTCTCAACTTCAGCATGAACGGTTTGTGTGAAGGGCTGCCTACCAGGTGTGGGCTTACAGTAACCACCCCCTAGGAAACAAACATATTCTCACTGCTAGAGGGTTCTTTGGGTCACCCTTCAGAATACATGAACTTACATGAAGCTGCCTTATACTGAATCAGACCAGTAGAGGTAGCACAGTTCCGCAAGATCTGCAAAACAGAGCTCTTCCGCCAGGCATTTTGTTGAGGTTGGCCAAATCAACACCATCTACTGGCCCCCCCAGAACTGAATCCTGAACTCCCCATGAATTGAATCCTGAACTGGCTAACCTTTGGTGTCATAGTTAAAGTGTTCATGTTGCTAATGCTAGTATGAATATGAATTGTTATGAAACCATTGTTATTAGTGTTGTTCTATTGATGTAAACAGCCCTGAGCTGCAAGGAAGGGCAGTAAAGAAACAAACTGATAAGTCAATCAACCAATCAATCAAAAAGGCCAGTACCATTTACTCGGACTAGGGCGTCATTTGGTCTGGACCTCAAATTCAAAAAGAAGACCTCCAATTTAGACACTGGTTAATTTGTAGGCATTTGATAAGTTTCACAACTTGTTTTCATGTATATCCTGTGTCATTTTTTAATGCTTATTGGGGGTGAGGCTCAAAAGGCAGTGGTCCAGGCTTCTCTGAGAAGACCAGCTTGAATTCTCTAGATTATTTTACTAAACCAAACTTAAGGCATCTTTGATACAGCTTGGAAATGGTTCTTAACTAAAGCTCTTATCTCTTTAACAGATGCAAAAGTCAGAAATTCAATAAGTGATTATTTTTGTCACAGCATCTTCATTTTTGGAGTAATTTGACCTGCTGAGTTAATTCTGCTTTGCTTGACTCCTTGGGATCTATCCTGATCATTTTTGCTTTCCAAATATTTATTTCTGGTGCTGCGTCTGCCTCTTCACCAACAGCAATCTCAAATTAAACAATATAGACATGAAAGCATATATCACTTCTTTGAATCATCAAAAAAAATTAATAAAACCCCATACAGTGTGCATGTCACAAAACACTATTTTCATACATCACAAAAGTTGCTTAGGTAAATGTAGTCTGGCTATTCAGTAAGCTTTGGACATTGGCCCTTGACAAACAGGCAAATAAGTTCTCAAAGCTTCTCAAGCATTCTCTGTTTTAAATGAATTTGTTGTTGCTGTTATTGATTATTTATTTTATTTATATATTTATTCATTCATATTTATATACCGCCCTCCCAGAAGGTTCAGGGCGGTTTGCATTACATTAATTAGATTTTTATACCGCTCTTTCCTGCAAGCAGATTCAGATCATGTCAAAAACAAGACACATTAGGAAGCTGAAGGTCTACGGTTGAGGCCAGTGCGCTAAGGAAGATCTGGACCTCTCCCCCCCCCTCTTTTTTAACATCTTATAGGCTGTTGGAGATCAATTCTCCCATATCCCCTCCCTGAAGGTTTTAGGTAGGGGGGATCCTTTAGTTATTTTAACCCACCACATTGCACCTTGGTTTCTTGTTTGGGTACTGTGTAATTTATATTGTTTTTAGGGGAATTTTATTGGGGGTTTTATATTTTGTAACCCGCCACGAGCCTTTTGGGAGTAGTGGGCTAAAGATTGAATAAATAAAATAAATAAATATAGGCACACTTTTCTGAAAGTCTGTTCCAGAGGAATGAAGTATTGGAATTAGGAACATCCTGGTAAAATAAGATACGCCACTGGGTTTAAAGTGTATCTGATGTTCTTTGGCAAGGAACGGATGATTTCAGACAACATTTCAGAGCAGCGCAACCTTGCGGTTTAAGACAGGGAGTCTCACCTGGGCTGACAGGGTGTGCTGTCTGAAAAGAACCTTGTGGTGCAGGTGGATGTCAATAGCTTGTTATTGCTACATCATTAACTTAATAAATAGGCAGAAGCAACTTCACTTCAGAATGTCTGTAACAGCCACAGGAGGTTTTCCTGAGACATATCCTACACGGTCCCATTAGTGAGCCATGGCAACAATGAAATCACAGTCTCTAGGGAGTCATTGGGCAAGTGTCTGGATGCGTCTGAAGCTGCTTTTGGCAGGTACCCAGGGCTTTGAGAAGATGCATGTGAGATGTTATACTGTATTTCTACCAGCGGCTTCCCACCTTTTCAAAGCCATGCTTCTTCCCTTCGCCCAAATTATGTGTCAAGTGGATAGGCTCTAGAGGGCATAAGATGGCCTTGGCACAAAATATTAGATAAGCTGGATCCTTTACTCGTGTCTTAAAAGGGATTAAGTAGTGCATAATACTGCACAGCACAGACACCATTTGCATTCTGAGCAGTATTATTCTGCAAGTCTTCACACTTATTGTACCATTTTCCATATTATGTTTTATTCTGGGTGTAAACTTCCGATTACATATGGTACTAATTATCTAGGTGCATCTCCTTATTTTGCACAATTCACTACATTTGAACTTTTAAAACTCTGTGTAATTCATGCATATTGCATTATAGAAATGTATTTTTATGTTCATTTTAGGGGTTCCTCCCTTTGTTTTAGATTTCACATTTACAGGCTTTTTATATAGCAACCAAAATAGCAGGATGTACAATATGGGCAGAGGGACCCTGTTCCACCTTTTCTTCACTCCTGGCTTTAGAACATCTTGATTTATTTCTCATTTTGTCTTTATGGGTTACCAGGATGCTTGCTGTAGCCTGGTCTTTGAAACCCAAGGAGCGTTTATAAGGTATTACTCTATATAAGTGCTTCGGTATATTGGGCTATGATTCTATCACAATTTCTTTTGGGGAAGTTGGGGGATTTAGCTGTGAAAAAGAAAACATGCATACGATAAGTGGAAGATGCGATTATAGCTTTCTTTTTTGTTTTTAAAGGGTTTTTTCATTGGGTTCCAGCACTTTCCTTCATTTGTGCCACGTACATGATGGAAGCAGTGATCCAGAGCTTTCTGAAAAAAACAACAACGTATACGCAGCTGACTTTTCACTACCAGATTGCATGCATTCTATTTAATATAGCTCTCAGGAAAAAGTCTAGCAACATCCTGGCTTTTTGTGCTGAGCTACCAATTACACGTCATTGTATGCTGCACGTTTCACAAACACAAAGGTGTCAGAAGAAAGGGCAGAGAGAAAGAAACAGCTTTTCAGCAAAGCAACTTGATCCATAATACCTTGACAGGCAATGAAAGAAAATAATTTTACATTGAGCATAAGAAGATAAGAATAAGACCAGCGGTCCATCTAGCATCCTGCGCATAGAGCCAGTCCCCTGCAGATCACTATTTTAGGATTCATCCCTTACAACATTTAAGGGAAGATGCATTGTTTTAGATTAAGACACAGCCATAACCCTGTACGAACTCAGGTCTAATCCACCTTACTTGGCAGAGTTCCAGTGAAAGAGCAGTATTGTTAGTGCTAATAATTGCTGAACAAAGTTTTAGATGTAAGATTTCCAGAGCAATCAAACACTTTGGTTTATTTGCATTCCCCACAAACTCACAAATAATGTCACTGTACCCAGTATTCATGTAGAGCAGGGGTAGTCAAACTGCGGCCCTCCAGATGTCCATGGACTACAATTCCCAGGAGCCCCTGCCAGCATTCACATGGACATCTGGAGGGCCACAGTTTGACTACCCCTGATGTAGAGCACTGATGTTTGCTACTAGTCTTCCTTTTTATCCACTGTGGCATTTATCCCACCCATTCTTAAGAGACTTCTAGGCAACTATACAAGTCTTCTGACTTTCAAAGAAATCTTCCCCATGGAAATCCCCAAACCATTCAATAAATGAGGGAATTAAAGCAAAACAGTTCTGGATCTGGCCCAGTAGAAGACTAAATTATTTCTGTTTGAAAACAGCACCCAACGTTAAGCAGCTTTTCATGGGAATAAGATGAAATTAATGCTGGGGGGGGGGGGTGGCTGGAAGAAGTAACTTAACATACATGCATGCTTCATTCTGTGTACTTTTAAATGGCTTGCACTGCTCTTTTTTTGTCATTGAAATGACTCCTCCCCATGAACTGAATCCCAAACCGACTAACCTGTGGGATCAAAGTTAGTAAGTTAATGTTATCTGAAATATTATCATACTGCTATCTTCAGTTATGGAGACCACTGTTATTGTTGTTTATAACTGAAGTTATGGATTAACCGTCCTGAGCAGGGGTTGTCAAACTGCAGCCCTCCAGATGTCCATGGACTACAATTCCCATGAGCCCCTGCCAGCGTTTGCTGGCAGGGGCTCATGGGAATTGTAGTCCATGGACATCTGGAGGGCCGCAGTTTGACTACCCCTGGTCCTGAGCCACAAGGGAGGGCGGTATAGAAATAACAAGAAGCAAACAAACAAACAAAAATATTTCACCTTCCAGGTAGCAAAGTCTTTCCCATCAAGTTTGGGCATAATTTAAGAGATATTTTCATTCCAGGTCTGAATTTAAGCATGTTTCCTGTAAATACTCCCCAAGCTCTTGAAGTGTACATTGAATCGAATCGCAGGACTGTTAATTCCAGAAACATACTCTTTAAGCCATTCTTGTTTTTAAAATCCATCACTACTTTCCAAGGACTTCACCTCCCGGTGGCAGGAGAACAGTTCCAAGGGAGAACTAGTTTCTTTCCTCCCTGCCATTATTGTAAATCACCAACTTTACTGCTGAGGGTTTCTTTCTTTTTTTCTTTTTTTTTAAACGTCTCCTGCAGGACAAATGGGAAACAGGAATCCCACCAGTTGCAAATGGAACGACCCATTGAGCATCAAGACGTCTTTAAAGCCACGCCAGGGCAGCAAAAACCCCCCAAACCACCAAATAAATGAATTAAATCAACCCATTCGCTGATGCCCTCCATCAAGCGGCGCTGTTAAACCGCTGGGGCAATTGAGGACTGGAGGAAAACCCTTGGTGGCATCTCCACCGGTCCCAGGGCCAAAGTCCCATGCAGCTCGCCCTCCTCCATGCAGCCTTCTTTGACGTACCAGCTCCCAGACAGCCCCAGTCGCCTTCCCCATACCCAGAGGACGCGAAAGCCAGGCGCCAAGCCACAAGCCCCTTGGACCCCCCCCCCTCCCAAAACGAGGCAGCCAACGCCGTCCAACTCCCACCCCCGTTGCAATCTAAAGTTTCCCGCCGCCCTCAACCCACACTGCGGTCATCACAACTCTGACAGGGGGGCGGAGGGGAGGGCAGCGCTGCCGTCTGTTGCAGGCGGGCAGACACCGCAGAGGCACAAAGCCAACGCACCCGGCCGGGCGGCTTGTTGTCGTCCTCCCGCGGTGCCAGCCTCGCCCCTCCAATGCCAGCCTGGTGCAGTAATAAAACGGCGTCGCTGCCTTTGCAAGGGCGCCCGGAAGGGGTGGGGAGGGTGCTCTGCGGGCCGGGCGAAGGGGCGCCTCCCGCGTACCTGCTGGGGCGGCCGGAGGGGGGCTGGCGGCTGGCGGGCGGGCTTCTGTTGCCGGCCGGCGCTTTTCCTTCCTTCCTTCCTCCTCCTCCTCCTCTCTGGCTGGCTGGCTGGCTGGCAAAAGCGCGCGGACTGCCTGCCTGCCTGCTTGCTTGCTTGCTTGGCGCCCGCACGAGCCCGGGCCGGGGCCGTCGCTATAGCAACCGGCGGCTGCCTCCCGCGGCCCTGAGCAGGGGGGCCTCGAGCAGACCCGTCCTCCCAGCCCGGCCAGCCGCTCGCCAACCAAGACGCCGGGGCTTCCGCCGGCCCAGCAGGGAGAGCGCCGCCGCCGCCGCCACTGCCTCCCTCCCGCGCTCCCTGGCACGCACCAGCACGTCTGGCTGGGTCATCCGGGGGCCGCCCGCCCGCCCGCTCCCGCGACCCGGTGGCCCTCTCGCCCAGCGGCCGGCTCCAGGGGCCCGGGGCCCGCCGAGGAAGACGTGCACACAGGCCCAGCGATGCGGGGTCGGACCGCTCCCCGCCACCCTTTGCAACCGGCCCTCTGCATGGCGAAATCCAGCGGCCAAGGGGATTTGGGGATGGGTGGGAAGGGCGTGGAATGAGGCCGTTCGGGGTCCGCTTCTGCACACCTTTGCAAGCGGGTTTGGCCATCTCGCACAGCGACCAAGCCAACTGGAAAGTGCCGTGAAGGTGGACTGGAAGGGTGTCGTTGAGGGCGCTCAGGCAGCATAATCCCGGGGCAAAGTGCCTTGGGAGTGGATGGAAAGTGCGTTGTTTTTCACGTGTGCTGAAAATGGCGGTTAGGTTCACTTTCACACATGCTGAATAATGCACTTACAATCCACTTCCAAAACCATTCGCAAAACCATTGCACGTAGTAAAATCCAGGGGCAAAGTGCCTTGGGAGTGGATGGAAAGTGCTTTCTTGAAGCGCACTTTCACAGTTGCCAAATAATGTAGTTTTGGTCCACTTCTGCAATCCTTCTCACACAGCAAAATCCGGTTTCAAAGTGCCTCGGGAGTGATTTGGAAGTGCGTTGTCTAGGACAGTGGTCCCCAACCTTTTTATCACCAGGGTCCGGTCAACACTTGACAATTTTACTGAGGCCCGGGGGCGGGGGTAATAGAGTTGTGAGGAGGCCCGGGGCCGAGGGATGTCACTGCTGCCGCCTGAGCCCCTGCTCCACTTGCTTTCCTGCTGGCGCCACTGACTTCCACTGGGGGGCGCTGCCAGTAGCAGCTGCGCACTGCCACTCCGAGGGGGAACCCCAGCCATGGCGGCCCCTGGAGAACACCAAAGGTGAGCCAGCAGCAGGGTGGCAGGACAGCCTCTGAGGCAGCAGCTGGGGAGGAGGACGAGGAGGTGCCACAACCTGGTCCCAACTGATCTACCGACCAGTCCCGGTCCCTGGATCAGGGGTTGGGGACAGCTGGTTTAGGACACTTTCACCCATGCTGAATAAAGCAGTTTTGAACCACTTCAGTGACCCTTAGCAAGAGAGTTCTGGCGTTTCACACGGTAAAAACAGATTGCAAAGTGCCTTGGATGTGGATTGAAAGTGCATTGCTTAGTGCGTTTTCACACATGAGTAATGCAGTTTCAGTCTGCTCCCATGATCCTTTGCAAGTGGATTTGGCCATCTCACTGCCTTATGAATAGATCAAAATGTGTTGTTCAGGACGCTTTCACACATGCTGAATAAAGCAGTTTCAAAACACCCAATTCACTTTCACTTTGCTAAATAACAGATGGTTTCTGCAGTCACTAAATACTACGTGGCAATGCTCATAAAGCTCCACGGAATTACTTCCACAATAAAATCTCACGATTTAGGCACAGCAGTGAATGCACTTCCTTTTGCTGTGAGTTTTGTGAATCATGAGAAAATTCCTTGGAAGGAATTTGCAGTAACCTAAAGAGGAAGTTTAAAAATTGCATTGGTTTCCTCCGCTGTTTCCCACCTCAAAATGATGGCATTTGAGATCTGATCAGTGCTGTATCTCTGCCAGCCCTCCTCCCCTCCCTGCTGTATTAAAAATTTTTGAACACAATTGCATTACAACACAGTTCCACCACCTCCCTGTCTCCCCCTCCTGCAAGACTGAACCTTCAACAAAACACTCTCTGTCAATTTTATGCAAGAAATGGAGCCTTGGTCAATTTCATGCAGGGAGACTAGGAATGTTGTTAATTTCATCCAGCAGCCTCTTGTGGCTTTCTCCAAGTACAACAAAAGAGTTGTCTTTGTATTACAATGCAAAAGCATCCTAACATCATAACTGAGATTTAAAAAGCATGCACTATATCAGAGGGGGGAAAGCAATTGATGGCACAGAATGCTTGATGGAAGTGGCACACTTAAAACAAACGTGCAAGCAGGCACCATTTTCCCCAAACTGTCCTTTTATTTGCATTGCTCCTGAGAAGGCTTATTACTTGTTATGATTTGTATTAGTTATAGTGGTACATTTTAATATAAATTTTCTTCATCCCATCATGAAAAGTTCATCTTGTCCTTTCACTTAATCACCACGGAGAAGAATATTGCCATGGTTTAGTTGTTCTAGGAAGGATCTTCATCATCCTTTAATAAAAACGGCATAGCCTAGTTCTGTCAACAAGCACAAAATTCCCCAGGATGGGATCTAGCCATTTCGCTCTACATAAATCCTACCAGAGACAAAACAAGATCTTATAATCCAATGTTTCCAGCTCTTTCTGTCCACATTTGCAATATCTGTCCTGGAATGAGATCCTCATATAGCAGTTCCTCAGAATATCAGAGGGGAGCACATTAACCCTGGTTAGCAACAAGGCTTGACTATACGCAGGAACTATTAAAAATGTCAAATATGCTAGCATGGGAGATGGGGGAAGGCACTTTTCTTAAGTGATACAAGTTCACCTTTTGTATTTAATTATTTTAATTTGTTTAAAAACCACTTTATCTCACTTCTCAGCTTCTTCAAGGTGGTGTACAATAAATAATGCACAATAATGTCAGTGAGACTGTCCGGGAGGGAGGGGAGAAATACTCCTATGGCTGGAAGATATTTGATCCTGCAACCTTGCGGAAAGATAAGTATGTATGGGTTTGGTCACTGCCCTACAGGATCCTTGCTGAGAAATATATATGCACACCATTTGCATTAAACGAGGGAAGAAAAGTAGGATGCATTTGTAGTGACGAAGTTATATTTTTGAAACATGGCATATTCTTCTACTTTGTTAAGAACATATCTTTATTGACACTACTGCCAGAATTATCTCCAGAGAATCAAACCATTCTAATATATTCATGCTGAACCCAGGAGTCCCATAACACCTTGTTTTTCTTCAGGGTCACGGGAAATGGGTCTTTCCCATCACCGCCTGATTGTTCTAAGTGAAGATGCCAAGGATTGAAACCGGGACCTTCTGCATTCCAAACGGGGGCTCTTCCACTGAGCCAGTCTCTCCCCACCTTAAAAGATGAATTAAATTTATTCCAGCACAAGCTTTTAAAGAAAGCAAACTCACTCCATCAAACGAGCAGTATCCATTCCCTGCACAGATACTTAGCGTCCTACTGGCTTAGTTATTCAGAGGTTCAACACAAACCCAAAGCTTTTGAGAAGTGCCATTTATTCAAGAACAAAGGAAAAATTCCTTTGCTTGTACGACTCAGTCATAACACAAGGGATTTAGTACCCTCCCGCATGTACATACCCAAGCTGATCATCAAAAAACCTGTTCCTGTGCAGCAGCATTCTGTGATTAAATTCCCTGCATAGCTTATTTGTATCATCTAGCATAATTAAATTAGAATAACTACAACTCTACTAGTTGTGTACTCAAAACCACTCACACAAGGAAAAGCACTTGTTTAAAGATCTACCCTGGTGACTTAGTAGTTGTCATTAGTTTGGTTACACTCATTAGTGTTGATAATATATTAATGGCACTACTTCGTATTAAGGGCCTGTGGATATTTTGGATATTTTAGAAGGAAAAATATCTTACTTACCGAATGGACTAGGTTTCACTAGATGCCAGACTTCATCATTAATCACGGTGCCTTTATTCAGTGAGTCTTGGGCTATACTATTTATCCAGAGATTTTTCTCCTCCCCTTCTCAACCAGCCGAACAGTTTCTAGCAGCAGCTACTGATGAGTAAGCACTTTGGTTTACACAAGAGAACAAATGAATTGTTTCCCTCTTACATGCTTTGTCTTTTCCAAGCAGGTATGTCACATATGGACACATCGCTTGAAGATCATTTTGAACAAACTAATAATCCCAGAATGTTATTTTAATATTCATTTGCATTTGTTGGTCTAAGTGCAGTAAAAACGACAGGGCTCTCCTTTTGCTTTTAGTGCAAATTTATGGCTAGGAATTCGAATCCGCGTTACAGATGACAATAAGAGAATTCAGCAAATGGAAAGGCTACACTCTCATAATATAAAAAGCTGTAATGGTGCTTCCCCAAACATTCTATACAGCCACTGAGTCTCAATTAGTGTTAAGAAATGTATAATTCTACATCTAACTAACAATACATCAGTGAATTGTAACTTTCCAATGCTGAATAATGCTTTCAGCAGACTACTTAATATCCATCTGTGTTAGTGTGGGAGCGTTACAAGGTTGAATGATCACTAAAAATGCTACATGATGCACAGTAGAGACAGAATTATTTAAAAGTGACATACTTAGGTAACATTAAACAATAGAAGGGAAAATATGGTTGAAGTAATTTAAAATAAAATATTGCCTTTTTACCTGTATACACAAGTGTGTAGGGATACTCATACACATACATCCACCAAGATAATAAAGTTTAAATCCACTGGCACCTTTAAGACCAACAAAGTTTAAGTCTGCCCATGTTGGAAGTTTATAAAGGTAAAGGTGTCCCCTGTGCAAGCAGTGGGTCATGTCTGCCCCTTGGGGTGACGCCCTCCAGCGTTTTCATGGCAGACTCAATACGGGGTGGTTTGCCATTGCCTTCCCCAGTCATTACCGTTTACCCCCCAGCAAGCTGGGTACTCATTTTTCCAACCTCGGAAGGATGGAAGGTTGAGTCAACCTTATGCTGGCTGCTGGGATCAAACTCCCAGCCTCATGGGCAGAGCTTTCAGACTGCATGTCTTCTGCCTTACCACTCTGCGCCATAAGAGGCTCAGAAGGAGCATACCCAGAACTAAACTTTGTTGGTCTTTTTCAACCTATTGACCATGGAGAAGGCCCTGATTTTTTTTCGGAACTCAAGGAGCCCTGGAACCAGGCTAGAAGGAACCAGCTGGCCATGGATCCCTATCACACCCAAGGAGAACTGAGTGAGAGAGAAAGGAGGTGGTTTGAGGTGGGAGTAGGTGTCCAGGCTCCACCCGCTTTTCCAGGAGCGGAAAGCACGTGAGAATGCCCTCTCAGGTTAATGGAAGTGCCCAGCTCCCTGCTTGCATAGCAATGCCAGGAACAGCTTGTGGGCCGAATCCATTAAGGAAGGATATAGGGGAAAGGTTGTGGTGTTTTCATGAAGCCCTAGGGTTCCAGGGAGCTTTGGTTGGGAATCACTGATCTATACAGATGCAAAGACAATTATATATAGTCAATTAAATAGGTATACCTTGAACTAATGTCTAATCTATGCCAAATCCTTCAAATCTAACTGTACGTTGCAAATGGTCAACATTTCTGAGTGATGATTGTTAGCCATTCAGTCATGTCTGACTCTTGCCGATCCAATGGCTCAACTGTCACCATCATTTTTGATTTTGCACCTCCTTTTAGTTGCATAACGTTCTGGCCAGTGTTCATTTTGATCATATTTAACCACCTCATTCTTTGACAGCCTGATTTCCTATTACCTCTGACCAATCCTAGCATAATTGCTTTCTCCCTTGAGTTGGATTGCATGATATGGTCATAGTAAGTGAGCTGGAGTTTCGTCATTATGCCTACCAGTGATATGCCAAAAATAGAGTCAGAATGGACAAAAATGGATGATTTTTTAGAGTCATATATTTATTTTTATCTTTTTTCTTAATGACATTTTTATTCAGTAAACAGAAAGTTGGATGCAAAACTTTACAAGTTCTCAAATACAGAGATGCTTATTAAGTTAAATTAATCATTCTAGAATAATATTACATTTATCAAACTTATCTTCTGCAAGGAAAAGGTGCCAACTATAAACTACACAAAACCAAAAGTAATGGTTTCTAGGTGGAAACCAAGAGATTTTCGTGGAGTGTTCTTGGTACACAGATTGAACAGTAAAGTGCATTTAAATATCTAGGAATTACTTTTAGTGAAACACTATCCTGGAATCCACACATGACAACAGTAAGAGCGACAGCATTAAAGAACATGGGAGTTATATTGAAGTTCTACACGAGGGGTAGTCAAACTGCGGCCCTCCAGATGTCCATGGACTACAATTCCCAGGAGCCCCTGCCAGCATTCGCTGGCAGGGGCTCCTGGGAATTGTAGTCCATGGACATCTGGAGGGCCGCAGTTTGACTACCCCTGTTCTACACAAAAGGTGGGTTTCTAATGGATTTAACCCTCTCCTAGCTTTATGGCATAAAATGTTTAGGATGGAAAGAGCATGTGGAAGAATGGGAAATCAAACCCAGTTCTCTAGATTAAAGGCCACTGCTTTTAACCACTGGCACCATGCTGGCTCTGTTTCATCATGCCACATAGCCAATGAGATCCATAGTCTGTTGTCTATGCTTGGACAGAGGGTAACTGGCAATTTATTTGTTTGTTTATATTTAGATTTATGTACTGCTGTTCCTGGGTGGGCTCACAGTGGTTTACAGAGAATAAAAGAATAAAACAATAAAATCCCATAGTTTCCCTTAAGAATATACTACAACTACTAAGGCGGCAGGCGAAAAAAAACCCACTAACTATCTCATCCCCTGGTCCAGTCAGGGGCCAATCTTCCTGCTGATATGTTGGCGTTCTCCGGGAGGGAGGGAGGTATCAGATCAGACAGATGGACAGATGGACATGGGGGGATCCCAGGTTGAATATCGGGATGCCGCCGTGGCCTCAACCTTACGCCTGGTGGAAGAGCTCCAACTTGCAGGCCCTGCGGAAAGTTGACAATGAAAATGAAATTGACTAGCGTGCACACACAAAGCTTTTGCAGGGCTGCAGGAGAATCATAGAAAGAGCAAATACGATACTTCATAATTTAGAAACTTCACAATATGTGTTTATGAATTCTAGCACTGCTGGCCTTTATGAGGGTGAAGTTTGGACTTCCTTTGTTAAGAGCACGGGCAAACATAGCAGTCCTGAAATATTGGGTGAAAAACAAAGTAACAAACCTAGATTCTTGGATGCTGTAATGGCCCAGTCCCCAGGGAGGCCTGGGGACCGGGGGGGAGAGGGAGGCATGGGTGCTGTTGCGCTGGCGGGCACAAACGCCTCCCCCCCGCAGCACGGCGCTCACTGCGCTGGGGCCTGGGAGCGATCGGCTGCCAAAGTGACCGATCGCTCCCAGCATGGCAAGCGCCGTGCCACAGGGGGGGAGGGAGGCGCGCCTACTGGTGCGCCGGTGCCTGTGCCTCCCTCCCCACCACCACAGCCTTGTACCGAAGGCTCCATGGACAGGTACCGGTCCGCAGTCCGGGGGTTGGGGAAGACTGGTCTACGAGATCAGATGTCAGCTAGGCCTCAACTGTAGACTTAGCAGAACAGCTTTGCCTGGCAAGGCCTGCAAAACTGTCATAGGTCTCATAGGGCTCTGATCTCACTGTTCCCCCAGGCGGAGCCAGTCAGCTTGATCTCTTTGTAGCCATGGATCCTAAGCATATGTTGGTTGCTAGCCCTTAGTGCCCTTTGGGAGGTTAAGTGGAAGAGGTGGTCCCAAAGATATGAAGGTCCCAGACTATTAAGGACCTTTAAAGCAAGAACCAAAAATTTGAATCTGATTTGGTCTCCAGGCTGGAGCCAGTGCAGCGGAGCAATCACAGGTTGTATGTGGATCCTCCACAAAGTCCCCATAAGGACCTATGACAGCACATTCATACCCCCAATGTCCCAGTTTGTGTGTATTTGGGAGAATTCAGTGATTGAAGATGTTATGCATTTTATTTTAGACTGCCAATTGAACCTAGGAATAAGTTCTTGATGAAAATAATTTTGTTACCCGCCATGGGCAACACTGGAAGAGTTGGCTAAAAATAAAAAAAACATCATCATCATCATCATCATCATCATCATCATCATCATCATCATCATTCCAAATGGTCCTACTATGTCTGAACACAATAAATTGATTTTTCTGCTTTCTGACATTTATCCTTATGTATCTAAGAGAGTCACTTTCTATGCATTGGCTGCTAGTAAGCTATTCCAAAGAGCCTCTTGTGGTGCAGAGTGGTATGGCAGCAGACATGCAGTCTGAAGCTCTGCCCATGAGGCTGGGAGTTCAATCCCAGCAGCCGGCTCAAGGTTGACTTAGCCTTCCATCCTTCCAAGGTCGGTAAAATGAGTACCCAGTTTGCTGGGGGGTCAACGGTAATGACTGTGAAAGGCACTGGCAAACCACCCCATATTGAGTCTGCCATGAAAATGCTAGAGGGCACCACCCCAAGGGTCAGACATGACCCAGTGCTTGCACAGGGGATACCTTTACCTTTAAGCTATTCCAAGAAAATGTGGGAAATATGGGTAGACTTAATTTATGATAACTGTTTCACAATCCAAACATAAGAAACCCAACCAGAAGCTCGCTGAATGACCTTGAGCCAGTCATACATTCTTGGCCCACTCTACCTCACAGGGTTGTTGTGAGCACAGTGGATAAAAGGTGCTTTGAGCCCACATTGAAGATTAATTGATTAAATTATTAAAACCAAGTAAGGTTTACTGGTTTCTTTTTCTGTATCTTTTAAATATATCATGGGGAAAACATTGTTGTACGCCTACTTCAAGAAACTTGGATGCATCAAGAGGGGTAATCCCCATGGGCTGGTTATTGAGCATGTTTTCTGTGACACCCAAATTATATCTATTTGTAAGGCTGGATGTGAACTCTGTAGGAGGTTCATTTGCATACCTTCCATTCGTATTTCTTACTTACATACTCCCATTCTTACATACTTTCCATGTGAGTATCTTTACTCACTACTAAAAAACTTTCCTAATCAAGGAGTGGATTACAAATTGGGTAGTATAGTTAATTCCAGTTTCGTAATCTTATTTCAGATTTAAAAACCTCAGACTTCCTCTTTACCTGAGACTTATTGCTGATCTTTATCTACCTCAGACACCTACTTTCCTTCTTGTTTACTCCCAAAAGTTACGCATATTGTGTATCACTGGGAAATAACAAAAGGCATTCAAAGTACATTTGGACAATATATGTCTTGCTTTGTAATTATTCGAATAATGAAGTAAATAATTTGAATCGTTATCCATTATAATTTGTTGGCTTACTAAACAGAAACAGCTGTGTCTGGAACTTTCTAAGGCTATAGCCAAGAGCTACAACTAGTTGTAAATGGAGTACAGATAGAGTCCTGAGCAGAGAAATGTTCCTAGGCTCTGGAGTGAACCTGCCAACCAAGGACAGCCATTGGGTGCCCCAGACATCAAATCATTATCAAGGCTTCCCTCACGGAGTAGATCAGGCATTCTCAACTGGGGTTGAGCCATATTGACCCACTCACCACTCCCAAAATAGCCAATGACGGGCCTAGAGGGGGTGGGAATGTGAGGGGCTCGGCTGGGAGTGCTTCCCAAGCATGTTCTGCATGATTGCACCATTTCTAGGGTTTCTTGAAGCCTGAAGAATGTTTCAGGGATTTCTCAAAAAAGTTGAGAAAGGCTGGTTTAGAACTTTGCAGAGACAACTGTGTCCAGTTCCTAGTTATCTACAGCCCAATATGGCTTTTTGATTATGCCTTTAAAGACAAAATACAACACAAGAGTTTCCCTTCACGCTTCAGTTAAGCCTATAAGGTTACCAGATTTTAACATTGGTAAAGCAGGACACCATTGATGGGGTGAGGGGGGGGGGGGTTCTTGATTAAAAATATGGAGCAACAAAAAAATTCATAGAATGTATAGAACGCAAAAATAGTATTGTAATATATTTTTTTAAATGTCAACATAAGTACAATTTGCCAGGTACCCCCAGATGTCCCTCCAAAAGTGGGACAATCTGGTCACATTACTAGTGTCAGACTATGGAAGGTTTTGTTGGTGCTCAATACCATATGGAAGTGTAATTTACCTTCATTTACTAAAGGAAAAGACATGACTTGTAAGAGATAATTGAAGGTGTGCAGAAAAGAATCATAGCAGAAAAATGAATGTCAATATTAACTATAATTTCTTACATATGCTCTTCTGGCTGTGCTACAGTCAATAGATCCAAGCAGCAATTATCGTGAGTCGAACCTACGACCCTGGACTGAGAGAACAACTCCATTCACATTAAAAGATGCAGCTAGCCCATTCAGTAGAGCTCTAATGACATTTTGCACCTCTAGATATGTATCTGCATTGCCAACTCGTGTGGAAGGCTCCCTATATGGGAACTGATCACTCTTGCCGGAAAGTGCAGATGAATGTCTCTCTGCTCCTTTAAAGATAATGGTGAAACCGACACAGCTAAGAGGCAGAACGTGAAAGTTACCTGAGACAGAAAGTGAAAAATTATGCATGAAGGACGATGGGAGAGATCAGAACACTGCAAGAGAAGAGATGGATGGGATGGGGAACAGGAGCTAAGCAGCCGTAGTCTGCAACAGGGAAGTAGGGAACTCTCCGTAAACCTGAGAGGAATTTTATTGGGGATTCATAAAAGCAAATGGGAAACATCATAAATAACAGCAGTCCTCATTGGATCAGTGGGACAGATTCATCAGAAAAAAGGATAAGCTGACTTATTTCAGAATTTATTATGAATAAATGAAAAGCTACAAAATATTATGTTAAAGGAAATGTAGTTCATTCAAAGCACCAAGGAACGATAGCAAGCTACATGTTATCCACACAGCCACCCAATGCTTTAATTGTCGTTGTTTTTAAAAAGGTGCCAGTATTCGTATATATTGTTGAACCAATTTCCATCAATTTCCCCCTTGAGACTTGGGAAAGCCCCACCCAAATGAGGGATGGACGCAATCCAGTTTGTGCCTGCTCTTCCAGGTTGAGTGGAGGCACCTCTCCCAAATATTTCACAGACCTTTTGCCCAGTTAGGTGTGGGGTCGGGCCATGTAAACCCTCTGTTTAGCTTCCCCCCCCCCTTCCAAACAGAGGGGAGTGAGATAAAGATTTTTAATAGCTGGCTGCCATTTCAGCCTTATAGCGGACAGGCACACATGTCCATGTGGGAGGGCGTGACATGGATCGCTAAAATGGCTGCTAGCCCTTTCAGCCTCACAACTTCAGGGATTCACCTGTCAGGCATGAGGTTTAAAGGGCTGACAATTCTCTAGGATTTGGCCAGAACTTTATGGCTTTACAATAGAGGTTAGGCAGATCCTAGCGTTATCATGCCCTAGGGATGTCACTTTGAGATTACTGCACTAGTGGTGTGATGCCATTCAGCCTGGGCAGAGTCTGCACTTACTTTCTTTATTCCATTGTCAATCCTGTTGAATTCAGATCGCTTTGAACTCGGGTTTTCCTCTCCTCCCCCCCCTCCCCATTGAAACAGGAAAGTCTTCTGTACGTGGTTAGGGAGGCTCAGAAGGGGGGGGGGAGCCAAGCCTCTTTCTTTCTTTTCTTGAAGGGGGGGGGAGAGGAGCCAAGCAGGGAGCCTCTTTCTTTTCTTGGAGAGGGTGGGGAGAGGATCGAAAAAGGCAGAGGAGGGAGGAAAAACCCAGGACCTATAGAAGTTGAGAGAAATTAGGAACTTCTCCTTTAAGGTAAGCTTGTCACATGACCAGGTGTGGCCTATCAGAGGTTCTCTGGATTTGAAAAATATTGAGCATTAAAAGCACTCTAAGGTTGACTCAGCCTTCCATCCTTCCGAGGTCAGTAAAATGAGTACCCAGCTTGCTGGGGGGTAAACGGTAATGACTGGGGAAGGCACTGGCAAACCACCCCGTATTGAGTCTGCCATGAAAATGCTAGAGGGCGTCACCCCAAGGGTCAGACATGACCCGGTGCTTGCACAGGGGATACCTTTACCTTTACCTTTTAAGATATCGCACAATAAAGGTAGGGTCACTCCGGATCAATCCTTCTTGCTGCAGAAGGAAAATTTAAATCGCCCCAAATCCAAATGGAATCACATTCTGTGTAGAGGGCAGGGACTGAATCGACCTGGGATTGGAATAAAAGCTCCGTGCAGTTTACACCCTGGTCTCCACCACTTCTTTCTCCCAGTGTATACTAGCTGATAGCTGGCACTCCTACTGTGACAAGGAAGATTGTGCAGGGGAAAAGGGCAGAGGGTGTGTTTGTGTGTGTGGGGAAGCGGCACAGTTTGAAATGCCTCTGCTCCTGCAGTGATGGCTCATTAATGGAAGGAAATCCCCTGTATGAAACCCACATCCCTGTACCACTTTGCTTGAAATCAGGCCAACAATAAATAACATCCATTTATGAATGGGAATGTGAAAACCTTCAAGGTCCTTTTACACCTGACAAAATCCATGTGTTTGTTGAGTGATCCCAGTAGGTTTTTAAAGCAGACATTCAACTCTCAGACTCATGTGCGCCCCTTTCTCTTTTTATTTGTAACGGGTACGTGGGGGAAAGCAGTGGCTGCCTTCTCCTCCACGTCTTCTTTGCTTCTCCTCCTCCTTAATATGTCCTGTGGGGTTGCTGTTGGCACCTTCCCCAGGATATTGACAGGGCTGTGTGAAGTTTCACAAGAGAACCACTAACAACTCCACAGGACCAAGCTGAAACGAAGAAAAGGAATAGAAAACAGCAAGGGGCTGGAGGCATGTGATGTTTAGCCAATATGCCCCAGTCATGAGGAGGAGAGCATACATGTGTGAGTCTGAGACCGTTCACGCACTGTAGGTTTCATGCTGGGCTGCGGGCTGGAGTTTAGTTGTGGCAGGTTGCTCCACCTCTTCCCGCACCCACATGGGGGAGCATTTGGCCTGGTGTGCCTCATCTGCCCCCGATTTGTGCTCCTGCACAGGAGCTGGGGCAGTGAAGTTCCCAGTGCGTAAACAGAGAGATGAAAACACTCCATGATCCCTGCTCCGAAGTCCTCCTGTTGTTGCTCAACGAACACAAGGATTGTGTCACATGTAAACACAACAGTCCTTGCTAAGCTGCTGTGAGTTAAGGTAGACAACAAGAAGAGCTGTTTTTTTTATAACCCACTTTTCACTACCCAAAGGAGTATCAAGGTGGTTTACAATCGCCTTCTCTTCCTTTCCCCACAACCTTGTGAAGTAGGTGGGGCTGAGAGAGCCCTGATGGACCTGCTCTTCAAGATCAGCTTTAACAGAACTGTGATTGGCCCAAGGTCACACAGCTGGCTGGAGGAGTGGGGAATCAAACCCGGCTCTCCAAATTAGAGCAGGGCCAGTTTATCCATGTAGCACAGGCTATGGCCCCTGCACTTCCAGGGGTCCTACACTGTACTCCCCCCAATTGGAACATCCTGTGAGGTAGCTGGGGCTATAGCTGCTCTGTGAGAACAGCTCTAAAAGAACTATGACTAGCCCAAGGTCACCTAGCTGGATGCATGTGGAAGAGTGGGGAATCAAACCTGGTTCTCCAGATTAGAGTCTACCACTCTAAACCACGCTGGCTCTCAGCACCATCTTGTGAAACCTTTATCCTGGTAGGAATGAAAGCACTGTAAAATAGTCCCAACCCTAAAGGACTGTTCAGAAGGATACCGTATCTAATGATATCGAAAACTGCTAAAAGGAGTCACAGTCCCGTGGTTCATCTCCCAGTACAGGTAATATTTTTATTGCCTTTGAAAACAGACAGAGTCAAGTGAATGCCATGTAGAACCTCTAGCTTTGCAACTAGTGCTCTCTTCTGGGAGGGCAAATAACATTTCCTCAACAGTCCTGTTAGCTTTTGTTTTTATACCTGTACACAATACCTGTAACACAATTTTGCTTTACTGTTTTGCTCCTCTATGCAGACTACTGTTGCCACCTAGAGTCGGTTCAGGAAACAACCAGTCTTCTGAACGGCCCTGCCTTAATTTCCCCAACTCATTTGTTCTATTTACTGGGACAAAATCTTGGCGGGGCAAAAAAAAAAAAAAAACACACCACCAAATTTTACCTAATAAAGGTTATAGGAGTATTTTATCATTCATTAAGCATTAAGCATTAATGTAATTTGTTATTTTGGAAGAATGTGGATTTCTGCGAGTTGCGTCAAAGCTCTTGGATTGGGGCCTGGAGAAGACAGGAGCCTCAGTGGGGTGAAATGCCACCCTCCGAAGCACCCCTTTTCTCCAGCAGAAATGATCTCTGTAGTCAAGAGATGAGCTGTAATTACGAAGGATCCCCAGACGCCACCTATCGGCTGGCCTCCCGAATGTACGCTCCACAAATTTCTTTAACCCGGTTCTGATCATAGGTCTTGGAAAGTCTAAGGGGAAAAAAAGTTTCATAGTATTCAGTTCTCCTTTTCAAGTAATTCTTCATCCACCCCCACACCGTCTGTTCCTAAAACCACCTTCTCAGCAGTGCTTCCCCTTTACAACTTTCACATCATATGACTCATTTCTCAGTTACCCGGAAAGGAATAAGGTCATCATGGGCTTTGACTTTTAATATCATGGCTCCTAATTTTCTCGTGCTACTCAGGCCTCTCCCCCCCCCCCCAACACCCCCGTGACTGACCAGGGGGAAACAGGCTGACCTCTGGCACTACTATCTCCAGTACCTTTTCTGTTCGGTATGACATGTTCAACTTCCTTGCAGGCCTAAAACAGAGCAATTAGATCAGGGGTAGTCAAACTGCGGCCCTCCAGATGTCCATGGACTACAATTCCCAGGAGCCCCTGCCAGCATTCGCTGGCAGGGGCTCCTGGGAATTGTAGTCCATGGACATCTGGAGGGCCGCAGTTTGACTACCCCTGAATTAGATAAAGAAAAAACCTCACCATCAGATTAAATTATTGTAAGGGACTCAGTATGGGGTGGTCATTGAAAATGGCCTGAATAGGCCCTCCTGGCCACTGCTGGGAGGTCCCTCCTGGCCACTGCTGGGAGGTACGGTTCCCAGATCCAGATTGGGATACTCCTGGAGGTTCAAGGATGGAGCCAAATGAGGAGAGGGTACAATGCTATAGAATGTACCTAACAACCCTTCCACCCCCCCCCCCCTGGAAGGGGAATTGCTCTCTGTAGTCTGGAGATGAGCTGTCATTCATGGTGATCCCCAGGTCCCACCAGGAGGCTGGTATCCCTGAGGGAAATTAAGTTGGTTCACAATATAGTAGCCAGGCTATCGTCAACAACTTAAAACAGCATTTTCACTGCAACAATAGATAGGGTTGTACTGTAGGGTTGCACCCGATTTGGCCGCATTTGGCAATCACCAAAGCCCGAGGTACCCAGTAGAGGGGCGTGGACAGGAGGGGCACCGGTGGCAGCGGCGACCCAGCCGGTGCCCGCATGCAAGCACATCGCTCTGCGCCTGCGTGCGGGTGCCAGCTGGTGGGGTGCCACCAGCACCGCCCCACCTCTTTTCAGCGCCGGGAGACTTGAACTTCGGTAATTGCCAAAGTGGCCAAACTGCACCGGAGTGTGCAAGCCTAGTTGTCAGGCCATGCCACACTGTCAGCAGGGGAGGGGTCCACTTTCCTGGAACTCTCCCCCACCCTTATCCAACCCCAGAAGAGTGTCTGGCTTGCTGATGTCCCCTGGAAGTAATGTTGGCACACTGGAGATGTCAGGGTGACATTCTGGCTTCAGAGAAAACTCTGTGGTAAAAAACTGGCCTCAAAACATAGAGTTCTGGCCCAGACCCAGAACATCACCCCCCAATGACTCAGACAGGCCAACGTCACTTCCAGATAATGCCAGGGGAGAGTGTGGGGGTGAAGGTTCAGGGGGTGAGGATCAAAGTGAAAGTGGCTGTTTTGGGGGGATCTCCCCCACTTTCTGAAATGTCCAAAGCAGGAATAGCAACATCAAATTAAGGGTTCTCCTGGCCCCAACAAAGGTCTAACAATGGACCACCCAAAAGAGGTAGAGCACTGCAGCTCACCTAGAAACCAGCTTTCCCTGCACCCACCATTTTGAGTTGTTTGGGAACACTCCTTGTTGCCATCCTCCCTCCCTCCCTGCCTCTCTCCCTGTTCCGAAAAATCTACCCCCCCCCTTTTTTAACGGGTGATCGCACTGCAACATGATTTCTAAGTTGTTTTTTTTTAAAGGAGTCTTACAGTCTTACACAGCAGTGTTATAATGTTATAACGTTGTAAGATTTTTAAAAATCCATTTGGGACATTTGGAGGGGAAGGGGGGAATCTTAGTCGGCGGGAGGGTCCTCAGATGTGTTGCATCTAGCCTGAGAGTGAGCTGCCAAGTTCACCCTCTGCCAGCAGGCTGTCAAGCCAGCTCACCTGGGCTGCTATTCTGGGGACCCCTCAGGGTTGGAAGTAGGCGGCAAGGTGGGTTCTGGTACCGCTGATGCACTGGACAGGGCCGGCCAGGCTTACTCTGCCAGGATTTTGTGATGGCCCTGGAAGAGTTTCCCAAATGGGTGGGAGTTCATTAATTTTAAATATATTTTTAAATGTTGTTAAATACTGATCAGGTGGTATGACCATAAATGGTCACGTTGACCTGCCCCCCCTTCCAAAATGGCCAGTGATGGGCTTGGAGGGGGTGGGAAGTGGAGGGGCTCCAGGTGGGCATGTACACAGCTCTGCTTTCCAACCATATTCTGCAAGATTGCACCACTTTGGGGGTTTCTTGAAACCTGAAGAGTGTTTCAGGGGTTTCTCAACAGTAAAAAAGTTGAGAAAGGCTGGGGTAGACTCACGGCTAGGACCCAGCAGCACAGGGTCTTCTGATCTTGGTGGGTCTTGTTCCCCCACCAGCTCTCCAGCCTTATGGACATGCCAGACTGGGGGAGGGGCAGTCGGACATCGGTGCCTCTTGGGGTGGCAGTACCTCCTACTAAGACATGACATCTATATATTGATCTGCTACTGTTTGCAATCAGGGAAGCGCCCCCCCCCCCCCATCCAGGCTTCCATTGGATTTGACCTCTTCAAACTGATTTATGGCAGGAAACCCCAGAGGATTTAGGGGACCAAAGGTGATTGATGGATTCAGAATCCACCAGATAACTGATCCAGGTGAGTATGTATGTCAGGTAACTGGGTACCTGGAGAAGGCCCAATAATCACAGAAAAAGGCTTACTCTCAGGGGCCCAGGTGAGAACGTTCCAGACTGGGGATAAGGTCTGGGTTCATTGCTGAGTCTGCTGGTCACAGCAAAGCAACCCTTGGCAGGGTCTATTTACCATAGAATGTATGGGACTCAGGTTCGAATCCCCACTCTGCCATGGAAGCTGACTAAGTGATCTTGAGTCAGTTACACACTCTCAATCTAGCCTACCTTGCAGGGTTTGGGTGAGCATAAAATTGAGAACAGGAGAATGATGTCACCCCTTTGCTTACACTGGGGAGGAAGGTGGCATAGGAATGCATAGTTGTGGGTACAAATTTGTGGTGTAGAATATTAAGGGGAGTTTTTACACAAAGAAAACAAAGAAGATTGTTTTGATATAGTCTCATAATCAAGTATTAAGTTGGTAATTGTAGCTGTGTTTGTCATTGAGAAACTTGGACATCTCATTAGTATATTCTTTACCTTTTTCCTTTGTAAAATGTTTCTGAACTTTTGTCTTTTTTTTTTAAGTACGAGTACAAACATAATGGAAAAAAAAAAGGGGGGGGGGAATACCAAGGTCTATAGCAGTGGTTCCCAAACTGTTTTGGGCAGCTGCTCCCTTGGCTCCCAGGCTACATCCCTAGTCCCCCCCTCCCCCACATCCCTGGTGTTAGGTCTACTGCACGTGCAAAACACATTAGACTGCCTACAGATTCAATTTGGTAGCCGTGTTGGTCAGAAGCAGCAGAACAAATTCAGAGTCCGCTGTCCCCCTCCTGCCCCCAAATTTCTTGCTGGCTCTGCCCACTTTTGGGAACCCCTAGTCTACAGGCTAACCACCATCCCAAGCATATCTAAAAGTTATTTAATCGTCTAAAATGCTGTGATTAACACCACCTTAAGTCAATGCCTTAGCTTCACTGGCCAAAACCATAACAATCTGGACTTCTTCGGGCAGAAAGAGCTGACGGTGCCCAGTCCAGGCCAACCTACTGGCCCACAGAGCCTGTGGCTGGCTGGGGAGAGAGAATCACATCCCTCTTACAAAAGTTCCCCAGGGAAGAGGTCCTTGTATTGTCTTGCATTGCACTGAATTTAATTGCCATCACACTAAATTGTATTGAATTGTATTGAACTGCTTTGTCTTGACCCTCTAGTCCAGAATCGGGACCAGAGTGAACCCCGAACTCTGACTCTGTCTCCCGGGGTGAGCAGGAGCGCCGATACCTAGAAGTCTTTGGGTTTGTTGAAGTTCACTTTTCAAAAGCGGAGGATCCATGAGGATCTGACTTCTGTTTCCAGATCCCAGCAGATTCCTCTGGCCAGCGGCACTACGGAGGCGCCACTGGTCTGCTGCTCAGGCGAACACGGTTGCAGACACAGCAGGACGTGGGCGAAAGGGAAAGCAAAGTGCTTCGGGAAGCTTCGGGAACTTTCGTGGGAGCTCGCCTCCTTCCCTCCGGTGCCGTTTTCGACGGCGGGGGCGGGGCAGGGGCGGGCGGGACGCCTCGTCGCGGTGGAATCTGATTCCTGGCTGCACTGATTGGGCGGCCGCCCTCAAAAACGACGCCGGAGGGAAGGAGGCATGGTCTTACGAAAGTCCCCGAAGCTTCCCGAAGCACTTTGCTTTCACTTTCCCCTCTGGTTCAAATTCACACGAGTGTTGGTCTGAAGTAGCACAATAAAATCAGAGTCCAGTAGCACCTTTAAGATCCACAAAGTCTGAGGAAGAGTGCTTGCACTAGAAAGCTCACACCTGGAATAAATCTGTGTTGGTTTTAAAGGTGCCACTGGACTCTGATTTTATTGTTTCCCCTCCGGTGGCATTTTCGACGGGGAGGGCGGGGCAGGGGCTAGTGGGATGCCTCATTGGGGCAGAATCCCATTCCTGGCTGCGCTGAATGGGCATCTGGAGCTTCCTGGTGCTGCCAAGCTGTAAAAAATACTCAGGGCAGAGATTATCAGGCTCCAGGTTCAAATCCCCACTGAGCCATCTTGAGCCAGTCACACTCTCTCAGCCTAGCCTACCTTGCGGGGGGGGGGGGGGGTTTGAGCATAAAATTGAGGATAGGAGGATGAAATCACCCCCCTTGCTCACATTGGGGAGGAAGGAGGCATCTAAAGGAAGTAGTGGACCAAGTTAGTTGTGAGTAATCTTTTTAGATTTGTGGAGCCGGGGATTAAGGGGAGTTGTTTTGAGACAACTTTACTATATTTTTAGAGCACCTCATCCCATAATCAAGTATTAAGCAGGCAGTTGTAGCAGTGTTTGCTGTACAGAAACTTGGAAATGTCATTGGCATATTTCTTTATCTATCCCTTTTTAAAAATATATTCGAAACTTGTATCTTTCTGTTTTGTAAAAGATGTATGAAGGCACACATACGGGGGGGGGGGGGAGGGGGGGAGGACCGAAGTCTATAACTTGACAACTATCTGGGGCATCTCTGACTTGTTTAATGCCACGACCAGCGCTGCCTAAGCCAACGCCGTCGCCTCACTGCCCAAAGCCGTCAAGTTTGCGCTCCTTCCAAAGCCCCCCTAACTGCGCTCGTCCTGGGCCAGGAGGGGGAAGGGCGGGCCGCTGCCCCGGGGAGAAGGAGCCGGCGGTGCCCAGCCCACCCGCCCTCTCGGCTCCCGGGAAGGTGACCCGGACAGGGAAGGGGCGGGCGGAGCCCCGTCGGTTTCGCCTTCTGTCTCCGCAGAAGCCAGTCGGAGTCCGGCGGCGCCACTGAAACCGACTAAGCTGCGCCCCGAGCGGAATCCGGAGCCGGTGCTGGAGCAGGGCGCCCCCGCGGAAGCTTCCTCCCCGGCTGGCTGGGACTGGCTCGTCTTCTGACCGGCCTCTGCTGCTTCGGGCCGACTCCGAGTCTCTCGCCTTCCTCTGCTCAGGTCGGGCTGCAGCGACGAGGAGGGCAGAGTCTCCGCTCTACCCCCGCTTCCCCTGGGTCTCCTCCCCTCTTTCGCCCACCCCGGGCCCCACACCAGGCCGGACCCTGGCCCTCCCGTTAAGGGGGGCTGCCGGGCCCGGATTTTCCCCGCCCACCCGTCTCGGGGTGCCCGCGCGGCGCTCCTGCTCGCCCCGGGAGACAGAGAGCCGGAAGAGGGTCCCGATCCCTGACCGGAGATTCAAGACAGTAGAGTACCAGTCAATGCAGTACAATGCACTTTAATCCAATATAATGCAGTACAGTTCAGCTAAGGATAATGCAAGACGGCACGGCCGCCTCTTCCCAACATGGAAGCTCCAGGGGCATCCCTGCGACAGGCACTTCACGGGAGACGAAAGCCCGTCCGAGGTTAGGAATCGCTTTTCTTCAGGCTCTTCTTTCCCGAAAATTAATACTGGGTAGGAGACACCGTCTCTTCGCGGATCGTGCGGAGGATCCTCCTTCGAAGACGTTTGGACTGTCTGCCTTCCGTCTGTTGTCTTGAAGGGAACGGAAATCCCTGTGGGATTGAAGTTTTTTGCTATTTGCCAAAGTAAAGTCCGCCTGCAAAGTGCTTTAAAAGTGTGTTATTTCGTGCTGAAAGCGCCCATAAAATAAAGTGACCAGATTGTCCCACTTTTGGAGGGTCATCTGGGGGCACCTGGCAAATTGTACTTATATTGAAATTAATATACTATTTTTGCACTCTATGCGTTTTATGAAAATTTTTGTTGCTCCATATAGACCAAAGTTTTAATTAATTTTGTAATCAATGGTGTCCTGCTTTACCAATGTTAAAATCTGGTCACCATACCATAAGACGTTTCCTGTGAGTCCCAAAAGCATAAATATAACATGCTATAATAAAATAGCAAAAATATAACTATAATAATAAATAAAAATGCTTCTTGAATCCGTGTCGCCAGATTCAGGTGGGTGGCCCTGTGGGACTGAGGCGGCAGAACAAAGTTTGAGTCCAGGGGCACCTGGAAGTCCAGCAAAGTTTGATTCAAGGTATGAGCTCCCGTGTGCACGCTCACTTCCTCAGATGCAATCTGGACTCAAAACTTTGTCCCACCCCATCAGTTTAGACATTTCTTCAGCCACACCTCCATAGGACGTCGGTTTCCAGCCGCCAAAAATAAATAAATAAATAAAATAATAAGCATTTGTCAATGCGAGCGGCTGTTTCGCCTGAAAGGTCTTCCGGAGTTTGGGGCGTGGTCAGAGCCAATGACAAAGCGCCGGAGCAGCGTCGAAGGGTTGCGCTTGCATGCGAGCTTCCGTGCTGAATGTAAGGCTTAATCTACTTGGACGCCTTCTAAAGGGGGCGTCGCCTGGCAGCCTCTGCCTTGACGAAGACCAATGAGGATTGCGATCTGCCGTAGACAGCAAACTACTATCCCGGCATGTAGGAGTATATTGATTGTATGTGCGTACATGCCGGCCAGTCGGCCTTCGCTAAAACAGGCATAGAAGGCTTGGCCCGCTTCTAAGAGTTGTTCCAACGCCGCCGCCAGGCTGCAAACCCGAAACAAGAGTTGGAGCCACCACCAAACGAGGCGGGAAAGAAAGGCCCGCCGGGGGCCTGGGCTCGTGCTGCTTTCCGCGGCCTCCGTGGGAGCGACAGGTGGGAGCGGTTCTGGAAACGACATGACGTGGGGGAAACTGAATGCAAAGTGATTCGGAAGCTTCGGGAACTTGCTTAAGAGAGCTCCTCCTCCCCTCCAGCTTCATTTTCGACGGGGAGGGCGGGGCAAGGGCAGGCGGCGCCCAATCAACGCAGCCAGAACTCGGATTTCCCCCCGATGCGGCGTCCTACTCGCCCCTGCCCCGCCCTCACCGTCGAAAATGCCGCTGCTGGAGGAAAGAAGGGAAAATGAAAGCGAAGTGATTCGGGAAGCTTCGGGAACTTTCTTGAGAGCTCCTCCTCCCTCCAGCAGCATTTTCGACGGGGAGGGCGGGGCAGGCGGACGGCCAAGCAGCATAGCCAGGAATCCAATTAACCCAGAGAGGCATCCCACTCGCCCCTGCCCCGCCTTCCCCGTCGAAAATGAAGCTGGAGGGAAAGTGAAAGCGAAAGCAAAGCGATTCGAGAAGCTTCGTAAGCGCGCTCTTCCTTCCCTCCGGCAGCGTTTTCGACTGGGAGGGCGGGGCAGGGGGACACCCAATCAGCGCAGCCAGGAATCGGATTCCGCCCCGATGAGGCGTCCCGCTCGCTCCTGCTACCTTCTATGGCAGCTCACCGTCTATGGGAGTTGGGCGGGAGAGGGGAGGAGACCGAGGGGAGGGGTAAGGAGGCACTTCCTCGGGCTCTGCCCTCCTCGCCGCTGTAGGAAGTGAGCAAGGGACGCGGCGTCGGCCCGAAGCAGCAGAGGCCAGTGAGAAGACGAGCCAGTTTCAGCCCGCCGGGCCGGGAGCTTCCGCGGCCGCGCCCCGCTCCAGCGCCGGCTCCGGATTCCGCTCGGGGCGCAGTTTAGTCGGTTTCAGTGGCGCCGCCAGACTCCGACTGGCTTCTGCGGAACCAGCAGGCGAGACCGACGGCGCTCCGCCCATCCTTTCCCCGTCCTGGTCTCCGTCTCGGTCCCCGCGAGCCGGGTGGGCTGGGCACCGACGGACCCTTTTCCCCGGGCAATGGTCCGCCTGTCCCAGGATGAGCGCAGTTAGGCAGGCTTTGGAAGGAGCGCAAACTTGACGGCTTTGGGTAGTGAGGCGAAGGCACTGGCTTAGGCAGCGTTAGTCGTGGCATTTTAAGGAGCTGAAACTGTTGGAGGTACCCCAGATGGTTGTCATGATATGGACCAGGGGTAGTCAAACTGCGGCCCTCTAGATGTCCATGGACTACAATTCCTATGAGCCCTTGCCAGCAAACTGGCAGGGGCTCATGGGAATTGTAGTCCATGGACATTGGGGGGCCGCAGTTTGACTACCCCTGATCTACAGCAAGCACTGCTAAAATTGCCAACTTAATACTTGATTATGAGATGAGGTGCTCTAAAAATATATCTCTGCCCTTGGTGGCAGCAAGAAGTTCCAGATGCAAGTCTTTACATCAGAACCTGTGGACATGAATGCGATTTTTCATTTTAATACAATGTTCATGCTAGTGTAGAATTATTGTTATTATTTATTAAATTTCTAAATCGTCCTCCCATAATGGCTCAGGGCAGTTTACATAATACAATTAAAAATTAATAACGGATTAAAACCAATACAAGTAACAACATTAACAATATAAAATATAATAAAAGCATAGGTGACAATTCAACGGCATTTAAGTCATCACATCCTCCAGATTATTCACTGCCCATTTCGGATAACTTTTTGTAGGTCATTCCAAGGGCATGGGTGTGGTCTTACAATGTATTTTGGTGGAGCCTGTTTAAGCATCACAAGGATCAGCGAGGATCCAAGTACTTAAAACAGTGTTTGTACCTTATTTATTTTATTAAATTAATTTATTAGAAGATTTCTATACCACCATCCCAAAGGGAATGCCTCCTCCATGTTATCTTTATCTAGGCCTACCAAAGTTCTGGAGGGAGAGAAAGAAATCCTTTCTCTTTAATATAATATGTATTCCACACATGTTGGATAATGCACATTTGGATTCAGTGTGCTTTTGCAGCTGGATTTTCCTGTGCAAAACAGGAAAATTTACTTCTAAAGTTCATTGGAAGTGCAGTATCCAGTTTGTGCAGAATACCGTGTAATTCTTTCCTTCTTTTGTATAATTTCTTTATTTTCTAAAATAATTTTAAAAATCAGATAGAGGTCTAATGGGATGCTATTTACTTCCATGCTAGGAAAAGCTGCAGCAGCCCATTACCACATTTTAAGTTTCTCTTCAGGGCATCTTTCTCCTGGCCTGGGGGGAACCCTATACACAACAACCCTGTGAGGTAGGTTAGAGCAAGTGCCCCAAGGGCTTTCACGGCAGTGTGGAGATTGGAACCTGAATCCTTCAAGTTCTAATCCAACACTCACCGCTGCATCACACTGGGTTTCACAGGTTATCTTTATGGCATGTTGTTGACAGACATTATGCCCCTTTTTCATGAGAGCTGGCATGGTGTAGCAGTTAAGAGTGGTGACCTCTAATCTGGAGAGCTGGGTTTGATCCCTCAATCCGGCTGGGTGACCGTGAGCCAGTCATGGTTCTTTGAGAACTGTTCTTACAGAACAGTTCTCTCAGAGCTCCCTCAGCCCCACCTACCTCACAGGGTGTCTGTTGTGGGGAAAGAGCAAGGGAAAGCTGTTTGTAATCCACTTTGGGACTCCTTCAGGTAGTGAAAAGCAGGATCTAAAAAGCCAGCTTTTATTCTTCATCTGCCAACTTTTCATTGTCGGGGGAGGTCAGATTGGCAACGTATCAAAACCCTCCATTTACACTCTGTCCTTTTTTTTGTTTGTTGAGGAGATTTCTGCGGGGCCACATCAGAGCTGTGCTAGAAGCCGCTAACAATTAAAACAAGCAGGTATCCATTAATAAACAAACAAACACTGCCAGGCCAGGGAAGCAAGTCCAAGGACAGCATAAAATGATGTCTAAAACAGACCTGAGATCAGAAACAGGCGTTTAAAAAGCTGGAAAGATTGGAAAGAACCCTTGTCAAAAGCCTGAGTTTTGGCACGGCACCTCAAGGGCAGTAAGCAGGTGCCAGGCAGGCCTGAAGGCAGGGGCATGACAAAGCAGGGGGACCAGCACAGAAGCTGCCATCTCATTAGTTCAGGGGTTCCCAGCCAGGGCCCCACGGCCTCCCAGGGGTCCACAGGAGGTCTGGAGGGGGTCTGCAGCCTTGCCCGTCCTGCCTTAATGGACTCAGCCATGAGTTAGGGAACTGGCCGCTTCCATAGCTCCCCCTTCCGAACATGAGTCAGTTCTCTCATGGTTAATGCATCTGCCTGTCTACTCCACTTTGAACTGCCTCCTGTCTCTCCCCCACTCAGTCCTCCTTGAGCCTGCCTCCTATTAACACAGGAAATGATGTCACTTCTAGGGAGCATGGCATTTAGGTCTGGTCAGCTGACATCAGGATTCCTCTAAGCCTGAAAAATTATTGCAGGGGCTCCTCCACAATGCTCTTCCGAAAAGTTTATTCAATCCAACACCAACTCCAAACACTGAATGGGGAATATAAACACAACATGAACTTATATACAGTTTGGCTAGCCCACCAGAGAACTTGATTGGTCCTTAATGGGAGCACTTCATTGGTCCATTTTCAGAGTCTCTCATCCAGGGGTAGTCAAACTGCGGCCCTCCAGATGTCCATGGACCACAATTCCCATGAGCCCTGCCAGCATTCGCTGGCAGGGGCTCATGGGAATTGTAGTCCAAGGACATCTGGAGGGCTGCAGTTCGACTACCCCTGCTCTAATCAGTTAGTGATTGGTAGCAATTGTGAAGTCTACAAGCCTTTGTTCACATAATGCCTTGTGGCATAGGATGCCCACATATATAACATGACCCATGTCTACTACCCCCCCTTTCCTGTTCCTACAGATCTCTCCTCATCCTTCTCTACCGGTTAGCTCCTGTCTCCTTCTCCAGCTCACTTTTTCTTGTGCCTTCACCTGTCACCTGACCCGCTTTCCTTTCATTCCGCATGTCCCTTTGCATCCAGTGAGTCCTTTCCTCTCCCTCCTTTCCATGTCCAAAACAATCTGGCCACTCAGGCACTGGAATTGTAACATTGTGCCTCCATTTTGCTATGTGCAAGGAAGAAAACAGTCTTCCCTTCCATCTCCCCATGCCCCAGATCCAATAGTACGATTCCCCCTTGTGATCAAGCTGCTGACATTTTCCCCTCCCTGATGACGATCAGTTGTTATTCAAGAGAAGATTGAGGGAAGCCTGCCGGACTTTCCCCTTCAGTAGGGGCCTTCAGCTGGGAAATCCCGAACCGTCTGTTTCCTGCATTGTAAAGAGCAGCATGCTCTTTACATCTTTCACTTCTGTCATTTAGCTTCTCCTGAAAAGAGCAAATCTCTCAACCGCTTGTGCAACATGCTCAGATCTTCGGTACATTGCTGCTGTCAGCTACTCTGCCTAACTCAAGGTAAGTCCTCAACGACCGTTCTCCCTGCTTCCGTAGGTGAGTTTGGGGATTGAATTATTCTACAACAGCCGTATGTTTCCTTTCCCTGTTGTGGCTGCCAACTTGTGGAACGGTTTGCCAGAGGAGGTCAGGGAAGCCCCTACACTCCGGCCTTTCCACAAACCATGCAAAAACTGAACAACTGAAGAAAAGTTGGCTTTTATACCCTGCTTTTCACTATTCAGAGGAGTCTCAAAGCAGCTTTTGCCTTCCTTTCCCTCTCCCCACAACGGACACCCTGTGAGGTGGGTGAGGCTGAGAGAGCTCAGATATTACTGAAGAAGAAGAGCTGGTTCTTATATGCTGCTTTTCTCTACCCAAAGGAGTCTCAAAGCGGCTTCCAATCACCTTTCCTCTCCCTCCAACAGACACCCTGTGAGGGAAGTGAGGCTGAGAGTGCTCGGTCAGAACAGCTTTTTCTGTGCTGTGGCGAGCCCAAGGTCACCCAGCTGGCTGCATGTGGAGGAGGAGCGGAGAATCAAACCTGGTGTGCCACATTAGAAGCTGCTGCTCTTAACTGCTGCACCAAGCCAGCTCTTCACAAGGGGATTGCTGCACCAAGCCAGCTCTTCACAACTGCACAATATGGTTTGATAGACTTGCTTGGATAAATGATTAAGGACCCTGGGTTATATTGCTGCATTGTAAATAGGGTTCTATTTTGAAATCTCGGTCCCGCTTAATGTGTCATGTGGATACGTGTACTCCGCTTCCATTCTTTCTGATGGCTCCAGACGTCTAAACCCTGAATGCAGTAGTTACTGGAATCCCCCATTTTGTCAATTGTATTGACACTCACTGCATAATCCACCTTGAGTCCTGGAGGGTGGGGGGTGGGAGTGGGGCAGAAAGTGGACTATCTTTACACAACCTGCGGTGCCTGCGGGCGCCGCAGAATGAATAAAGCTGTAAGGGCTTAGGGGGAGGAGTTAGGGCGGGCTCTGTCCGGGATGAGGAAGGGTGCCGATTAGCCCCTTCCTCCGGACAGACCATCGGCCGGGCCAATCCGCAGGCGCAAAACGCCTGCCGATTGGCCCAGCCAATTCCCGCCCTGCCAACAAGGGAGCAACTGCGAGCCGCACGGAGCGCAGCTTGCAGTTGCTCTCTTGCCGGCGCCTCCAACGCGTCAGGCCGCCGGCCAAGGGAGCCCCCGCCAGCCATGCTCCGTGCGCCTGCCGGGGGCTCCCTGCAGGGAAAGGCTAGCGCCCATTGTATTTCCGGATACAATGGGATTTGCCTCTAGTAAATAATATAATGTAAATATATACTTGTCTCTTTGTGTCTTGCAGTCTGGCGTGTGATTTATGGCATTGCTGATGCCACAAGGGAGGTTGTGGCAACCTGCAACGAAGATGCGTTGCTCCCTTGTCGAGTTGTTTGGGACCCACAGGTCACTTACAAGGAAATCTCTTGGTACAAGGTAAAAACCTGTTGATCGCTTGCTTTCCTTCCATTTCCCACACATAAGAGCATTTTATTTAGTGCCTAATGGGGGGTATGCATGTTATTGGATATATTTGCATAGAGAACATAAGACGGGCTTCTCAACCAGGGTTGCTTGAAATCCTGGGATTTCTCAATGGCCCCGGGAGGGCTTCCCGAATGGGTGGGAGCTAATTAATTTTTAATATATTTTCAAATGTGTTAATGATATGATCATATAAAGAGCCTCTTGTGGCGCATAGTGGTAAGGCAGCAGAAATGTTGTCTGAAAGCTCTGCCCATGAGGTTGGGAGTTCAATCCCAGCAGCTGGCTCAAGGTCGACTCAGCCTTCCATCCTTCCGAGGTCAGTAAAATGAGTACCCAGCTGGCTAAGGGGTAAATGGTAATGACTGGGGAAGGCACTGGCAAACCACCCCGTAGTGAGTCTGCCATGAAAACGCTAGAGGGCGTCACCCCAAGGGTCAGACATGACTTGGTGCTTGCACAGGGGATACCTTTACCTTTACCTATGATCCTATATTGTCATGTCGACCTGCACTCCCCCTTCCCAAAATGGCCAATGATGGGCCAGGGGGTGGGAAGGGGAGGGGCCCTGGGTGGCCATGTCCACAGCTATACTTCACAACCATATTCTGCACGATCGCACCACTTCTGGTGTTTCTAGAAGCCTGAAGAATGGGCCAGGAATTTCTCAATGGCAAAAAAGTTGAGAAAGGCTGACATAGGTATGAACTGGAACAATCATAAACTGTCTTTGGTCATTAGGGGTTGCCATATGTATGCGGAGAATGCTGTACACTTTAGTCCTCCTGATAGACACACATTTCTTGCCTCAGTATATGTGTACCAGAACTAGGGTCGCCCATTCTGAGTTGGGAAATACCTGGAGATTTTGGAGCCTGAGGCCGAGAGGGTGGGGTTTGGGGAGGGGAGGGACATCAATGGTGTATTTTGCCAGAGAGTCTGGTTTTCAAAATGGCCATTTTCCCTAGGAGAATTGATCACTGTTGCTTGGAAATCAAGAAATATCCAGCCACCTCCAGGAGATTGGCACCCCTAACTGGAACCCTAAATTCCAGTGTTCCAGATTATATGTACCATAGATGAAAATACACATTCCGCCATTCTCTCTCTCTACACACACAACACACACATGCACACAAATGTTGATTGTTAGGGTGGAAGCTCATGATCTCCTGGAATTACAGACCTCCCGACTACAGAGATCAATTCCCCAGGAGAAAATGGATACTTCAGAGGGTGGACTCCATGGAATTATACCCCACTGAGGTCCCTGTCTCCTCAGGCTCCGCCCCCAATCTCCAGGAGTTCCCAACTGGATCTGGCAACCCGACCCACCCATTCTTCACTGCTGGCCAAGGAAGAGTGCACATTGTTGGCTCTTTCTTACAGACGCCTGTGTTTCCTATATCAAGTGAGCAGAACTTGAGAATAGCCAAGTGTAAAAGAAAACATTGCGTATGAATCAGTCTTAAGGCCTCGGAATGCTCCTGGTATAATAATTGGTCTCCAGGCAACAGAGATCAGTTCCGCTGGAGAAAATGGCTGTTTTGGGGATGGACCCTCTGGCTTTATACTGGGCTAACCCTCCCCTCCCCAAACCCCACTGTCCCCAGTCTCCACCCCCGAATTCTCCAGGAATTCCCCCACAAAGATTCTAGTCCGAAGAGCCTAATATTCTGGTCTGATTGGGTCACTTCCATGGTACATCCTGTTAAATCCATGGGTTTGGAGACCAGGCCACTGGGAGTTCATTTCAGCTCTTTATGTATGTATAAGACTTTATTGTTTCCAGCCATAGGCCATTACAATCATTCAGCTCTTTATTGATCCCAGTTCTAAAGTACAGAGAACTCAAACTGAACTGAGACGCCCCCCCAAAAAAAACCCTAACATCTATACAAGTGCCAACAATAGTAGATTCCTTCCTGCGAATTTCCTGATTGGAAATGGCAGTCGGGATCCAGCCATGCACTGGCCAATTACAAGAGTGGGATTACGATCCTGCCTCGGGCCTCAAGCTCAGCTCTTCGGCAGGTTCACATGCCCGACACAACCTAATGTTAATGCCGTTAGTAGGACTTGGAGTACCAGTCAGGGCATTTCTACACTTGGTTCCTCCGTTCTGCATAACTAATCTTAGTCTCACTCGAAACGTTGAGGGGGGTTATGGGAGAGAGAAAATGACAGACTGTACCAAGGCAAGCAAATTGGAGAATTAATCACTTCATACGCACAAAAATCTATTGAGGACCTAATCAATAAGCAGTGTATAATACTCTCAGGAGGCCAATTAAACAGTAATTCTGACAAATAGTGTGGCATTTCACACTGTAAAGTTCAAGCAGTTCTTAGGTTAAATGTCTTGTACCAGGTCAGTCTGAACTGTGCAGTAAATGTGAACAATTAACCTTTGACTTCTAGTGCTCTTTTTTTAAAAAGAGGATGGTGGGGCTGTATTGAACCCAATGCTGTTTATGTAGAATTAATGATCAGATTCTAAAGCTAACAAGGCTTTACTGGGGTTTCTGAACAATGGTTGGAGTCCATCGAGCCATTTCTGTGACCCCGCTGAAGCGACACAATATCCTCTGAGCAAGGATGTCATGCTTGTCTTACAACAATATTTTAAAAATAAGTGTCTGTTTATTTATCTAAAGACAATGCGGTGTAGAAAGAATATATTGAATTTTACCATTTCAGTCTAATGTAATCTAAAACGACAATTGAACTTACAAAGAGATGGCAAAGAGACGGTAATAAAGTCCCGTAACTTGATTTCCTTTAACATCATCCTAAAAGTCCCTCCCTGTGTTTGCTGTTAGTTTCCTGTGGATAAAATATGGATCCATGTTCTACAACCAAAAGAATTGAAAGTTAATTACCTCAGTTCAAAAACCACAGCAAAATGCATTTTGATGAATTTTTGTTCGGAATTTGAAAAATGGTTGCATTTTGTTGTCACACAGAAGGAACATTTGAATGTATGTTTTCATTCAATTTGCCATAGAAAGTGTCAGCGTCGCTATGGAGGGTTGGCAACTGAATCTTGGGAAATTCCTAAAGATTTGTGGGTAGATACTGGAAAAGGTGGCCTTTAGGTGCCATTATTTTTCTTGGGAAACGAATCACTGTAGTTGGGATATAGGTGTAATTTCAGGACATCTCCAGGCCATGTCTGGAAATTGGCAACCCTACTATTATAAGATGGAGCAGAGCTGTAATCATATCATGTGCATCGTTTTAGGGGCTACAGTGTCAAATTGCAGACCTTGGTGTCAAATTACAAATGTTGCTATTTCAGGCACATGCTAGAACCCCTCTCTGTGTGTGTTTGTTTCTTTAGATGTCTTACATATACCATCTGCTTGCATGCAGGCTAATTCACTTTCCTCCAGAGATATTAGTCATTTCTCTTGCAAAATTCACATCACAACAGTAGCTATCCTTTATACTCGCCCCTTTTAGCCCCCTATCGCACCCTCTCAACCCTGTTTTTCTGATCTTGTGTGTGTGAGTTTAATATTGTGTACAGGTTTATTTACTGAATTGGTTGTTCTCCTAATAAAAATCACTTTTGTTTTCAATCCAGTCTGGTTCATTTTGAGTGTTTGTAATGGAATAATCCTGGTATACATAGGTGGAGATTGCATTGTTACCCCTCTTATTAGCATTTCCCCAATTAAATCTAGCTTGGATAACATAAGAGCCAGCATGGCATAACGATTAAAAGTATTGGACTAAATTCTGGAATACCCTGGTTCAAATCCCCACTCATGCCATGGAAACTCACTGGGTGGCCTTTGGCCAGTCATACTATCTCAGCCTAACCTCCTGCACAGGATTAGTTGTGGGGATAAAAGGGAAGAGGGGAGAATGCTTTTATCCACTGTAGGTCCTCACTGAGGAGAAAGGCAGAATATAAATGAATTAGAATAATAAATAAATAAATAAACTCTTCTTCTAAATGGGAGAAAATGCTGGAATGTATTACTTCATGGGTGGCCAAACTGAGGCTCTCCAGATGTCCATGGACTACAAATGAGCCCCTACCAGCATCACATCCCATCACATCTCCCAACATGTTGGCAAGGGTTTGTGGGAATTGTAGTCCTTGGACATCTGGAGAGCCTCAATTTGACTACCTCTATATTTCTTGAACAACACTATTGTATGTTTCTCTATCTTGGGCTCTTCTACATTCTCATTTACATCTCTTGTGTCTCACTATTGCTTCAGTTTTTTCTTCTCTTCACATGTGTTGCTCCCTCTAGTGTTGAATTTGATATTACATCACTGTAGATCCTGCATCAAAACCTGCAGTTTACATCTGCAGGGAAATACAGCAATATAATATTGAATCGACCACACTGGGAGCAAAATGCGTGCAGACAATGGGAACACTCAGGTGATGAAAAGAGCCCAGTATCTCAGAGTTTATATCCTTTCACTAGAAAAGAGCTAGCATGGATAATAATCTCTTATCATCTCAAGGATGATCCATTATATGTTTTAAAATATTTATTTATTTCTAGTTTTATCCCCACGTTTCTCCCCAGAGGGGACCCAGAGCAGATCACAGTATTGAGCTCCCCTTCCTTCATTTTATCCTCATAGCAACAACCCTGTAAAGTAGCCTGAGTGAGAGTGAATGGCTAATGGTCATCCAGTGAGATTTGAACCTGGGTCCCCCGCATTCTTGTTTAACGCTCTAACATGACACTGTGTCTCCTGAATTCCTAGTATTCTAAAATTACAAGGTAACTTTTAAATAGTTTTTGGGGGGAGGAGGGTTGGAGCATATATATACATCTGTTGTAATTTGGCCTCTTGAAAGTTTGTTTCTTTCAACTCTAAATACAGTGCTGTTCTTTGAGCAATACTTCCCTCCACTCTAAAAAACCCAAAAGGACTCTTGATCAAAACTTTTTACCAATATCTGTAAAATTTGAAGGTTATCCTGGATGCTTTAGGCCAGCGGTAGTCAAACTGCGGCCCTCCAGATGTCCATGGACTACAATTCCCAGGAGCCCCTGCCAGCGAATGCTGGCAGGGGCTCCTGGGAATTGTAGTCCATGGACATCTGGAGGGCCGCAGTTTGACTACCCCTGCTTTAGGCTGATCCTGCACTGAGCAGGGGCTTGGACTAGATGGCCTGTAGGGCCCCTTTGAACTCTATGATTCTATGAAGTTTCTTAATGACGTGGCTGTAAGCAAATGTAACTATAACAAACCCGCTCTCAAATTCATTTTGCCATTCAGTTTTCGTAAAGGTCTGTTTCATGACGGCAGGCGGAAGGGCATTTCTCAGAGGGATATTCCCCCCCTCAGGCAAGCATTTTGCTTCAGTAATTCCCAGTAATCAGTATGATAATGAGTCCATTTTTAGCATGTAAATGGGTAAAACATTCTGTATTTTGTCTGAGTAAAATGTGATGGGGGGGCATTCTTCTCGAAATCTGGGTTAAATGACTCCTGTTAATTAACGGGACAGAATGTGCCTTTGCTTGCATCAACTGTAGCTGAATCAGAAGATCTTTCATAGCCTGGTTTGTATGTGGAGGAATAAAAATAAATCTGAAAGGACAAAATATTTAGACATGAAGAGGCAAGATAGGCCACAGCATTGTAAGACATGTTCTCCAATAATTATCTGCATCAGTATCTGATTTGATTAGAGATGCCAATCCCCAGGTGGGACCTGGGGATCCCCTGGAATTATAGTTCATCTCTAGACTAGATTAAAGGGATCAGTTCCCCTGTAGAAAATGGCCACTTTGGATTTATGCAGTTCTGGATGCTTCATTTCAAAGAGGGCATGGTCAAAATAGAAAGGGTGTAGAGGAGAGTGACGAGGACTATCCAAGGCCTAGGGACCAATCCCTATGAGGAAAGGCTAAGGGACTTAGGGATGTCCAGGTTGTCTGAGGGTGCCTGTTGTGGGGCGAGGAAAGGAAAGGAATTGTAGGCCACTTTGGGACTCCTTAGGAAAAGGTAGGGCATAAAGCTTTCTCTTCTTCATATGAAAATGTGGGTTTTCCCAAGAGACCAAAAGTTAGCATAATGATGTCATTTTAGACAAAGGACACATTAAACGAGACCTTATGGAAGTGGTGGGTAAAAACAGGGTGGACATGTTTGGGGGGGGTTAAGGTGTGATTTTGTCAGTCTAGTCATGGTATGAGAATGGGTTCTTAAATATTATTCTGCTATTTGTTTATAATATCTATACCTTACCAAACTCATTGTTTCTGGGCCAGATTTCAGCCATATCAGTTAAAACATTAAAAATTAAACTGCCTTAATTTTTTTTAAATAAGTAAATAGCAGCTGCAGAATATCAAAATAACAGCATGCAGAAACAATAAATGAGGCCAAAGGGTGGCTCTCCAGATGTCCACAGACTACAATTCCCATGACCCACCTGCCAGTATGTGCAGGGGCTTGTGGGAATTGTAGTCCATGGACATTAGGAGAGCCAGTCTGGCCACCCCTGATGTAGAGGTACTTCCATAATCTTCAGCAGCTTTGAGATAAAAGTATGTTGCTATAAATAATATATGTTTGCATGGTTGTATTTGTAACTCCGAATATTACACTGACTACTTTAAATTACATTGAGATATGGAGAGAAGTTATGCACATTCTTAAATTGATTCTGATGTTTTCTGGTAATTAAGCCATTTAAGAAGAAAGCTCTTAAAGTTCATATAAAATATTGCAAATGCAAAACTTTATAGCGCCAGAACTGGCAATGGGGGAGGTAAATCCCAAAAGCAATTTCAGGACTGTGGCTGCGCTCAACAGCCGTTTCCATGTGCGGAATTAAAGCAGGATTTCCTAGCAAAACCCTTGCACATCTGTGAAGATGAATCTTGCTGTCAAAACTGACAGTTTGCCACTAGATGTCTCCCTCTGCAAAAAATTATTGCAGGGTTATTCAGCTGTGAAGGGAAAGTATCTTAAGGGGGAAGTGTATTGCATTGGGATTAAAGAGCCTTGTCATTGAAAGAGGCAGGAAGAGGGCGGCTCCAGAGCGTGTAACATTTGTATGCATTCAGAATGAGAACATCTCGATAGAGATCTACACGTACATTTATACATTTTTCATTTGTGTAATAGATCAAACAGGCAGTATTGATGCCTGCCTTAGTTCTTCTTGTTTTGGTTACATTTGAAGGTGTGTTTCGGGCGCATATGTTTACAGTACACAGAACGCTTCGTACTCCACAGTGGAAAGAAGTTATATATTGCCACACACATGATCCCACAAAAATGTTCAGGTAGCACAGTTCTCTCTAAAGAAGGCTTTCTCAACCAAGGTTTCGTGAAACCCTGGGGTTTCTTGATGGACCTGGAAGGGTTTCCCAAATGGGTGAGAGTTAATTATTTTAACATATATTTTTACAATTTGTTTAACATTTATCAGGTGATATGGCCATATATGCTCATGTCAAATCCCCCGCCCTTTCAAAATGGCCAATGATTGGTCGGGAGGGAGTGGGAAGGGGAGGGACCCCGGGTGGGCATGTCCGCAGCTATGCTTCCCAACCACATTCTGCATGATTGCGCCACTTCCAGGGTTTCTCGAAGCCTGAAAAATGTTTCAGGGATTTCTCAATGCTAAAAACGTTGAGAGAGGCTGCTCTAAAGCCATGAATCCGAACTTCTTATAGGGGCTCTCTGGTTGGAACCTTGGTAACAGAGGCGGGACTAGGCCAAGGCCAGCTTTCCTGGTGGACCAATGAGAGTTGCCTTCAGGAGCAGTGATTATGTGGATGCCTTTTTACTGGAGGGCTAGGTTGCCAAGCAACTGCAGTGGCCCTGTTGAATGGAGATGATTAGGACTGGTGGCAGTTTTGGGGTGACAGCTGTATGGGCCCAGAGTGTCACTTCATACTGTGTCTGCCACACACACTCACACACACTCACTCCTTATAATATGGATAAAGCTGCTGGGTGATTTTACTCCATACCATCAGCCCAGAAGTCAAACACTCTCCTTCCAGGTAGCTTTTCACATTTGGGAAAATGAGGAGTGTTCAGGGACTTAGTAAGTGCTCCGGGTGCTGACCAGTTCAGAGTGGCCTTCTGTGAGCTACCACAAAAATAGCACGGCTAGCGTTTTCCCACCTTCGCCAAATAGAGCCCTCCCTGGGCTCAGAGCATCTAGCTGCAGTTATCCATGCAACAGTCACCTCTAGATTGGACTTCTGTAAGTCACTCTATGTGTGTCCTGCTCTGGAAAGTGCAACTGGTCCAGAATGCAGTTGTCAGAGTCCTCATGGCAGTGGTCCTCAACCTTCCTAATGCTGCAACCCTTTAATACAATTCCTCCAACCATAGAATTATGCAAGTGTTCTTTCACAGAAATTAAACCGAAACTGACCAATGGCGTGAAGATCCATTGTTCATGATTGGATATAAATCCCCCCCCCCCAGGGTTTCTCAGTTCAGTTCTGCCTCTTGTCCCACCATGCCAATCTCACTCTTTTCCGCTGCTCCATATAGAAGAACGCTCTATCTCGATCTACCCTGCAAGGCTGTTGTGTGGATGGCACCCCCCCCCCCCAGCCAAGCTGCTTGCCCTGCCTCAACCCCCAGGTTGAGAACCACTGCCTCACAGGAACATCTTGGAGGTCTCATATTTGGTCTGTGCCTCTCTTTGGATTTCCTTTGAATGGTGCAAGTCGACTCTAGGCTTTCTGCATTTGGGCTTTCCTCTCCTCATTTCCAGACTGAAATTTGCCATATATGTTTTCTGCTTTCCAACAGAGGCAGCCTCCCATCATGCTTTGCTCTTTCCCCTTTTTCTTATTTTTCTTTTTGCAAAATGGTGCCTGCTTGCACATTTGTTTTTGTTGCGCCCCTTAATTCCACCACTATGCGTCCTGAATTGCCTTCCCCCCAAGAAATCCTAGGTTAACATGATACGATGCTGCTGTGAAAGACTGCTTTTTTATAGACGTAGAAACAGTGTTATCATGCAATCACCCCCCTTTTTAAAAAAGCAGGCTTTTTGGACTGGAGGGAGAGAGGATGGCAATGAGGAAAGAGGTGGGCCCAAATGACTCGAAATGGTGGGCACAGGAAAAAACCCAAATACATGGATTTCCCCACTGGGCAGACCCAAATTAGCTTCCACCTTGACAGATGAAATTGCTGTAACTGGGAATTTCCAAAATGCTCAGCAAGACAGAGGGAAATTTGGGACTGTGCTTGGAAAGGCAGATTTTAATGTGGAAACGGATGGAAAAGTCAGCCTTTTAAAAATGCAAATCTGAACAATATTTGTTAGTGCAGAAACGTTCTATGTGACTGAAGGTACTCTTTGGAAGCAAGAAACATTTTAAACAGCATGTTCATTTTTAAAGGCAGCCTGTTATACAGAGTTGCTGCCCCAAATGCCAAAATGTTACCCTCAGAGATATAATTGCCCTAGCTCCCGGATATTTTATGATTGGCCATGCCTTCCAAATTCCCTCTGAATTTCAAAGGACATCAGTATGCAAAAAGGTCAGCACAGCTGGGGATTCAAGCAGGCTCAAGAACTTCCTTATCTTCCTTGTCTATAAACCAGGTAAAAAGCATTCTGTTGTAACCACATGAACGGCTTTCCTCCATTCTCATTTTCCTTGCTTATGAGGTTGTGTTGCTTTGCTTTCCACCCTCTTCTGTTCCTCATGTGCTTTGCCCCCTCTAGTGGTCAAATTGATTTTTACATCAGTTTATGTCCAGCATAAAAACCTGAAGTTTAAATCTGCAGGGAGATATATGGGAAGTAAACCAATTTGACCACTAGAGGTAGCAAAACACATATGGAACAGACCTCCCCCCCAAGCAATAGGAATGCAGGAGGGAGGAAATTGAGAATGACCAAAAGCCCAAAGTCAATACAAACTCTATAGTGCAGACTTAAAAGTCGCTGGAATGCAAAATACTTATATGAACACAGGAACCTCTACGTGTCACACATACATATTGGAAAAGAGGGAGAGAATACAGGTGATAAAGTAGTGGCATACTTGATTCTTTCAGGTGGGTAGCCGTCTGAAGTTACAGAACAAAGTCTGAGTCCAGGAGCACCTTGAAGACCTGCAAAGTTTTATAACTTGATTAAAACTTCATTGATATTAAAGGTGCCACTGGAATCGAACTTTATGCTTGATGTTTGCAAGGGAACCACAAATACTTGGGACTTTACAATTCAGCATTGACATTAAAGGCCAATGTTTTACAGCTCAACAAAAAGAGTGAAGAATTGTCAAAGGTGGAGTGGAAGAAGCTGCAGTATAATAAAGAACAGAACTCTTCGAGACAACTTAATTCTTCTTCGGAGGTCTTCAACAGCCAACGGGATTCTTTGAGGATAAAAAATGCTACCATCTACGACAGTGGGACATATAAGTGCACCTTGGACCCATCAGATAGAAAGCACAACGAAAGTAACACTATTACATTAATAGTAAAAGGTATCATATGAGAAATAAGGGTTATTTTTATTTTCTATTGTGCGTTAAATAATTCAGAGCATAATGAAACGAATGTATCTTTTCTTCTTTGCCTTCCAGGCTGCCCAGAGCCATTAGAAGATGCAACATTTAAAAAGCACAGAGCGGAGCTTCTGTTGTTGTGCTCGCTTGGACTTTTCTACTTGCTGCTCATTTTTTTTACCTGTGTAAGTTGTTTCCGACCTACTCGTTGGCTCCAGTCCTTAAAACACAATCCTTAAGACGAGACTGCAATCCTCAGAACACTTTACGGGGGATGAAATCAAATGAAACTGATTTCCAAGTAGACTTGCTTAGGCTTGTGCCCCTGTTGACTTTGGAGAGTGCATTTACTCATTCGCTTACTCGTGCCCAAGTGCCTTCTGAGTTGCGTTGGCATAGCCTTGCCGTAGGCTAGAGAACGAAAGCAGGTGGATAGTTTATGAGCAGTTCAGCCTCTCTCTGAGCCACAAGTTTTCGCTAACGAGTGCACTAAACCAGAAATAGCTTTGAGGGTGAAATGGGCCCTCTTGGTTCCTTAGGTCGCCTAAGACCTTCTGGAGGAAAAACTGCTGTACCACTGTCCAGTCACCTGGAGTTATGGTTCTGCCAGGGCCAGCCCAAAGATTTTGTGCACCCTAGGCATGGAGAGAAGGGAACGTGGCTTCGATCTTTCTCATCTCTCCCCCACCACGCTGCAGAAAGAAGCCACTGCTTGACCTCCGTGCCTCAAGGGGTCCAACAGGAAGTTGCTACCAGCCTTCTGCCCTGCTTCAATCAGGCAAGGAGGCAAGTTGTGGGCTGGGAGGATGAGGAAAAGGGCTTGGCCTGCATCTCTGAGCAGCCCCCTAGGGCAGGGGTTGTCAACCTGTAGTCCTCCAGAGGTTCATGGACTACAATTCCCATGAGCCCCTGCCAGCATTGACATGCAAACGCTGGCAGAAGCTCATGGGAATTGTAGTCCATGAACAGGTTGACTACCCCTGCCCTAGGGCACACCCCAATTTGGGGAGAAGGGTGGTGCCCATCCACCTCTGGTGTATGTCTTTTTGAGAATGACAGTCTTTAGCAATAATGCTTGTAATTCAACAAAAGGTGACTTGATAGGTTTTAAGAGACATTTCCAATCTGGATAAATCTAATCTGGCTGCATGAGTCCTTGCGAGTGGAGGACACAGCTAAGACTTGTGCTCTCCCAGCTGCATGCTGGCAAGGGCACATGGGAATTGTAGTCCATGGACATTTGAAGAGCCACAGTTTGGCCACCCCTGCTGTTTCATTTGCTGTTCATTTGCTGTGGAAGCTTTGTGCTTAAAACAATGTGGAACCTTATACTAGCAGTGACCATCTCCATGAAAAATTATATGTGACATAACCCTCTGTGGAAGTAAAGGTCCAGAGCCACTAAATCAGCTGTCATTAATCTTTAATGTAGCCTAAATCTCAAAAAAAGGGAACTTTTTGCAGCTCATATATTCTTTACTATCTCATAAATTACAATGTCTGTCTGCAGGCCTCCTGGTGAATTTAAAGGCTCATTGGTCTATGGCAAAACCTGGATCTATTAGGATAACACACTGACAGTGTTTCAGCCTTGAAATAGGGGATGGGTAGCATTTTTTCAGATGTTCTAAGGGGGGAATGATGGACCCATGTGAGAAAGAAGGATCCCAGCACAGAGCTCCATCCCAAACTATGTGTGCTAATGAGAACATGAACTCTGGGTCTTTTATCGTGTAGAGAGATCCTTAAACATACAGAATTGTACAGTCCTTGACTTTATACAGGCATTCCAGCAAATGTGCATACATGGTGGGGTAGAGATCGTTGCGACAGACTAGCTGCTTTCTGCACTTGTTCATTATGCCCCCTTTACCAGGTTTAAGAAAGGGATTATGTAAGACTCCCCATCCAGGAATGGTTTCGTCTTTACTAATAATTCAGAGGTGCTTCCAACATTGGTGTCTTCCACACAGGGATGGGATCTCATGGTTTCCCAATTGCTGGGGTGGATGCGGATAAAGCACAATAGCCATGGGATCTCAAAAAAGCAGGGATAATCTCCTCAACGTAACCACACCCTCCTGTCTCCTCTATTGAGCAGGGGGTTGGACTAGATGGCCTATATGCCCCCTTTCATCTCTAGGATTCTAACATCTAGTGTAACCAAAGGAATGTCGTGCACAGGTCCTAAAGCAAACATCGTCTAAGTTAAGAAAACTTTAGTGTGAGATAAGGCTGCTATTTCCTCATAAAAATGCACTGAATTTGAAAAGCAAAACAAATTTCTCTGGATGGGACTCTCAAAAGAGATTAGGTGAGATTTCGGTGTGTGTGACTTGAGTTTACAGAAATATCCCTAAAAGCAATTTAAGACAATAACCTGATATCTGTTTTGCTTTAAGTTTTACTTACTGTGATATGGCTGAGAAATGTTTTGATAAAAGAGTTTTGATACATTTGGCACTTGTTTTTGCAAGTAGCCACAGGGTCAATTTTCACGTGCTTGTATTTTCTCACATCTCATCTGATAAAGACAATTATCATTTTTTCCCAGTAAAAGATAACATCTGTGGAAGTTTCTAGCTTAGTTTGCTGGCCTTAGTTCAAAGAACAAAACTCACAATTAATTTGTTTGCACCACCAGCAATTAAAGGTTGAAAGGCAACTTTTATCAGATCGATCCTGGAGATATCAGAGGCCAAGTGTTTTTAGAGATTAATTCTTACATTCTCTATTTGGATAAGGGGGGAAAGCATCTTGTTCCAGCAGGGGGAGGAAATAGCTACTACGCAGATCAGTTCTCCTGGAGAAAATGGCTGCCTTGGGGGGCAAACTCTGTGGCACTAGGCCCTGCTGAGATCCCTCCCAAACCCCAAGACAGCTTGGTGTGGTGGTTAAGAGCGGCAGCCTCTAATCTGGAGAGCCGGGTTTGATTCCGCACTCCTCCTCCACATGCAGCCAGCTGGCTGACCTTGGGCTAGTCACAGTCCTGTTAAAGCTGTTTCCATAGAGCAGTTCTCTCAGAGCTCCCTCAGCCCTACTCCAGGATATCCCAGCACTGTAACAGCAAAAAATGGCCAACTAGAGACTGGTAGATGGTGGAATGGCAGGGCACTTATGTAATTTTTACTGTGTTCTCTGGATGCCATCTGAAGGAGGGAATCTTGAACTAGGAGAACTGGGAGGCCCACCATAGGCCTGGTGGAAAAGCACCATTTCACAGGCCCTGTGGAACTTTGATGGCTCCGTCAGGGCCTGGACCTCCACTGCCAGCTCATTCCGCCAGGCGGAAGCCAAGTCTGAATTGCTGAAATTTTAAAAAGCGAAATCAGCATTTTTGTCCTCACAACATACACTGATCTCAAGGTTTCTTTATTTCCTTTTCTAGCGTTGCCTGAGGGACAAAGAGTCTCCAGATCTCCATAAATCCAGAAAGAGGCATGCCACTCACAGCCTTCACCTTAACCATTCCTATCGAAAGAATGACTCTGAGGGCACGGCCGATGACACACTTGATCTGCGTTCTCTGCCAGCGGATATTTTTCCATCTTCCATCATCCCAACATCAGGACAGAAAAACGATAGAGTTCTTTAACATATGTCTCCTCTTCAGAGTAACCTGAAGGCCTGCTCTCTCAGCTACTTGCTTTAGCCAGGGGGGTCTTTAGGAGGGGGTAGCTCCAAACACTACAACATCTATCCGAGACAATAATGTGTTCGCTTGAGGTCAGCAGACAAACTGGGTGTCCTTACGTATTCTAATTGTGGTGGGCCATGGATTGCTTTTCCTATGCAAAGGATTTCTGGGGGTGGGAGGTGACCCTTTGAGCTCGGCAAATACATTATTGATCGCGCTCGCTCTTTCGATAACCGCCCACAACAGGCGCGGCAGTGCAGTTCTTCCGGACGGTACAGCTTCCAAGAGTGATGGATCAGCCACAGGCGAGGAAGACACATTGCTGCAATCTCTCTCTGGTGTGTAATGCAATTGGCGCGTGTCTGTGTGCACGAGTGGGAGCAAGAGTCCTCCGCTTGCTCCCTTCCTCGAACCATTAAGAGATATCGATGGGCTCGTTTGGAGCTCTGGAAGCGACTTTTGTGACGTCGAGCAACTCTGCCCTTTGTGGATGAAAATTGATTGTCCTCATTTGTATGCAAGGGGAACTGCACCGGAGCATGCCATGGTGGCTGGATAAAAGGTAGCTATCGGAAAGGGCCGTATCTTTCTTCTACAGAGTGTATAAGACCTTCCGTTCTTGAAATGTACTGATTCCAAGCAACGGTGGCAGAATGCTAGATGACCGATTATGTGATTTATTGGACTGCCTTCTCAGCCTGGGCGTTGGGGCTTTCCACCAAGAGCAGCTTCCATGCTGAGTCTCACGGATCACACCAGCTACTTGGCAGCACTGGAGGGAGAGGTGATGCAGGACTTGATGGATGGGAGACAAGTAGTGGCCATGGACATGGGGGGGGTGGTCACAGCAGCAGCAATGTGCATCCCTGCATGGTTTTTTTAACCCCACCATCTCCTGAAGCTCTACGCTAAGGTCATCCCATCTCCTTCTTTCCCATCCCTTCCACGGGGGAAGCCAGTGTTGCTTCCTTGTTTTATTCCAAGTGGTAGTCCCATTACGAAAACACAAGTAGCAATAAGCACATTTAAAGGTGACACGTAGCTCACAGGGGTCAAAGGCCTTTGTTTGTGTGGGGTTCAGTCATTCCGATGCAGGGCCAAAGACTCCTTGGTGATGTGCCTTTTGCAGCCTTTCATTAAAATAACTTGCACATGCCTCAAATGTACTTGGCTGAAATACATCTGGTGAGTTCCAGGAAGAGGAAGTGCTTGAATCTGTCCTAACAATTGGGATTGCGCTCAGTAAATGAAAGCAAGCTGGTTTCGGGCTAAGATAACGGGGTTGAAGGAAACGGTGACAAAACACAAGTCAAGGGTTTGAGTGAAATTCTGGACAGTGAACAGTAACTTTGGGTGTATGGCAAATACTCTTTATACAGTGAACAGTAACTTTGTAGTAACTTTGTAGTAACAGTAATAGTAACTTTGAGTGTAGGGACCCTCCTTCTGCCCTCCACCATAGTGCTCTCAGTCGATAACAAAGCATATTTAAGTACAAGAAATATCAATACAATAAAGAATGAAAAGAGCTGGTTTTATACCCTGCTTTTCACTGCCCAAAGGAGTCTCAGAGCAATTCACAAACACCTTTCCTTTCCTCTCCCCACAATAGACACCCTATGAGGTGGGTGGGGCTGAGAGAATTCTGACGGCACAACTCTTCGAGAACATCTCTAACAGGACTGTGACTGGCCCAAGGTCACCCAGCTGGCTGCATGTGGAGGTGTGGGGAATCAAACCCGGTTCTTCAGATTCGAGGCCACTGCTCTTAACCAAGCTGGTTTGTTCGGTTTAGGGCAGCCTTCCTCAACCTTTTTATCATTGAAAAACTCCTGAAGCATTCTTTAGGCTTTGAGAAACCCCGGAAGTGAAGTCATGTGGGCCATGCCTTCCTGCCACTCCCCAAAAAGTCACATTTCACCAAAGTTGCATCACCCAGATACTCCCACCAGATGTGACATCACCAGACCACTCCCACAGCACAGGAAGTGCCGCTCTGCTGCATCCAGCCCCCCCCCCCCCCCATGACAGAAACAGGGCCAGAGCAGACCTATTCAGCTCCTTCACACTCCCAATGCCAGAATTGTCCCAGTGACGTACTCTGTTGGCCCAGGAATACGGCTGGGGTGGGCCTATGTCACCCCCACTCTCACAGTTAACATGAGAGTACTTACCTCTCTAGACTCCAATCACTACCATGTTCAATGAGCCTTAACCAGTAAGGATTTGTATGGCTGGGGGCCCTCCTCTTCCCACCTCTTCTAGTCTCCATTTTTTTGGGGGTCAACATGACCATATATGGTCATATCACCTGATAATTTTTTTAAATTAAATTTTCATATATTTTTAAAATTTAACTCCCACCCAGTTGGTGAAACCCTTCTTGGGACTTCATGAAACCCCAAGGTTTCACAAAACCCTGGTTGAGAAAGCCTGGTTTAGTATGTTGTATTGAAAGATAAATTCCTTAACAACCATGAAGGCTAACTCACTAGTCGGCAAATGGATTTCTTATGTAATTCTGTAAGATGTTGCCCTGAAGATCAAAGGTGAAAGGTCAAATGGGCATGTCCTTTTTAGAGGCCTTCAGCCCGTGAGGTCCCAAGGTGGTTTGCCGTGGGAAACACTGATGAACATTATCTGGGGAAGTGACTTATGCCTGTTCTAAAGGAATTTAAATGTTAATATGGGACATTCTGAAGGAGAACCTTTGGAGTCAAGTCAGTTCTTGATTGCATGATTTCATGTTTGTCATCACAGTCATTTCGGTAACAAATGGACTACGCTGGGGCGTTCCCCAAAGACCTTGCTGCGCATATTATGATTGTGTACATATGCACACATTGTCTGCAGAATGAGTAACTGCGCTGCCTTTTATTGGAACCAGTCCAGGTAACTTCATTGTTAAATAATTTACAATTGTCAATTATGCAGTCAATAAGATATTAACAAGCACATCACCTTAGATAAACCTCACATATTGATACAATTAAATATTCTTACGAAGTTTTACTCCATGTTTGAAGTATGCATACTGTCCACATGCCAGCACCCCCCGTTGCCAAATTAGTTATTCATCTCTTGTAAGGCCTGTGTGTAGAATAGCCAGGGGATCTAAGCTAAGCACTGCCTGGCAGCCAGGCAAGGGTCATTCAGAGGTGGTTTACATTGCCTGTCTCCGCATTGTGACCTCTGCTGTTCCTTGGAGGAACTGCCTCCAGAATCCTTGGAGGTCTCCCATCCAAATACTGACCGCAGCTGACCTGCTTAGCTTCAATGACCTGACAGGGTTGGGTTTGCTGGGGCTGTCCATGTCAGGGCAAACTAGAAGACATATACAAGAACAAGTTAGTTGATTTGTTACACTCATAGATCGGCAATAAAACAGATAATAAAATGAAATAAAATTAGAGCAAGTAGTCACAGCATTTGCAGACAACCTTTAGGCCAAAATGCTTTAATATCCCCCCTCCCCATGAAATAGATAAAGGTAAAGGTATCCCCTGTGCAAGCACCGAGTCATGTCTGACCCTTGGGGTGACGCCCTCCAGCGTTTTGATGGCAGACTCAATACGGGGTGGTTTGCCAGTGCCTTCCCCAGTCATTACCGTTTACCCCCCAGCAAGCTGGGTACTCATTTTATCAACCTCGGAAGGATGGAAGGCTGAGTCAACGAGCCGGCTGCTTGGATCGAACTCCCAACCTCATGGTCAGAGCTTCAGATAACATGTCACCTGGCAGCTGTATTCCCCTCTTAAGTCAGTTGACAGGAGAGGAAACGTAGAGCAGATGTGGAAATTTGCTTGCTTAAGCCCCATCTTGGAGGTTGAGATTTGGGCCAGGAGGAGCCATTTTTGCTGTACTTTATTCTCCCCTCACAATTTCATACAAGGCCAAAGTTTCAGTTTGTTATAAGCTGAGGTTTCTGTTTAATAGCACGCAGAGAACTGTTTGAGATAATCGGTAACCCCTTAAATCAAACCTGGAACACCTCATCTCCCCCACCCCCTTGTGCCTTCCCTTCTCCCTCCCAAACGAGACTCCGGTCTTCATTTTGACAGATCTGAAACATTCCATTCTCAAAGTGGCGCACAGGAGAAAAACCATAATTCAGTCTCTCTCTCTGAGCCTATTGGGGAACAGGATCCAGGGTCCCCTACCCTCTTTGGAGATGCTCAGAATGCATCCTGATTAGGTCACTTGTAAGACCAAGGCCTGGAGGGAATCAGAAATGAATTGAGTTTTGTAGATTTAAATGATTACGTGGGACCATTTTGGTTTTAATATATACCTTGGGGAAGTCTCCTAGTGGAACATGGGAACTCTATAATAAGAATCATTCCTTAGCTAGAGATCTTTATCTCATTATAGTAATGATGTACTGGAGAGGGGAGGGGGGTAGACACTGTAAAAAAGAAAGAAAGAAAGAAAGCAGGGCTTCAATGAAAGCAAACCTCCAAGTCTCCCAGATGAAATATCATCACGGAGCCCTGGACAAAAAGACGGTCAGCCAAGATAAATAGGCCGGGGAGATTAACTGGCCCAGGGTCAGGTTTGCTTATCTGATCATACACAGGAGGCCCTTCGGATCAGCGTGAAGAAATGGATGCTTCTTTCTGACGGGAGGGAGCCTAATTCAGGACACAGGATGTGGAGATCCTCAAGGGGTCTGGAGCATCATATGTCACATCTGCCTTAATGGATACAGGAAGAAGGGAAATATGAAATCACCACCGGTTTGGTAATATGTTACGCGAATGAAGGAATGTCATAATGAAATGTAAGTGCCAGGATCTGCTGGGGCTCAGCCGGAGTCCAGCGTGGTCTCGCTTTCCAGGGTAGCTTCTTATTGGGCAAATGTCCCATGACAGAACAAAGGGTAGGTGTTTCCTTTCACCTAGTTGCCCCTCAGGGCTTAACCGCGTACCCTTTTCTCAACTGCCAGAAAACAGATCCGGCTCTTTCCCCCTGGCAGCTTCAGGGCATACCTTTAAAATGCTTCCCTGAGGGAAGGCCTATTCTGCACACAATAGATAATGCACTTTCAATGCACTTTAGAAGTAGATTTTCCTGTTCTGCACAGGAAAACCCAGCTGCCAAAGCACATTGAAAGTGCATTATCCTAGGTGTGCGGAATGGGCCCTGGGCTCAGCCAGTCCTTTCACCCAACACAGTCCCAGGGAGTGACAGGCCCCTGAGCCAATGAATTATGCATGGCCTTGGATGAGAGAGCTCCCTGCCCCTCCCACCGCTTCTTTAAAGAGCTGGATGCCCTGTCTGACATTCTCTACGAAGGTTGGGGCTGCCTAGGGAATGAGAGCTGGGGTCAGAGTCAGAGGTCTGCCGCAGGATGGGGAAATCATCCCACCTTTCCTGCATAAAACTTGAATATGGGATCTAAGCCAGTGGTTCTCAAGACCCTTTTGGGGGTCAAACGACCCTTTCACAGGGGTCGCAGCAGGGTGAGCAGCTTGGCCGGGGGGGGGGGGGGGGCGCCACCATTGCCGCTCCTGAAGGCACCCACCAATTTATATGCAATTTATATACCATCATGAACAATGGATCTTCACTCCCTTGGTCAGTTTTAGTTTTATTTCTCTGAAAGAACCCTTGCATAATTTTATGGTTGGGGGTCACCACAACATGAGGAATTGTATTAAAGGGTCGCGGCATTAGGAAGGTTGAAAACCACTGGTCTAAGCCATAATTTCACTTAAACACTCTGCCTTGCAGAATAGAATAAGAATGTGCATTTGGATATATCTGAGCAGAATACATACCTGAAAAAATACCTTATTAATATTTTACTGATATATTTGAGTGTCTGGGTGGTATTTGGAATTTTCTAGACTACCGCTAAATGACTCCAGAAAAATCCTGGAAATATGTGGAATTACCCAGGAATATTGGGAGTCAGGATCTGAAGGCTTCCAGAACTGGTTTGTTCCTTCCGACATCATTTTTTCCTGGAGTTTCTGGGCCTTCCTGAGCTCGCTGTCAGTTTGTCAGTTGGGTCTGTCTTATATCCTCCCTTTTTAAATTGTTTCTGTTGGCTCTGTAAAGTTGTGCCCTTTGCTTGAATTCCTTTGCATCAGGTTTGGGCTTTTGGCAATGGAGTCTCAGTTTGACATGGCTAGAGATTCTTTAGTTTTACATTAGCTAGATTCTCTGCTTTTACATATTCTGGGCTCGCAGCAGCATTTCTACTCCATTTGACTTGGGTGATTCTCAAGTTGTACATTGGCATGAATTCCCAGGTTTTACAGACTCTTCCCATAGGAATCAGTGGAGGGCGGCTTAGTCACCTTGGTGACAAGCCCATAGAACTGGACCTCTGAGTTCAATCCACTTGAAATCTGTGCATTTTTCAAAGAGGTGTTACCTGCAGCTCTGTGACAATATTGGTGCCAGTAGCTTTAAAAACAGACCCTGGGAAATATTTTCCATAGGGAATAACCAAAGAACATAAATAAACAAACAAACAAACAAATAAATCACCCCCCCCCCCCAAAAAAAACAGGATCCAAATACCAAAGCAGTATTTGGCTCCCTGGTATATAGTTCTGAAAAATACCATTAAAAAAACAAAATTCCTCTGAAAAAGTGGGGAAGCAAAACTTTTAACGAAAAAGTGACGACATTTTATAATAAGAAGGTAAATAAATAAGGTGGCAACACCCCCTTCAAGAAAGCTCAGCAATCCCCTTTAGGCTGCTTAGGTTAGGACTGTGTTGGCACAAATTCTACTTTATATACACCTGTCTTACCTTAAATGCTGGTGCTCTTGTGATCCTGGAGAGATAGACATGCCAGTCTGTAAGATGTCTACAAGTACTTCTTGACTTTTCTGAATCTTGGGGGATCAAATTCATCCTGGGATATTATCCAAGAAGTGCCGTGTGAGCACTGATGCTCTTGGTGGCATGCTGCCATAATATTACTTCTTAATAAAAATGTCAAAAGTATCTCCAGGATTAAATCCGTGATATCAGTGGAAATTGGAGGGAGGGGTTGATTTGCTATTCCCCCCCTCCAAAAAAAAAAAGCCTCTTATGGCACAGAGTGGTAAGCAGCAGACATGCAGTTTCAAAGCTCTGCCCATGAGGCTGGGAGTTCAATCCCAGCAGTCGGCTCGAGGTCAACTCAGCCTTCCGAGGTCGGTAAAATGAGTACCCAGCTTGCTGGGGGGTAAAACGGTAATGACTGGGGAAGGCACTGGCAAACCACCCCGTATTGAGTCTGCCATGAAAACGCTAGAGGGCGTCACCCTAAGGGGCAGACATGACCCGGTGCTTGCACAGGGGATACCTTTACCTTTACCTTACCTCCAAATACAGATGGTGCTAGAAAAGTATGAGAAGTCCATGTTCATTTCATTGCTCATTATGTTAACTTCTCCTTATATCAGAGATTTGTAAGTTATTTAGATGCACACCAGAGAAATGTCCTGCCTGCAACTCATGAAGAGTGTACAGTGAACTATGAAGAACAGACAGAGGCCTCTTATATAGCTTTTGAAATAATGTCATGGGAAATGCATTTAAACTCCCCTCAACACAATTAGATTTGACATGATTTCTCGTGGCAGGAGGTTAGGTTAAAACAAGAGTTAAAGTTCCCATTCCGTTCATGAAGCCATGGATAAGCTCTTCGTAGCGTGGATTAAATTAATCAAAACAGGTAGAAAGCTAATGATCCACTGGGGAATAGAATTAATGCCCTAAAGAACAAAACAGAGTTAGGAAAATTATCACGGAACGTCTGCAGATATGCCTGTTGGAAATTATACATTTGCCAAATTTTCCTTATGTACATTTTAGGTGGGAATGATCACTAAACCCAACCCCAGAGGTATGACAGACTCTTTTCAGAGAAACTGGCCCTTTCCCACAGTTGATATGCCAACATTTCACAACAATAACGTCTCTGAATTAATAACTGCGCCTGGAGAAAAAGTGATTCTTGATTATTTTCGTGTTTGAGAACTTTGTTATTAAGGAGAACCATGTTCTTCTTTCAAGCCATTCACAGTGCAGTCACAGCTGTTGTGAGCTTTGGCCACCCTCCATATATCATATCATTGCCATTCGGGAGTTCCAAGTCCAACTCCTGGCATCTCCAGTTAAAAGAACCAGGCGGTAAGGAGGGATGCCAGCCTCCTTGTGGGGCCTGGGGAGCCCCTCAAATTACAGCTCATCTCCAGATGTTTTGTTAGGTGGACTCTATGGCATTGTATCCCCCTGAGATCCTAGTCCTTCCCCAAATCTCCAAGAGTTTCCCAAAGTGGGGCTGACAGCCCTACTGTTTATTAAAATATGTAATTAGCAAATGGTGAAATAGCAGGGAAAGTATTTTATGAAATCAAGAACTGTTTCCTACAGCCCAGAGGAACAAACACCCAAAGAACGTTAGGCCCAGTTTTCTCAAATGGATTACCACAAGATGAAATACTTTCAGGAGTAGAATCCTACCCCTTCTTTACCAAAATAATACTCCATACAGAAGACTAGCAAAGAAGGGAGAAGAGTAGGCTAAATCAGCAGCAGATAAATCTTGTAAATAAATAATAAGTTAAAAAAAAAATAAAACCTTCTCCTTGACATCTACTTCTTTATGTGCAGAAGGTTTTATTATCTGCCTACGCTGACTTTTTTGGGGGGAGGGGGGTATTGGATGGGAACCCCCCTCATCGGGCCAGGCATCTCTGGTATCTATTCCAACTTGTTTCCTGGCCTGCTGGTATGCCTTGCCCAGAACAAAGCGGGATAAAGGAGCTGGTCATATTTGTTTTAGGCAAATCATTTTTAGAATTTTTAATCTAGATTTCTATGTGATTTATTTGTAACTTGTATTTTAATGACGTTCTCCACCCCGAGACTCCTTTTGGAGAGAGGCAAGCTAGAAATCTCAAAAATAAATAAATTAAATAATGAAATACAGGGGGAGTGTTCAGTCGATGACCTTACCTGGATAGCCCAGACTGGCCCCATCCCGTCAGATCTTGGAAGGTAAGCAGGGTCAGCTCTGGCCAGTATTTGGATGGGAGACCACCAAGAAATACCAGGGTTGTGATGGAGAGACAGGCAATGGCAAACCACGTGTCTTGCCTAGAAAGCCCCCTGGGCTCTCCATAACTCAGCTGTGATTTGACAGCAACAATAAACAACAAATTCAGCCTGTAATCCTCAACTGTAGGCTGAAGCGGTGAAGTCTAGAAATAGTGCTTGTCCTCTATTTTCTGTCCTCTATTGGTGTGGTGGGGACGATCGCT